>NC_086164.1:15000-615000 GCF_035149785.1 Candoia aspera | reverse complement strand
TCAGGCGTTTAAACCAGGGCTCCCAAGGGTCATTTAGCTGAATTCTCCCCTGCCAAACCTTCCACCAAGACTTCATTGAATGCCACGGGGCAAGATTGCTGGTGAGCTTTGCCGGTGCCCAGGGATGGTGCCTTGGACAGGCTGGGAAGGGGAGCCAAGGGGGTCCAGAGGCCCCTCCCCCACAGGAGGGGGCAGAAGGTTTGGTCGGGGAAGTCAGGGCAGGGCCTCTCCTGAGGAGGGACTCCAGGTGGGGCCAGAGCCGGATGACCATTAATCTTTCCCAGATGTTCCAAAGCAGGAAGGTAAAAAACAGCAGAGATGGTACATGGGCTCAACTCACTCGCTCGGCTTGCTGGAAAAAACTGCGAGGGGGAGGGCGGGGGCGCGGGGAGAGGAAACCACTATGGGAAAGGAGAAGCAATCCCCAATCCCTATTTAGGTAACTCCTTTCTTAGGGCAACTGGGCGGTCACGAGACTGGGCGATCTCTCTAATTCTTCCCCAGGTATGGTGGTGAACAAAGCAAAAGGAAGGGGCGGAGGGTTAAGCCAGGAATGTGGGAGGGGAGAATCGCTTCGCTTTGTTTGGCAGCGAGGAGGCCCTAAACTAGAGAAAGCGGCGCGCGCCCCAGTCCCTTTTTGGGGAGGAGACTGAGCAGCGGCTGGACTTCGCGGCCCGCCCTTCCTCGCCGGGGTGGTGGTGGTTGGGCGCCTTCCTGCCGCCTCCACTGCATCCCATCTGGTGACCCGGCCTCGCCTTTCTTCCCCTCCCCGCAGGAGCTCAGTTTGGGGCCAACATTCTGAGAGCGAAGCGCAGGCAGGAAACGGTTCCGGGTTTCTTGCGATGAGGGCGTCGCACGGCGACAGCCCACGACATGCCACGCGCTTGAAGCCCCGGAGAGGGGACCCCTCCAGCAAAGAGCCCAGGAAGGTCCATCAGCGCCGCGGCTTCTTTTCCGCCCCACCCGGACGATGGCATTTCGCTTTTCCTGAAGAAGCCGCTGCACCAGCCCGCTGGGCGCCAGTAGCCGTCGCCGGGGGTAGCTGCCCTCTCGCTCTGTCTCTTCCGCCCCCCCGCCCCGCAAGCAGCAGGAAGACTTCCGTGGCCCGCCAACCTTGTAGCGCTGCTGTAAATATTTCAGCAAGTGCTTCAGAGCGGCCCAGCAGGTCTGTGGCTCGAAACCTCTCTCCTCCTAACCAGCAGTATTTATGGGTAGCGTTTACTGCCAACTGGCATTGGAGATCCAGGGTGGCTGACGCAGGAGCAAGAGCCCGCCTTAGCTGCAGGTGCACAGGAATGAAAGGAGTGGGGGCCCTTTCCCGCTAAAAGGGGCCAGAAGGTTTCCCCTTTCCCCCTTTCCATTTTAGCTCTTTCCTCTTTGTCTCTAAAAGAAGCCCCTGATTATGCTCAGGGCTCCCCAGGCAGCAGCTCCGTCTCTTGAGCGGCAGAATCTGGAGAGGAAACCAACATGGTCTGGCTATCAGGGCTGCTATCGTACTGCAGAGGTGGGAGCTGGGTGTTACACCGATGTTTCAATGTCTAAAACATTTTGCTCCCACTCAGACAAAAACGCTCTGATGATTTTTCTTCCTACTCATAAGGAGCCATTTTTCCCAACAGAAACCGAAACCAAGTTCACCCTTTGGCAAGTCACTTGCTTCCCCAAACCCAGGAGGAGTTGACTTTCAGGAAGCAGATGGTGGCTTCAGGAGGGAGAAGGAAACCCCTTTCTCCTCACTGCTGCTCTGGCCAATGCTGTGGGCCCACCATGGACAAGCCCCCCGGTGCAAGGGGCTGCGGGAAAGCCTAGCAGGCTTTTGGTGAAGAGTGGAAGCCAAAGGGCGATGTGGAAGGGTGCTGGACCAGCTGTCAGACAGCTTCAGATTTATTGCTCCCAGCTCTTCTGAAAAAATTGCACAGGGAGGAAAACACACAGAGGTTTCAGGCTGGGAGTAGGCTGAGCCAGGCCAGAGCAAACCCCTGTGAAAGAAGGACTTTCCCCCCAGCATTGTGGCATTCTTCAGTCCATCACATTCATTTTCTCAATTTCCATTTTTTTGGCATAATATTGCATAATATTTTCCAAATCCTTTAAAATAATTTTTAAAACCCTTAAACATTATTTGTGGATTATATCACACATATGAATGTAAGACTAACAGCAAAGACATATTTGCATGAGTGTGTGTGTGTGCACACGTTTTGGAGAATTTAGTGTAATTCTGCAACTGAGAAGGTAGGATATGAGACTAAACAGAAACGTCAAGCAAGTGTCCTGACTTGGTTATGAAACTAGCCAGAAAATCTCAGGATTTAGGGCTCTTTCAATTTTACTCAGAAGCAAGAGAGCATCCACTGATGGCAAGCCCTGTGAGAGCTTTCCATGCAAGAACAAAGACTGGTAGCCCTTGGAGAGCCTCCTCAGATGCCCCTCAGCGCAGTCTGTCATGAGTGCCGTTGAGCTGAAGACATCAGCGCAATGGCACACATGACAATAACGAGGAAACAGGGGAAGGGGCTCAAGATAAGCAGCCATCAACTCACAAAGAAGAAAGAAGAAGATACAATGGCTAAGCGGATCGCGAGGCACACCCAAGCTGTTAGCGCTAGCGCAATGGAGATCGCCCAGCTGACAGCAATCACCGGATGAATAAGGAAACCGATGATGGGCGATCCCGGAGCGCCAGCGGGGCCTCGCAACCCCTCACCTACCGGCAAGACAGCATGTTGGACAAAGGGGGGGTGACGTAACCCTGAGTGAGGGGGCGCTGACCGGCGCGGGGTATTTAAACCCCGCACCGGCGCGCTCCTGTCACTCTCAGCTTTTTTCTACAACTGGCACTACGCTATGAATAAACCAGAGCCTGCTTCAACTGAACCAGTGTCTGTGTATTACTCGGCGGTAGGCATGACATAAAGCTGAGAGTCACAAACTCAGCCTCGCCGAGCCCCACCGGACGACAACGAGCCGCGGGAGGAGTAGACGGCGAGAAGACCAGGAACGATGAGGCTGGCGCGACGCGGACAAGGGGGGCGAGCCGCACGGCAAGAAGCAGAGGAGGACCGATCGAGGCCAGAGGCACCGCGGACTCCCGGAGCCATGGACACCCACCCGGCCCAACCCGAGCCTCAGCTCCAACCCCAAGGGGAGATGGCGATGGAGGCAACCCGGCCACGGGAGGGAGCAACATACCTCCCGAGACCAGCGGAGAACCCCGCGCCCCACATCGCACCCCAGCCACGGGCGTGGAGTGGCAGCCCAACGGCGGTAAGCACGGGGGAGGACGAAGAAGCAACCCAGCCGACGGCGGAGGAAGCGGGCCAACGGACGGGAGTGCCTGAACCCCACCGGCGACCCACCCCCGCCGACACACCGATGGAACCGGCCCCAGCGGCGGCGCGGATCACGGACGGGGACGCACAAGCTAGACTCGCGGCCATGGAGACCCAACTGAAGGAACTCCGGACCATGCTTCAATCGTTGATGTCCCCTGCGCCGCCCAACGACGTCCCCGCACAGGTCCACACCCCGAGCGAGGCGCCGCACTCCCACGGGCCAGATGATGGTCAACAAACGGCCCAGGCGGACGACGCCACAGGCCGGGAAGTGAGAGGAGGGGGCTCACAAAACGCCCGGGCCCCAAAGGACTTCCCATCTTCTTTGATGGGAACCCCGCGAAACTGTCGTTCTTCATTACGAACGCCAGGGAGTTCATGGGGAGGCACGGACACTCCTATGACTCCGAAGCGGACAAAATCGCAGCCGTGGCGATCAAACTACAAGACCGGGCGGCGGACCAGTATGTCCAACTGTACGAGTCCAGCTCCCCTGCCCTCGCCAACTTCCACGCCTTCATCACCGAGATGAAGAGCTACTTTGAGGACCCACTAGCCAAAGTGAGGGCGAAAAGCGCACTCCAAAGACTCAAACAGGGCGCACGCACTGTCCCGGACTACGCCCTCGAGTTCAAAGCCCTCGCAGGGAAGATCAACGACTGGTCCGAGACCACCCTGCTGGAAATGTTCAAAAGGGGGCTCAACCGCGACGTACTCCAATGGGCCCTCTACCGGGACGACCCGGAGACTCTACACGGTTGGATCCACCTCGCGGGGAAAGCAGAACACGCGCACCGCACCTTCCTCATGGCAACGACGGAAGACACGACCAACACCTGCCCAAAGGTACCCGCGCCACACGTGGGGACGGCCGGTCCCACATACCCAAGGAAGAAATTTAATCGCGGGCCCTGCGGGAGGTGTGGAAAACTGGGGCACAAGACGGCAGATTGCTTCGCCAACCGACCGCCGGCTAGTGTGCCCAAACCCGCCCCGAAAACTAGCCTCAAACCACCTAACCCGCCGCCGCCCCCCCACCGCCGAATGACCGGAGCCACAGCGACACCAGACGAAGGCTGGGACGCCTACTGGGGGGGAGAAGACGCCGTAGACCCAGACCAGCCGGCGGGAAACGCTCCCCGCCTGCCCTGAAACGCGTTGCGAGGCAGGCGGTGGGACAGCAGCGCGGACCACCTCGACAGAACGGCGAAAGCTCCGTTATAATGGCGGCAATCAAACTCTCTGCCGGCAACGGAGTCACCACGGCCGCGGCACTAGTGGACTCGGGGTGCTCGAAAAACCTGATCCACCCCGACTTAGTCGCCAAACTCGACCTCCGCTGCTCCCCCCTCCCCACGCCGCTGGCATTCCACCAGCTGGACGGCTCAACAGCGGGAGGGAAACCAGCCACGATGCAGACCGAGCCGGTCACCCTGCAAATGGGCACTCACACCGAACGCACATCGTTCGTAGTCACCCACATCGGACGACCCATTGCAGTCTTGGGAATGCCATGGCTCACGACAAACAACCCGCGCATCGACTGGGAGACCCGCACCTTCCTATTCGGCGACGGCGAGTACCGGGCGCCAGTTCCGGCGGGCAGAACCAACCCCACTGTGGGACGAGCAGAGGCGGCTACACAGGACAACGCAGCTACCACAGCAGACCTACCGGAACAATACGCTGACTTCTCCGAGGTCTTCGGAGAGGCAGAAGCTGATCAACTACCCCCCCACCGCAAGACGGACTGTCGGATTGACCTGCTGCCCGACGTCCCCTTACCTAGACCGAAGATCTACTCGATGACCCCGAAGGAGATGGCAACCCTCCGGGAGTTCATCGATAAAAACCTAGAGAGGGGATTCATAGAGCCAGCATGCTCACCGGTCGGAGCCCCCGTCTTATTCCGGGAGAAGAAAGACGGCACCCTACGGCTCTGCACCGACTACCGGGGCCTAAACGCGGCTTCCCTGTCCAATAAATACCCCTTACCCCTGGTAAAAGATATGCTCGCCCACCTGTCCACGGGCAAGGTCTTCTCCAAGCTGGACCTTCGCGAGGCGTACTACCGCATCCGAATCAGGGAGGGGGACGAATGGAAAACTGCGTTCAACTGCCCCCTAGGTGCCTTCCAGTACAAAGTGCTGCCGTTCGGACTCGCGGGGGCCCCGGGGGTGTTTATGCAGCTCATCAATGAGGTCCTGCATGAACACCTGTTCAAAGGGGTCCTCGTCTACATAGACGACGTCCTTATCTACACCAAAACGCACAAGGAACATGTGACCCTAGTCAGACAAGTCCTCGATAAGCTAAGAAGGGCGCAGCTCTATGCCAAACCCGCAAAGTGCGAATTCCATAAAGCGCGCCTAGACTACCTGGGGTACCGAATCTCCGGAGACGGCATAGAAATGGACCCCGCAAAAGTCGAGGCGGTGGTGAACTGGGAACGCCCCCGCAACAGACGCCAACTCCAGAGCTTCCTCGGCTTCGCGAATTTTTACAGGTCATTCGCCCGGGGGTTCGCGGAGATAGCCCTCCCCCTAACGGACCTCCTCAAAACCAAAGGGGTGGGGGACACCCGACGCGCCAAGAACCCGGGCACAGTATTGAATTGGACTCCCGCGTGCCAGACCGCATTCAATAAGTTGAAAGCGCTGTTCACCACAGAGCCAATCCTCGCGCACCCGGACCCAGAACGGCCGTTCGTGGTCCAAGCCGACGCCTCAGACTTCTCCCTGGGGGCCATCCTACTCCAAAAGGACCCCACAGGACTCCTGAAACCATGCGCCTACCTGTCGAGGAAATTCTCCGAGACAGAAAGGCGATGGCACGTCTGGGAGAAGGAAGCCTTCGCGGTAAAATCGGCGCTGGAAACATGGAGACACCTACTCGAAGGAGCCGCCCAACCATTCGAGGTCTGGACCGACCACCGGAACCTCGAGGCCCTCCGAACGCCCAGACGCCTCAGCCCAAAACAGGTCCGATGGGCCCAATTCTTCAGCCGCTTCAACTTTCAGCTGAAGTTCATGCCGGGTAAAAAGAACTTCCTGGCTGACGCCCTTTCCCGACTGCCCCAAGACGAAGAGCCCGCCCCAGACACGATTGGGACGGTCCTATCCGCTTCCCAACTGGGGATGGCTGTGACCACCCGGAGCGGCGCTCGGAGGCAGCACGACTCTACGGCGCAACCAACGGCGGGACAACCAGTGACCAGACGACGCCAACCGCAACTACCAGGGGGGATACGCACGGACCTCACCGCCGCCCTCAAAACCGACCCCTGGTTCCTGGCAAACCCCGACAAGGTAACGATGGCACAGGACCTGGCATGGGGGGAAGGCAGAATCTATGTCCCGGACTCGCAACGCCAAGCGATCTTGCATAGATCCCACGACACCAAGCAAGCGGGACACTTTGGGTTCCTTAAGACCCTGCACCTAACAAGGCGTCAATTCTGGTGGCCCGCACTAAGACGGGACGTGAAAGCCTACGTAGCGTCCTGCCCAACGTGCGCCAGAGCCAAACGGGCACCAGGCAAGCCCTCGGGACTTTTACAACAGGTGGCGGAACCCTCCCGCCCATGGGAGGAAATCTCCATGGATTTTATAGTAGACCTCCCACCCAGCCAGAAGAAAACGGCCATTTGGGTGGTGAAAGACTACTTTTCGAAACAGGCCCACTTCATCCCCTGCACATCGGTCCCATCCGCACAACAACTAGCCAAACTCTTCCTCATCCACGTGTACAGGTTACACGGATGTCCCGCACGTGTGGTGACCGACAGGGGCACACAATTCACTTCTAAATTCTGGCGGGCCTTCCTAAAGCTGACGGGGACCCAACAGGCCCTATCCACTGCCTGGCACCCCCGGACGGACGGAGCCACAGAGGTCCTCAATGCCACCCTAGAACAATTCATACGCTCATACACCAACTACCATCAAGACGACTGGGCCGAACTGCTCCCGTTCGCCGAAGTCGCATACAACAACGCCATCCACACGAGCACGGGGAAAACTCCGTTCGAGGTAGTCTCGGGGCGCGACTTCATCCCCATACCGGAGCTACCACAACCCCCGGGACCCCAGGTGGACGCTAGTGACTGGGGATGGAAGATTGCGGAATCGTGGCCAATAATCACGGCAGCGCTGAAGGAAGCACAGGCAGCCTACAAAGAGCAGGCCGACAAGCACCGGCGCCAACAACCGACGTTCCAGGCTGGGGATATGGTCTACCTATCCACCAAATTCCTAAAGTCGCCCCAACCCTCGAAAAAACTGGGGCCTAAGTACATCGGGCCGTTCCGAGTCACACAGATAGTGAACCCGGTGGCAATACGCTTGGACCTGCCACACAACCTACGGAGACTCCACCCGGTATTCCACACCAGCCTCCTGAAACCTGCAACTACCTCTCGATGGCACCCAAGCACGCCACTGCCCTCACCAGTGATGATCGACGGCCAACATCACTTCGAAGTAAGGGACATACTCAACTCCCGCAGGCAACGGGGAACTTTACACTATTTGGTCAGGTGGAAACACTTCCCCCACCCAGAATGGGTGGCGGCGCACAACTTTAACACGCCTGACCTGACCCGGGCATTTCACCGGGCGTACCCCGACAAGCCTAAGGCGAGACAAGCAAACCGGCACCTGCATACCCCCTCCCCCGCGGGCCCCCCCGCCTACCGTGCCCCAAGGGAAAGGGCCCCCCCAAGCCCGCGACTTGGGTGGACCTCCCCCCCCCGGGACTCACCCCCCCCGCCCCGGGCCCACGGGGGAGTGGCAATCAAGTCAACAGTGCATACCTGGGGGCAACGCCCAGGAGCACACATAACAAAGGCGACGCACTTAGAATAAAAATAAGGGCCCTACCTGGAGCTGATAAGCACCCGACCAGCCACGCCTCTCTCCTCGCCGAACTGAGCCAAACAAGCAGGGTGTGGCCGGAGCATGCGCATGCCCAGGGTGTGACCGGGGCATGCGCACTGGGAACACACCCTAGATGGACACGTGGTAGAGGGCGGAACAAAGGGAGGGGCGAAAACACTCCGGCGGGAAATTCAAAAAAAAAAAAAAAACCATTTTGACAGCTCTCCTGGTAAAAAACCAGAAAGCCGGGGGGGGGGGCACTATTCGGACAGGGGGCAGTATGTCATGAGTGCCGTTGAGCTGAAGACATCAGCGCAATGGCACACATGACAATAACGAGGAAACAGGGGAAGGGGCTCAAGATAAGCAGCCATCAACTCACAAAGAAGAAAGAAGAAGATACAATGGCTAAGCGGATCGCGAGGCACACCCAAGCTGTTAGCGCTAGCGCAACGGAGATCGCCCAGCTGACAGCAATCACCGGATGAATAAGGAAACCGATGATGGGCGATCCCGGAGCGCCAGCGGGGCCTCGCAACCCCTCACCTACCGGCAAGACAGCATGTTGGACAAAGGGGGGGTGACGTAACCCTGAGTGAGGGGGCGCTGACCGGCGTGGGGTATTTAAACCCCGCACCGGCGCGCTCCTGTCACTCTCAGCTTTTTTCTACAACTGGCACTACGCTATGAATAAACCAGAGCCTGCTTCAACTGAACCAGTGTCTGTGTATTACTCGGCGGTAGGCAGTGCATGACACAGTCTCTCTGCATTGGCTCCTTAGAGCTTAGACTGAGCTAGCCAGGAAGCAATACGGGGCCAGACGAAGCTCAGGGGCTTCCTCTTGCTGAGGTCTGCTGGCCTGGATCAGGCCATATGGCCTGGCTGCCAGAAGGCCTGTGGGCCTCTGTGTCCATCCCTGTAAACTATTTAAATGCATTAAAAATCACTCTCCAGCCAAGGGCAGGAAATTGGATTGGGGCTTTTCATATGCTTATTTTAAAACTAGTAATACAGCCTTTGATTGCAGCCCATTTGGGCTATGAAGGATACGCCTGCATGCAAAACTTCATTATCATGGAAACCGTTTTTTTTTTTAAGACAGGAGGAGGAGGAGGGGTTGGAAGGAAGCCTTCAAGCTCCTGCTTGTGCTCATAAATGAAATGCACTCATGGGTAGTTTGCACACTACCGAGTGGGCATGGATTTGATTTGATCACATCTATTGTGCTGGACAACATCTGGTTCGAGTGCCAGCCAAGGACGCATAAAGGACTGCGACACAAGCATAATGTGTGGGGGGAGGGATAGAGAGAAGGATTTTATTTTCCAGTCTTTGCACACCAGACTGAAGAGATTTTCTTCTTAATATTTGTTAAGAGGGATTCACAGTTTGCATCTGTGTATGCAAGCCATGCATGTCTGTCCATCCACATCTTTCAGCCCTAAGCCAGGAAAGCAAACAGAAAAGCTTTGCGGCCCCGGGGACAAGCAGGGATCCTGCTCGCCCCAGGAGAAGCTTCCACCCCAAAGGCCCCAGGCTCCCTCCTCGAGGGCCCTCCATGAATGGTGGATGTAATGTGCCGATCATATCACTCCCTGGGGCAGAGGCTTGGTCCATGTGTTGCACAAGGAAATGCCTCCCTTTATAAGCCTTGATCTTGTGCCCACTAAGCCATCTCCATGGGCAAGTCCCCACTACAGTTTCTAGAACCCCCCCCCCGGGGGGGGGGAAGTGGGGGAGGAACCTTCTCCCACCAAAGGCCAGTCATTAATGCCAGCACCCCGGGGTCTTGCAGGAGCTGTAGCATGCCACCCCTTAGCCCTATGGGATTTGTGGAATGTGCTTTCAGGCACATCTTGAAGGGACAGGTGGTCCCCCTCGCCAGTCCAACCCCAGTTGGGGGGGCTTCTTCCACACCATATTTGTCTTCTGTAAATGCCAAGATGGCACACTGCCCAGTCAGATGTTCTGGAACATGGTAGGGAGGAACACTGAAAAGGAAATCTGAGGCAGCTGGGCCAGACCTGCCTGCCCCAAGGCTTGTCCTTCGTGGAGAAAAGGAAGGAAGGAAGGAAGGAAGGAAGGAAGGAAGGAAGGAAGGAAGGAAGGAAGGAAGGAAGGAAGGAAGGAAGGAAGGAAGGGTCCAGGGCATGAACAAAAGGTGCCCAAGTCCCAGAGGAGAACCTGCCTGACAGTCTCCGGTGCCCAGGTGTCCCCCCCGCCCCCTTTCTGGGCCTTTGGTGGCCAAGTCGCCCAGCCAGAGCACACATCCCAAGACTCTTCCCCGGGGCTTCAGAACCGGGAAAGGAGAAGTGAGGCTGAACTCGCATCCAGGGCATCCAGGAGAACGAGGAAGCCGTACTCGGGCTGGGCAGACGGAGGTACCACACGCGCCCCAAACCCAGACGCCAGTGCCAGGGACGTGGGAACGCGTCGGCCCGCGTTGGCTGATACCCAGGAGAGCCAGAGAGCCAGGGAAGGGCGACCCCTAGTGGAGAGCGGCGCTTAGGCGATCCTCGGCGTGGCTGCTCGCCCCTCTCGACTGTCCGGCTGCGACCCGGCTTCTGTCCGCCCTGCCAAGCCATATTGATGGCGCGGGGGGCTCAGCAGGCAGCTGGCCTGGTGGCTCCTCCGAGCGCAGCGGAGGCCGGGCCGGGTGCATCTTCCTGCAGCAGCCCGGGGTCCCTCGCATGGGAGGCTGCGCGAGCTGGGATTGTTCGCAGCTCCTTGTTTCTGGACCGGCGTGGGGGCATAAGAGCAGGCAGGCTGGGCTGGGGACGGCGGTGTCGAGCCCACCAGTCTGAAAGGCTCGTCGATCAGCTTTAATTTCCAATTAATACAATTTGGCTTTCCCCCGGCCGAGCGATTTTTCAAGAGCCGCCTCTTCGAGCTAAACCCTTCTGCGGCAGTCTGGCTTCTGAGGAATGCCACTAACGCCAGTTCCTGGGGGGGGGCACCCGGGCGGATCTCATGTAGGAGGGGCGGCATCCCCACACGCACTCGCGGCCCTCCGGGGAGGCCGAACGGTTGGTGACGCGCGAGACGGACCGAGCAGGCAAAGGCTGCTGTATGAAAGAGGTGAAATGGAAATCTGGGGACAACTAGGAATCGCCCCCCTGGCTGGATTGGGCTGGGCAGAGCGTGGGAAAGGGAGTCCATCCACTATCCCGGGTCCTAGAGTGGAAGCCCGAGAACAGACTTTGAAGGAAAGAATTGCCTGGCTGAAAAGGAAGCCCGAACCGAATGTGCTGGCCTTGAAATTGTAGGCTATTTGAAGGCGTTTCCTCCCTTTGCACACATGACAGAGTCATTTCCTGTTGCACTGCAGCGGCTTCCGCCGTTTCCACTGGACTTCAGAAAACATTTTGAACCTTTTTTTTTGATGAATGCATTTCAATATATTGTTTGAACAGGGAATGAACGTCATCTTAATACTGTGCCTATTTTATTTTGATATATACCAATTTAATCCAATATAATGTTTTTATTGAAAGGGACTTACAGTTTAAAAATAATTACTTAAAACATTTCTTCATGCCTGTAGATTCTTACAATCTGCAGAATATATTTTTTGTTCAGTCCAGCCAGGTGGCAAAGATTTATTCATTACTGAACCTCACAGTCCACTTGCAAACGTTACGAGTTTCTAATACTTCTTGATTGTTCAGTTTGTTTGTTTGTTTGTTTATCAGATTTCATCACTGCCCATCTCCCCCTAAAGAGGGACTCAGTTTCCACTACTGGACAAGTGAAACTGGTCAAAGATGGAAAACAGCTTGGGAAGAGCCCTAGAGGTAGTGCTGGGCTCCCCACCCCACCCCCCTCTGTCCATTTGGAGTGGCCAGCCACTGCTCTCACCCAAAGCAAGGCCAGGGGACTCCAGTGGCTTGGCATTCCCAGAGCGAGGGTCAAATTGGTGAGCCATGCCACACAGCTTGCTGCTCTGCCCCTTCAGGAAAACATTTGCTGGCTCTGGGTCAGTCTCTGTGGTACCAGACAAAGGCACTCAAGGGTATCAGGGGCTTGCGATGAGCCTCTCCCCCCAGCAGGGTCTTTGGCAGACAGCAGAGAAAAGAGGCCGCAAGTCTGTGCCGTGGTTCAGGGCAAATGGAGAAAGTCTGTTCAGATATAGTCATCGCTAGACCCGCTGAAGTAGGTTCTCAGCTTATGGATGGATGGAAGGGAGGGAGGGAGGTTGATGGATGATTTCCTTGTTGAAATGGAGGCTTTGGGGCACCAGCAGGGGAGAAGGAAATGTAGAAAAGTGGTATTTCAGCTAGACGCATCCACCACCAGACCACTATGGGAGGCATAACTTAATTCCAGTTTGATGATAGAGAAGTTCTGGGGGCTTTGCTGGACAGTCCTGCTCCAAGCTCTACTGTCTAACAAAGTTCTTTCTCTCTGGTGTACCCAAAATCCCACTCCCCCAAGGAAAGCTACGGAACCGTGCCAGCGCTCTCCAGCGAAGGGAGACAATCCCAGCTGAGCTGAGGTGGTGCTCGAAGGAATGAGAGGACTTTGCACTGGAAGAAACAGGAACTAGTTTAGCAGCTTGGGGCCCCGGCCATTGGCCGCTGCTCTGGCTTGTGTGCAGCAGGTAAAGCAGCTGCTGGCATCTCCCTGACAATGGCGGGGGTGTGTGTGTGGGGATTAGGAGCCTCCTTCCTCCCCTGGGTGTGCTCGGCCGGCCTTTGGGTGTTGTGGGGGGGATGCATTTCATTTGCCTCGGCCCCTGCTGCCGGTGGGCGGCAGAAGGAGGCGGCCCCGTGTCTGCATGGCTGTCAGAAGAGAGCCAGCAGGGGGTACTTTGCCTGAATGTCCAGGCCTGGATTAGCGTCTCTGGTTTCTGCTAAAAGGCTTCCTCAGGGAGGCGCTTGGCCCAGGTATGGATGGCCGCCCATAGCTTTCTAGCCCTGGAGGAGTGGCAGAGCATGGCTGGTGAGGGGCCAGCAAGTGGACGAACAGCTACTTGCGGATGGGCATTCTGGGTCACCTTCTAAGCGCTCTTTGAAGGGATCAGGACGTTCTCCCTGCCCATGCCTGCCCGAGGGGAGACCCTGAACCTGACAGGCGAAGGGGTGGATTCAGGAGGGCAGCTTCCTTGTTCCCATCAGCCACCAGGGCCTGCGCTGCACGAGAACAGGAAGGTTCGCCTGATGATGCAATGCCACAGCAGGCTTGGTCTTGGCTGTTATCATATCTTAAATCATTTGTGCTGTAAACAAATCACTCCTGTGCCCCAGATTCCCGGCGGTTAGAAGGGCCCAGAGAGGTGTCAGTCTGCTTCTCCAGGCAAGCTGCCTGCCCTGGGCACCCAAGCGGCGGCACCCCTTCTTTTCAATCTAGGGAGGCTGAGGGCAGCCATGGCCCCCTTCTGTGTCCCCTGGCTTAACAGAGAGCATCAGGCGGGCATCCGGACAGAGCCAACAGGCCGTTTATTGCCCATTTCTTAAACATTAATCTTGTATAACCCTGCAGAAAGAGGAGGCAGAGGGGAAAGGCCACAGAGAGTTGGTGCCCTGCAGCTGGCACGAATGTTGCCAAGCCAGGTTCACCCTTCCTCCTTCCTCCCTCTCCCTGGGCCTTTATTGCCCCAATTAAGAAGACCCAAGGGATAATCATTAACCTGAACAGCCCAGCCCTGTCCTCTCTTGGGAAGGCACCGGTGGGAACCCAGAGGGAACAGGGGGCTGAAGGCAAAGAGCCCCCGGTGAGAAGGGCACTTCAAGGCCCCTGTGACACTGCGGTGGCTAGTGGTTTAGGACTGCTTGCCAGCTGGTGAGAAGCTGTTCCCTGGGCAGTTGAGGCTGGGACTCAGGACAGCCCCCCCACCCCCACCCCCAAATGCTGACTGGGGAAGTCCATCTCGCTAGCTTAACTGGGGCTTTGCTAGAGGGTTCTGCTCCAATCTGTGCCAAGAGAATGGGATAAGCCAGTGGCCTGGGATGAAAGAGAAGGGCCTCTCAGATTAGCCCAGGCTGATGGGCACCAGTTCCCTCTGGGCTTAAACCCAGGAGCAAGTGGGAGGGCCAGCACCCTTTCTGCCCACACTGTCTGCAGGCTGCTTTCCTGCATCAAAGCCCTTGTGGATAGTCTAGTCTTCTTCTCAAGTTTATGTATGTATTTAAATTTATGGGCTGCCCAACTCCAGGGGACTGCAGGTGCCAACCATTTCCCTGAGCCAGCCCTTCTCCAGGTTTGGGGCGGGAGGTGGCCATTGGAAGAACTTTCTCCCGAGTCACCAAGAGTGAGTTAGGCAGCCATATAAATCTCTTTAATAAAGTAAATAAATAAATCCTGTTAGGTTTCAGGATTACGTCAGAAGAAGGAAAGCTCTTTTTCTGACCACTTTCCCAGTAACTGGGTTGGGTTAACGTGTAAAGAAAGTGCCCTTAGCAGACACTGCCCTGGCTAAAGGAAGTGGGGGCCGGGCTCTGCCTCCTACAAAAAGGGGGGCAATGCAAAGTGAGCAGAGGGAGCAAGACTGACGGGCTGCAGGCCCAGAAAGGGGGGGGTCCCAGAGATGCCACCGAACTGCCAAGGGCTTCGAGGCAGAAAGGGGCATTTGTGCTCACTGAAAGTAAGACAGGGAGGGACAGAAGACAGCTCTGCTGGGCTACCTCAAGACCCAGAGAGGGACGGGCGGGGCTGGGGGGGGGCTGTCCTGGGATGCGGCGTGGCAGTTGGTCATGCAGGATTGAGCACAGCCTCTTCCCACTGACCCAAGAACTGAAATGGGGGAGGGGCACACCTGATCTGCACAGGGGTGTTTGTTTCGGGACAGCTGGCCCCAGAGCAAAAACAGCCAGCCGGGCAATTGTTTTTTCACCGTTTGCTAACAAGCTTTGGATTACTGGCACAGCAAACATTTCTAAAGCACAAACTAGTCAGCAATAAGGAAGGCACAGTCGAGAAAAAAAATTGAGCCCACAGATGCTCCATCACCATGGCGACCCAGCAGGCTTCAGGAAGCATTCCTCACAGGTAGGCTAAGGCACTTGCACAATCCGGTTCCCCTGCTGTGACTGGAGGATTGGCCCCATTTCCATTTGTGCTGATGGGTGGGATGGGAAAGAGAGGCTGGGCCCTTGCAGGAGGAGGGGAAGCCCAGGATGACGCCAGCCTTACTGCCTGCCCGCTGGTCCTATGGGCAGCCCCACGGCAGTGGGAGGGCACAGCTCGCTTGGCAAGGCGGAGGGGGGCAAGCCGGGCTGGGCTCTTCTGCAGGCACTCGGCTGCCCTCGCCACTCCTCCCAATTCTGCCAGAGGTCAGCTCTTCCCTGACCCAGCCCCGCCATTTGCCATTTCTCTAGCAAGGTCTCCCGGCTCCAAAATGGAGGTGCTTGGCAAACGCTGAGGCGCTGCCAGGCAGGTGTTCCAGAGCATTTCCACAGGGAACTGGTTCTGCAGGGCTTGTCCAGCTCTGCTTTTCATTCGATCCATTGCCCCCCACCCCTAAAAACCGGAAAAGTGGATTAGGCCAAGGTGAGCTCATCTGCCTGACCTGATGCCATTCCATTTCCAGGCTCCTTTGATTTAGGACTTTGGGCTCTGACCCCTCGGCTTCAGGGAAGTCCATCCTCACTGTCCAACCAGCCATTCCTTAGGCTGCTTGAGACCCAGGAGAACAGTTCTAATGTTGCACTCTGTTTCCTGCCCCTGCCCTTTGGGACAGCGTCAGCCCTTCAAGGCGGACCAACCAGGATAGGGATGCCTTGTGGGTCAGCACGACCATTGCCTCGGCAGCACCTCTTCCTCCCATCCTCCAGGGCCATCCCCTCTTCCTGCTACAGAAAGCATCACTGACGCCTCATCCTCTTGGCCGTCATTCTGTGGGGTTTGGGATTTAGGCCAGCCGTAGTGGCCAGAGAGGGTGGTCCAACCTGCTCCAGATGTTGGCGTTACTTATAATGAAATGCGGAGCAGAGTGTGTGTGGTGCCTGCCCTCTCTCCTCTGTTCCCGGGGCACGTGGCTTCAGGAAGCCTATCTGCACAGACTCCGCGAGGGAACAGCCGGCAGGCAGGTTGCGGGGGGGGGGCCCTCCAACCTCCACAGAAAACCCTTTTTTCATGGTGGAACTTCAGAGGAAGTTGCCTCTGTGCTCTTTCATGATCTCCCTCCCGCTGTGGCTGTGCCCCCAGATGCCCTGGTGAGTCAGCCAGTGCCCAGGTGTGGGAAGAAGGAGGCTCTGCCCAGTTGCCTCCTGGCATTTGGGACGTAGGCCAACTTGGGAAACCAGAGGTGGACCTTCATTGCCAGTGCAAGGGAAGAAAGCGGAGCCATCTCATATGCAGCCCCAAACACCTCTGCTCAGCAGCCCCCGCTGTTCCAGGAAAACAGGGCAAAATGGGCCAACCGGAAGAACAGACATCTGTCCCCAGGAGGGGGACGCTGCAAGAAGATGGGACTTCCCCGGTGTTGCTTTCGACTTGTTTTTCTTGGCCGAGGATCCTCCTTCTCATGGTTTACTCATGGTTTACTCTCATGGTTTACTCATGAACCCAGTGAGGAACACAAGACCCAGTTTGCTGTAGCCAGGCAATTGCTGTTTAAACAAAAGAGAAAGAGAGGCCTTCTTGAAAATGGGCAGTGCAGCTCAGCCTGTGGAATTCCTCTTCTCAGCTCCTGGGGTTTCAAGAGCCCTTTGAGCGAGTGGGATGGGGCCAAGAACAGAGATCCTGTTCCGGTCAGGCTTCTGGAAAGCTGGCAGTTGTGCGCAGGCAGGGGCCACCCTGAGATGGCTCCAAGCCCGGCACATGGTCGAACACAGCAGATGCTCAGCTGGATGCTTTGAATGTCCACTTCCAGGAGCCTGCAGCATTCTGAAAAGAATTGTGGATATTATTACTATTACTATTACTACTACTACTATTATTATTATTATTATGTTATATATTATTAGTGACTAGGGAGCAAAGCGGTGAGTGCCATTAAGAATAGGGCAAACAACAATCATCTGAACAAAATGGAAAGACGGGTTCTTTTCAAGAGAGTGGGTGCGAGGGCATGGTGTGCTCCAAAAACAATAAAGGTCAGGGTCTAGTCTCCTTGCAGAGGTGACCCAAACACCAGGAAATCGTGCCCAGCTTGCGCAAAAAATCTGCAGCACTCAGAGCTCAAGAGGGCAAGTTCATGCAAGTAGGCGTGAAATCACATACCTGTGGAAGGAGTTCCAAAGGCTGAATGCACTGGAGGACCTCCTCGGTTGGCAGACACCTGCCCCCCCACCCACTCTGTTCCCTAATCTTAATTCTCCCACAAAAACTAACCTGTCCTTGCCTCTTTCTTTTAGTACCAGCTTCACTTTTACCCTGGCGACGTTTGGCTGCCCGTGGGGCTTTTCCCGCTCACCAAGAGGCTGAAGCGAACAGGCGTGTGAGGTGTCAGGCTTTGCTCAGAGGGCCTGCGCAAAGCGGCTGGTGACTAGGGTTCTCTGAGAGCTTAAATGTCTCTATTTACCGGGAATGTTTAATCTTTCCCTCTGTTGCCGGAATTCTAGGCTGCTTCCATTTTTCACTCCAGCGGGGGACAAAAAGTAATCCAGTGAAATGAAAAAGGGGCTGCTCTTGGGCAGATTTTTTTCCTGTAAAGAAACAAGGGAATGTGTAACCCAACTTGAACTTTACTGGGGGGTGGGTGGGGGGGTGGAATCAAAAGATTATAATTGCCTAAAAATACCAATAACATCTGAAGAGAATGCTCTGCAGCCCAGACACCCTCCAGATCAGCGTTTCTCAACTGTGGCAACTTCAAGAGGTGTGGACTTCAGCTCCCAGAATTCCCCAGCCAGTTGAAGTCCACACCTCTTAAAGCTGCCAAGGCTGAGAAACGCTGCTCCAGTGTCTGCAGCTGGAAAGGCATTATGGGCAGAGGGTTGCTTGTGGACCTGCATGAGCGCACCCAAACCCTGAGCAGCAGCTTCTTCCCCATTTCACCTGGAGCTTGAATGCCCAGAAACCTATGAAGGTCTCTCCCATCCCTGAAAAATCCCAGGGTTGCTGCATTTGTAAATATACTTTTTAAAATTATCCAGTAGGCAGGAGTGCACAGTTAGAGGCTTCAGGGCCACCTGTGGTTTCCATAGCTCCTCAATAGTGCGTAGCCATGTGGCAGAAGGAAAATTTATTTATTTCATAGGGAGTAATCATAGGAACACCCATAGGGACGTGGTGGTGCTGCGGGTTAAAACCACTGAGCTGCTGAGCTTGCCGATCGGAAGGTCGGTGGTTCGAATCCGCGTGACGGGGTTTGCTCCCATTGCTAGTCCCAGCTCCTGCCAACCTAGCAGTTCGAAAACATGCAAATGTGAGTCGATTAATAGGTACTGCTTCGGTGGGCAGGTAACGGCGTTCTGTTTAGTCATGCTGGCCACATGACCATGGAAGTGTCTACGGACAAACGCCGGCTCTTCGGCTTTGAAACGGAGATGAGCACCGCCCCCTAGAGTCGGACACGGCTGGACTTAATGTCAAGGGAAACCTTTACCTCTAATCATAGGAACAGCATTTAATTAATTACACATTGCTTGTTAGAGGTAATTTGACTTTCCACCTACCTGGGAGAGTGTAGCCCTCAAGTGGTGCATCCTCACCACACAAGTCTCAGAAAATACATATTTTTCCTTGTAAATCAGCCAAAGGAATGAGAGCATTGTGTGCAACGAAGAAGATAGACATCTCCCTCCTGCTCCCCCACCCTGAGAGGTTCTGTGCAACAATTCTGCACTGAGGACTTGTGAACAGCCATCACTCTGTGGGTGGCAACCAAGCAAAAATATTTACCATGGTAACCAATGAAGGGAGCATTCTAGCAAGTTGTTGCAAGCCAGACAAAGGGAGTTCAGCTTCTCCTCCCTGACACTGGTTGTTGGGGGCTGTTTTCTTTGCTACTTCTGTGGATGGCTGGCAATTGTGCTGTTGGCTCTGGACTAGCCAGAGAACTTCAAGCACAAAGCCCCAAGAGGGCATCTCTCTCCTTCATGCACATACGTACATTTAAGCAGGGTAGGCCCTCCTCAAGCAAAGCTTTGGGCCAGCTGAATGCAAGCATGGGCATTTCTCAAACCTGTAGATATTTTTGCATACATCTATTGCAAACTTTTGAATCTTTTTATCTGACTATTCAAACCTAGATCCTGTATTTTCATGTCCTGCCATTTCTGAATTTCAATTTTCAAACACAGTAATTAGTTGTTAGATTCAACGGTGCCCTATATTCAACAGATATTTAGCGACCCTCAAGGATGGGACAAGAGATTGAGCTTCAGAAGTGATCTGAGGGCAGCATGCAGTAGTGTGCCGTGGAAGTTGAGGTCACGTGCAGAGTTTCAGGATCAAAGAGGACCAGTTCACTTTCCTTAAAGCCTTGCTGTTCCCCCAACTAGAAGAATTTAATTCTGTTCAACTGGATTGGATTATGTGCTATCAAGTCAGTGTGGACTCAGCCACCACACAGAGAGATTTCCTCCATCATGATCTGTCCTTAACCTGGTCCTTCGGGTCTTCCAACGGTGCCCCCATCGTCATCACAATTGGGTCCATCCCTCTGCTGTTGGTCCTCTTCTCTTCCTTCCACCTTTCCCACCATTATGGGCTTTTCACAGAGCTGGTATCCACATAATGTATCCAGTGTAGGATAATTTGAAGCTGGTCCTTTGTGCCTTGAGTGAGAACTCTGGGCTGATCTGTTTGATGATGTTTGTTAGACTCTGTACCTGATTTTGTGGTGGATTTCAAAAGCTGTATCTCTTTCCCTCTTCTACCCACTTTGCACTGTTTCCAAAGCTTATATGAGAACGAAGCACATTAGACCTTCTGGCCCTGAGAAGAGGTTTCTACAGTCGAACCATTCCTACAGGAATGCCCTTCCTTCTCAGGGTCTTGGGAACACTTCAGTGATGTGCGGGGGCTATTTGAGACAGCCTTCCCCAGTCTGAGTTCCACCCCCCTCCCCCCATAATATGGGAGGACTTCTCCTCCCAGAATTCCCAGCAATGGCAAGTGGGAACACATCGTTCTGAAAGGGTATCCATGTTGGAAAGAGCTGCGTGAGGTGATCAAGAGCCTCCAGACCAATTGCATGTGGCTTGTGTAATGAAATGTGGGTGGTCTTCTCTCAAAGAAGCTCTTAGATGTCTCTTGAGAAGAACCCACGAGCAAAAGGCGCTGAGCTCCCAGTCTAGAGCTCAGACCCATGAGGGAACCCCCAGCCTCAGTACAGCTTGTGTGGGAAACCGGGGCGGGGGGGCGGTTGTGTGGTGGAGGTATCAATAGGCCCCCTTGGATGGTATGAGTAATCAGAGAAGGTGCTCTCGATGGCTCCTCGTTCTGTACTTTTTTTTCCCACTGAGGTCAACATTCCAGCAGTACAGACAAGATTAAAAAGAACGGGAGGGGGGAGTTAATCCAGGTAGCAATTAAGTGAGCGGTTTTAGGCAAGGAACAACGTGCTTTGCCAGCTACAGCAGCAGACTCATAGTGAAAATGAACTTATACCAGCACTTAATTCTGGGGTTCACTGCACTCACAAATCATATTCCCCTTTCTGAATATTCTTATTTTCTTAACAGAATGCATGGCTGCTTGTTGTGGAAGGAGAAGGTAACATAATCAGCCACAATGCTGATTTCAATGATGTATATGTTTGTGGGGCTTCGTCAGTAGTTTGCAGTCTGCTCTGCAAGGTCTAACATGGGCCAGCTGTTGCAAGCAATGAGCTCCATCAGGAGGCAGATGTTGTGGATGCAGGAGGGTGAAACTGCCAACTGCCCAGATATTTTTCCTTGAAACATACTTGCTGGTAGCTGCAGTTTGCAGCATCTTTTCCTCCTCTTTTGTTGCCTTCGGCTGCAACTGACCAGCTAGGTAAAGCTTTCCCCACCCCGCTCAGTTAACTCTACTGAGAACTGACTCATCGGCTGTACAGTATTTCTGTGTGCCAAGTTGTTGTTAAGGCAAGAATTGGAGAAGCTGTGCCTGCCCAGGACAGCAGAGTTAATGGGCTGCAGGGAGGGGGGAAAGTTCACGAGCAATATTTGGCTTCTGTGCAGTTTTTCCAGTGTAGACTCCAGCTATTTTGAGCTAAGAGGTTAAATAAATACACTTCCCAAAACAAGAAGTGGGAGACTGAGCATAAAGAGCTGCAGATAATATTGCAAGAGTTTTGAAAGTCATCCCTTGAGTTTTTAATGTACACAGTCGGCGGTCCTGCTCGCTCAGGGCGCAGTCTGCAGTGCCAGAGTCGTACCTGGGAGCAGAAAGGCTTGGGATTGCAACAGGCCGTGGCCTGAATCTTCCTCCTCTCGGCTAGGGAGTCGGTGACTGTTCCTGTGCTGCAGCAGGCGAGTTGGTGGCCCAGGCCACGGGGAGAGAGGAAACGGCCAACTTGCAGCCAGCTGCATTTTCTGACATCAGGGGGAGCTGAATGAAGAACGTGTAAAATGACCTGCGATGCATTCTGTGGCAGGGAAGGCAGACAACAGACAGCACGTGGGGGGGTGAGGCTGCCCATCGCCTGCTACCTCTAGGAAGTCGGGCCACAAAAGAGTGAACAGTCCTGAAAGGAATGTGGGAAATCCGCACGACTGGCAGCACTGACAGGGTCGCTTCCCAACTTTCTGGTCACTGGGTTTACGCTCTTCTTGGGTGTGTCGCTTTCTTCGATCAAAACACAAAAGACTTGTCTCCTTTCACACTATTTGGAAGGGAAGTCTACCACTGGAAGCCTTGGACTGCTGTACTTCTGTCCGGTCCCCTGCAGCATTTCCCCCAGCTGTAGCAAGGGGGGCCCAAGGGGGTGTTGAACCCAGGACCGGGTGCATGCCAAGAGAGCCCTGCCCCTGCACGACAGCACTCCTGAGCCACCCTGGTTGGCCAGCGTGCGCAGTTCCTCCTTGGGACTAGCGATGGGCACGTTCTCCACATTGCCTGGTCTGAATGTAGACTTTTTTACATACGTTTAACTGCGTGTAGATAAGGCGCAGCAGGTCACGTGTGTCACAGATTACGTGGCACAGCACTTTCTCTGCTCAGTGCAGGCTGGTCCCAGTGTGGAACTGCAGGATTGCATTCACCCACTTCAGCATCGTTGATTTCTACACAGTGCCCAAAAAAGGAGGAAAACACACACCCCAAACCGTGCACAAGTTTGGGCGTGTCACAGCTGAGAGTCATCTGGCCCTCCAGGGAAGGGGAGACTCAGCCAAGGAGGCGGAGGATGGGCAATGCTCCCCCTACAGATTTCCGGGGCAGTGATGAGCAAACGGGAGCAAACCCTGCAGCCGATAGCAATGAGTCAGCCACCCTCGCAAGATTTTCCCACGAGACCCAGTCATGCACATTTTCACAGAACTCAGTATTTATTTCCATGAGAAGAGGTGCATTCTTGTCATATGAGGCTTTCTGTGCTGTGAGCAGATTTTGAGCGGATGCCCCGCTTTCATACCCTGCAGCAAGCAGGAATCCAGCCCAGTGGGTAGCTCCTTGGGGTCCTTCCCCACTGCTGAGGCTGAGCCCCTCTGTGAGCCGAGAGGAAACTCCATCCTGTGACGGCGGCCATCCCTCCCCCACCACGGCAGCCCCCCACCTCCCCTCCCCAGACTAGAAGGGAGGAAAAGGAGGGGGGAAGCTCCTGCCCAAGAGCTGATCTGGATCTAGATGCTTGACTGCCCCCAGAGTTGTTTTCAAAGAGGAGAGATACTATTCATCTAGGGAATGAGTAAGCAGGATTCGGGGAGGAGGAGGGTCTGCTCCCCGGGGCTGTGCAGGGCTGGCGAGGGGTAGGCAGAGGCAGAGCAGGCTGGAAGATGGAGCCAAAGTGCCCACCAGCTGGCTGCTGGCCCCAGGCAAGCCACTTCCTCCTGCCAGGTGGGCCTTGCCCCCTCCTGGCACCAGGGCCGCTCGGTAAACACACAGGTTCCTGTTGATATCGCAAGGGAACATTGAGGTCTGACTGCAACTGTGGGAAAGGTGGTGCTGGCAGTTAGGCAGGAAGTCGGAGGCCAAGCCCGGGCTGCAGCTGAAGTCCACCATAGCCCTGCAGCCCCAGCATGCCAGCCCCAGCCCCCTTCCTGAGCCTCCAGCGGGGCCTGCGCTCGTCCACCACGGGGATTGGGGCGCCTTGGTACCCAGCCTCAGTGTCCAAGGAGATGGACAATTGTGGGCCAGTAGAAGGACACCCTCCTGCCTCTGTAGAGGGTGGGGGGTGGCATTAGGGTGTCCAGGCAGCAGATGGGCTATGTGGGCTTGGGGGTTGGGGCCACTGCTTTGCTGTGCTTCAATTTTGTCTGCCAGTCTGGTGCCCACGGGCCAGGAAAAGGGTTCAGGGCCCATAGAGCTGATGAGCTATGGGTTCCCCTGGTTGCTATTTGCCCCCCTCTTGAAGAAACTATCAAGGCTCTTTTTGATGGGAAGCCAGGGTGGAGCTCGGGGCTGGGTGCTTGACTGGTGCCAGTGAGGCTCCATTGTGCGTGTGTTGAATTTCACACTGATTCAACGATGGCTGCCTGCTTGGCCCTGGGCCGGGACTGCTCTCCACTCCAGCCTCAGCCAGTTGTCAAGATGTACCGCCAAGGTAAATGTTATTACCCTGTGTTTTGAAGCTTCGTTGCTTTTAAAGAATCGTTTCCATGAGAAACCAGCTTTGCAAACACACCTCACAGAGGAGGCCAGAGGTGAAAGGAATAATAGGCACATTCCTGCAACATGACACATGTGCATGCACGCACACACGAGCTTAACCCTTTGCCTGCTGCGGCGGCTGCCGTCGAGTGGCTGGTTTGCAGCTGTGGGATTCCAATCCTTGGCGCTCCCGCCAGCCCCAGCTGGTCCTCCCTCGGCTTCTCTCCCTTCCCGGCCAGCGCTGCAGCCCTCCCCCACCTGGAAGGGTTTCGAGCACCAGCGCATGATGGATCCCCAATGCTCAGACTGCCATCGATCACGTAAATGGAGGAAACGTGCTCTGGAATGGGCTTTCCATTCATTATTTCAGCCTGCTGGAATTTAATTTTCTTTTAATTTGTTTTCTGTTGTGTTTAACTGTTTTAAAGCTATTAAATAGCCAGCAGTTGTAATAGGCTAATTAGGACAACGGTTGCGAAGATGTTTCTTGCCTCGTGCAGACCTTTCACAGACACACACTTCCTTCCACACCCCAGGCCTCCTTGCAGCGATCTCCTCATCCCTGCCCAAGTAAAGGGTTCCTGCCAGCCAGTCACCCCTCCAAGGCCAAGCCTGAGGCTGGTCCTGGGCAAGGGGAGGGGAGGGGAGGGGAGAGTGTGGCTGAACCTCACAGGAGGAGGGCTCCCTCTGCCTCCATCCAGACAAAACATTTTGCATCAGATTCAAATCCGCTTAGATGACACCCCCTTCCCAGGTCTCCCCCAACAGACCAGCTGCTGGATTTCCTACAGCCAAGGAGCACAAACAGAGGTCAGGTCCAGAGGGGGAACTAGAAGCTCGGGGAAACCGGCTTTCCAGTAATGCCAAGTCCTGCTTTCTTTCTGCCCCAGACCCCAGCTTCAAGGGTGGGGGGGAAGTACCGGGGTGGGGGTATAGCCTGACGTCAGCAGGATGTGAAAGGAAAGAGGTCCCCTCTTCTTCAGGGAGCCCTGCTGCCTCAGGATGCCACGGGAGGGCAGGGCATCCAAAGTGTGCCCCCTGATTTCTGTCCCCCCCATGGCCAGCCTAGTTAGGGGGGAAAGGAATCTGGTGGCAAGGCTGGCTTTCTTTGCTGACCCATCTGTATTCTGGCCTGCAGCTCACAGGCACCCATTCCATTGTCTTCCTTTTGATTGTTGAAAGTGGGCTTAAGGAGCGCCCAAGACTGGTTTGGCAAGAGAGTGCGTGCATGTTTTCATGCTGGCTCACGCTCCTCTTCTCACCCTGAGAAGTGTCTGTCTGAGGCCTCCCCACGGCCTCTCCTCAAGGCTTCTCTCTGCCCCATTTCTCCCACTGCAGCCTGCAGGGCCCAGCTGTCAAAGCCAGGAAGGATCCTGCGTGGGGGTCAGGAGGTGTGAAAAGCACACTCGCCAGCCTGGGAGTAGTCCACTAAAGGACTGGCTCCTTGCAGGACAGCAGCGCTGCCCTTTTCCAGCACTGGAGCGAACAGCAATCAGTCAAATGGCATGATGGGTTTTCCAGCGTTTGCTGCTTCCTTGATCTCTGTGGGAATTTCTAGCTTGTTGCCAGGCCTGGCACCTTGCTCCACACCCAGCCCCTTCCCCTTTAGCCCCATGCTGACTCTGTAAATGATTTCTCAGATAAAATGAGCGTCTCATTTCAGCAATAGAAGCAAAGCAATGTGTCAATATCTTATCTGCCTGCAGATTTGCCAGCAAAGGTATGGCCTTGATCCTATCAGCAATTCACATCTTGGACTTCCAGAAAGGGGCACATACGTGAAGCAATTATCTTCTGCTTGGACATTTTCTGTTGGCAGCGTTTGTGGCCAATTGTGCCCATGCAAGCTGCACAGGGAGCCCATCCAAGGGTCCTTTGTGAAGGACCCCTGGACTAAATCTGGCCCTCTGAGACACAGACCTGGGCCCAGAGGGAGAAGAGATGCGAGGGGCATGGCGCTCACAGGAGCAGCCGGCAGAGCCTGCAACCAGGTCTACAAAGGGAAACAATATCCCTGTCCTCACCTCTGGCAATGGTTTGCCAGCACATTCTTTACACATCTAAGAACTGGCAGTTTGAAGTTGGAATGTCATAAACAGTCACTAAATATCCAAGTCTGGATGCCAAGTGTTCATGATAATAAATTTGCCAGGAGAAATTAGAGGAGAATTATAAGGATAACGTTCAAACTCTGTTACTGGAAACACCAGCCCGGGAGGTGTGTTCACAGGTCTCATATCACTTCATTTGGATCCCAGTGAAAATATCTCCTCCATATTCCTACACAGCTCTCTGCTGTGGCTGCTGTCTCCTTCTTCTCTCCTAAGGGAGCGGGTAGCTCTGCCCCCCCTGCTGAAGAGGACCTGTTGCGCCCATTATCCATGTGGCCTGAGAGCCAAACGAGCCAACCCTTTCAAAGATCCCAGTTCGGCCAGCAAGACAAGTCTGCCTCCCCAGAGAAAGGGTGAGAGGCAACTGTCAAAAGGGGCAGGCTTCGCCTGCAAGAAGAGGCAAACGGCCAGAAGGAAGCCTTTGGCAGACCTTTGTGCTTCAGATGCCCCCAACCGCTGCTGGGTGGCCTGAGCGGCTGTACTTCAGGTTCCTCTCTCTGCCAAGCATGGTCGGAAAAGTCTTCTTCCTCCACTGGAGTACTCCGGAAGATGTGAAGTCGCGCTGAGGCAGGGAGGAGCAGCAGCCAGCGGCCACCTTGCATGGAGGTTAAGGCTTCTGCTGGTCTCGCTGGTATGGATGCCTACTTTGCAATCCCACCATATACTGTGTATCCAGGGCATGGGGCCGCCCCACGTTCAGCTGGAGGGCCCTGGTGCAGTAACCCCACTTGCCTGGAAGGCCCTCAGACTTCTACTGCTTTCTCACCCAAGGGAAGGAAAAAGAATTTGCTCTGGCTGAATTGCAGACGGTGAAGCCCAGCAATTCATCTGGGAAAGGCTGAGTGCCCTGGTCTCTTGTCTCTGCCACTACGGGCAGTGTGACAATGCAACGGATGACCTAGGGTGGTGACAGAGGTTGGACGGCCACCTGTTGGGGATGCTTGCATTCTGGGATGTTCCAAGCTGGGGGGTGGGGGAGCTTGGCCTGCTGGGCCTTTTCCAAACTTGGATTCCCTGATGCTCTTCAATGCCGCCATTGGTTCCACCATCATCAGCCACACATATCCTGTCAAGCTTCTACCACGTGGCATCAGGTGAGCAGAAGACACACCAAAGGCCCTCAGCCATTTTCCTGGATCAGAAATCAATCCCTCCTGCCTCTCCTTCTGACGCTGTACCAGTTCCTTGCACAGGATTGTTCCTCCTCCACAATTGCGTTACACTCTCTAAGCAGCTGCTGAGAAGAAGCACCTTGAAAACCTCAGATTGGAAAGGCTGGTTTTGCCCAGATGCCCATGAAATTTGGCCAGATTAATCCCCTCCCTCAGAAGGGAAAGCTTGGTCTGCTGCTTTCATCCAGTTTGAGTAAGAAATAAAGAATGTCTGTAAACATTTTCCTTTCAAAATGTTTACTGGTACATCCCCCTCTTATCTGTCTGAAATTCAGTACCATTCTTTCCCCGTTAATGGTTACTCCTGAGCATTTCAAACAATTCCATATATATGTGTGTGATATATGTATATGTACATGTACCCTTTTCCCCCCAATTATAGGCAGTGATAGATATAGAGATCCGGATTTCCAAACTGAATATCAGACAAGGGCTTTAAAGTAAATCACGAGGCCTATGAATCAATCCCAGATTTTACTAAAAAAAACCTACTGGGGTCCCTCTGCACTTTAAGGCCTGTTACCCTCATCACAGAACACGTCTGTTTTCAATTCCTCTCTTCTTTGGCCTTGCGCGCACAATGAGTTTCTATCCTTGGCTACTCCTGTGTAAAATAGCAACTAGATAAGAGCTAAACAAACTCTTGGAACAACATTGAAGTCCACAATTGTTCATGTTTTGAAACATGGACTTTTTCTGGAATTTGCCAGTTAATTTTGGAATCTGGCATTTTTTCAGGGCTGCAGAAAGGCACTACCTCTTGTGCTGAGGCTCTTCGGAGGGCCTGGACCACTGCCTTTTTGCATCCTGATTTCTCTGCCTGACAAAATTGGCCCCTGAAAGGGTGATGTCCAGGGCCAGAGACATCAAGGGCAAGAAGCTGATTTACATGAAGGAGGAGGAGGCCTT
The DNA here is from genome assembly GCF_035149785.1 of Candoia aspera. Classification (NCBI taxonomy): domain Eukaryota; kingdom Metazoa; phylum Chordata; class Lepidosauria; order Squamata; family Candoiidae; genus Candoia; species Candoia aspera. Next base: position 586,974 of record NC_086164.1, on the reverse strand, counting down.
CTTGGATTGGGGGGATGGGCCATTAGTCTTGCTAACTGAAGCCAACGAGCAGATGGACAGCGAGGCAGGAAGGATGCTCAGGTTTGGGGCGAGGCAGATGAAGGCCAGCTCGCAGGAAGCCAAGGCAGCCATCCTGACCCCAGTATCCCCAGGCCTGTCTGGCTGCCCTGACCGCCTCTCGAAAGACCCCTTCAGGAGCAGAACACTTCCTCGTGTGTGTGGCTCCTTGGGGCACCAGATGATTGATCCACGGGTGCCTTGGTTCTCCAGCGCCGGGGCCTTTTGCGAAGGAAATTTCGGAACATGCTCTGGCTCAGGACAAAGTCCGGAGGGAAGACATTTGAAAGGCCTAGCAGCCTTTCACACCTAATCTAGGCCTCAAAGATGGTGAGATGGTCCAGATAAACCGGAGGTTGGTGATGGTTTGCAAACAATCCAGCCCGCTGCAGCGGAACCATCCCTCCTGGAGGCACCAGGCAGGAACCCCTCAGCCTCCCTTGCCTCTTCCCTCCCCATAGTGTGGCTGATGGCCACAACTCCTGCCGTCCGTCCGTCCATCTGTCCATCTGTCCAGCTCAGTCTCCACTACACCCTGTATCTTGTGTGCCTGAAGGAAGAGGCTTTTGGCTCTGCCATTGGCTGGGGTGGCGCTTGCTTCCTCCCCAATTGGCTGTTGCAGACATTTGCCAGGTCGGAGCACCTCCCACTCCAGGACAGGTGAAGATTTGCTGAAAGAGACTGGGATTCTTAAGGCTACAGAGCACCTGGATTCCTCAAGACCAGGAACAGCAGGCAGGCATGCTTCAGAACGCCTGATCGGCACCCCGTCCAAAAACTTGTTTTTCCTCTCTGGTCTGGGTTTCACAACTCAGCGAGGTGGGAGAGGGGCACGCAGACAGGATGAGTGGTAGTGGGCTTGTCTTAAGCTCCCCAGTTTCAGATGAAAGTGCAGCCTTTACGCCCTTGAAGCCCGTTGCGATGGCTAGGGAACCCAGTGACGACATGGCCGTCTTTGAAGACATCAAGCCGCCCATACGAATACTGGAGAATCAACAGGATTTGGCACAGGTAAGAGAGGTGTGGAATGGCACCGGAACATTCTGGAGGTGGGTCCAACAAAAAATAACATTCCATTTGGGATGGGCAGGAAAAACATTCTTTCAAGAAAGTTGAGAATGTTGCTTTAATCAGAAATGTGGATGAGATCAGAAAGTTTTGAAATCAACCATATCCTTCTTTTCCCTCTCATTTTTGGTTTGGGGTAGGCATCAGCAGAGAAGTCACTGGAGATTTTAGGCTATTGGAAATGAAGGGGTTCACCAAAATTTATGCTGGGTCTGGATTTGGCCTGGAGGAAAATGTGAATAATTTTTTGTGTACAAGCAGGCGATAGATCAACTTCTGACGGATTGAAACAAGCAGCTGAGAAAAACAAAAGCTTTGATTTAGAGAAATAGGGAGTCTGACTTTGGCCTTGTTCAACTGTGCCTGGTATGCAGATCCCAGGGGTGTTGTTGTATTTTAGGGAGGGCTGGTAGGAGCAAGTGAGATCAAGAGAAGGCCCCCAACCCTCTCTGGGGTCTTCTCTTTCGTGCTCACTGGGAAGGGCGGCGTGTCTTTCTTTAGGGAGAGCCAGGTCCTCTGACCAGGTGCCTGCTGGGAGCTTCTGAGCCAAAGAGCAAAAACATTCCTCCAAAGGGCCCACTGAGATTACGTGCCATTCTTGCCATCCGGGTTGTTGTTTTTGGAAATCACTAGAATGGAATTCTCCTTGAGATTCCCCAGCTCCGTGCCCCCCCGCCCCCGGGAGATGAAGGGCTGGATAAAGAGGTGGAGGCCAACCTGACTGGCACACTGCTGGGCACAGTCACTCTTCCACCAGGGAAAAGATGCTGGTGGATCCTTTCTGCTTCCTTCCAATTTCTGAAAGAAACACACAGGCAGCCTCATGCTTTATAGAGCTAGGCCAAAGGCAGGAAGACGGTTGTGCCATCGTGTGTGTGTGTAAGACTCTCTCCCCCGCTGCCGAACTGGGTGGCCTGGCATTTGTGGAGGGGGGGAGGAAGGAAGTTCTCCTCTGGCCCTCTTTTCAAGCCAAAGGGAGGCCAGTTCAAAGCAAGAGGTCCTCTTATGGAGGGAGGAGGTTCTCCTCAGTGCCTCCACTGCAGGGAGGCCCAAGGGTTGGCCAATCTGCCCCATCGTGGTCTAGGCAGTGTCAGCAGCAGCTTACATTATGGAGGGCAAGGCAGGAACTTCAGCAGAACTCACCTGACCTCAGGAAAGGTTTCTGGGATTCAGGGTCAGTGCTTAGGTGACCTGCAGGTGACCACAATGATGGAAAGATCTTCCCAGCCCCACAGACATATTGCCTTGATGGAGGAATCCTCCTGCCCCACATATTAGCAGCTTGTCATGTGGTGGGAGATAACAAGTGGAACCCTCTCCCGGGGACCTTGCCCTCTCAAGCCAGTCTGCTTGTTCACCTGGGCTTTGTGACCTGGGACCGATGAGCCAGCCTCGGCTTCTCAAAGGAACCAGCCACTGTAACTTGCTTGTTGTAAATTGTTGACATGAGCGCAAAGAGGAGGAGCAGCTCACTCCCCCCTCCCCCAAGGATCCATCTTCAGTGGGGCCATTTGGGAGACGGAAGTGGCTGGCCTCCTTCATGGGCACTTCTTGGAACAAACCACTCTGGAGAAGAACAGAAATGGGTCCCCTTCTCCAGTGATACTGAAATTTGTCTTCTGTTTGCATAACGCCAAAGGAAATTTTGATCTCAAGAGAATTGGCCCTTCAGTTTCCCGCTGGCAGAGCATATTCCATCTCAGAGGTACGCGATTCCCACCCTGAGAGAATTCTTTATTTTATGCCAACTCTCCCTCCATTTTCTCTTGCTCAATCTGCCCAACAAACTAGCTAATAATTAACCTCAAGTGCAAGGCTTCCTGGCGCCATCTTGTTGGCAGAGAACATGGTGGGTCTTCAGTAAAGAAGGCTAAGGAGAAGGAGCAGAGAAGTGTCCTGGCAAGCAAGGGGGTCCTCTTGGCATTTGGAGGGAAGGCAGCTCTGAGAAATTATGAGGACTCTTGAATTTATAACATTCGGGTCACACCGGACTGCACCCTCCCCTCTTAAAGAATCAGCATACTTCTTATTCCGGAGTTTATGGAGGGGAACATCTGTCTCCACGACTGCCTCGTCAATACTGTAATATCCTGCTACCCTCCTTCGTCACCATTTGAAAAATATTTTTGGCAATGTCAGTTTGTAAGGCCTGATTGATCCTGGGTGGGCCCATATTCTTCTTTATTCCTAAATCGGGGGGTGGGGGGTAGGGGGGAACAGCTAAAGGACTAGACTAGGTTAGTAGGATGCTGCACAAGCAGAATGGAGGCCTTGGCTCCTGCCTGCCATTATTGCCTGTTCCTGGGATTTCCTGGAATGCACAGTCTAGAACATCTTTCAGAGTTGAGATCTGGCCAGATTCTCCTACTCTTTTGATCTGTGAACTGAAAACTTTGTTTTACTTGCCAAACAAGGTGGCTTAGGAGGTTGGCAGCTGCATTTTCCCTTACAAAGGTCATCAATGTATGTCTTCTGGAAACTCACCGGGACAAACGTATTGCCAGCCTCCAGCTCAACTTCCCACTTTTGAAACTTAAATGGTGTTGCTTCGAGCTCCTCCCTCCCCTTCTCCCTCTCCCTCTCCCTCTCAAATCTTGACCTTCCCACCCCTTGTTCCAGTCTCAATATTGGGCAGAGTTGTGCCTTAGAATAGCCTTCCTTTGTCCCAACATCCATTCTACTCTTTTGTAAAACAAACTGTTTATAGGAAACCTGCCCTCAAGATCAGGCAACCAGAACAGCAGCTAACCAAGCTGGAGTTGTCTCAGAGCACTGCACAGCACCCTGCAATGAATCTAGGCCTGCACTAAACATGCACTGAATTGGCTTTCCTTCCAGGGATGAGGTGGCCTCGGTAGAAGGGCTGCTCTTTAGCAGTGTAGGGAGGAGAGATAGCCCATGCTTTCAAAGTCCCAGGCTCAGTGTGCAGGGAGAGGGTCCTGGGAAGCCAAACGTTGGCAAGACGCCCTCTGTTCAGAATCTGCTGTCAGTCCATAACTGCAGACTGGATTAATGGGCCAGTGGTGTATCTTGATAGAAGGTGGTTCATATTTTACATTTCCATGTGAGGTTGCAAGAGACTTTCTTGACTCCCTGGCTTGTTCCTCCTTCCAGCAACCACATGACTGGACCACACTTCATTCCAGAAGCGCCAGAGACAGGTTTCTGCGTTGGCAGTAGAGACCGTGCAGGAGGAGAGCTGCAGGTCTTCCAGTGATGGGAAAACACACCAAGGGAACTGTGTGCCTGATACTAAATAAACATAGGCTCATAATTTGGTCCCAAACAAACCATCTCATGATTTGCTGGCTGATTGAAACAGTTTTGGAAATACTATCTTCAAAATGGATGTGGCCCATAGCAAAGAAGTACATTTTCTCACCTAGACCTGGTAGATATACTGTGCACCCTTGTTCTTGTACATATAATGTGGTATCCCCCAAGATTATTAATGTTGTCAGGATTTTGAACTCCACCTAAAACCAGTTGGCAAGTTTGCTTCAAGGTTGAGTAGACATTTGACCAGGTAGACATGCAGATAACCAACAGGACAGAGGTCCAACGTAACTGTTGTCAGAGTGTTTGAATTCGCACTCAGCAATACTTCCTGTTTCCTGGCTGGATCCTGGGACCTTAGCTTGCTTGTCTTGGTAAAGGTAGCCCTTGCACCGATCTGGGTGAAAGTTGCTGTGGTGGCCTGGCTCACCAAGGTTCCACGTTTGTGGTAGCTGTGAATCTCCCTTACTTGACCTTCCCTACCCAGAGCAACATTTATTTCTCCAACCAGAAAAGACCTATCAAAAATGTAAATGTGAAATCAAAAGGATGAAGCATTTTTCAGATTGTTGATCACAGCGAGAACAATTGGATAAAAGACAGATAAAAGCTTATCAAATTCTAGATTGCCAATGATTATGGAAAGTTCTGAAATAAAACTCGGGCAATCTAATGCAAAGGTAACCCCAGTGCCATTTTGGTTGCGGACTGATTTTGCTAAAATGCCACACAAGCCAAGAAAGCAAGTCTGCTGTTTCCTTGTAGGAAGCAATTCAGCAATGCCAGCTGGTCCCTAGGTCTTCTCCATATCTGCGGCAGTGGTGGCAAGAGAGGGATCGGGGCTCTGCAATGCACGGCTCCTTCGCTGCCTGGGCTCCTGGGTGCTTTTCTCTCTCTGTGTGTTGTTCTGTGTCAAGGCATAGGGGCATCTATTTCTTTTGGGGAGGGGGCGGCAGGATGATTTCCAAGGGCCAGATAGCTTTCGCCTGTGAAGCGAGAGGGCTGGGTGACCTGTAGTTACCTGCAACTGCAAGGGAGATCTGGCTGATTATCCGTCTGAGCCACTCTGCCTTGCCCAGATGAGTGGAACTACAACCCCCATCAATCTCAGCCGGAGAGCATCTCCAGCTGGAGGGCTCAGGTCTGGTTTCGGGAAAGCAGGCTTGTGGCTCACGACATCCACGTCCCCTTGGAGGTTCCTGGCTAGATGCCAGGTTGTGCCCCAGGAAGAGCAGTCTGGAGTGGGCGTTGCCAGGCCCAGCTTCAAAGGAGTGGCACTGCTTCTGCCCAGAGATTTTCACTGAACACTCTGCTGGCGTCATCAGACAGGAACCTGGCACAACGTTTGCAACTTGAAAGAACAGGGATAAGTTGGGCCCCATCTATTGTTGAGGCTGATTTCCGGATATGTCAGCGAAACGCACAGCGGCAGAACAACCTTTTTCCTCCTTAGAGATCAAGGCTCAGAAGCCAAGGAAACTGGAAGAGGCTGTGCTGAACCTCTGCCAGGCGCCTCAGGCATCAATGGTTAGACTTTGGGGGGTCTCCCTGGGCTGGGCCAGGCGCCCCTCCGGGCTCAACTCGCGCCCGAGAGTTCTAGGAGAAAGACTGGCGTGAAGCCAGGCCCCGGCTGAGTCTGAGGTCAATACCAAGGCTGAATGATCAGAGAAGCAAATATTGACTCTGGTCAATTTTTTACCAGAGAGACAATAAAGCTTGACATTGAGCCAAACAAAAGTATAAGTGCTTTCTATTTAAATCCAGCCTCTTTTGAAGGAATGCAGACAGAGAGATTGATGGATTTTTTAATCGGGGCTCTTCCCCCAAATCTCTTTAATTACCTTTTTTAGAGATTGGAAACGCTGCTTCTCTTCTCACATACACACTTGGGGGCAGGGAAGGGGAGCCTTCTGATTCCAGGGAGAGTTATTACAGGGGCTCCTCCCTCCCCCACCTCCCGGAGTGTACCTTGCCCCATCGCTATCTGCTGGGCCCTGCCACAATCAGGGGACCAAAGGCCGTGATCTCCTATTATGTGGGATAATCCACCAGGAATGTTTGGCTAGGGGGGTTGCTGGGTGCAAGGTGCTAAGCTGGCACCCTCACACCCTCGGCCCGGAGCAGCAGCAGCAGCAGCAGCAGCAGCAGCACGGGGTGGGGGGATTCTTCCTGGGCAGCCCATCCGTTCAGCCCTCAGGCTCTGAACTGGCTTTGCTTCAGCAGAGAGGAAGATCAGGCCAGGCATTTCCGCCTTCTGGGTTCAGTTTACTGCTTAAAAATGGAATCATAATGGCTTTGTAGGAACATAACATTAAGATTTTGGCGTTGTGGAACAGTTGTGAAATTTTGCAATTTGAACTTTGCTTTTTATTAATGGGCTTTTAAAATTATTTTTTTCTTTTGTTTCTGTCCAATGGATTGTTTTTCTGCTTTGTTTTGTGTGTGTGTGTGTGGGGGGGTTTATCTAGTTTCTTTTTTGTTTTCAGTTAGCTTTGTTTTGATTTTTCTAGGGCCTAAAAGTATCATTGTTTATACATACTGTAAACTTGTACCCAACTGTAACTATTTAGGAAGGTTTGGAAGACAACTGAATTCATTTTTTAAAACAATACAAGTTAATAAGAAGCAGATATTAAAAGGTATCAAGCTAGACCAAAGAATTAAAACCAAACGTGAGCTGATGGATGCCCGTAGATCATGGGCTACCAGGACCCTGAGAGATGGCCCTCATTGTCAGGACTTGACAAAGACTTTTGCAACAGAGCGTGAAGACTATCACAGCCAAAGCAGGATTATTCTGTTGGACTAGCTTGAAACTGGGCAGAGTGTTTCACCCTCCCTGCAGCCTGCCTTGCCGGCCGCGCCATTCAGAACCTGCCATCAGTGCCTGCTGCTGCTTGCCAGTCCTGGAGTCCTCATCAATGCAAGCAGGATGTTTGTACCGTGTTCAGGTCCAGAGAAGAACCAAGTCTCTCGCCAAATGTCCAAAACCAACACAGAATGGTAAAAGCCTTGCTCTTGACTGATAGGAAAAGCAGGCCGGTCAGTTCTGAATTGCAATCTCTGTTTTGCTTGCATGAGAGTAAGTTAGGTACCCTTCGGAAAATAGGTGCTGTTTTTTCCTGCTGATGGGCAGAATGTGAAAAGAGCATTTCTGGAATGAACTAAGAGGATTCTTTCCACAGGGAGAAGTTGTCTTCCCAAGTAGTTCTTGGTGCTTTCAGATCCCCGGCCTTCTTTTTGAGCATGGAGGGGATCTACCCCGCAGCATTCATAATCAAACGCCAATCCACCTGGGAAGGGCTGGGCATGGTCCGCCTCCTCCACAGAGGACATTGAGAACCCACAGCCTGAATGTGGCCGACAAAGCCTGGCCCGCAGGAAGGATGGCTGGGGGAGATGGGGAAGCACAGGACCAGAGGGGGTGGCAGCCTTCCTCGACCTGGTGCTCCCCAGCTCCCTTCATGGTGGGCGTGTTTGGAAGGACCAAGTGTCTGGGCCCTCAGAGCTTGCTGTCTGCACTGCCATAGGTGAGCAAGCGGGCCGTGCCTCCATCCAGGTATGCTTGGCATTCGAGCCTCTGGGTGGTTTCCTGGTACTGCCTAGCAGGTATTTGCTCCTGAGTTTAAAAACAACTGCCTGGAAGGGCCCCAGACCACACTAGGAAGCTGGCAATGGAGAGGCTGCTCCAAGGAAAACAGTTTTTCCTCAGGGTGAGAGAAGAAAAGAGGAAGCAGGCAAACACCCCCCAGGGCACCTGGTCACAGAGCAGCCATTGCACAACCCAACTTCCGCTCACCTAAAAAAGCTTCCTTTCCTTGCGTTTGTAAGGAAGGGAAGGGAAGGGAAGGGAAGGGAAGGGAAGGGAAGGGAAGGGAAGGGAAGGTGACCATAAACTGTGAAAACAGCCATCCATTGGGATGCCTGTGCTGGCTTTGAGTCTGGTGCCCCCGAGACGCTTCCTCAGCAGTTGGGCGCAGGCCTTCCTTGGATGCAGCTTCCGCAGGAATCTCATGGCGTGCTCCATCCACAGAAAGCCTTTCTGTGAGGGGGGGCCCTTAAGCTGCTCACTGTCTTTGCTCGCGGGGGGCACCTATTAATGCAAGCAACGATAGAGACGGCCACCAACCTTGGGGTGGACATGGGGCAGGGGGGATGCTGAGCTGCGCACAGGCCTTGGCCCTTCTTTCCTCACTGCTTGTTCCTCTTCTGGATTTCCACTCAGGCACGGACCGAAATGGACAAGTACCTCTCTGGCCAAATGCCCCCCACGCCAATGGCAGCAGACAAGAAGTATCGCCGGGAAAGTGCCTCCGTGGTGGATGAGTATTTCTCCACTGAAAAGCCTCCATCTGCACCATACAGCGTCAACATCAATGTGATCCTTCCGGATACCACACACTTGCGCACGGGGATCTACCGGCCCACCAAGCCCCTCGCGCCCTTTCCCCAGATCAAGATGGAACCCAGCACCTGCTTTGCCCAGGCCTGCCCAGCCAGCACTGGGGCGACCCAGACGCTACCAGACTTCACCAGCGTCTTCAGCATGCCTCAGTCCGTGGCCGCCAGCAGCATCTTTGTCAAGCAAGAGCTGGCCTGCCCCGAAATCCCCCACTCGGTCAGCCCACAGCCAGGCCTGCTTTACCAGCTGCCGGGGGAGATGACAACCATGGCCCACTCTACCTGCGGCACCACAGCCACCAGCAGCATCAGCGGGGTGGCCATGTCCACTGGCAGCCCCGGGGTGGACTCCAGAGCCTTTCCCCGGCCCCTGCGGCCAGCTGGGCAGCTCAAGTCTTTCCCGGCTGCCTCCCAAGGCCTCGGTGGCTTCAGCGTGCCGGAGGAGTTCTACCCCGTCCCGGCAGTGAGCCTGCCCCCTTCGCCTCCCAACTCACAGCCTGGCAGCCCTGAGAATCAGCCCGAGCCCATCAACACCATTTCGCCTCCCCCCCCTTATGAGGCCACATTCGGACTGAAACTGGCCACCCCCGGCCAGATCAGCCATGTGCCCAGTGCCCATGGGACCCTCACCCAGGGACACCTCGTCCCGCAGACCCCGAAGTACAACCGGCGGAACAACCCAGAGCTGGAGAAGAGGAGGATCCACCACTGTGATTATCCCGGTAGGAGCCTGGCAACCTTTCATCTGGCTGCAGAGCTCATGTGGGTGTGCACAGTTGGGGTCAGCGTAAACGGGGCAGCATTTTGACTTTCTCCCGGGAAAGCCAACCAATGTTTTGTCCCTTAACCATGAATTCAGTTCTTGTGGCAGCGGGATGAGATTTTAGGGAGTTGGGTGTACATAGTCAGATGCATCACTCGCTGTTCAAAGGGCAGCTATTAATGCAGAGGCAGCAAAACCGCCACCATCAGATCTGAGCACCTCGCGGGATGGTGTAAAGTCCGGCAGGAGCAACCGAAGGCCCCTGGCTGCCCTGGCTGACTCAGAAACAAAGGCCTCTGCTCCGATCCTCAGAGGCCCATGGGGTTCGGTCTTCCCGTCCCTTAACTCCACCTGCCCCAACAAGGGCCTCCATTCTTCTTAGCCACTTAGCAAGAGGAACAAAAACCCAATAATCAGGAGGGTGCCAGATTGGGAAGGTAGTTTTCACTAGGGTTGTATTTTAATTGGCCCTTTCAGACTCTTCCCTGGAAGGACGGGATCCTTTGTGGACAAGATCCCTGCCTGGAAACCGTTTCCCATCCAGTCCTAGATCTTGTCCCCCTCCGTGATTACTTCCTGGTCCACAAAGGGCAGAGAAACCTCCTAGCCTCTTTCCCACTCTTTGAATCCAGACGCTTCTCCATTAAAGCAACAAGAATTCTGGGAAATGTGCAGAGCAGTACAAGTTTTATGCAAGGGGGTGGGGGGGAATGCCTTCTGGTAGTTTCAAGTAGAGACCCTGCTGCCAGCATCCTAATTAGACCTCTGGAAATGAGGAAGAAAGGGGAGAAAGAAGCAGAGAGCAGAACACCCAAAGCCTTGTAGCTACTCTGTGCTTAACAATGAATTATTACCCCGCCCCCCGCTTATCTTCCTGTTTCTCCACCGCTTCTTCTATCCTTCTCCTTTCCACAAAATTTCCACCAAACAGGGACAGATGGAAGATGCAACATCCTTTAAATGGCTGCACTAGAGGCCACCCGAGACATCACGGGAAGAGGGGTGTTGAAACTGTTTAAGAACAGGGGCTCTGCCCAGCGGTCAATATGTTGGCAAGTGAATGGATCCTCTTACATGGCCCGCAAGGCGTTTGGATGAGTAGAGAGGGATCTTTCCTGGACACTGTCAGCCCTTTGGCAGCAGTTCCCTCTAGTCCAGCCCCCCCCCCCCCGAGTGATGGCAGGCTACAGCCCTGGGAAAACCCATCCGGACCATCCCCTCGAGCCTCCAGTCCCTGCCCTGGGCCAGCAGCCCCTTGGTCCCTGCCATTCATCCTTCCTTCTGTTTTTTTCCCAGGGTGCACCAAGGTTTACACCAAAAGTTCACACCTGAAGGCACACCAGAGGACTCACACTGGTAGGTTGACATGGCAGGAGTGCAGACCCTTTTCCAAAATGTAAATCACCTTTCCAAGCCTTCAAGTGGAGAATATTTGCTCTGAGGGCAGGGTGTTTCCATTTCCAAAAAGCTGCTGCTGCTCTTTGCACTGAAAACCAAAACTCAGACTGATGTTTTTGATTGAAGAATCAGTGCTTGCCAAAGGGCAGAGCGAGGAGGTGGGCAACAGAGGAAGGTGGGCTGGCCCTTGCTCTGCCTCTGACCTTCAGGGAGGGCCGCAGGAAGCGCTCCAGTGACTTGATGGCGCCCCTGCAAGAGAGGCAGCCCATCTTTTTCAGCCTGCTGTTTCATGAGGAAGGGATGAAGCAAGGAGTCCCCCCCTTCCCGCTTTCCTTTCCAGCCCTGAAAAATGGCCTGAACACCATTTTCAGCCCTGAAAGGGCCAGATCTCAGCAGCATGATTCTGAGCCATACTTGGGGCTGAAGAGTGGGAACAGAAGGGCTTCGCTTCCCAGGGGCCTCCTGTTCCCACTCAGGCTCTCAATGTTGAAGAAGGCTGTGCTGCTCCAGAGGGGCCATTTTAACCTTGAAATTTCTCTGGATGCTCAGCAGCTGCACACGGCCAGGGATTGCCACCTCGGCTGTGCAATTAGTAGCCTCAACCCCGTCGAGCGGCTGATGGCCATCTGAGGGAATCAGCACGAGAAAGCAGCTGAGGAAGAACAGCGAGGAAGGCCAGCTCCTGCTGCCACTTGGTTCTCCGAGGCCCTTCTCTTCCACGCCTTGGAAGGCATCCTGGCCAGTGGCAAGCACCTTCTCTGGAGGAGGAGCTCAGCTGCCCTCGGAAGGGTCAATCTGCCAGCAATTTGCTGTGAGGGAAGGGGGAAGATAAATGCCTAAGAAGGTCCCAAGAGAGCTGCAGCGGATCCTGCGCTTTTAACAGGAGTGTGCCAAAAAAGTGGCACGCTGGAGCGCCCGCAACACAGGTGGCATCAAGGCAGTGCAGAGGGTCTCTGCTGCTAGGAAGGGCAGGGCGAGGGGGGCTCTTCCTCCAGCCTTTCCTCAGCAGTGCCTAAAGGAAGCATTTCCTATGGCAGACTCGCTCACCACCCTTAATCCGCAAGGGGGTCTTCTTTGCTCCACCAGCCTCAGGGGAGTAAACATATAGTCAGCTGCCGAGCAGCTCCCAGCAGCTACGGTACCCATTGTTTGTGGCTGCTCTGCCGTGTTGCCCTGGGAGAAGCAGCTGCTTCTGGGGACAATGGAAAGCGTTTGGTTTCAATCCTGGAAACTAACTTGGCTATTGTTCGAAGCAGAGTGTGACCTTCCTGGGGACAATGGCTTTGACTCGCACAGCCAACCCCGTCCGCACAGGCAGAAAATAACATGCCAGTTTGGTTCTGCACAAATCTGAACGATCCCAGGCGGGTTGTAAAATTCTCAAGAGGCTTCTCATAAACTGCTCTGCAATTTGCAAAGTGAAGCTCCACCTCCCTCGAGGCCAGAGGGCTCAATTCTGCTCGGGCCTGATCTGGTTCAGGACTCCTTTGCACCTGCAGGAGCAAACATGCAGCATCTGCCTGCCAGGATGCAGCCATGGTTTTCAAAGTGCATGCCAGTGAGCCATGCAGAACATTCATGATACATGCTGCTGTTACATATGGCGGTGAAAGCCTCCGACCTGGATCTTTTGACTCTGATTTAGATCTTTTTTTGTGGCATCACCAGTTCCCATCTCAGATTCCCATTCATCCAGGATTGCTCTGGGAATAAAAGACTGGGGTGGAGGGAGACTTTTGGTATTACTCTGAGCCCCTTGGAAGGAGGGGAGTAAAAATGTAATGAAGGACATGGCAGGGAGTAGGTGTCTCTGTAAGAACAGAGCGCCCCGTTGTCTCCCCAGTTGCTTGTCCCTGAAAAGGCATTAGCAGTTAGAGATCCAGCTAGTTATCTGAAGGAGGGCAAGAATGTGGGGCAATTTGCAACAGTGTGAAAACAGCAGAGTCTGTGTTCAAGATAACACCACCTTCCACTCCAGTACTCAAAAACGGGCACACCCAAACACCGCCTATTGCGAGCAAGCAGACAAGGGAGCCACAAACTCTCCTTCTCTTGGCCGGATCAGACCAACAGAGTTGTGGGCATCTAGCGGGTTCCTGCAACCCCAGTCTGGCCAGCGTCTGATTTGGCACCTCACCCAGGAGGCTCTCATGGGTCAGCTTGAGAAAACCGTGTCAGAACGGGCTTAGCTTTTACGTGGGACAAGCCAAAATCAGGGAGGTGTACTCCCTTCCCTGTGTTTGGAAAACACCAACTTTTTCAAACAAGGGGCAGAATTCCAGCTATTCTTCCTTCGCCAGCAGCTGGGCTTCCTTCCTAGTTATTCCCAGCTCTTCCACTAGCAGCTTCCTGGTCCTTTCGGTTTCCACCACTTGCCATCCTCTCCCCTCTCCGGAACCGTTAGTAAAAGGAGTGAGTGCCAGTCAGAGCCACCAGATTTCAGTGAAGGCAGAAGCATCTTCCCACACCCTTCCAAGGGAAGCAGGGCTGGGGGCTTTCAGCAGCTTTCCTAACGGTTTGACGGGCTCCCTTTTCTCCTCTGTTCCAGGTGAGAAGCCCTACCGGTGCACGTGGGATGGCTGCGACTGGTGCTTTGCCCGCTCGGATGAGCTCACCAGGCACTACCGCAAGCACACCGGAGCCAAGCCCTTCAAGTGCCTGGCCTGCGGCCGCTGCTTCTCCCGCTCAGACCACCTGGCTCTGCACATGAAGAGGCATCAGAACTAGCCGCCAAAGCATGGCATCTGGCAGGGCCACCCCGCTGCTCCCCCAGCACAGAAGCAGCTCCACTGCGTGGCGATCAAAGGCCACCAGCTCAGCCACCAGCGTTGCTTTTTGGGCGCTCAAACTCTGCCGATGCCTGGAAAGGAACATGGGGTTGGCACTGGCAAAGTGCCTCCCCCACAACTAGGTGGCGCTCCAGAACACAGCCTGTTTATTTCTGCCTCCATGAAAGCAGCGGGTCCGGACCAGCCCCTCCCTTGGCATCGCTGGGCCGGAGCTGCAGGAGGCCATTGGCTGTGGGGCTGCTGTCCGAAATCCACTTCTTGGCTCTTCTGTGGTCCAGAAATCATGTGGAATATTGGTGGCCTTGGCTTGCTCAAAGGATCAGAGTGGTGCAAATTGAATGGTGGGTGTCGCTGTGATTCTGCAGCTGGGAAAAAAAATCCTAACGTTTTGCACCCAAAGCGTCCCCATTGGCAGAAAAAACTGGACGTGGAGCTCATTCTCTTTTTGTGCCAGAAATTCTTGAAAACGTACCCATCACCTTCTTGCTTGCCTTGGAGTTTCATCTCTTGATGGATCATGGAGGAAGAAAGACCCACTTCACGGGAGGTGCTCTCCTTAGCTGCCCCTTGGCCTGGCAGTCTGCACTGAGAATCTGCCCTCTGCGTGCAAGTGGAGGAAAATGACTGCAATAAAAAGAAGTTAACTTCTCCCTCCCTCCCTCCCTTTTGCTGCACCAGATTTACAATTTTCAAGCAGCTGTGGAAACAGTTCCTAGCCAGCCTTCCTCTCCAGGGGAGGAAGGCTGCGTCCCCGGCCTCACAGCCTCACAGCCATGGCAAACTCTGGTGGGAGGTCCTAATGCACGGGAGACATTTGTTTCAACCTTCATGTTAGATGCAGTAAGGAGAGCGGTAACAAAATATGAAACAAATGCTCCAGACTCTGACACCTCACAGGAATGTCTAAGGGAGATGTCCCCTCTGTGCTGCAAGATTCTGCCCCCCCCCCCAATGCAGACAAACACCTTGGGTTGCCTGGACTGTCTGTGGAGAAACCCAAGTTAGCTGTCTCTTGCAACCCACGCCTTTCCTTTTACGCTCTGCGTTCGATCCCGACCAGGACTGCCAGGCCTGCTTCTAAGCCAGCCAGCAGGGGCCATTAAAGGCTGGCTTGACCCCAAGGTTGGCATGTCCCTTTTTGCCTTGATTTTGCCCACTGGGGCACTTGGGCTTCCATTGTCCCATCTGCAGACCCCGCCAGCCTTGGGAACTCTGGCCCAGAGCATCTTGCCAACCTTGGCGTAGCCGAGAGCCATTCTTGGCTCTGCTGGGAAGGGCTGCAAAAGAGGCTGGTGACAGCTGGTACATGGGTGGGGGAACTTAGTGCCAAGTCTTCTGCAACAACTGCACAAACTGGTACAGTCTCCTTTGAATCGCTGGCTGGCAGCTCCCAACCCCTGCAAATGGCATAGCTGCTTTTCTGGCTGCACAGAGGCCATTTCCCCAACCAAAATGCAGCTTCTGTTGTCCCGGCCGAAGTCTTGTTTTATGTTCCAGCTACGGATCCTTGCAGTTTACAGGGAGAAGGGAAAGAGTGTTGTTCTTCATAGAACATGTCAGCGTTGAACAGGATTGCCTCAGAAGTGCTATGTTTGGCTAGATTCAGTCTGTCCATGTGAGAGTTTCCTTTATTTCAGCAAGCTGAGCACACGCTAAATGCTAAAAGGCAGCGGGATTTCAAAACTCTTGTTTCAGATCATAGCTGTGGTTGGCTGGTTAATTGGTTGGTTTCCAAGCGTCCTGCGAAACCGAGACAGAAAAAAAATAGAAATGTGCTTTTTCAAGGCTTTAGCAAGTTTCGAGCTTGTGCAAAAGTTTACCTTTCCTTACCATTTGTTTCAATCACCTTCTCTAAAACAGCAGATAACTCTCTTCTCCTCTTCCTAATCACACACAACTTTTGACTATGCGGATCAACCCTTTTTGAAGCGTATCGAGTAGCCTTTGTAAGTGGAATTGGGGAGACATCTTGGACAAACGGGCTCGACTGAGTTGCCATTTTGAAAACATCTCTCTTCATTTTGCTGCCCAAATGCTTCTTCACGGCACTTCCTTCATTAACTGATTTCCAGGAAACTTGTTGACATCTCAAACATGCAACCCAATGTTTGCATCTTTGCTTTGTGTTCAGCTGACGCAGCAGTGCATAGATTAGCCGTGCTACCCAAGTCCTCTCCGAGATCACACACACGCTCCGGCCAGGCCAGCTGCCAATGCCAATGCGCCCACAGCAACCCACCAGAAAGGCCCACAGAGCAGTTCCAGGAGGCAGGGAAGGGTCTTCCGAGGGTGACCAGAGCTGTTTCTGGCCTGGCATGCTGGCAGTGGCTTCAGGGGGCCAGGAGGGGCTTTACAACCCCTGCCTTGAAAAGGCAGCTCAGCTCCTGCCCACCGTAAACATGGCAAGGCCCGCCAGTGCTAGTCAATGAACTAAAGGTCCTCAGAGTTCAGGGGCACCCAGGAAAAGGAAACCCTGCATGGAAGGGTGGGTCTTCTGGAAGCATCTGGCATGGGCCATCCCTGGAAAGCTCGAGGCCCATGGACCCCCAGTTCTCCTCTTGCTTGCAAGAAAAAAGCTGCCCTGGCCGGTTGGCTGGGCAACAGCGAACCTCGAATCTCTGCTCCGCCCATCGCGAGCTCCCCAAAACCCAGTTTCCAGGCAGGCAGATCTGGGATGTCAGCAGAGCTAGGAAAGAGCTGGAGGCCATTGGTATAAAAAAGGCTTCCAATGACCTCCCGTGGCTTCGTTGCTTGCCGACACACACCCCTCCCCCCCAAAGTGGGGAATCTACATATAGGAAAGATAATTGTACAGATTTTTGTATGTGCAACATTAAAGGATTATATGGCTTTTTCTACATATTTAAGTTGAATTCAGGCGCGTGACCTGGGGTGAACTCCGGCAGAGGGTTGCTGTCCCCAGTTTTGGCGATGACAGGGGCAATCCTCCTGCTCCCAAAGGCCCGGCTCCACCCCTTGCCCCCCCTCCTCGTCTCCTCTCCTTCCACTGGGACCCTTCTCCCATGTCCTGGCATCTGGCAGACGAGCTACAAATGACTTGCCGCCCCACCTTTTGCTTCAAGAATAAATGAAAAGAGAGCCTGGCCTGAGGATCACGCTCCTGCGGGTGGCTTCCCCTCAGAGCTGGGGAGAAATAAGGTGCCCCTTTTCCTCCCGGTGCTCCTGGCAGGGGAAGGGGTGAGCTGAGGCCCTTTGGGCTTGGCTGAAATTGGCCCTGTGGCCGCCACACTCTGGTCAAGGGCAGGAGAGGGACCCGGACCCTCCCCAAGGGGCTGGAGCTTATCCGGCAGCAGGCTGCTTTCTGCATCTTTACTGGGTGCACATTGATATCCCAGCGCAAAAACACTGTGGGGCAGAGGGCAGACTAGACTCTGGCCCTGGGCTAAAGGGTGCAAGGAAGCTTCTGGGGAGGAATATTTGCCCCCCACCCTCCCAAGCACCAGGAAAAGCGGGGCACGCTTGCAACTCCCTGCTCCTGGTGCTGCTGGTCACCGCCCCGGCCCCTTCCTTCCACACACGTGGCTCGGCATCTCCTCTATCTGCTGGGTTATCTACTCTGCCCACAAGCTGCCCTCTTTGGACCCACCCCAAGGCCACACAGGTGGGGAAGGCTCCTCCTCTATCTCACTGCCTGCCAAGGCCTTCCCTTCCCTTCCCTTCCCTGGTAGTGCCTGAAGAAGAGTCCCTGACCAATGGGGGGGGGGGCATCTAACCAACTGGTTTTCTGTTGGACAATTCCAGCTCAAGATCCTGCAAAAATTATCTGCAGTCATTTTATTATCTGGTGGGTAAAGACCCCACATAATGATGTCATTTGCTTGAAGGGAGGGACCTCATGTTAAACATTTCCTGCAACCCCTCCCAACCAGCTCCACTTGTGTTTTCTAAGGTTAAATAATCCCCTGTACTGCATATACTGTTCCCCTTCAAAGGTCTCCTACAGCAATGGGCCCTCCCAGGGATGTTTGCCCCCTCTTCTGAGATTCTCCCCCTCACTGTTGGGGAGGGTCTGCGGGGGTCCAGCTCAGCCTCCTGGGCACCAATCTCCCTCCAGCTTGCTCCAGAGTCAGAAAGCCATTCCCGCCCCATCTCTGCATCTCGGCCTGGGGGAGTGGTGGTTTCACTGCCTTGGCAGCGCAGGGCAGGAGTTGGAGCCAGAGGAAAGTAATGGGGAATACACCAGGAAAGGAGGGAGGCAATGGAGGAGGAAGAGCTGGCATGCCAACCTTTCACAGCATCCAGCTACGTGAGGCAGGACAGCGAGGTCTCAGTGGGGAGAGGACACAGCTGGCTCATTTGCAGCCGTGGGAACCTATCCGGCATTTTCTCGGTGGTGGCTTCTGACCCCAAGGACAGAGAAATGGCACCTCTGCGTGGGGGCAGAGACCATGGGCCTCCTTCTTCTGTCTTCTTCAGTGGACAATGAAGTAGGAGCCCATCACAACACAGAGCGCATTCACCCCCCCCCCCTTTTTCCTGCTGTTTTCCGAAAAAGGGAGTGACAATGCTGTACTCCTATACTGCAACAGTGCAAAGATAACCCTCTCCCAAAAGGTCATAGCGCAGAGAAAAACATGCTTATTTCACTTTTAGGGAGCATTAGAGGAGGATCGAAATACAGGCCATGACACACAGAGGGTGCTAGGCTGTGAAAGCCTGCTCTAACAGCTGCTTGGTTATCTGCTCCCTGGAATTGAGGGAGGCCCCCTAAAAGGCATGGTGGGCCCTGCGGGGGGCAGATCTACTTTGGGGGGAGAGACAGCCCCCTTGCATTCCGCACAGGGCTGCCCTCTGGCGCCAGGGCAACCGTGGGGGGCTGCTGTTCTGCCCTGGGGCAATAGTTTGCAAAGGTTGTAATACTGCTGATCTCACTAATACTCCATTTGCAATTTAATTACAGTCTACCTGGAAATCAAATGGAAAATCGGAGCAAAGCCTTCACCAGCTGGGCAGTCTGACCACCCACAATGTTGCAAGGGGCTCAAAAATAAAGGACCGCCCCCGCCAGACCTTGCGCCCTAATCCACAGGTTGTCAAATTGCCCCCCCCCCACAAGGCAGAATGCATGGGACGATCTTCTTAAAACCCACTTATGGAGATGCCGTTCGTTAAAGCTGACAGCCGGCAGTGTATTAATGGCCTTGTCGCACGGAGGGGCAGTTTCTCTCCCGGCTGGCCGAGACGCGGTCAACGCGAGGAGCCAGCTCCATCCAGCGGCTCTCCTGCCCGAGAGGCTTGCGGGGACTGGGAGCCGGGGGTGGGGGGGAGCGGGAGGGGGAGGGGGAGGGGCGGCGCAGTAGGCGCCTTCAGCAGACAAGGGACGCCAACAAGCCAGGAGCGCCCTCTGCCGGCAGAAAGGCCCACCGCCCCGAACCGAGGAGCAAGCGGGGAGCCTTCGGCGCCCTTCGTTGCGACGGCCCCGAAGGGCGGCCTGGGTTTCCAGCCGCTGGGAATGCATTCTCCCAATGCAGAAATACCGCGTTGGAGGGCTGACTCTGTAAAACGGAACGAAGCCCCCTCCCTGGGGAGTCAGCTGAGGCCAGAGAGCCGTGAGTGAGAACCGGCCGGAGGGCAGACTGGCTCCCCCGCCGAGGGGCGCTTTGGCGATGTAGACGCTTTCCCGGGTTCGGCCTCTTCCTCTTCCGAAGGGGGAGCGGCAGAAGGGCCGTTCCTGACTTGCGAAGGGGACCGGAGGCGGCAGGGTCAGAGGAGACCCGCAAGGACGGCGGGGCGGGGGGGGGGGTCACACCCTGTCCTGCTTTGGCGAGGCCCTGCATCGCGGCAAGGTCGTGCGGAGCCGGCTGCAGAGAGGCGTCCTCGGGAGGGAGGAGCCAGGGCAGCACCGGGAGACAAGCTCCCAGCGCTTCCGCCGTTCCAGCTGCAATTCAGTGGGCCAGGCGGCCGCAGACCCGCCGTGGCAGCGCCGACCCTTTGCGCGGGGAGAGGCACCGAAGGGACCAGCAGGTCCGAGGGCTCAGTTTGCATCCTCCCATCTGGAGCCCATTTGCCCCCCCCCCCAACTCCCAGGTGAACACCGGCACCAACAGGGAAATCCTGGAGAAGCCTCCTCTTTCCTTCCCCTCCCCTCCCCCAAAACCTGCGTCCTCCTCGTGAAGAGCCAACCGTTCAGTACAAAGTGGGGAAGGCCAAGTAGCAACAGCCCCCCCCCTCTCTCTCTCTCTCACACACACATACACACACACACACACACACACACACACACGGCTGTGTGCACACAGACAATCTGAACATGGAACATCATCTCCAAATCTGACCTCCCCCAAAGTGACAGAAAGGAAAACGAGTTCTAAACATCCCGGCGCAGGGGGCCAATCCTGCACACCTCCCTACAGCGCCTCCTGCAGAACAAAATACAGAAATCCATTAATGTGCAGATCTCCAGGTTCAAAATATTTATCTGCCTTATTTGCCCTTTCTGGCCTAGTAGGCAGAATTAGCAACTGCTCCCCCCCACCCCAGCCTGAGTGGGGGTCACAGTTCTGCGTTCCAAGAGTTTCTTCTTCCTCCTTGATCCCAGCCCACCCACCCCCCGCCCCCTCCCTGCCGAAAACGGATCTCTTTTGAGAAGGCCTCTGCCTGTCCCAGGCAGCAGAAGGAAACGTGGGATGGGACGGGCTCGGCCCTGCCACGGTTTGATCAGAGTGGCACCCCTCCCTCTCCCCCTTCCCCTGAATGCAATAAAGTTTTAAAATTCAAAAAAACTTGATCTTGGGTTCAAAACGTCCAGCAAAATGTCTCAAGAGGAGAGCTGCAGCCCCCCAGTTATGCAAGGGGGGGGGCTTCGTGCAATCCTGCCCAGTTGGTCAGTCCAGAAGCAAATCAGTCCCACCTGTGGGGTCTCCAGGGCAGACTCCAGGCCAAGTTTCAGATTCAGGCTTCAGTGCTCATAAAAAAGTGGTTAAAAGCAGTCGACCCCAGCCCCCCCACCCAGCACACACACTGCTTCCTGGTATTCTGGGATTTCTGGTTTTGTGCTGTGAGCATGAAATGCAGGCAAAGTGCTTGAAACTTCCTAGCCCCACGCCACGTACAGAAGGGCCCTGTGCCTGGGCATGGCATTGTGCCCCCTGAGAGATGTGGAGTCAGTGGTGCATTCCTTGCCAGGGTCCGACCGCAGGAGACCATCTGCACAGCGAACGGCCTGTTCTGGCAACCTGGTGTCCCCCGCTCGGCTTCCAGTGGTCTGGCCTCTCCCAAGGTGCTGCACCTCCACAGCCCATGGAGACCAAAGGCCAATCTTGGGGGCCGCAGGATGGCGCTGCGCTCTCCGTGCCAATCTCTGGGCGGGGCTCCTGACTCGCTGCCAGGCTGGCAGGGGCCCGGATTGCAAAGGGGGGCCACTTCGGGGCCGGAGGGGAGGGGCTGTCCACCCCCGCCCCGCTCACATCATGACGTGCCTCCGGCGGTGCAGGGCCAGGTGGTCGGAGCGCGAGAAGCTGCGGTCGCAGTCCGAGCAGCGGAAAGGCTTGATGCCTGTGTGCTTGCGAAAGTGCCTGGTCAGCTCGTCTGAGCGGGCAAACTTCCAGGCGCAACCCTCCCAGGTGCATCGGTAGGGCTTCTCTCCTGTGGGAGAAAGGGGGTGGGGGGTAAGATCTGGGCTCCACACAAGTCCACGCCTGATGCATTTCGTTCCCTGCAACACAGCTGGCGGGGGGGGCACTGCAGATGCGCATCAGCCCTGGACTGAAATGCCCTCCACTGCACAAAGGTTTCTTGGGGCCAGGCATCCCCCGCAAACCCCTCCCACCCTGCCCTGTTGAGGGGACCCATGGAGACAGCCCTCCAGAGAACTGGGTTCTCGCCGCACTCTTCTGATGTGGGGAAAGTCTGAGACAGGGAGGCCAGTCATTGGTCCACCTTGCCAAGCGATGTGGATCTGACAGGCAGACAGCCACACCACCACCCCCGACTCCCAGGCAGGAGGACAGGACCCTCTTCAGCTGGAAATGCTGAGGACTGAATCCGGCCTCTTGCCAGGGTCATGGCCAGCTGGCCTGTGATGGCCTGGTGCTGGTGCAGCAAAGAGCTTCGATGCTCACCCCTTCCTCTCACCCCCCATTTTGGACCGCACTTGACCACTGTGGGAGAAGGGAAGAGCAGACGGCCTTTTTAAGATGGTTGTCTTTTCCTCCTCCAAAATACTGAGATGGCATGCACTTGTGTGCCCGCCCCAGACTGCTGCCCGCCACCTGTGAGGTACCCCCAGCATCAAGAAGTAGAACGTGTTTTGAAATCCGATGAGCTAAATAGAAGACGGATGCCGGGAGGGGGCCAAGGAGCAGCGGGAGGGAAGGCAGCTGGTCTGTGCTAAGGGCAGGGAGGGAAGGCGCATGCCCCATTAGCAGGCAGCCTCCCGGAGCACCCCTAGGGTGGGGGTCTGGGTGCTGGCCGACCGACCTGTATTCCAGAGGCAACAGAGGGATCCAGAGAGCTGGGGAAGGGTGCACTTGGTGAAGAGAGAGCAGGTGTGATGGAGTGGGGAGGGGTTGCTAGGATACTCAGCTAAAAAGATTCCAGCCTGAAGGATGGAACAGGTTGCTAGGAAACCTGTGTGGGAGGATCCAGGGACCAATCAGTTGCTAGGATGGCTTGTGGGCAAGGGGGAGAACCAGCAGTCCCGCCCCACAGGAGCAGAGAGGGCTGAAGAGTTCAGAAAAGCCAACTCCGGTTTTGGCACAGGGGTGTGGCATTGGCTGTGGGCATCCGCAGCGAGCCACCTGGTCAAGAGGGGGTCCGCTGCAAGGCTTTGTTCCCGGGCCCAGTCCACTTGAGCTGGGGAGGGAAGGGATGCCCCCCTGTGACGGTCCGTTTCATCAGTGCAGCAGCAGAAAGCAGCAAGTGGCCCACCGGGCTGGGGTCTCCCACAAGAGCCCTCCTGTGTCGAAGCGTTGCCCCTCGGGATTCCAGGGAGCGGCACCAGGAGCCGCACAGTCTGAAAACCAAGCCACCAGATTTGCCTTGCCCCTTTCAGGGGCAACGGGGGTAGCCGCATCTTCACCGTTCCGCGTTACTTGGACGGCCCTTCAGCCCTCTGCCCAGCCATAAAACGCCTTTCTACCTGCACCCGGTACCCAGGGTATTCCCAGAGGGGCGGCAGAAAGCGAAGTCAGGAGAGTGGCAGTGCCCGGGTGGGAGGCAAATGGCTCCCAAACCCCATGAGATCTCTAGAAAGGAAGGAGAGGGGAAAGCCGGGGAGGCGGGAGGCACACCCACGACCCCAGTCTGGCTTTGAGTAAACAGGGCAGGCTCCGCCAGCCTGAGGCTGCCAGCCGTACTTGTCCCAGACATCTGAAGACTCCAGGTGGGGCAAAGCAGGGTGGCATGATTTAGGCACGAGGGTGTGTCTTAATGGCAATTCAACAGCGGCTCCTTTGGGGGCTCCCTGGAACGGAAGAGGGTCATACTGAAAAGGGTGAGACCACGCGGAAACGCCCCCGCCCGGCGTGGCTGACCCGCCTCTCTTGTCCCAGGCACGCACCAGTGTGTATCCTTCGGTGTGCCTTCAAGTGTGAGCTCTTCGTGTACACTTTGTTGCACCCCTCGAAGTCACACTGGTGGATCCGCCTCTTCTTCAGGTCGGGGGACTCCGTCCGCGGCGGTCTGCCCACCGAGGGCCTGTCAAAGACATTGGGAGAGCCGAAGCCGGTGCTCAGACGGCGCCACGATTCCCGAGGGCTGCCGCCAGAAGCACCTCCTCTGCGGGTTGAGGCCATTCGCGCTGAGCAACCCTCCCCCGGAGCCTCGCCTCCCACTAGGCCGTGACTCACTCTCTCTGTGGGTCGGGAAAGGAGGCCGGCCCGCTCTCTGAGGCGCTGTCCTCGCTGTCACTGTTGATCTCCACGGGGCACATGGAACTGGGGTCGACTTTCACTGCCGAAGAAACAGAAACCCATCAGAGATCAAGCTGGCGGGCTCTCAAAGGAAACAGAATACCAGCCCTTGGAGTGGTGCCGGAGGCCGAACCATAGAAGGTGCCCTCGCCCTCGCCAGCAGATGCCCAGGGCAAAGGACTCCTATTTCTATCAACCCTCGCCCTACCCTGAGCTCCTTCACTCAGCTCCCTGGAAAATTCTGCCTCTTGGGAAGACGCAAGGCGACGGCCTGGGCCTTGGGCAGAGGGAGGGGCAGAGAGCAGCACTCCGCTTCCAGGCGTAAATGGCAGACCATGGATGTTAATTATGGGCAGGGAGGGGGAGGTCCCATTTATCTTTCTGCTCACAGGGTGCTTTCCTCATCTCCCTCCACAGGCCAGCAGGTAGACCACAGAGGCACGGCACATTCAGACCCATGACCAGGGGCCTGCAATCTGCATCTGCCCTCCCTCCCGAGGTCCATCCCAGACTGCGCAACCTCGGATGCCCTCCTTCCAGCCAGACCCAGCTGGAGAGAGAGGACCTCATCCTTGAAGCAGCTGTCCCCTTTTTCCATATGGGGGACAGGACCAGGGAGGGAGGGGCTTCAAGCCGGCTCAGGGAACCCTGCTCTCCCTCTCGGCTCCCAGGCCCCGCCAGAATCTGGCCACAGGCAGCCTGTGAAAGGGGGCCAACTGGGGCCGGCTCAGTCTTGCCAGCCCCAGAGGAAGTGGTGAGGCAGCGGGGCTCACCCGATCCGGCATTCTTGCCATCTCCCCCGATCAGCGGCACTGTGATGGCAGCTGTGACGCCGTCACTGGGCATGGTTGTGTAGACCACAGGCAGGGACTGCACCACCACCGGGATGGTCTGGAGGTTGCCCATCTTGCTGGGCAGGTTGACCGAAGGGATGGCATGGATGACGTGCAGGATCTGCTGCCCACCGCTGCCCTGTGTCGATGCCAGGATGGAGCCAGGGGAGAGCACGGCTGGGATGGCAGAGGAGCCCAGCCCCGGGGGTGCCACAGAGACCACGGGGGCCGGGGCGGGGGGCACGGCCAGCATGGGCGAGGAGCGGACGGAGGAGGGCTGCAGGGAGCCCTTGGGCTTATGGAGGGACAGGTCCACTGGCTCGGCTTGCGGCTGGTTGCAGTCGGTGGCCAGCAGCTCCTCGGGGGGCTCCGTCTTGATGTCGCTCAGCAGCACCGGTGGTGGCTCGAGGGCACCTTCCTCCAGCAGCGAGGAGGAGCTCATCCTGGGCCCGGCCTTGCCGTGGGCCAGCCCGGCGGACTGCGGAGGAGAAGGGGAGGTGTGTGAGAGACCCCCTCAAAGGCCCCAGCACAGAAATGGGCCAGCGGCCCCCGGCGTCGTGGAGTGGCAAGGGGGCCTGGGGGTCCTCTAGTCCGCCCCACTGCCCAACGTGCAGGAAGCCCACGTGAGCCATCCTGGTCCCCTCATAGCCCTCCAAAGGCATGAAGCGGCCTCCGCAGGAGGGGCCCCTGCCATCCTTGAGACCCGCCAAACCAGGGTCACAGCTCCTGCCCCAAAGGGGTCTGGGAAAGGGGGCCGGCCTCTTCCAAAAGGTGCCCCCCCAACCCACAAGGTGATGGCTCCCTGTGGGAAAAAGGCTCCCAGGGCAGCCCACCACGTTTTTGGGAGACGGGCTGCTTCCCAGGCCATCCCCTAAAGCCGCTGCTCCGCTCCCACAACTCTGGGCAGACCCAAAGGCCATCAGACAACCATCAGGGGCCCTGGAGCGCCTCCTCTCTTCTGCAGAGCAGGTGGTCTTCTCACAGGGAGGGGGCTTGATGACCACCCCTCTCCATGACAGCAAGGGGAGCTAAGTTGGCTTCCTGGGGGGGGGGTGTTCTCCCCAACAAGGACCTGCCTTTTCAGCCCCCCCCCCGCTGCTTCAAGGGGATGTCACCTGAGTGCCCCCCCTCCACAAAGCCAGAGATCCCCCCCAGGCTGGAGAGGTGGGGGGTGGAGGGGTTAATGCCAGGCTGGAGAGTAGCAGCCCTTTATCACCCCCCTCCGAGCCTCAGGCTGCATGAGGCTGAGGAGACCCGCCCCCCGTGTCTGCCATCTTGGAAGGGCACCCAGTCCTTGGGCCACAGAAAAACCTCCCCCGCCTCCAAAGGCAGCAAGCTCCTTCCGCAGCCGGCCGGCTGGGTGTTTGGAGGCAGTCCAAAGGGGACTGGCCTTGGATCAGGGCTGGCCTGGGTGGGATGGAGAACAGGTGCTGCCCCAGCTGGCCAGACGGCAAGGGGAGGGGGCCAGGGATCTGCATAGCTGCTCTCCAGGTGCTGGGATGCGAAGCACAAAAAGTGGGGTGGGGCAGGAGGCTGTGGGAGGGGCGAGAAGGGAGCAGGTCTCTGGTCTCTGATCTGGCCCTGCCCTGGTGCCCCCTCCCTATGGGGCCCTGCAGTACCGCCCAGGACTTGTCAAGCAGGCAAGCTCCAAAGGAGCCTCTCTTCTGGCAGGCCAGGCAGTGCCCTTCCCCCAAACTCTCTGGGTGGGCTCTGGCTGCCGTTTGGCCTGTCGGGATCCAGGACAAGGCAGCACCACCCCCGCGGGCCCCCACCCCCATCTCATCACTTCCCTGCTTTGCTTTGAGCAGAGGATGAGCAGGCTGAGCAGCTTTTCTGAGGGAGAGCCCCCCCCCTTTCCTGCAGCCCTGGCGTAGCCCCTCCTTGGGCAGGGAAAACAGGGTTTTGTGTTGCCCGCCCTGCCCTTGGGCATGGAAAGCCCCAGAAAGAGGGGCATGGAAGGGTCTGCAGGGAGGGGTCTTCCACTGGCTCCCCTCCTGTCCTGCTCCCCTACTGCCTTTGGGATACACACTGCTGGGGGCCCCTCGGAGAGAGAAGGCTTTTGGTGCACTGAACCAAAGCAGGGTCCAAGGCTGTGGACGAACGCAGTACATGGAGGGAGGCTGGAGTGGACCAGCTGAGATCAAGCTGTCTGTGTGGAGGGGGGAAGAAGCCAGTTGAGTCCCCCCCCCACGCCTTTATTTCTGAAAGATGAAGCACTACAGGAATGCCTCCACTCGCCTGGCCCAGCACGCCAGCTGCAGAGCATTGCATCTGCCAGAGCTGAGTCACTGCAAGCCCTCGCATGGGGCTGCTCCTGGATGGCAGTGCTGAAAGCCTCGCTCTGCTTCTCCGCAGAGACCGCGCTGCTCCTCCAGATCCGGAGCAGCTGCAGGGGAATGCTGCTCCAGTTCTGGGACTGCTATATCCGAGTGTTAATTTCATTTCAGGATTTTTGAAGCCTGGCCCACCTGCATCACTATTATGCCAACAGCATTTAGTCCTTAGGCCGAGGAGCAGGGGAAGGCAGACATGGCCCAACCTGCTGCTGTTTGCAGTTTAAAACTGGCAAGAGAGGACAAGTGCCATCACAGGGCGCTTTTTGCCACAGTAAGCTGAGTGTATTTACATAACTATTCAGACTTATTCTCTATTCTTAAAAAGAAAAGAGTGATTAAAAAGTGTCTTGCTGGCTTCTTCGAAAAGGGGTACCAGAAGCCCTGCAGGGGCCACAGAGATGGGGTGGCTTCTCCCCCCTCCATCCCTAGACCCCTCCCTCCCGCCGCACCTCCACCAGGCTCCCTTCAGCACCTGCTGCTCCCTCCCCTCCCTCATGCTTCAATCCACAGCCTGCCTGCCCGCCTGCTGCGCATCTCCCCTTGGCCCATCACTCCTCACACACACCCTGCCTGGAAACCCTCCAGATCATGCTGGTTGCCAACACTACGGCCTCCACCCGCCTCAGGTTAGCTTCTGGACTCCCTCGGCCCCAGAGAGGCAGGAGAGGAACAGCAGGAGGTGCGGCCTCCTGGCTTTGCTGGTTTCTCCTGCAGAGGATCAGCACCTCGCCAGGAACCTTTAACCACCCCCTGGCAGAAGAGCAGACAAGAGTGGCTCCTCCCCCCCGCAAGAGGCAGCAGGAGTTGCAGGACAGGGGAGCCAAGCTAGTGCAGAGCCCCCAGCTGCTGCTGCTGCTGCTGCTCCTCCACTGCAATCTTTACTCACATTGGTGCTTGGGCAGCCCCAGCCTGGGAGCAGAACAAGGTTGGCAGCTTCTCACAGGAGCCCCCCAGGGCTGCATGGCTCCTGAGCCAGCACCCACAACAGAAGGACCCCCTTCCTCCTCAGGAGGGTCAGCCTGGACAGCCTCAACAGGAGGGGAGCAAGGCAGGAGCCCCCAAGCTCGGCAGCCATCCTAGCCGCTGGATGCCACTCCACCACCTGCTTCCCACCTTGGCTGGGAGGCAATGCACACACTGCACCCTTTTGCTCTGGGAGGGGCAGGTTTGGGGAAGCAATGCTGGACCCCTGCAATCCCCCCCCCCACATGCCAGAACAATCCACACTTCCCCTGAAGAACAGTTTTTCTTGGCTGCTTCTGGGTGGCAGAGGCAAATTACCCAGAAAAGTGCCCCTTCCGATAGGAGAAGGGGCATGTCCAGCAGCCTCTTCCCACCAGCCAACACAGGTTGCTGAGGAACTCACACCTGGGGGTGTAGCCCCAGCAGCTCTTTTATGCCAGCGGAGACAGGGCTCAGCCCAAAGCAGAAGGCCCGGAGGAGGAGGAGGAGGAGGAGGAGGAGGCAGGAAGGGGGTGATCCAGTGCTGGGCAGAAGCTTTCTTAGGACAGAAGGGGGACTAATGAAAAGGCTGCTGCCCTGCACAACCAATGAGCTTCCAGTAGGGGGGGATTACTACTCTTGAGCCAGGCTGGATAGAGCTGAACTCCCCCACCCCCACCCTGCAGATCTCCATGTACATTGGCAGCGCTTTCTGGCGGCAGTGCTTTCTGTCTCCCAGCCATTTACCAGCCATTTACCAGCAGCACAGAAACCCTCTCTGCATCTCGGTTGACTTCGAGGAGGTAACTAAAACTGGATTTTTAAGAGAGGGACTGCAACTCCCCCCAGTGTTCTGTGGTCCTGAATAATCTCCAAGCATGGTGAGGCACCCTGTCTGCTCAACTCCAGGGAAAAGGACTTCACAAAACAGAGAAGGCCCTGCAGGTCTTCTCACACCTGAGGTGTGTCTCCTGTATGGGGGGGGGGGCAGGCAGGGAGGGGCCCACCTGGCCAGACGTTTGGTTTTTAACTGGCATCTACAGCCAAAGGGCACTTCCAAGCACCACATTTAAGCTGTTTAACACACCTGCACCTTCTCCAGACTGCAGCCAAAGGGTACCCACCTGAGAGAGCTGCCCCCCACCACACAAAATTCAGGGATCCTGCCTCCCTTCAGCTGAACCCGCACAGAGCCAACTGGAGAGCAGGGGCAGGGGCAGGCTGATGGCCCACTGTCTCAAGGAAAAAGCCCACCTACTCACCCGGATGCCCTTCTGGCCTCAGCATGCCCTCTGGGCAAAGGCCCGGGTAAGCAGGGGCACCCCAGGCAATCAAAAGCTCTTCCCTCCCGTTGGGAGAGCTGAGAGCTGCCAGCAATTCAGAGGGGAACTGCCCTTACCCATGGAGGCTCCACCCAGCGTCATGGATGTTCCCTGTCATTAACAGATCGGGTCTACGGGGAGGGTGAGAGCAGGGTGTGGGCCGGAGGCAGGGGCAGCCTGACAGCCCCGTTTCAGCACTCAGCCGGACGGAGGAGGCACGAGCGGGGCGGCAGGGAGGGAGCGGTTACTCACCGGGCCCCCTCACTCTCGCCTCCCCACCTCTGTGGCGCTCTAGAGAAGCTGCCACCCCGGGTGCCCGGACCATGCCCAATTGTCTCGGCTAGCCTGGAGAGCGCGTCGCGGTCCAGCACAGCCGGGCTGCTCCAGCAGAGCCCAAGCGGGCGGCGTAACATTCGCCCAGGTGGCGGCGCCCGGCCGGCCGCGGGCCGCGGGGCCAAGCGCTCCCATCCCCCTCGGCCTCGCGATCTGCCTCCCGCGCGCGCCGCTTCCTGCCGGCCCGACGCCGCCGGGACTGGGGAGGTGCTCCGCCTCTCCCGCGGCGCACTCACCGCCCAGGCCCTCTGCGCGGCGCTCGATCTCTCCGCGGGCAGGATCATCCCGAGCCGGTGCGCGGCGGGCTGGCAGGCGGGCAACGCAAGGGGCTTTCGCGGCGGCGGCGGCGGCCCTCCTCCTCCACCTCACTCCGCAGCCGGCTGCGCGCTCTGGCTCCGGCGCCTGCTGGGTGGGTGGGTGTGCCCTCACGGCAGCCCCACCCTAGGGAGGGGTCCGGCCAAGGAGGCGGCGGCGGCGTTTGGGGAGCTCCGGACGGCTCCCGCCGCGGCAAGCCAAGTGGTCTGGGACTGGCTCCGCCGGCCTCTGCGCGACTTTGGCCAGATCCTCGGTGCCTCTCCGCCCCTGCGGACCCGCCCACGGTTGCGGAGCGCAGCCAGGCTCGGGCGGACATGCCAGTCCCGCTGGCCGAGTCCGGCTGGTGGACGGACCCGCCCCGGCGAAGGCGGCCAAGGTGCGGGCGGACGTGCTAAGGGTCGGCTGGATGTGGGTCACCGCTGGGAGCGTGTGCCAAGGCTTGCTTAGCAGGCCCCATTCAGTCGCGAACTATACTAGCGACGAGAACGGTCCCCCAACAACGCGGGCGGCCGTTTGGCTGCTTTGCACGTGCACTTCCCGGCCGTGTGGATGCTCAGCGTTAGGGCCAGGGAAGAGGCAGAGGCCCGCCCACAAGCCATTTCAGTCGACGCAGGGAAAGGCTGTCTCTCGCGCCAAGGCTCCCCGGCCACGGACCCCGCTGCTTCTGATGCGTCCTTGGAACCGCCGGACCCCAAACTGGCACCGAAGAGCTGCTCCCGCTTTGCTGGACGGCCAGGCGCCCCTACTTGGGGCGAAGGCGGCGCGCCTTCGAGAGAAGCCGGCACCGAGGGGAGATCCCTCCTGTAACCACTAGCACTTCGCGCCGACACTGCGCCGCCCCCAATTCCGCTCGACCCCGGAGAGCCACCGCCCCCCAGCGCCCCTCTCCCCGCCCTCATAAGGCAAGTGTAGCCGAGAGATCTATCGCGCAGACACCGCCCCGCCCGGCCCCGCCCTCTGGTGTGGCAGGTTGGGTGGGCGGTGGGCGAGACGGAGCGAGGGAGCGGCCCGGCGAAGGGAGCCCCGCCTCTGCTCTGAGCTGAGCGAAGGAAGCTTTGAAGGGGCCCTGCCTGGGGGCGAGGAGGGGGTGCGCAAGGCCGTCGCTCCAGTTTGCAGCCTGGCAGCAGCTTCTGAGCAGCAGATGTTTTCCTACACCCCACGGCAGCCAGGCCACTCACCCCATGTGGCAGGCTGGTGGTGCCAATGCTGGGAGGCATCTCTCCCTGTCCCAGGCCCCTGAATCGCCTCCCAGGGCTGAGCCCAGAGAAGCCCTTTCTAAGGGGGGCTCCCTGCTCTAGATGCAGCAGGAGGCGACAGGAAAAGCCCCAAAACAGACGCTGTGAAAGGAGAGATGCTTCCCTGCATTCCAGAACCCTGGCAAGGCAGCAAGAATGGGCTTCCTCAGCAAGGGGGGGGGGCTCTTTGCCAGCTCATCTCTGCCCCCTTCTTGGTGGCACCCCTTCCTCAGCCTGGTGGCACCATCTGAGCTGGAGCAATGCTGGCCACCCTGGACTTTCCAGAGGGTGAAGCCCCATGCACCTCAGGGCACCAGGATGGGGAAGGCCAGAGCCTCTCCAGAACATTGAGAATTCTGGTTGCCCACCAGAGGGGGCGAGGCGGAGGCAGTGCCCCCAACTATGCCACCCATCCCCTGGTTTCTCAGCCTTTCTCTAGGGAGTCCAGCCCTGCTTGGGGGCTTCAGAAAACCAAAGAAACTCTTCTGGACTGCAGTGACCTCCTTGGCTCCCACTCCACTTGCAGGCCTTTGCCAGGTTTAATGGACTTTGCTCTAAAGACTGGGCCAGCCTTTGGTCTGGCTATCACCATCAACACTGTATTCTTCTGCAGGCAAAAATTCACCAGGTGCAGTGGGAACCAAGGCAGGGCAAAGGTTCATGCTACTGATGATTCTGGCCATCCTCCCTGCAACTTGAGGTACCCCATCAAGTCCCTGCACAGGGCTGCTGAAATACGAAGATGCCCACCCCCAGCTTTTGCTAGCCCTGCAGGGAAGCCCGTTTTGCATTGCCCCCCCCCCCGCCAAAAAAGCATCCAGTTAAAAGAAAGGGCAACTGTTAAAAGAAAGAACAGATGGGGTGTCTGTTCTTCCATCTGAACAGAGAGGAGTCACTAATCCCCCCAGTAGAGGTACTGAAGTCTATGCTAGGGCCATAAATCTTAACCCCTCCTCCCCAGTTATTACTTGTTTTCTAATGTAGCCAGAAGCTGGGGGTAAGTGTCCGGAGATGAGTTAATCAAAACCTGGTTGGGTGTTCGATTAGGTGAAAGCTGAAAATAAATTAAGTCCTCTCTTGAAGACAGGTGCTGGAGTTAGACCCCCACAGTTCCCAACGGTTTGGTTCCTCATTGGCTGGGTTCCTCCCCTTTCTATCTGCTTAAAAAAGGGTGCAATGAATGGAACAGGGCCTGTCTTCTTCTGGGGGGAACCAGAATGCCCTGATTCTCCAGGCTATGCCCTGGCAGCAAGAATTCCTCTTCTGCTGAACTTGTGCCCATAGGCGGCTCTGGGACTGCTGTGCCAAGACCAAGCCTGGCAGTTGGAGTCCTCCATAAATGCCAAGCACCTCCCCCCCCCCACAAGAATCCAGGGCTTTCCTTCCACCTTTGAGCCCGTGTCTGAAATTAGCTGTGCTAATTGAACCAGCCCCTGGCCTATGCTGAGATCCCTGGTTATCCAGGTGGGAAAGGCTGTGCTGCAGTGCCCATTCCCTTCACCTGCTGTGGTCCTGTGCAAAAGTGCTGCACCACTGGTGCAACCGCCAAGCAATGCCTGACTCTGGAGGCCGGGCCACTATTCCAAGGGCAGCCAACGCTGAGGGAAGAGGAGGAGGAGGAGGAGGGCCAGGCCAGCTGGTGGCAGCAGGGCAACAACACGGCCAGGCTCCCCTCCCCTCCCCCACCTTGCCGCCTCCGCCCATGGTGGACAGGCAATTCCTGCCTGCTTGGGTGAAGCAGCACACCAGCCCCCGCCCTGCCCCGGGCCAATCAGTGGAGGAGCAGCCCCACCCCTCGCAGCAGGCGGGCGGGCGGGCAGGCGGCCTCCTCCCCAGAGAGCAGAGGGCGTAGGGAGTGAGGCAGCTGAATGGGGCTGGAGTGCATTCCTCCAGCCCTGAAGGCTGGGTGGGTGGGGGCTATTGGGAGGGGTCCCTCCCCTTCTTGGTGGGAGGCGTGTCTGGGCAAAATTCCCACCTTCCTGCACCAGGAGAACACCCTGGCTCTCACTCTGGTCCCTATCACAGAAGGGCAGCAACTCCCACCTGCAGTGCTGCCCCCCCCAACCCCACGGTTTAACTTTGTGCCCTCTGAAAACCCAGCTGAACAGCTTCCTGCCATTTGGGGGTGGGGATGGCATGGGAGCTGTAGATTGCACCCTAACAGGGGCTTAACTCTGTGGGAAAAGAGAGGGCCCCTCCCTCTGCACTGTGCTGCCCCCCCCCAAGGTTGACTTTCCCTGCTGGAGAGGATCTTCTGGGTTACCACAGTTCCCATCACGCCTGGTCTGGGGATGACGTGGGGCCCCGGGGCCCTGGGGAGCAGCTTCCTTCCAGGCGCCCCTTTCTCTCCCCCAGCAACAGGGGCTCGGCCACCAGCAGGGGAGCAGAGGGGAGGACGTGCCTTCTGTCCCCTCTCCAGCAAGCGGAAATCTATCCCACCCTCACCCATCAGCTCTCGGGCAAAGGCGCTCTCTCTAACCAAAACGAACGTTTCCGCACCACTCACACCACCTTGCGTGGCGAGCACTTGTCTTCAGAAGCAGGCAGGGTGCCCGTGGGCAGAGACTGGCCCTGCCACTCCTGCCTTTGTGGCAGATCTGCCCGGGGGGCCGGGGGGCTTCCCCACAGGGCAGTCCCCTGGGGGCTGGAGGAACAAGCACTTTTGTTTCCTAGAGCAACAATTGCCTGGGGACACATGCTGCACTTCTTCATGCACACAAAACGAAAGAGTAGCAAAAACAGCCAGGGAGCGAGTTAGCGCTGCAGTCATCGGAAAGCAAAGCCGGGGACGTTGCAGGCAAGTCCACAGACACGTCTTCTTCCTGGGTGCAGACACCCGCAACTGTCGCTTCCTGGAGTAGGAAAGCAACGTGCTCGCCCATCGAGGAGGTGCAAATGATGGCTGGGCCCCAGGCAGCTCTCATGCCAGGCGTCAATCTACAACTTTCGTGCCCCAAGTGTTGGCCAGGCCAGCAGGCTGAGGAACGTAGCAGCCCAACCCACTGAAGGGAGCCAGGGACGGACCTCTCTCTCTCTGAAGCTGGAAAGGAAGGGCTGACTCTGGACCCTGCTGCCCACCTGCTCCACTGCCTCCGGGCTGGGTGGGCAGAAGGACAAGGCTCCCCCACCAGGGCCCCCCTCCAGAAAGGGAGAAGTGCTGAGCCTCCTCTGAGCATGGGCCAAGAGCCACCAGCAAGCAGCAAGTTCTTCTCAGCCTCAGCTCAGCTGCACAAGAATTCTTTCTGAGCTGAGCCCCCCCAACCCTGCTGCCAAGGCTTCCCTTTTCTGCCGTGAAACACACCCTCCCCTCCGTGGAGCAGAGGCGCGCTGCTAAGAAAGCAAGCCCCCAGACTTCCGGGACTCGCCTTCTGGCTGGGGTGGGGGGAACTTGTGGCAGTTCAGCTTTTGCCACGGAGCCCCCTCACCCCCAGATTCAAACAAAAGAAGCTAAAAGAGTTTGCAGACTGAAAGTCTAGTCAAGCCAACGCCCCTCCCCACAAAAGCCACGCTTGAGAAAGAAACCCACAAGCAAGACAGGGGACAGCACGTGCTTCCTCTCTCTCTGCCCCCCCCTCGCTGGAACCCAGTGGTAGACTGCTTCCAGAGGCGGAGGTTTCCTTTTCAATCCCAAGCACTGCTGCGGTCGTGTAACCGTGAAAGAAAAACCTCCCCAGCCTTTCTTTCAGAGAGCCACTGAAGCAAGGGGCCTTCGCATTTTGCAACAGTGAGTTTCAGTTCTCCGCCTCCAAAGACCTTCCCCTGTTGCCCAGATGGAAGAGCTGATCTCCCGCTTCCACTTTTCCCATATAACAAGACCCATGCTGCACTTCCTATTTCCTACACAGACCCCTTCCCCAGGGAATGCATGTTGAGCGCTTGGTCCCTCGCTGGCAGGGAAGATCATCTCGCCTGCTCACTTCCATAAGGAGAGTAAGAGGTCACTTCCTCTCTGCCCAGAAAGGTGGCAGCACCCACTGCCCACCAGGAATCAATCAATCGCCCCTCCATCGGCCCCCCTGCATGAACAGGCAGCACCCCCTCAGGTGGGGGGGGGGGGGGGAAGAAGGACCAGGGCAGCTGTCTTGGCTGCCCTGGAAACAGAGGAGGAAGGTGAGCTCACTGCTCTGTGCCCCCACGAAGGGGCCACCCAGCCCAGAAGACAACAGCAGCAAGAAGGGGCCATGCTACCAGGCACAGGAGGGGCAGGCTGGTGGGTGGCTTCTCGGTGCCACTTCGGAGGACGCTGTGGCTGTGTGCCTTCCTGAGCTACCCTGTAACGGGGGAGCAGAAGGAGCAGGTACCCCTGTCAGAAAGGCGTACAGGTGGAAGGGGTATGCCTCCTCTGCTGGGCCTAGCGCAGCCTCCGTGGTCCCCTCCCACCGAAGCACAGGGCTGGTGCCACCGGTGCCAGTCTCAAACGTCCCAGGCACCCCCTTAAGGGCATCCACACAAGCAGCTCAGGCGCTCTCCCACATTTGTCGCAAGCTTTGAACCAAGTGGTGGTGGTCTGACTGGCACAAAATATTAAACCATAATGCATGGATTTCCACCAACAAGGCACGTTGGGGTTTACTGTTCTGGGAAGCAGGCATTGGCAATAGAGTACCCGAAGGCAGCTCGCAGAGGCACCAGCACTATGTGGTTGGAAAGAGGGCCCTGCTCAGAAGGCCCCAATCCCCTAATCACGGCTAGAGGCACGCCCCATCCCAGTTACACATTAACCTTCACCACCAGCAGGGCACCTTGCTTTGTTTTACTCTCCAACGGCCTGTCCATCACCTTCGGGGCCACTAGCGGGGTTGGATTTGGAGAGGCAGGTGTGGGGATCAACCTCCAAAGCCCCAAACCTCAGGCGCTGGCACTCTTGAGAAAGCAGCATTATCTGCTTTCAGAGGTATTTTAATACTTCACTGGAAAAAATAATCCTACATTATACCCAGTCAGGTTCAAGCGACACGCTGTGGCTGCAGTGGATGGGTGATCAAGCTGTGCACCTCTCTGGACTTCTGTTTCTGCATGTTCGTTGGTGAGGATGGGCTCTCACACAGGACACAGCTGAGTGCCAGAGACCAGCTGAACCCGGAGGACAGGACTGATGCCAGCTAGCAGGGCGTACTGACCCAATTTCTGAAAAGGAGTGCCCCAGCTCCAGAAAAAGGGATGGCCAAGGTCCCCACAAGGTGCCTGTACAGTGGACAGTCCCAGGAGGAGGCTGGCCTTGATGCCCTTCCCTCTCGAGGCTGAGGCAGTGGCAGGGAAATGTTCAACAGGGACAAAGACCCTGTAGCCCAGAACCAGTGTCCAGCATCCCCCACTCTGGGCCATGGAAGAGGGGCACGTGGAACTTCAGAGGGCCTCTCAGCCACCTCCTGTTGGAAGAAGAGGTGGGAATGAGGTTACGGGTGATGGTGGTAGTGCCTCTTTGGAGTTGGGAGGGTGGCTGCTTCACGGAGTTGCCAGGGTTTTGGGTACAACCCTCCCCATCCTGGCGCCTTCTGCTGATGTTGAGACCCCATCTCCACCCCCTGGGATTCTGGGAACTGCAGGACATCTGGGGAGCACCTGATTGGAGAAGGCTTGGGTGGGAAAGCTGCCCACAGGGACCTCACAAAGGCGCTCACTTGCTCCTGGTACTTCTGAAGGAGGCTCCTGGCCCCTTCTTCAGGGGCCCTCACACCAACAGGAGTCTTCTAACCCATTCCAGTCTGGAGCCCATGTCTCTGAAAGGAGAAAGAGCAACCCACCCCACCAGAGCAGAAAGGTAGCCTCTCATGGCCCCCGGAAGAAACCAAAGTTCCTTCCTTCTGCTTCAAAGACGCCAAAGCTCCAAGTGCCAGGTGGGCGCTGAAGGAAGCCGAAGGTCGCCAGACCCCATCCCTGCTGACTGTTCCCCAGCGCTTATCTCCTGCCGACCTGAACCACAAGTTTTTGTTTTAAGAAAGCTGCCACTCTCTCAGAAGCAGCCCCTTAAGAAAGAGGCGCTGCAGAAGGGGCTGCTTCTGAAAAGCTGCCCTCCGCGGCGGGAGCCAGCAGCCACATTCCCACCAGTGGGCTTCTGCAGCAGATACAGAGTAGCCCCTGGCTTTGCTGGGCAAGAACTGGTCCAGAGGGAGTGCCCAGCTGAGAGCAGCTCGTGCCCCACCAGGATTAATGGAACGGGAACCGCCTGGCAAACAGGCAGCCGGCAGGAGCCACCCTGCCCCACCCAGCCGGCCCGCAGCAGCAAAGGCCGGGAGCCCACAGACGGGAGGAGGGCGGCTCCCTCCAGAGCCTGAGCCCGGCAAGGTGGAGCCCCAGATACCGCCCGGCAGCCGGCCTGTGCTGGAGGGGACGCACCCAGCCTCTCTGGTGCCCACACCTCCGGCAGGAATTTCCTCCCGGGCCCAGTGTGGCCTCACCCTGTTCCTCCGCCAAAGGAGATGCTGGCAGGCAGAGGCAGATGGCACTGTGAGGCAGGGAGGAGGCGGGTGGCCAAGCCTGTCTGCACGGTTGCCTAGAGAACTCACCCGCCCAGCAGGGCCAGTACCGGCTCTGGATGCCCTCGACTGCTGGAGCACCAGCTGGCAGACAGGCAGGCAGGCAAGGAGGCTGCTCCAGACCCCTTCTCTGCACCCAGCAGCACCCTGGCCAATGGCCTTGGAAAGCAAGAGGGGCCCCTCGGTGGTGGCATCCGGAACACAAAGCTGCAAAAGGTGGCACCCCCCGCCCCCACTGCTTTTAATACTAGGCTGCTTGCAACTGCGAGCTGGGTCTGGCTTATTGTTTAGGCTGGGCTGGCTGCATTTCAGGACAGCTGGAGAGGAATTCTGGACACAAAACTGCAGAGAGAGAGTGACTTGGGGACCCTCCCTCCAGGAATCTTGAGGGCTCTCTTATCCCAACCTCATTAAGGGCAGGGGTGTTGAAAACAGCCTGCCAAAAGATCCGCCTCCCCCTTGTATCTATCCTTATTCCTCCCCTCCCAAATCAGCTTCACTGAGAGGAGAAAACAAAGGTCCCCAAGGTTGGGGGGTGGGGAGACTTTGCAATTCAACAGAGCCCCAGGATCCCCTTGCTGGCAAGGACAGGAGGAGAGCAAGCAGGCACGGGGTGGGGGACATCAGGCTCACAGGGGTGCTTCAAGTGGCTGTATTCAGAAAGCAGGGATGAAAGAAAAAAACTGAAACTGGCTTTATTTAGCATTAATTGAAATTAGTACAATTGACAGAATTGATATCCTTGATTGTTTTCCTCTTCTGTCGCATTAACGAACGCAATGCAATTGAAAACTTTTACAGAGCCTTGAGACATGTCGAAGGCTTCCGGGGGCTGCTTCAAATTGGCACCTCCCAGGCAGGAAGGGCTGGGGGCACACGTTGGAGAAGCGCCGGGGACAATCACCTGAAGGACTTCTCCAAACAGCTCAGGGCAGAGGCAGATTTGTCCAGGCCCCTTGTACCCTTGGCCATGCCAGGGCAGTCTTGCACCCAGGGCCAAAGGGCCTGCCACTGGAATTGTCCCTCTTCTTCTGCCCACTGATGCCCACCACGGCCTCCCCACTCAAGGCCACCCATCCTGCCCAGCAGCCTCTTGCCTGCTGGGACCCCGGAGAAGTGGAAGTAGTGGGGCCAGTGTCAGAATAGTAACTTAACCCCATATACCCATTTTGAGTGGGCTTGCCTGGACCTGCTTAATCTGCTTTGGAAAAGGGGCCCAGGGGCCAACTGGGCTCCTGTCCCAAGGGGGGAGAGACGAGGGTCTCTCTCGAGGCATGGGCCCTCAAAGGCGACCACAGAGCCCATCCCCTCCTGCCTGGCCAGGCAGCAGCCTCTGCGCCTTTGCAGGAAAGGTGTGCGCGAGGGAGCAGTTGCTAAGCAACCACAGGACATGCTTCACCACCACCTCTGGAGATAGGGGGGCAAGAAAAGATGATTTTGGGGGCTACAACTGCTGCGGTTGCTGCTGCCACCCTCTTGGAGGGGGGAGCATGCCCATTCCCAGCCACCCCTCCCCCTCCCCCACCTGCCTGCAGCTTGTCAAGCTGTCCAGAGCCAGGCACTGAGGGGGAGGTGGGAGGGGGAGGCCCGCCACTGGAAGTTGCCAAGCAACCCCTCCCAGCCACATTCCGAAACCCGCAGGGTGGTGGCCCGGGCTGCGAAGAGGGCAGAGGAACAACGCAGGCTCCTTCCACCCTGGACTGCCGGGCATCCCTGCTGCCAGAAGAAATCAGCAGCTTGATGGAGAGGCTTGGGGGGGGGGCAGAATATAAAAGAGAAGAACCAAGCCCCACCTCTCTACTGGTGGGCAATGGGAGAAGCAAGGACCTCTCACCTTGCAGTCACCTGCCACCACAAAACTATCCAAGCACCATTTTCAGGGGTGGGGGAGCAGTTTCAATGCCGGATTATATTAATTTCTGCGGCGATGGAATTAGTTAGTCAGTCTCTGCTAGTGCAGTGGTGCTGTTCCCCCTTTCCCACTCCAGGCCCAGCTCTCGCGCCCCCCAAAAGCTTTCTGGCCAGACCAGAAAAGGTTCTCCTTTTCCCAACTCCCGCAAGAGAGGGGGGATACAGTGCCAGATCAGAGGCCAGACCCCTCCCTCTTCAATGCACCCATTGGCAGCTTCAAGCCGGCAGGGTGCTGGATCACCTGAGGTGCCCAAGGCAAGGAATCAGGCGGCTGAGGGCACTGCTCACCCTGGAAATAGCTGAGACTGGCAGCAGCAGGCATCATGAAGGCTAGCCCACCCACCAGGCCCCCTTTGGCAGACACGACTAGCTCGGTCCTGGTGCGGAATCGGATAGCCCGTCCAACGAACGCCTGCCACCCTCTACCAGCAGCACCCAACTCAGTGCCCTCCCGTACTGGTGGGCCGTGCTCTACCTAGAGGCCTCAGCTCTCTTCCTCCTCCAATTCACCTTCACCCGGTTGGAAGCCACCTCGGCTTGCGGCTCTTGTGGCCTTAGTGTCGGAGCCCACCAACTTCTACTGGACTCCATCGCCTTTTCTGCCGCCGCAACTGGAGAATTCCCAGGAAGGAGCGACACCCGCCCAGGGCCTGGGCAGCACCTGCCAAGTTCCCCTCCCCACCTTGAGCAGCGGATGAAGGGGTCCTCTCTGCTAGTGACAGACAGAGAAGATCTGGTTTTTATGTTTGTGTTTATTGTTTTCAGGCATTGTGTTACGCTGATGGCTTTGCTAGAAACTGAGAAACTTACTGTGTGATCCTGTGGGAGAAAGAGAAATCAAATGAATCACAGTGCCAAAGATGTCGGTGCAGCAAGGCCCCCCCCCCAGGACTCTGTTGCTCAGCAGCAGCAGCAGCAGCAGCACCTGCCAGCCCTTCGGGGCGCACAGCCCTGGACCTGCCACCCTGCAGAGCTGCCTGGGCAGCAGGGTCCATCCTACCTGCTGCCCAGGGCCAGCAGCCCCCAGGGAGTGCCGTGGAGCCCAAGCCCACCAGAGAACAGCCAGCCCAGCCCCAGGTGGAGGGCGAGGCGGGGCAGCCCTCCTGTCCCCGCAGCCTCTTTCCCACCCTGCTCCCGGCCTTGCCGAGAGTGGGAAACTCAGCCTCCCATTCTGCCCTGCTACCCCAGGCTGCCTCTGCGTGCCAGGCCTTGCGCTACAGGCTGGCACTGCGTGGGGCATGTGGAGGGCTGTGAGGGCAGAGCCATCTCTGAAGGAGGGAGGGAAGGAAATGCACTGGCACAGGCACACCGGGGAGAGGGTGCCCAGAAAGCACTGATCCTCTGGCCAAAGAGGCTGCCCCGCCCCATGCACTGGCAGAGCAGCAAGCCCCCCAATTTCCCTCCAGCCCCCTGCAGGAGACCCTCTCCACCCCACTGCTGGCCTCTTCCTTGCAGCAGCAGCAGCCTGCTGTTCCCAGCACAGCCCTACTTCGCTGCAGGTGGGAGGCACCTTAGGAGGAGTCAGGGCACGCCCTCGGTGCCACTGGGCCTCAGCAGGCGGCGGTGCTCACAGACGCCCAGGCACCGCCCAGCCCCACTTCCTCCCACGTTGGTTTGGCTACCCAAGAAGGAAGGCAGCTGGGGGTGGGGTGCCCCTTAGTGGGATCCCAAGGCAGCTGCACCGAACAGGAAGGGGGTTTCCTGGGAAAATGTCCTGCTTATAAAGGCAGGCCTGGGCTGGTGGGCGTCCAAGCAGTGTTTGGCTGGGAGTGCTGCAGTGCCATCCTCCCCATGCTGGCAGGGATCCCTGGGGGTGGCAGGCCAAGCCCACCCAGAGGGCACCCACTGGCAAGGCTGGGCTGGTTCTTGGTTGTCTGCGTTGTGCCGAGGGGTGGGTTGAATGGTTTAGAAGGCCCCTCCACCTCACAGATTCCTCCTGGGTGGCCTGAGTGCTCCCAGCAACAGACAGCCTCACTGCGAGCATCTGCGGGACTGACCGCCCCCACCCCAGGTGGCCAGGCTGGGCCTGCGGCCAGGCTCTGGGCCCCCCGCATTTGGAAGGCGGAGGGCGGAGCATTCACTTCCTTTCCTCCTAGATTGCGAGAAACAACAGTCATGGCAGGAGGGGGAGTTATTCAAGGAGGAAAAATGGGCAGTAAGAGATGTCCCTTCCTTAGAGCTGGGGGCCGAGCACAGCCCCACCCCCTGTACACGTCTTCTTCCAAGCCCCACGCCCTCCCAGTGATGTGCTGCACCCAGAACTGAGAGGGGGGTGGGGTCGATGCCCACCTGCTCCCAACCAAGGGGGTGGAACTGGCCCCCAGCCCCTCCTCCTATTTGTGAGGCCTCAAAGTTGCAAGCCCTTCCCAGACAGTGGAGAGGGTGGGGCCTGGCGGGGCAGGGCGGGGTGGGGAGCTGCAGGCTAAAACCAGGGAGCTCAAGTACGGTTGTGCCAGTCCTTGAGGCCACCCCTGAGCTTTGGGCGAATGCCCGTTTTGCAAACTGTCCTGCTTTGATCAGTGACTCTTTCTCCATTACGGGCCGGGGGCCTGTGGCATCAAGGTGCCTGGGAACTCCACTGAGGCGTCCGACGGGCAAAGGACCGACCGGCCTGGACAGACTGACCCGAGCTTCTGAGGGCTGCCTCCCACCCAGCCAGAAGGGCTGCCGCGGCCTTGAAAGGCAATAGTGCGAGCAGCTCCCAGAAGCTGCTCGAGCTGCAAGGACAGAAGCACAGCGAAGGGGCTGCAGACCCTGAACCGTGCTCCTGCCACGCAGAAAAGACAGGTGGAGGCTGACAAGATCCGTGGAAGGGCAGCCAATTACCAGCCCTGGAGCCCCTCCCAGCAGGTCCAGATCTATAGGAAAATGACCCATTGGACACCCCGCTTTGGTCCGGCTGTGGGCCAGAGGCATATGAGTGCCTGACGTGAAAAAGGCTCCTTCGCACCCAGAGGGGCTGATCGCAACTGAGGCTCACCCCCCCTGATCCTCTTGCTCCATGCTCTGCAGGAGTGCACCCCCTGCCCCCCAAGTTCCATCTTCTGTGGAATGCAAGTGGGAGGAGTTACTGGCAGGGCAGTGTCCCTTGGGATCGCAAGGCATCTGTGCCAGGATCGTGCACATGCACCTGAAATATTCACGGCTGAAAAGCAATCTGTTGGCAAGAGAACGGCTCCTGTGCAGTGCACATTGTTCCCTGGGCATGCAGGGCACTGCCCGCACCACATGGGACCAGGGGAGCCCACGGGGGAGCCCAGGTGCATTTCTGCTGCATAGTGATGGAACGGAATGGGCACAAGGAACAAATGAGGCACAACGAGCCGGGTGACGCGAAAGCAGGAGAAGCGGCAGAGACTGTGTGAATTCCTGGCATAACCGCTGCACTGGATCCAGACCACAGGAATGCAGTAGGGAGGGCATGGAACAGCACTCTGCACCCCCACCATGATCCAGCCATCCCAGACGATGCCGACCCTGCTGCCTTCTTCCCCCAGCTAACAGCCACTGGTCGAGGTGGAGGCTTGGGCCAGGACCTACTAGGTTTGAGCCAGAACACTGTTCTAGCCACTTTCCCACCACCCTGCCTGAAAAACAGGTTCAAGGGCCCAGGAGCTCCAGAGGCAGGCCCAGCCCTGAGAAGGAATGAGACAGCCCCTGAGAACTGAGCAGCCAAGCTCAGGGACTGTCATCTCGGAGTTGCCCACCAGCCCAAATGAATCCAGGGTCCCATTTCAAATGTTCCAGGCAGCTGAGCGCTGGCACAGCGCACAAGTCTTGGAGCTGAGCCTGGGCGCTCAACACCTCTCTGGCCACCTTTGATGCACATGGAGGTCAGGCGCCACGGAGACGCAGCAGCAGAGGCGGCTCTCAGGCAGCCAGGCAGATCTCGCCAGGAGGTCGGGCAGCCAAGGTGTGCAGGAGGCGGCTGCCCCGCACCACTGGGGGAGTCTCCCCTTTTATTTCTATCCCTCCTTTCTGCCTGCAAGCATTCATGGCAGAGAGCAGTGAAACAGAGGACAGAAACAAATAATGGGGGATAAAAGGGATTAAATCACTGTGACCACCACCTCCTCCTGAAAAGGTCTCGAAGGGTCACTGCCAGGGAGCTGCACAGCAGAAGGTGCCCCCTCCCCGCTGGCAGAGCACATGGGAGGGGTTATCGCCCACATCCCCAGGAGGCAGGGAGAAGCAGCAAGAAGGGTGCACAGAGACTCACCTTGGGTACAGAAGCCCGAGTGTCAGCCGGGTGCCATGTTGGGACAAGGGTGTGGGGGGCTTCTCCTCCTGTGCCACCTGATGGCCAAGTGACACTTTGAGAATGGGACCACCGAGGGCTGTTCCCCCTCCCACCCATTGGCATTAGCCCCTGGAAGGCAGTGGGGGTGGAGCTACCCTCTCCACAGGCAGAGCATCTCTGGCACATCAGCCACCTCCCTGGGGCAGCTCTCCCTGCCCGGCCCCCAGCTCCACACTTGCCCCTCCTGCTCACAGCTATGGCTTTCTAAGCGTTTTGGTGTCTCTGCTTCCTTGTGCCAGGGGGAAGCACTGCTCAGGAGGGGGCGGGGGAGACAGCTGAACTGCCCGTTTCTCCCTCCACAGGTGGGTGGGGCAGAAAGGGTCCCCATCTGGGGCCAAGTTGCATCTCCACTGCCTTCTATCGAGGAAAAAGGGTTTGCGCAGAAAGTCTCCCCCTGAGACGCCTGAGGCATGCAAGCAAGCAAGGGGAGGGAGCTGTCTCCGCCAGGCCAGGTGCACTCAGAGCCGCTGCCAGAATTCCCGGGTTGGGGTGGTGAGCCCGTCCCCATGGCCACCGGGAGTTTGCTCTGGCCCAAACCGTTGGCCAGGTGGCTTCTCCCACTGGGGACAGGAGACAGGCAAAAACAGTCCAGGAAGCCTGAAAACCATTTCACATTATTTAAAAACAACACAACCACCTCCAACTGCTCAGGGTAGAGAGACAAAACCCACCC
Organism: Candoia aspera; assembly: GCF_035149785.1. Taxonomy (NCBI): domain Eukaryota; kingdom Metazoa; phylum Chordata; class Lepidosauria; order Squamata; family Candoiidae; genus Candoia; species Candoia aspera. Next base: position 542,674 of record NC_086164.1, on the reverse strand, counting down.
CTAATTAAATAAATTAAATTATTTATTTTATAATTAATAAGTGATTTCAATTAATAAATACTAATTAAACTAAATAAAATTAGCTCTAACCCTAACCCCAAAAGGCTGTCCTGAGGTGAGGTAGGAGGAAGTGCCAGGAAACCCTTCACTGGACCAAGGTGCTAAGCGAGTGCTGGAAGAGGACACGTCCACTTGACCGACCCAAATCTTGGCAGCCCAGTAGCCTTTGGGGAGCAGGAGGGAACCCCTATCCTCAGACAGCTGACCCTGAAAAACTGCCACTTGTCTTTGCTTGACCATAAATGGTCAATGGAGAACAAATGAATGAAAGAAACCAAGAGATTTCTTTGAAAACTCTATCTCAGAGGAGGCATTCCTTCCTGACCCCTTCACTCCAGAACACTAAAACACATTTCTTTTCAAAAGTGGAGATTTTTATTGCCCTGTCCCAGCTCACCTTCACAAAATAACAAAAACAAAATTAGGGGGGGGGAAGGCATTATTTATAGATTTTTTTATCCCGCCTTTATTAATTTTAACCCTTTTTTATTTAGAGAATGCCACATGGAGCAGGAACAGGCACCAGCTGTGGCACAGAAATGGGTAGATATTCCATGCAAAATATTTTTAAATCTCTCCTGCAATTTCAGGCCATGAACAAGAATTCAGCTCAAGTTCCTGGGGCTTTGCCAGGCAAGCAGGCACAAGATACAGTGAACCTTGGCACTGGGCACAAAAGCTAGGGACAACCCTGCATGCACAAACCCAAGGGTCAAGCTCTATGCTCCTTGGACAGCATGGTAGGGGACAGTCCACTGGCCAGGGAGGCTGCAGGCGCTGCCTAACATGGTGCTTCCCACCCAGCAACTTCCAGATGAGTGGACGTTTACCCCCAGAAATCCTCAGCCAGCACATCTGCTACCCCTGCTGAGAATTCTGGGAGTTGAAGCCCATACATGTGGAAGGTAACCAGGTTGGAAAACTCTGGCCTAGAAGCTTCCAGAAGCGGGTCTGGTCCTTTCAAACTGCTTGTTCTTTAAGCCTAGACTTTGCTTTTTGCTGGGATGGTCCTGGCAAGCATCTCTCACGCTCCCACTCCAAGCAGAACTGCCCCGCAGGGTCAGCTGCAGGACATGCCAAGCCCTCTTTCCACATGACTCTTATCTGGACAAGCTGCCAGCAGGGAGGTCAGATTCTCCTGCTGAAAGGGCCAGAGTTCACTAGAAAAGGGAGCAGACAGTAAAACTGAGAGTAATTCAGCGACTGGGGGGAGGGGGGCAAGGCTGCTTTGATTCTGTCCAGACAGGGCAGGTGCTTGGGCCGGGAGAAGAACAGCCGAGGAAGTCAGGCAGGACTTCATCAATGGCACCGTGGGAGCGACCCCGATGCCCACACCCACGGGCTTCCTGGTCTTTCTCAGGAAGCAGGAACTTGACAGGACTGCACACAAATGGGTCTCTTCAGAGTATGTCAGTAAGCCACAAACACCCGTCCCCTCCATGCTTCTGAAACGGACAGGTGCTGGCACTGCCCAAGCCATTCTTCCGCCTCATAAGGGGCACTCCGCGCAGATCCAAACACACACAGCTCAAAGCAAAAGAAATGCCTCTGAATCCAAGGAAGTCATTAGCCTGCAAGCAAGGACAGGTAGCGGGGATAGAGCATAGAGCAGAAGGTGGAGCAGGAAAGGAGAGCTGCAGCCCCAGGTAAGATTCGTGGGGAGGAAGGGGCCAGGGAGGGAGGGGGCAGACCCCAGCTCACCATGCCTTTTCTCTGACCAGGGCTGCAACACATCACCCAGGGCCCTCCCAAACACTCACACCTTTAGCCCTGAAAGAAACACATTTCAACGCTCGCACCACTAATTCAAAGAAAAGATACAACATTCTTTCCTCTTTTTTAGGTGGCTGCCATTTGGCCAGGAACAACGAGGGACAGGACAGAGTCAAACATGGCACAGGTGGTCCTGGATGATCAAGTGGAAGACTGAGCCGAGAGGCCATAAATTGGAAAGTATGTTAGGTCAGATTTCTTCTGTTGAACTGCTGGAATTTTGGGCTCCTACTTGTGCAAATGAAGCACACCCAGTAATGGTAGCAAAGAACCTCTGGACCCTCGTGGCCACCTGAGAGCACCAAGCTGGAGAAGGGCCACCCCTTCCGAGAGCAAAGCTGCCACGGAGGAGCTTCAAAAGGAGAAAGGCAGAACAGAGGTAAGCAGTGTGGTGCAGTGGTTAGGGAACCTGGACTGGACCTGGGGACCGGCCCCTAGTCAACCACAGTGCCCCCAGAACATGCTGGACTGTTCCTCTCTCTCTCAGACCACCCACCTACCTCACAGTGCCGTTGTTGTGGGGAGAATGGAAGGAGAGGCCTCCCCACCTACAGTTCCTTGAGCTCTCAAAAGCTGGCCTCGCTGCAAGAATCAGGGCTCACCCAGAGATGGTTCATGGACCCCTGGGCCCCAAAACCATAGGAGGTCCAGAAGCTGCCCACCATCAAAGCCCAGCCTCCTGAGTAGCCCCATGATCTTAGGAGCCCCCTGGGCTCTTCTGCCCCCTCCAACAAGCCACAAAGCAGTCTGACCCCCACAAGGGTCCTGCCGGAATGGGTCCGTGGGAATCCAAAGAGGCGGCCTTGGAGCAGGGAACCCAAGCGGCCCCACGTTACACCCTCAGCTGCACCTGGGGCTTTTCAGATCCAGAGATGCAATGGTTTCATGGAGACCTTTCTGCTTGGGACCTCGGGGAAAGCCCTCAAAAATCACCAGCCTCAGTTGAACCATCACACAGGGAAAACCCTCCTGAGCCACAAGGCTCCTCCCCACAGCCTCCTGTGCCCCAGTGGATCAGGCAGCCGGTTAGCCCCCAGACGGGCACCAAAGGCCACCTTGGCCAGCCCTCCCCCACCTGACCCAGAAAAGCAGCAGAGCTCCCCCCAGAGCGCCAAGGGGTGGGAGGGCACTGAAAGTAAATTGCAGGAAAGGAAGCAGATGGAGGAACCCACATCATGCCCCCCCAATGCCAATGACACACTTGGCACATGCTGAGGCCAAGCCCGCCCTGGAGCCCTGATCTGCTGGGCTCCCACAAAAGGAAAAATAGGATTTGCTAAAGGCTCTCAGACTTTCAAGGCACCCCCCGCCCCAATTCAGAGGCCAGGAGGAGCTCATGCCCGTGGCAGGAGCCAAACCCTCCCCATCCTTAAACCAGGGGTGGGAGGGGGGACTCACGAAGCAGGAAGGGCAAAGGCTCAGGGGACCCAGCATGAAAACCGTGCCTAACTTCACGAATTTCCACTCACATCCAGCATCTTCGCACTCTGCGCCCCGCTGACTCTCTCCAACAATCACACTAAATGTCAGTTTCCTGGCAACTCTTAGAGGTGCTCCGGGGACCCCATAGAATATTTGTGCAGCCCTCCCCGCACACCCGGGAGGAGGAAAAGAGAAACTGAGGCTGGAGGAAATGGTCGCCCGGAGAAGCCGCGGACTCCACCTTTACAGCAGCTCCCTTACCGCCCCCCCCCCCGGCACAAACCAATACCACACTCTGCTAGAAGGTATGGGCGGCGCAAGAGCGCTCCTAGGCGCGTACAGAACGCTCCGCGGTTTGGAGGAAGGCGAGTCCCGCCCTGAAACGCGCAGCCAGCGTCATCCCAAACTCTGCGGCTGACCTCCCTCCGAGCGCTGCCTCTCCCACCCACGGAGTGAGCGCGCGAGCCGCCCAAGCCAAGCCAGCCAGGCACCCGGGAGGGGCCGGAGCCGAAAGGGACGCCCCTTCACAGCCCGGCCCCGCCCACCTGCTGCTCGGACCCGCCCCCCGGGCCAGGAACCACAGGTCCTCCCACCTTCGGGGACCCGACGCCCGCGGCGCCAGAGGGGCGTCGGGGGCGCGCGCAGCCTCTCCAGCTGTCAGCTCCGCAGCAGCCCGCGCCCGCGAGGCAGCGCAAGTGGCGTTGGCGGTGACCGGACCAGAGGCTCCTCCGGCCTGGAGAAGCCCGCCACCCCTCCCAGCCGTTCTCCGGAGAAGCAGCCCGGGCGCGGGGGCAGCAGCGCCGGCCCCGCGGAGCCGCCCAGCTGGAGAGGGGCCGCTCGCAGAACGGCCCGGCTCCGCCGCCGGGAAGGGGCCGCCCTGTCCTCTCGGGGGCCGCCCTGTCTTTTCGGGGGCGGAGGCTGCGGGCGCCGAGCCGCGGCTCTCTGCGGAGCCGCCGCCGCCTGCCGCCTTCTCCGCCCGCCGGTGCCAGGCGCCCTCTGCCGCCGCCGACGCCGCTTCCTGGGGTGGCGCCGCTTCCTCTTCCTCCCCCACCCTCCGCCGGCCCGCCTCTCCGCTTCGCTCGCTCGCGGGCTCGCGCACCCCGCGCCGACTTACTTTGCGTCGACTCCTCCCGCGCGGCTGCCGGTCCAGGCCCGGAGAGCGCCGGAGCGGGCGGGGAAGGGCTGCGGGCGGGCGGCTGGTGAGCGCCTTTCGCCGCCCCGGCTTCGCCTCCGGCGCCGCTGCCCGTCCGTCCGTCCGTCCGCCCGTCCACCCGCTGGCTGGCTCTGCTCGCCTCTGCTCTGCTCTCCTCGCGCGCGGCTCCCCACCCAGCCGCCAGTCCCTGACCCCACCCAGGGCTCCACCCAGCCGCTGCTACACGCGCTGTCAATCACCAGCCCCTTGCAGGCTGCCGCGGCCAAGTTGCTCCCGGCGGCTCCGGAGGAGGCTCGGCGCGCGGGCAGGGCAGCCACCCCCCGCCGTCCTCCGCAGAGCCGGCCGGGCGGAGAGCCCCGCCTCGCTGCCGCCATCCGGAGAACCGGCGGCGGCCGAAGCTGAGGAGGGGCCGCCCGCCACCCCGCCCGCCCGCTCCTCCCTGGCTGGCCCCGCCTCCCGCGGCCGGGAGGAGACGGGCCGCGCGGCAGGGCTGGCCGGCCAGGTGAGCGCGGGCGGGGGCAGCGCTGCCTTCTCCGCGCTCCGGCCCTGGGTCGGGCAGCCACGCCCACGCCTCGCCCACGGCGCGCTCGGCTCCCCCGGCGACCCGCCGAACAAAGGGCCAGCCCGGTAGTTGGACCAGGACCGGGAGGGCCTTCGCACGCCGCGGGGAGATGCGCGCGAAAGCCGCACAGGCGTCCGTTTGGCAGCCGGGTGGCCGAACCCGAGCCGGGAGAGAGCAGCCCAGATCGGTTTCCTTGGCGGAAAATCTCCGGCCGAGCCCGCCGAAAGGAGTTCGGCCAGGCGGCGCGGAAGTCAAGGAGGGTAGCTGCGGCCCCAGTTGAGAGAAGAGCTTGGGCCGGTGGGAGCTTTTCACCCTTCTGGCCCGACACCTCCCCGGCAGAAACGGTATTGATTTGAGGCCAATTAGGTCAAGGTCAGCTTTAGTCGCTAAGTTTCAGAGTCAGCTCGTTTAAGTTATCTTCAGGTACAGTAGATCCCCTTCCTGCCCAGCGCCCCAAGCCTCCCCCCCCCCCGGCTCTGGGGGTCAGGCCTCTGGCTTGGAATAAGCACCCGCTAATCCCCTTGAAAGCTTCCCTGTCTCCAGGCAGCAAAACTGGGGTGTTCTTGTTTTGGGAAGAGCTCCCCAGAGCTTTGCAGGCAGGAGGCCCAGGTGCAGCGTCCTGGACGCCGCCAGCCGCCAGCCCAGCATTGCCAGAGGAAGGCAGCCCTTCGTGTTGCTCCATCAGACAGACTGTGTGCAAACAGTCCTAGGTTCAACCTCTGGCGTTTCCCAAGTGGATGGAATACAGCAGCAGCTTTGGGTAACTGGGCAGCCGTCACCTGTAAGACTGGCCCTGTCAGCTTCTCTTCATTGTGACCGCAGAGCAGGCCCCCCAGGTGCCATGGTTGCCCATCGGGTGCCTCCCTGTTTTGAGTGGACGTGGGCCAGAGCCCCTGCTGGCCTTGAGCCAGGCGGTCCTCTGCTTCTTGGGCTCAGGCTCGGGGTGGTTGCTGCTTTGCCTGCTGACCCGTCCCAGAGGACCCTTGTGTGTTAACGGCATAAAATTCGCCCTCACTTGAGGTCCTGGAATGGGCGGCTGGGAATGTGGAGAGGAAGCCAGCGGGCAGCAGCCACGCCCTGAGCCAGCAGATGCTGCACCCAACAGCCTTGTATGGAAGAGTCAGCCACCCATTTTCCACACGCTGGTCCCCACCATCTTTCCAGTGGCTGGTGAACACCTGCTATTGCAGTATCGCCCAGTACCAACTCCGCTCAGATCCTGCCAGCTTCTCCATAGCAACCCCAGCGAGCAACACTGGAGGCAGCAGTTTCCACAAATCTTTCCCATGGAAACAAGCTCCCCCAGCCCAGCCCAGCCCAGCCCAGCCCTCATTGCTGTGTGAACCTCAAGCAACTGTGGAGAGAGGCCTCCAGAAAGGTGGGAAAGATGGAGATTCAGGGACTGGATGGGCCCAGAATGCCAGAAGAGAGATGTGGAAGGCAAGGATGGTGTGGGCAAGATGACAGTACCATTGGGTGGATTTGCCAACAGACCCACCCCATAGAGTGCCACAGCCTGGGTCCAGCCAGCATCTTCCAAAAATGGCTGGATCAGGGAGGCGGAGAAGATAGTCATCAGATTGGCAGTCAACCCCTTGAGGGCAGAACCAAGAGCAAGGATGATTTGGGGAACTGGGCTAAAATACAGCAGATGCCCAAATATAGGACACATTGGCTGGATTTAGGCTAATATGAGTTGGCGCTGCACAGGCTTAATGGAATCCTCCTGAGCTGCCCCAGCAGAAGGTTGGCGTCCCGCTCATTGGCAGCAGGGCAGGGTCCTCTCCTCTTTTGCTCGTCCCAACCTTGTATCTCTGGTGCCGCAGCTGGGAAATGGCTGAATGGGTGCATACATGAAGACCTTCTCCTTCCTGACCTTTATCACCCTCAACTCAACAATTCAGGGCTGGAAGGGAGGCCAATGTCCTCCAGATGCCCCAAGCAGCATGAGTATGGCATGGGACTATGGCAGTTGTGGTGCAAACTATCTGGAGGATGTCACACTCCCTTTGCTCACCACCACAGTGAGACTCCATCCTCCTAGACGTGGCCCTCCTCTTGCACCGCCCGGTAATTGAGATCCCCCAGCAAAGCCTGTCATCTGCTGGGCAAAAGGGCCTTCGGGTGCCTCACTTCTTGCTTATTCAGCTGTTGTTCCGAGGAAGTTTGACGAAAGGAGGGGTTTGCTGTGCGCTCTCTCACTCTTGGCTCTTATTGATGGACAGTTGCTCTTTTGCGTAGAAGCAGGATGGTTGCTCTGCGGAGAGCCAGCGCTTGGAGGTCAGTCCCAGACCTTGTCATTGGCACAGCAGGGACAGGCCCGTCCTCTCATGGCAGTGCCCCCCCCCCCGCTTCTTTCGCAGCTTTGGATTCTGATGAGGAGCCCATTCCCCAGCCAAGGATCAGCAGGCTCAGGGCCTGAAAAGGCAGTGGAAGTTGGCTAAATTACAAGCGAGCAAATAGGCTTGATTTCGGTCTTGGGGGGAACGTACGTTCACTTTGGCCCCCTTGCTCTGAAGAACTGAAGGAAGAAGTTGCAGCTGTCACCCCCAGTTTAAGAAGCCTTTGGCCAACCTACTGAATGTGCTTCTATCTCATATACTGTAGTTTCCTATTTCTTTCAGCAGGTCCCTTAAGTTCCCTGGTTATAAATACAGTGATGGGCCCCCGCCCCCAAACCCCAAGCAAGAAGCGCCACAGTCCACATCAGTTAGGAGAGCGATACCCACAGCCTGCAAGCTGGTGGTGCGACGTGTTGCGGGCAGCGAAACGTTTCTGGAACCCGGTGATGAAATCTGGGTGCAGGCAAAGGAGAAGGGTTTTCCTTGCTATTGGGGTGGGGGGGCACTCCATAAATGGGGTGCGGCTGCTGAGGGTGTCCTCTTTGTTTAGTGGGGTCCTGAAAGAGATCCCTGAGGAGGGTCCCGGCAAGCAGACACAAGCAACTTGATCCTTTCAATGCCAACCTCATCTGGAGAGATTTGATCATACCGTCCAGCCTTTTCTATCCTGCTGACCAGGAATTCTGGGAGTTCCGGTTCCATCTAGAGGGCAGCAAGCTGGGGAAGGCTGATTTAAACAACCCCCCAGTCCTCTTCCCCGACTCTCAGAAGAGCAGCAATGTTCAAGAGCTGATGGGGTTTCCTGGGCCAGCCACACCTGGACAATTCCAGAGCGAGCCAAGCAACACATGTCCCAGCAGAAGGGCAAAGCGATGCCGATACCCTGCATTGGAAACCTTTCCTTCCAGATGTTTTTTATAATGAAGCAGAACCTCTTGAATCTGAGAGGAGTGTGTCAGAAGCATAACTGCAATCAGTATGGACCGGGTCAGAAGTTTGTGGGGACAGAGAAATGCAGGCAGGAACTCTTAATTCCAGTGGTCCGGCAGGACCAAGAGGTGACATCACCAGCAGCCAATCCTAAGCCTCTGTGTCTACCCAGGGTTGCCATAGCAACAGATGTGCCCTTCCAAGTTCTGTTCTGCTGGATCATCTCTTGTGCAAACTGGAGATGGGTCAGGAAGCAGAGAAGGGCATGGGCTAAGCAGGCAAGAAGCAGCCTGCAACTGGAAGGCAGGCCACGAGGAGAATGGCCCGCTGTGCCTTGGCTGCAAGGGACGTGGCACTGCAGCTTCTGCCCCCAGCCCCCATTGCTCTCACCAAGAGGGGACAGCGAGTCACGGGTCCCATTTGCATTCTCATTGGATCAAATGGCTGTGCTCTTCCCCCTCCAGACTCCGAATGCCCCACACACCTTTTTCAGCAGACTGTTGTAGCTGTGAATTTCCCATGCCCTGAAAAAAGCATCACCTGCTGCCTTCTGGGGCATCAGGCTGTTTGAGAAGAGGTGAGATGAGGCCAGGCCTCCCTCTGCACCATGCCTGTACCTGCAGGACAGGGAAGAGGTGTGGGTGCAGGTGCGGAATACAAAGAGAGATGGAGACACTCCAGGTAGTAGGGGGTGATGGCTCAGTGGACTTCTGACAACCCATCAACCAGGTAGTTGGTACAGTGTTGCAGTTACTTAACAACAGATGGAAAGTGGTGTGCCTACAGCCATTCCCAGAGACATTTTTGTTCTCAAATGCATCGAGTTCTATGGCCCAGACCCTGAAGACCCTAAGGCATAGTTTGTGCTGTATTCAACAAGCAAGATTTAAACTAGGCTTATATGAAGCCATAAACCATGTCTGTCAACCCCAGGGGTTGAGTTTCTATTGCTAGCCACAGGTGCTTAGACTGATTTTGGCTTAGCATACTTTGTACTACAGCCAGCGAAGTATCCTGGTGCATCAGGAGCCCCCCCACCCCACCCCACCCCACCCCACCCCAACTGCTTTTCTTCCTTTTTTCAGAGCAAACCTTGGCTGCTGAGTTGCTTCCAGGAAGGTGGGGATGGGCAGCTGGGCATGCCAAATGTGAAACCACCATTCCACACAGCAGTGGTTTTGCAACTGCAGCTCAACCATCTCCCTTTGCAACCACAGTCACTGCCCATGACTGATTTTCCACAGGGGTGAACCTTCCCTGTTTGCTGAAGACCTCCTGCCTGTTCCTCAGAAGGACCGGGGTGCTTCCACACCATCTGTGCCACGGGGTGGCAGTGCAGGCTTAGAAGCAGCATAAAAGCCTGAGTGGCTTTTCAGAATATGGTTCCACACAGGGCATTCCCAGCATCCCAAAGGGTGAATGACAGATGCACCCTGGAGGCCCTCTTCCTATTTGCGGGTATCTGCAGAGGACAAGTGACACGAACACTGTGATCTCGTGGCATAACCCCCTCCCCTTTGGTATGTGATGTCACACACAGGGACATGAGGGGAGGGGCTGGTGTTACAAGACTGTGATGCTTGTTTTGTCATTCTGATGAAACCACTGGATTCTGCAGATGCCTCTGTCTTTATCACAGATCAGAGTTCCTCTTTCCAGAGAAAAGTAGATCAACCAGGAGTTGCGTTATCTCGTCAGTCTTGTCTATTTTAGTCCCTGACTTGTTTGACCCCTCTAAGAAAACTCCGTAACTTGCAGATGTGGAAGGACCCAGTCAGGCTTCCTGTCTTCCATGGGAATGTTAAAGGTGGCCCAGCACAGCCGAGAGGGCACTGAACAACCCACGCACGGAGGCAGCCCAGGAAAAGGGGTCCTGTGGGGCTTGGGGTTTCCTGCTCCTTAGGAGCCACTTTTCAGCCCAGGGGTTCTCCTTGCTGAGGCAGCAAGTCCTCGGGACCCTCCTCTGTCAGGAGGGGGAACTTCCCTTGCCTGTGTGAGGAAGTGCGACTCAGCCTGTGGATCTACCCCAGAACCTGAGAAACCATCAAACGCTTGGGGAATTTCCTGACCTTTCCCCATCAGCTCTGCAGCAAGACTTCCTGATTCTGCAGAGGCATGAGACCGTCTTCTGAACCTGAGAAGGGACCTGCTTCTGAAGCCAAGCTGCCACCTGCCCAAAAGCTCCCTTCGTCCTGCCGGGAACCAGGCCAGGTGCCCCTTGTGCTTAGTTACAAAGCCCCCCTACCGGGCTTGTCCTTTGGACCAGTGGCTGTAATCTTAACCACAGGACGTTGAGGGCTTGGCCAGCTAATTAGACTCAAATGGAATTCTTCTGGGAGGAGACAGTTGGTGGGCTTCTCAGCTCCTTTCAGAATGAGTGTGGCCCAATCGTACGGCGATGGAGCCTGGGAAGTGCCCTGGAACTGGATGCAGAAGTATATGTCTCTGATATCATTCTGCAAGTTTCAGTTCTGGTGTGGTTTGCAGGAAGCTTCACACAGCAGCCCTTCTGCAGATGGACAGTTTCTGGACTGTCAACAGCAGCAAGTGAGGCTGGGCTCTGCCTGCAAATCAAAGGAGCCCCTTTAGAGATGCCCAGCAGAAGACAGGCTCTAGATCCCGGGAGGGAGGGAGGGAGGGAGGAGACAGCCCCTGGGGTCTCACGCATCAGCTGGGGAGGACCAGCTCCTCCTCCTGAGCATATACAGCACTCCAGGGAATCAAGCCCATCAACATGATGGGGGGAGGGGGGAGCAAGAGAACCAAAATCCTCAGGAAAGAGGACAATCTAGAGTCATACACATCACCCTAGACTATTGTGGCTTCTTAAACCTTAGCTTAGTGCAAGGTCTGAACATAACCACCTAGGGTGCATTTGGATACTTCACATCTCTTCCATTTTTATGCCAAGGACTCAGCAGTTGCCAATATCTCCAGTTTTGAAGCCTTCTTCCTCATTCCTTGCCCCACCCTGCTTCTTGCAGCTTGGGATCTTTGAGAATGACTTCTGCAAGGAGCAACCACCTCTCCCCTCCAGATGCTTCACTGCGGCGGGCAGCAGAACCCCTCAGGACCAACCAGGCCAGGCTGTGGGAGATGCGAGGCCAAGCCCTGCCTCCGCTGCACAGACTACAGGGGAACCTGCCCCATTGGGAAGAGGTCTGGGGGCCTACTTGGAGGCAACATCTGCCTGGAACATCCACACCCCTCTTTTGTGGTAAGGGGCCCACAGGTTGGCACATCTCCTACTGAGCTAAGCCAGCCTTGGGCTGCCACGGGGGCAGGTTCCAAACAGCCACACGGCCCAGCACCTTTGGCATGGGATGGCTCTTCCAATGGCTCCCCCCCCAAATGGCCTGAGGCCCTTCTTTCAGTTAACTCCAGCTTTCAGAAGTGACCAGACCCCTTGCCCTGGCAGGTGGACTCCAGCCTTCCCTCTTCTGCCCCATCTGCCAAACTATGTCAGCCAAGCTAGTGGAGACCAGGGGTGCCCCCTCCTGGGCTGGTGTATGCTGTGGTGACCCTTGCACAGAGGACTTCTCTGTCCAGGTCTGAACCATGCAAAGCCCACTTGGCCAAGCTGGGGTGCTGGTGCACATCCCTCTTTAACAGGTACTCCCTAAGGCCAGGTTAACTCTGCAATAGTTCCACCTGCTTGAAGCTGAAGAGCTGACGCCCTCCTGCTCACCAAGAGTCACCACTGTCAGCCTTCCCGGGACAGCGCTGGGAAGCCATTGCCCTGGGACATTGTGCGTCTTTGCAGAGCAGCAGGACGCAGGCAGGAAAGGACAGCTTACTCCAGAGAGTTTCCCACCAGCCCACTACTCTCTTGCTCCCAACAGCAGCAGTTTCCCCTTTAATGGCACCTCCCCCCAGCAAGCGTGATGGTGGTGGTCCAACATGATCTGACTTGCTGACACTGGAGTAACCACCAGGGCTGTCTGAAGACAAACATGTGCAGGAAGGTGGTTGAAATATCCTCACCTACCGTGGCTGCTTCAGCTCTCTGGAAGGCTTGGTACCAAGACCACCAAGCTGTGATCTTCTAGCAAAGCATCCTCCTGTGAGACAGAAGCCCTGCTGTGAAGCCCCAGCCAGAGCCTAGAACAAATCCACCCATTTCTCTCCAGCAGTCAGGACTCCCGGGGGGCTCACCTAGATTCCGATCTGATGGACCCATGTGCAGGGCTGGATCACCCACTGTAACTTTTGTTCTAATTGGGTGGGGAATGGTGGAATCCTAACTCCTCTGAATGGAGTCAGCACAATACTTGAACCATTTAGCTGTAATGCAGAACTCAGAGCATGCAACTGAGTTGGGTCCAGCTCTCTGGGAGCCCCCCATGGATTTGGCGGCTGTTTCTGGGTCCTCCGGCAGTTTGCAAGACCTCCTGGAGAAGGGCCCAGTGTTGGCCCTTGGAAAAGAGAGCCAGACGGCACCCAGCAGAGCCAGGAAGCGGGGACGAGTTCACAGCCTCTTGTACACAGCAGGCAGGACAGGACAGAGAGGAAAAGACAACACGTGCAGCTCTGGAAACCCAGATATCCCCAGTAACAAAATTTATTGTCATGATTGAAGACAAGAAGGTTTATAAATGTACTCTAGCAACTTGTTGATAAAACAGCAAGTATCCCAACTTTGTAGTTCACTGTCATTGGAACAGAACGGGAAACTAGGAAAGGGTTAGGTTGTCCGTGACATTCGGACCCTCCCCACCACTCCAGTGGCAGCAGCGGGTCCAGGAGGTCCTCCGTGTGCCCAACACCGCCTGGGAGACCAGCATCCGACATGGGAAGAACAAGAGAGCAGCGGAAAGCAGCGCACGCATTTCAAAGCCCACAAAACACCCACCATGGTTGAGTCTCTGAGAAAAAGGGCCCGTCCGCCACCACACCTGGAGATGGCTCAGCGCACAAGCAGGCTATGCTTTGGCCCATCCACCCTCTCCAGCTTCTCAAAGTGTTTCCTGGCATTCCGGATGTTTATCAGTGTCGCCGCAGAAGCTGAAAGAGAGGAGGACGGTGGGGGGGGGGAGTTCAGACCGTCTACACGGCGGGGTGTGTGTGCTGGGACAGGTGCAGTGAAAGGAGTGGAACGGCATGCCTCGGGAAGCCCCTCCAGGGCAGCAAAGCAGTGCCGGTGAAATTAAAAGCCTCCAAAGCACAACTCCCATGGCCGGCCCACACAGCTCAGGCTGAGCCAGGGCTGGACAGAGGAGCCCTGTCCTTTGACTTACGGATGGAGGGGTCTGACATGACAACCATCACGTAAGTGTTCGATGTAAAGATGTCAATGAAGGCAGCGAAGTTGGAGTTCCTCACTTCCATGCTCTGGAAAGACGCAGCCAACTTACTGGGGGGGAGGGGGGAGAACGTTAATTATTCCACCCCAAACAGGCCCCCTTTATGCTTCAGGGCCCCCCCCACATTGTGCTGATGACCTTTTCTCATTAACTCCAGAGCAAGGCAGTCCCATCCCAATGAAATACATCCTTCTGCCAAGTTCAGTCAAGAACGGCTGAGACACGGTGGCTGGATGTGACTCCAGGACACGCACCCAAGATGACAACGTGGTCCGTGAGAAGAGCAACGAGCATCAGTGGCTAATGTGCAGAAGACAAGCTAGCCTGTGCAGAGGGCTCAGCCCTCAGAAAACAGACCCAGGCCCGCAACAGCCTCTTCCAGAAGGCAGCATCACTCTTGCCTGCCAGGTCTTGGGGGAGCTACCCGCTTCCTCCACACAGAAGTTACCCCCACCCAGCCCAGCAGGTCTAAGGGCTGCCCACATGCCACTGGCCAAATCAGAGGAAGCTGTGACAAAAATCAATCCTCGTGTGGAGGTTGGCATCTGGTTGCAACCGAGGCACCTTCCAAGGACAGCCCTCCACACCTTCCACTCTCACCTGCAGCTCAGCTTGAATTGCTTAATAATGTTGCTGATTTTCTCGAACCGGTGGATGTCGCGCTGCTCTTTACACTGATAGTGCGAAATGACCTGCAAGAAGAGGCACGAGAACATCAAGGCTGGCTTTCTAAGCCAGGCAAGAATTCAGCAGAGGGCTAACTGCTCAGCTAAGAGAAGGGGTGAAGCATCTAACGCGTGCCATGCCTTCAGGGACTCAAGAGGCCGTTCCCCACCTCAACCCACGTGTATCTACCATCGTGGCAAGCCTGTTATTCAGACCCATGGAGGAGAAGGGGGGGCATTCCTCCCAGCAAGCCTGTATGGAAGGACTCTACCACCAAGCACAGCTGTGCACCATGTCTCTCCCAGTGGCCAGAGCTCAAGCATAGCCATGCCCCCCACCATAAGACGATCAGCGCTATGGCAAAAACAGGGCAGGAGGAGGCCAATTCTCACAAGTGAACATCCTGGCTTTCCCTTCTGGAAATCAGAGCATGACAGGTGGGAGGCTTGGGTGACCCCTCCCCAGCCCATATCCATGATGGGCTCCATCCTGCACCTTGGAGACCAGCCCATCATCTTGCTCACCAAAAACGTGGCTCTTTCAAACAGAAGAACTTCATCAGCTTCGATGATCTGAGCAAAATTCCTGAGGTTTGTTTCCAGCTGCTGGACATTGGGAATCAGCTGGTAGACTATGCTGGACCAAGCCTGCCGAAGAGGAAACACAGCAGGCAGCTTAGCTCTTGGCTCCATCCTGCAACTCAGCAGGCAAGATTAACCCAAAGCGAAGGGGGCAGCAAGGCTCCTGCTCATGGCAGTCAGCAAATGGAGAAAACCAAACTTCTAAGGGAAGGACTCACCTCCAGCCAAAACTGCTTAATTTTCATCACTGCTACCCCTCAGCCCAGAGAGATTTGCGAAATTACTGATGGGGCAGAAGTCAAGCTGCTATAAAGCTTTACCTACCACTCATACACTGAAAGCTCTACTTTTAGAGTCTGCAGGTGAGCAAGGATCTGAAACCAGGGCTTCCTCCAGCTTATGACTCATAACTCAATCATGGTTAGCTGCCATGATGGCACGGAAGCACAGACCTTGTAGAGAGTCTCATCCCAGATGGACGTCCTGAAGCAAGCACACTCCAATGGGCGGGATAGCCGCTTTAAATCCTCTTCCCGTTCCTTGAAAATCTAGCAAAAGTAAACAAAAGGAGAGAAATCCCCCCAATTAATACAGCCCTCGCCAATAAAGCTGCTCTCTTTGAGAATGAGGACCACAAAGTCATGTCAAAGTTTCCACCGCTGGAAAAAAAAGACAAGCTGGAGGGGCCCCAGGCCAGCAAGAAATCTGCAAAGGAAAAGGGAGAGGATCCGCAGAGGACTCAACAGCTGGTTAAAAATGGAACCATATCTACACTACAGGTAGGCCTATGTACCCAAAGCTGCCTGCCAGACTCAGGAGGTTCTGCTGCTAGAAAGTTTATGTATTCTGCAGACCTCCATTTACACACTTAGATGGTGGTAGAGGTGACAGAAATTTTGGCAAAACCTACAATAAAAGGGAAATGGAAAAGCAGCGGTTTCTAAAAGATGGAAACTTAGATGTTTAGCAGGTAGAACTGTAGTAACCCACGTGCAGCTCTGAGGCAGTGCAAATCCAAGCAAACCGGGAGGATGGCCTTGTAATCCCGACGGCTGCAGTGCTAGCAGTTCCCCGTGGACCGAAAGCAGCCATCTCCCCGTCGTGTCTGAGGAACTGTTCCATGAGTTGTTCCTCACCAGGTCACGTTGGTCCTCCTGTACTAAATCCATTTTGTGAACAAGACAGAAAATCTTGGCATCGGGCGAATTCTGGAGAATGGCCTCCAGGCAGGACTGATAGTAGTGCATGTCTTTCTCCAGCTCTCTGCTTTCCACGTCAAAGACGTAAATGAGGACCTCCACGTTGCGGAAGATGTTGTCCCGCTGACTGGTGAAGTAGTTCTCCATGAAGGTGTCCTGGCTGGGAAGGAGAAGAGCCTCCATCAGAGCCTGAGTCAGCCGAATGGGGGAGAGAGGGGTGCTCAGGCTGGGGGGCCCCACGGGGGAAGAATCTCTTCCCCATCTCTGGATAGAAGAGCTGCTTCTGCTCTGACCCACCCAGCTGAGGGTCCCAGGGATGGCCCTTCTGTGCTCCCTGGAAGCCCTTAGCTGAGTTCTCCCGGGGCCCTCATCACCACTCCTCCGGGAAAAATCCTTGGACCCAAAAGTCAGGAAAGAGTAGACAAAACGATTACCCGCCACAGTCCCATAAGTTCAATACCAGGTTGCCCAGAAATCGAACATGTGAATGCTCCACATCGACTGGAAAAAAAAAAAGGGAAATGCGACCACTGAATTACAGAGACATGAAATCACCAGCAGCAGCATCAAGAGGAACCTTTGGTAAACCACAGAAGAGCAGGGTTTGCTTAAACATGGTCTGCTGAATAAGCCACAGTTGGTTGAGTCAACACAAGAAGCTGTTGACCACAAGAGCTCTGTTCATAAAAACACGCTAAGCCAAACAAAAGCAAGCTATGCTATAGGTAGGGGGGGGATGCAAGGGCCCCGCTAGCAAAAAAACCCATGCAGCACGGGATTCGGAAGGTGCTTTACTCACCCTTCTTAAGGAGATTCAACACCGTGCTGATTTTGCAGCATTTACACAGGAAAGAGGGGAAGCCACCTGCTTTGGTGCTTCCAGGCAACACCGCCCCCCCCCCGCCCCGTGAGTCACAACAGCCTCCCCCAAGAGGCAGCAGCCTCGGACCTTACTTGTAGCGCCGAGGCGCCGCGTGTCCCGCGCAATGTAGTTGGCGAAGATGATGGATCGCATGCTCGTCTTGCCGGACCCGCTTTTCCCCATCAGCAGCACCTGGTCGGGGAGAGAAGAGGCCAAGGCTCGCCTCCGTGGGAGGAACATCGAGCCGCCCGACCCCACCCGGAGGCCGCGCCTTACCTTCTTCTTCATGGCTGCGTTCGGCATCCCACGCCTGCAAAGACAGCGGGGAGCGGTCAGCGGGCGCCCAACGGGCCCAGCCCCTCCCCAGAGACCCTTTCCCCGTCACGCCCCAAGGCCGCCCGGACCGCTCTGCGCTCCCCCCCGCGGCCGGACACGGTCTCCCCGGAGGCCTCCCCACGGCCCTCCCGCGGACGGGGCGCCCAGAAAGGGCCAGGCCCTCTACACCGAGGGGGAGAGCGGCCTCTTCTACGGGCAAGAGCGTCCCTGAGCAGGCGCAGAGCAGCGGGCCGGGACGGAGCCCCCCACCTGTGCTCCGAACTCGCCCTGCGGCCGAGAGGCGCGGGTGCAGCAGCCGCTCCGCGTCGTCGTCGTCCTGCCCCTCGTAGGCCTCAGAGCCCCAGCCTTGCGTAAGTCGCTCGCCCGGCTCCGGACAGCCCAGCCCACCGCGGCACCTCGGAACAGTCACGTGAGCCGCAACCGCGCCGAAGACTCCGCCCTCCTCCGGTCAGGTGATGGGACGGCTCGCTGACTACAGAGGCAGCTGCTCCTAGAGCTACCCCCGATCGAAGCCGCGGAAGCCATGCCTCTTAAGGGCGTCCAGCTCTTCCGGACCGATGGAAGGTGAACGTCGGCCGAGGGCTGGTTGTGGATGATGGGAGTTGCAGTCACCCCATCGCATCAAGCGTGGGGATGTGCGACTCGGCTAGGAGGATTCGCCTGCGGCCGCTCCATGGCCATTTCGGGAGCGTCCGGCGAGGTCGAAGCCAAGATCAGCGTTCTCTCCCTGCAGCCCCGCAGGCGGCGCTAACGGCACACTGCCTCTGAAGGGGGAGGCTTCATTAAGGGCGGAGCTCCCGCGCCGTTGCCGGCGGCGGGGCACGTGGGCCGCGGAGATGGGGCGGGATGGCGCGGCACCTCCCACAGTGTCCCAAATGGCCTAGCGGTCAGGATTCCTGGTTTTCACCCAGGCGGCCCGGTTCGACTCCCGGTATGGGAAGACGCGCATTTTTGCTCCGCCGCAGCAGGGCCGCGGGGGTTGGCGCGGTTTGAGCAGCCGGCAAGCGACGCTTTCCCGGCGGCGAAGGCGCGAGCTTGGAGCTGGATCGGGCCGGCCGGCCCCCTCTCAGGCCCAGCTGAGAACCCCAGAGGAGGCGCCGGACCGCTGTCGCCCCGCAATGTTGCTCCGAAGAAGCGGGCGCAGGGTCGGCCCCGGCGCGCCTCCTCCCCAGGGCCTAGCACCTTGGCCGAGAGGGCAGCTGCGCGGGCCACGGCGAACAGCTGGCCGGGGGGCCGCCCCCTCGCGGCGATTGGCAGGCCCGGCGTCGCGGGGGCGGGACCTGGGGAAGAAAAGGGAACCGCGGGGCTGCTCCGGACCGCGGGGCGATGGAGGCAGCGGCGGAGACAGGTAAGCGCCGGGCGGGGTAGGAAGGACGAGGTCCCGCTGGAAGAGGAAGCGGCTTTCTCCGGCAGATGTTCCTTTAAAAACAATTATTGGATAAGTCCGCTATACATTCGTCGTCTTTAAACACCGCGCTTTTCTTCTCGCTGGCTCGTTGCCGGTAAGCAACCCCGCACCCGGCTAGGGCTAGCTGCAAAAGTTCAGCACGGGGGCTTTCCCGATTCCGCTCTGAAAACCCACCAGCGTTACCGCTTCCCTTCGTGGTGTTGGAGACCTACACTCTCCTGCGGCGACCCCCGAAGGCTTCCCTGCTGCCTCATCTGTGCCTTCAACAGCCAGCTGAGCATCTGGTCTCGGACCTTGGGTGGCACTGGGGAGGGGGTGCAGCCGCACTGACCCCCCACGCCTGTTTCAGTGGGGGTGGCAGCCAAGCGCCTCCTTGCGCTATTCGGAGTTGACCGGAAGGCCGAAGAGGCTGCTTTCTCTAGGCTGGAGCTGCGGGGGTGGGGTGGGGGCTTTGCCTGTCCCAAAGCCCCCTGCTTCTCCCCCTCCCCGCCCCCGGTGCTGGCCTGGCTGCAGCTTCCCCTTCAGCATGCCTGCTTCTTGCCCTCCCTCCTTCTCTTCTGCTATGCCCCCCCACCCCCCAGCAGTCTTGACTGGCTGGCTTTGATTAATCCATGGAGGCTTTGCCCTAAAACTCTCTGGAGGACACTCGGTTGTTCTCGGTGCCATGAAAACGCTAACTCTTCTACGTCCTCTTCCCACCAGGAAGCTCACATCTTTGCCCTGCTCCTTCACTTGTTGCTCACAGGCGCTTTGCTAATCCTCCTGCAGGGAAGCGAAGTGAAGCCGGCAAAGTGAAAGAGGCCAGAATGCCCTGACTTCGTACCAAAGGTGGTGGGGAGGGTCCTGAAGGAATTCTGAATATCCTGAAACACCCGGTTTCCCTACTGGCAGGGCTGGCCAACAACTCCCTGGATGACTTCTTGGTGGAGTTTGACCACGTGGTTCAGGACTTTGAGAAAAGGGTCTTTTCTCAGTATGAGCCACACCTGGAGGAGTTAAAGAAAAAGGTCTCATCCAGCATGTATGATAGCGGCATCGACGACTCAGAAAGTGAGCACCCACCACTTCCGTCCTTCCATCCAGGGGAGAAATGGGGGTGAGGGGAGGAGAGGGAACCCCTCTTGCTTCTGCCCTCCTCAGGTTTTGTGCTGCTGCCGGGATTGTGGAAACAACCCCGTTCTGGTTCTTACTCTCGGCAGCCTCATTCCACGACCCAGGGAAATGTCGTAGGTGGCTGCCTTGCTGTTGGTGGCCCAGTTCATGCATTCGCTACTGAAGTCAGCAAGGAGAGAGGCAAGCCCAATAAATGATTGATGTTTCTTTACTTCCCCTAACTGCTGTTTGAGTCAGGTGATGAGATCAGAGGCTCTCTGGCTGGGCAAAATGGTTCTGCTAATGAGCTGCTATGCCCCTGGGCTTCCCACTCCAACACAGGTTTCCCCCAAGCCATTGGGCTGAGGAGAGCCCATTTCCCCCAAGCCATTGGGCTGAGGAGAGCCCCCCTGGGCGTGGGGCAGGGAAGTCCTGTGAGCTGAGGGGGGTTTCTCTTTGCCTTCCCTGCAGGCAAGAGCGCCTCTCTCGGCAGCAGCCTGAACACCAGCGAGGAAGACCTCAATGCTCTGTCGGCTGCCACGGATGCCCCTTGCTCCTCAGGTAAGGCTTGCAAGTTCAAGGGAGAAGGTGTGGGCAAACTCCTTGATGCCACAAGTGTGACCTGTGTTTGCATGTATAGGCAATTTGGGCATCTTTCATTGTCCCCTGGCACTGCTAGGCCCCCGAGTGGAGTCAAAAGAACTCCCCCAGGGACCCATTTGTCTCCCTGGACAGCTGTCTTGGCAGTCTGATCCTCCTATTCTGCCAGCCTGTGTGGGCCTTCATGACAAAGAGATAATAAAACCCACCAGCACTGAAGGCTTCATTTGGCATGTTTTTGGTATTCCTGAGCTCCAACTGTTCCAATCTTTAATCTGCTGTGATCTTTGGTTCAATCAAGATTTGTGAGGATGGGGAAACAGACCAGCTGAAAGTTTTGTACCTCTTGTCTTGTAGCCAAGCTTGGAGACACACATGAACTGGAAGAGTTCATTGCAGACCTGGACCGGATCCTGGAGGGTAGGTAGGGGATCTGGCCCCTGTAGGAAGCCCAAAGGACCAGGATTCCTCCTTTGTCAAGCGTGGCTTCTGGAGAGCACCTTCTGGGTAGAAGCGCTGGGTGCAGCTGCTGCAGATGCATTGGCACAGAATCCCTGGGCATTAAGAGATGTAGAGCCCCCTTCTTCCTGTGATCAGCCTTATCTGGCTCATTCTCAATCAAGTTGCTGATCAAGGACCCTCCTGTTGTGCTGAGCACCATCTATGCAAGAACTGGGTGGGTCTGTCCTATGCAAGAACTGGGTGGGTCTGTCCTATGCAAGAACTGGGTGGGTCTGTCCTGTGCACGTTCAATTACTCCTGATGTGCTGGGAAAGGTACCTGAGATTATAATTTGGGCTGAAGTTTTGAAGTAGGAATCCTCCTGCCAGTGAGGCATTGTCAAGGGGTACCACATGCACTTTTGCCAGTTAATACTGAGATCTGTGACTGATGAAGAGTTGGGTGCATCTTGGAAGATTGCAGGGCCTGGGTATTAGTAGTATCTCTGTATCTGACTGATAGAGTAGGCCTGGGAAGGACCAAAGGGAGAGGGCGTGTAGGGTTTTTAGTTTTACCCATATTATTCCTTCCTTGCAGAAATGTGACCTGCTTTCCTCCTGCACCCTTCAAGATGAAAATCCATACTAGAACATCCCCTGCCTGCCAATGTCTCTCTGAATGGGCCACCTGCCCTTTTCTCCTGGCAGAAGCCCCCTGCCAAAATTCCTATGGCTTCTTGCTGCTCTCCCCAAAGCTGGCCTTCTTTGCAAGTGGCTTCTCTGCAGGAGAGGAGCTGAGGGTGTCGCAATCGTCTCCAAAATACTTTAAGTCCAGAAGTCAAAGGAGAAAACTAACAAGACCCAATCCCAATGACGTTCTGCCATGGGATTTATTTTTAAAATTCCACCTTGATGGGAAAGCATGGACTATTTTCTGAAATGTATATACTTCTCAAAAGACTTTCTCCTACACTGAGAAGATGCACCTTTCTCTGAGCCCCGTGCTTCAGACCGCAACCTGGGTTGGGGGAACCTCCCTTCATAGGGACTGGTGCAGGACTGTGGCAAGTAGCCCTTCCCTTGGCTGCACTCTGAGGGGGGTCTCATGGGAGGAGTCTGCCTGCTGCCGCTGCTGCATTTGCTTCTGCATGGAGCTCTGTAAGGCCCACTTGGCAGAGCAAGGGTGGGGAGCCAGCTTTCCCCTGGGGGCGGGGGAGAGTGTTGTGGGTTGCATCGGGGCAGTTGGGTTGGGCCCGGTTTGGGGTTTTATTGTTTCTTGTTTTTAGTTTTTGTATATTATTTTATCTTAGGGTTGTGAGCTGCCTAAAGTTCTAGTTTTAAGATGGATGGCTGTATAAATATTTTAAATAAATGTAAATAAAATGCTATTGTCTTTGTGCTGTTTGCTGTAGGGGAGTTCATAGGTGACCACTTCAGGCAAAGAAATAAACACTGACAATAGAAATGAAAAGTGAGCATGTATCTAAAGTTTTTAAGCTGCAGGAAAATTAAACCACTTGCAACTTTAAATGCAAACTGTAAGTGGATGGGAAACTGGCAGAGATGGTTCTGCTAGAAGCCAGAAGGCTGATCTGTACTCTAAGTGCCTGCTGGCTTTCTTCTGTGATGGCCAAAGGTGCCCCCTTCCTTGGAGCCGGCTGAGCCACAAGTGCCCAAGGAGCCGAGTGAAGCGTGGTGTCAAAGTCAGACCCTACAGGGCAGAAATCTGCCAAATTGGGGGGAGGCAGAATTATAAGATGGAATCATAAGAGGTTCTTATTCCCTGTTCGCCATTAATGCTGCTTTTAATTCTATGCTCCAGAGACCTGCAGCTGAGCCCAGGAGCTTTCTCGGCTTGCTAGGCTGTGTGCGGCACCCACTTGTAGCCACTATGCCTTCCGCGCTGATGCCAAGGCTGGGCCAGCTGCCGCTGCTTCTCAAACCGCTTCTCAGAAGCAGCGCCTGCCGGGTGCTCACACAGCACTCCTTTGGCAGAGCCCCTGGCTCCCGGTGCCCGGAATATCTTTCGGAATGCTGCCTGACCGCTAATGGAGATTGCTTTAAAAAGTGCTCAGCCTCAACTGGAGACTTTCCTGAGGCGGTGGAGCTGCGCGGGAGCCAGGGACGCCGTGGGAGCGCGTGGGAGGGCGAGGAGGGGGCGGCCGGCGGGGAAGCGCGGCTCCGTGCTGCTCTCGCTTGCGGCGAGCCACTTCCTCAGCCAACGGGCGGCGCGGAGCTGCTCCGGCTCTCCAAGCGCCGCCCTCTCGCACTCGTGGCAAGAGCAGCAGAGCGCTGGCAACCTGCCGAACCCCCAAGTGTGTACGTGTGGAGGCCCCTCCCGGCTCCACCTCTGCCCCGGGGCCTTCCAGGGCTCCAAGGTGGTTTCCGGCCCCGCAACTGTCCTATTTCAGCATGAGCGAGGAACAGGGGGCTCCGGTGCTGCACGTGCTCCCACCGCAAGGAATAAGGTGGCCAGTGGTTCTCCGGCCGGTCTTTGTGGCTTCAGCCTGAAGAGATGTTGCTCAGCTTCTGTTTGCAGCTGGGCTGCATTGGAAGGTGGTGGTTGCCTGGAGGATCGCCTCTCGGTGCCCTTGCCTTCAGAAGTTCTAGGCCCGCAGCCTGCAGCTGCCCCCACCAGGAGAACACTGCCTTAGCTGGAGGACAGACCCACCAGCCCTGGGGCTGCCGAAGAGGGGGACCCATGGCTGGTGCTTCTTCTGGCATCCTGGGGAAGCACCAGCTCCTCTTCGAACTAGCTCCTCTTCACCACTGAGTTATCCACTGAGCTGGGAAGGAGGCTGGCCCCATGGAGACTTAGGAGGGCTCACCAGGTTGGTCTGCCTCAGGCGCTGGAAGTCAGGGCTCTGGGGGGGGGGGCATTCACTCCCCTCTGCTGTCCCAGCAAAGAATGGCCTTCAAGGGGACCCAAGGAACCCATTCAGGCAGCAGGCCCTGGTAACAAGGCTGCAGTGGCCCCCCGTGCACATGGGGGGGGGGTCTGTTGGCCCCAGGTTCAGTCTGTAGTCATAATGGACCTCTAGGACCGGAAGGAAATGGCTTATGTCCTGACATTGGATTTTTCTAAGCAAATAACTATTAGAAGTCTCCCACATACTTTCCAAAAGTATCATAGAGTTTGGTAGATCTCTCAGGTAGGGTTCTTTGGACCTTGCCAACTCCCACGCCATCCCAAGGGCTCTGTGTTCAGACTCACAGGGCTGCAATATTCAAAGGAGGAGGACATTGTGGCTTGTTCATGCATCATCCTAAGCCACGGGTGCAGAACAACCCCCAAGTGGCTGATTCACAGAAATGCTAAGCCAGAAACCTTGGTGTCTAAGCCCAATGGCTGAGCTCGGTGCCAAAGCACCACCTTCTGGCTGAGACATCCAAGCAGAGGGGCTGAAAGTGGTCAGAGAGCTTTTCTTCTGATGGGTCTGGGTGGTGTGGATTGTCCAGCTTTCCACCTTTTCTTCTCCTTCATGAGACAGTGACCTCATTTCTGAAGCATCCCTGGATAATGAACAGCCAGCCATGCTTGGCAGCCACATCTCTGGGCCACTTCCCTGCCTGTGTGTATAAGAAGGCCAGCCTCGGCCCTGCTGGTCTGCCATCGAGATGACTCTGGCACGGGTGGTCAGGACAAGGGTCCCATCTGTCTGTCCCCAAGATGGTTGGGGCTACCTCTTCCAGATCACAGAGAGGGGCATGGGAGAACAAGTCCCCAGCCTCACATTCCCCAGGGTCACTAATACTGCCCTGCAGGGGGCTGCTTGCCTCTAAGGAGAACCCGGTTCCTGTGCTTCAAGTGAATTCATAAACAGAATTTCATTAAGGGAGGACGTTCCTAGAACTTCAGACCCAAACATTAAGTTAACCCAAGATTCAAAGTAGGGGTCTTCCCTGCTTATTTCCCCACTATCTTTATGTGCACATGTGTGCACACTCACCTACACCCATGGGCTGCCTATGGACTTATCACAGCTAGTAAGCATGAATAGCCAGCCACCTCCCTGGCTCAGCTGGTAATCCATTGCTGTGTCTTGTGGTGAGTTCTTGCAGTTCAACACGACAAGCTTTCTGTGAAAAGTTTTAGAGGGGGGAGTGTGCAGTGACCTCTGCGGGACTCTGAAAATTCCCCGAGGCTGCAGTTTCAATTCCTTTCTCTCTGGCATTTCCCTTTCTGAAGTAGGACATGAGGATCGTGAATGACGTGGAAGCTGGAAGCCAGAAGTCACGCGGCAAGTCCCATCTGAGTGAAAAAGTTTGGGTTCAGGATTCATTGGGGCATTTCCTGGAAAACAACAGTCAAGAAGTGAAGGCTCCCAGACCATTTTCCTTCAGCCTCCAGACACCCCAGCAGAGAAACCACTTGCCTCACGGGAGCTTCCTCTCTTAGCAGGTCCAGCTTGGGAAGAGCAGTGCCAGAGGGGGAGGCTGAGACCCCTCCTGTGGCTTCTTGTCCTGGGTGTACGAAGGGGCTGCATCCTGATCATGTCTGGGAAGGATGGGGGATTCTTCACATCCCCTCCCAAAGCCAGCCCTTCAGCTTGCTTCCTTCCCAAGCTGGGGAAGGATGTTCCCTTTGCTGCTGCCTGTTTTTCAACTGGTGCTAGGCAGAGATGGCTGCCTGTTTATTAGTTCTAACTCCATCTGAAGATGAAAGACAGAAAGGGGGAGAAGTGGCTTTCAACGTTGGTTCAAAGGAGAACTCCAGAGAAATGTTCCATGTAGAGCATGGTGTTCTTGACTTTGGAGTGACGTGGTGGCCATGCCTGGCCTTGGAAATACCTACAGTATTTGCATCGTCCCCCCTCCCTCTCTGAAATCCCAAGATATTAGGAGGGAGTTTCTTCATCTACAGGACAGCAGCTTTAAGTTAAAGACTGCTGGAAGATGTCCTGTTGGGGGAAGAATTGGGAGCTGAAATAGTGCCAATCCAAACCGACCAGAGGAAACCGCCTTCCTGCTCAACCCTAGTTTGAAAACTTGTAAGCAAGTCATCTCCTCTCAGAAGGAGAACATCAGAGGAAGCTTCCAAAGCAGTGTTTCTCATCCTTGGCAACTTTAAGATGGGTGGACTTCAACTCCTAGAATTCCTCAGCCAGCCATGCTGGCTGAGGAATTCTGGGTTGAGAAACACTGATCAATGTGTGAGAAAATGGTTGCTTTGTTTTGGTCCTCCCAGAACTCTTGGCACCATCCTGGGTAGCAGGAGACGTCTTTACCCCATTTTGCAATCCAGGGCCACCCATATTAGGACTGTCTTGGGCTCCCATCTCAAGGATGTAACCAGCCCATTGCAGCAGTGGCTGGGTGACCTCAGTCTCTGTGGTCAAGGAAGGAGCCCAGACGCTGCCAGGAAGTTGCAAGATGCATTGTGCAACTCCTCAGTCCTCCCATCAAGTAGCAGCCACAAGGAAGAGCTGTGCAGGGTTCATGCATAATCCTTTCTTAAAAGAAAATACCAGTGAGGAAATTTATTTATTTTCCATCCTGCCTTTATTATTTTTATAGATAACTCAAGGTGGCGAGCATACCTAATACCCCTTCCTCCTCCTGTTTTCCCCACAACCACCACCCTGTGAGGTGAGCTGGGCTGAGAGAGAGGGACTGGCCCAAGGTCACCCAGCCGGCTTTCATGCCTGAGGCGGGACTGGAGCAGACAATAACATGTCCCTCCCGGTTCATCTCCGCGGCATACCGGCAGTAGTAAAATGTAAAAATTAGATTTCTCAGTCAGCCTATGGGGGAAATGCACTGAGAATCGCGCCCGTGCATTTCGGCCTCTGCTTGGCTTCTCCCGCGCGCGCCCCGCAGCCATCGCCACGAGCCGCGCCGGGCGAGGGGGGCACCTGGGGGCGTCGCTCCCCAGGCGAGGGAGGCTCGGCGGAGAGCAGCCTCGAGCGCCGCTGCAGAGGTCGGGGCCGCAGACGCCGGCCCCGGAAGCGGGGCGAGAAGCGGCCGCCAGCGCGGCTGGGGAAAGGCTCCGGGACTGCCGGGCTTGGGCGCCCGGAGGGAGGATCCCCTGTTCCGCCGCCCGAGGGAACCCAGCCCGGCTGGCCGGAGCGAGCGCCCGCCAAGGACCGAGCCGGGCGGGCGCGGCTGTACGATCCGTCGGGGGCGCCGGGTTGGGGACACCTCTGCGGGACCGCGTCATCGGCAGCAGGCGAACGGCCCCTCCCGGGACCAGCCTCGACAGCAGCCGGGAGGCGGGGCGACGCACGCGTCCCGGGACAAAGATGGCGGTTCGGGCGCCGCCCTCTCCCGCCGACTGCGGCTGCGCACGCCTGCGCACGCGCGCCGGAAAGGCACCACCCCTCGCTCCGCGGCGGCCCGGGAGACGGCCGTTCCGGGAGTCACATGACCCGCCCCTCCGCGCACGTCCGGATGGCGCCGCCCCCGCCTCGCCAGTGTCCGCCCGCCCGCTGAGGAGAGGAGGAGGGGGAGCCCCGCCGGCCCGCGCAGGTGAGGGGGCGAGGGAGGCCCGCGGCCGGGGTTCTTCTCGCATCTTGCCGGGACGGCGGCCCGCTCCCGCCTGGGAGACCGCCGGCGCCCGGGAGGCAGCGGCCCTGAACCGCGGGCGGGACGAGTGGCTGCCGGCGCCCCCCCAAGCCTCCTGCGGCTGGGGGCGGCGGGGCCTGAGGGGCCAGGCGTCCCGGCCGGCTGCCGGGGGTCCCGGGGGGCTGCTGGGGGGTCCGCCTCCCGCCGGGCCCCGTGGCGGTGAGGCAGGGTGCGGCGACCTCGGGGACCCCGCTCCCTCCAGCGGCAGGTCTGGGCCGCGGGAACCCCGGAGGGCGAGGGCGGTCTCGGGGGGGCGCTTCTCAGGGGGCTGCCGGGAGCTTCGCCGGGGAGGCTGCGAGAGGTGAAACGGTCCCGGTCGGGCGCCGCCGCTTCCGTTCCTTCCCGCGGGGACGAGCCCGCGAAGGCCCGAGCTCTTTGCCCGCACGCCCGGCGCTGCCTTCCCCGGGAGCGGGTCCTGCTGGCTGGCGCGCGGCGATCTCTGTCTAGGCTTCGCTGGGCTACCTGCTTCCTTCCCAGGGCGAGCAAGGCGAAGCTCCCGCCGGACGCACCCTGAGGCCAGGGGCGCCCTCGCGTTTTCCTCCGAGCCTCCCCAGAAGGCCGGATTGTCCCTGGAGGACTGCGGGCTGAGTACTTCCTCTCTGCTGGCAGGCCAGCGCCTCGAGCGACTGGGCTGCTTCCTTGCAGGAAGGAGTGGGGCTGCTGCCACAGCTTTGTCCTGGTCAAGAAGGCTGCTGCTTGGCATCACCCAACAAGCGTGGCCTTGCCCGGGCTCTCTTCTGCTGGCCCTGGAAGGCCTGGCACCAAAGTTCCCATTTTGCAGCGTACGAAGAGTAAAGAGTGTCAAAATGCTGAGTGAGGCTGCAGGTTGGTGATGCCTTCACCCCGCTTCTTGTCCTGGACAGGTGGCTACTCTGCTTTGCTTCGTTTTAGCACGTGATCTGGCTTCACTTGACAGTCTTGGTACCATTCATTTCCTGCCTTGTGCTCTGAGCAAAATGCTGGCTCTCTAATGACCAGTCTGGGAGCTTTGTTTTCCGGTGCATCTACAGCCTGGGGCAGAACTTGGCCACCCACAATCCTTAGAGGTGGATGAAGAGGAGGATGATTAAGAAAGACTGTGCTGAGGAGAGTCTTCCCGAGTTCTGTTCGGATCTTCTGGCATTCTGTGTACAAATAGTTCCCTCACCAGGTCCGATGTCTGGGCTGCCTTCCCAGGGCCAGCATTAGAGCTTCTGTACCAGACGGGCAGTTCTGTGATTCCCCAGATGGTTGGGCCCCTGATCAGCCCAGATGATGAAGAACATCTTCCCCGCTGGGGATGCTTCCCAATTTATTAAAAAAGATGAGGTGGTTATAAGTAGGAATGACCTGGTGGAAGGTTTTTCTTCTTGCAGCTTGGGAATATTTAAATTGCCCACAGTGATTCACCGGGAGAGACTCAAGATGAACAGAAGGAAGCAGCATTGCCAGCAGCTTATGGAATTTGCAGCCACTCAGGTCTACAGGGAGTTCGGTGCATCAGAGCCTCTGGATGTTGGTTACTGGAGAGATGGGGTAGAGGCTGGTCTTTCCCCTGTCTTTGCTCAGGGGCCTCCTGGGGCTTGGCCAGAGTGGGGCCAAATCTCTGGCCAGGGGCTTTGGTCAGTCCAGCAGCAGGACCTGCCTTACACTCTTAGTAGCAAAAGGGACCCCCGGCGTCCATCTGAAATGTGGAGCTCTGCCCCCACCCCTTTGGCCACTGCTGGGGAGTGGCGGTGAGTGAGCAGCCCCTTGATCAGATCCAAGACAGCTCTTGTCGAGGGCCTTTGAGATGCGGTTTGTTTCTGGCTCAGTTTGCCAAGTGTTGCTGATCGGCTGCAAGGGTCAGAAACCCCCAAGGCCAGCTGGTGCCCAGAATGTGCTCCCACCTCCGGAATGCAGGCAGCCCCGCAGCTATCTCGGCCACTGTTGGCAGACCCTGAACTGTGGCGCCTTCTCCCTTCTTGCAGCTGCTCCAGTTTGTTGCTGGAAGTGCACAAGCAGGCATGGGGTGGAAGTGTTCAGCCTCGGACTATAGAGGGGCCTAACTGGCATCCTGCGCACCAAGAGCGAATCCACTTTTCTCCATGGACTTAGTTACTCAAGATTTCCCAGCGTGGTTCGTGTGTATTTTTCTTCTTAACCTTTACAGACTGGGAAGTCTATAAGCCTGGCTTGGGGTCCGGATGAAGTTGTGAAATCTGTCTCCTGGGCCCTTTGCGGAGACGCTGAAGCTCCCTGAGCAGATGTAGGCAACTTGTACCTTCGGTTCAGAAATATCTAGGCGAGTGAAGCGAATGTCGCAAAGCCTCAGCTGGTCCCTGTTGACTCATGGCGGATGTGCTGTAATGTAGATTTGGCCTTGCTCGGCACGGAGGAAGGAAGTTGGTTCTCCCAGTTTCCATGGAGGAGGTAGCCAGGCATTTTCACAGAAAGCACATTCGGAGCTCATTTGCCTCTGTGGGGACACAATCTTTCTGTTCTGCTTTCTCAGCCCCTTCCTTGACAACCAAGCCACTGCTTTGGATGGAAAGTTTTCAGGCTGACTGTTCTTCAGACATCAATATGCTTAAATCTGAGCTGTTTGAGGGCCCAGCTGCTTCTCCCTGGCCATGAGAATCAGCCTTTCTGCAAGCCCGGAGTATGCTGTTGACCCTGTTGATTTATGTCTGTTTTGCCCTTGGGTATTTTTGCTCCGTTTGTGGGCTCAAATCCAGAGTGTTTGTACATGGTTAGCATGGTGACCTGTGTGGGCATGTGATCTTGAGATTACCTGCTGTTTTAATGTGGATTTAATGGGAACTGAATCCAGGCACTAAGCAGAGGCTGTACGTAGACTGTAATGGCGACATATGTTGGGGTTTAGGTGGACTTGGCTAGAGAGATCAGAGAAGGAGAAGAAGCCAAGCCTGGTATCCACAGCTTAGTGACCTTCCTTTGTACATGATCTTGCAAAGACACCCCCCACCCTAGAAAAGCAGGTGGAGAAGCTGTGCAAGCAGAGCACCCTGCCCAGTATTTTTAAGCCAGGCTCGTGGGCACCCTGTTTTGCCATATGCCCTGGGCTCCTAAGCATCTGCTCTTGTAGCTGTAGCTCACAACAAGAGCTTGATATGGCCTGTGCTCTCCTGTGATTCCTGAGTGTGCGCCTGTGACTTCTGTTCCTGATTACTTGCTCTGGATTGGTAGACAGAGCAAGGGAAGGTCTTTGCAGCCACCTGAAGGCCTCTTCTTTTCCTGCACCTGATTCTGCATGGCTGGCTGGGGGTTCACACAGTACAGAAAAGGTCCCTGGCTTCTCCTCAGCACATCTTGCTTGCCTCGGTCTCTTTGATCAGTTGGAAGCTTCTGACTTAGTGACCTCCGATGCTCTTCAGCCTACCAAGCTTCTTGAGTCATCCGTTCCTCTCACCACGCTGTTTCTTAGGATGTGAATGGGGTGGGTGAGGGGTTAATGGCACCAGCAGAGCTGGAAAGGTCAACATTCATGGGCCCTTGGAGTCTTCCAGGGAGCAGCCCACCTGAACAGCATGGCTTCCCCGGGTTCACTGGGTGGGCTTCCTTCTCCCAATCTTTCAGGTCCCAGGACCCCTTTGATAGATGTCACTCCTTGTTGGTCTTGGCAGGCTTGCAGTGCAGCATCTCTAGATCTTACCCTTGAAAAAAGGGAACTCTTTGAAAAATGTAATTGAGAAAGGAGCTGCCCCTTGTCTGATGTTTTTTGTGCTGTCGTATTTGACAGTTGAAAACCTACTTTGTGCGCTAAGGATGTCAGGTTCAGTTGGGCACTTTCAGATAAGCCTGGTGAAGACCCTCTAGGATGTGTGGAGCAGCTGGTGGCATAGACCAAGTGAGCCCTGAAGTTGGAAGCCTTTTCCTGGTGGGGCCACAGCAGGGATTGGCTTAGCAGCATCTTTCTCTTGTCTTGCACTGAAACAGTGACATCTAGCACCTTTGCCATAAGGCTCTGGCAGATTGGCAATGTTCCTTTGGCTCTTCTTCCTTGTATCCCACCCGGGAAAGGTTTGGCTGGGCTTTTCCGTTGCAGAGCAGGCACCAGTGTGCCGGGAGAGAGACCCTGATGAGCGTTTCGCCGGAGGCTTCCTGCCTCCCAGAGCAGGTTCTGTCCAATGTGGCCGAAAACTTTGAAACCTGCGTTGTGGTTTTCAGTCACTCTGAATGATATGCCAGCCCACAAGAACTTGTCCAGCCGCAGTTGTTGCAAACCAAACAAAGCGTCCTTTCTTCAGAGGTCCTGACCGGTGTGTGGGAAAGCAATCCGGGAAGCATTTGGCCCTGGAAGTGGGGTGGGGCAAGAGAGAATCATCTGGGTTCTTTGGGATTTCCTGTATTCCGTAGGAGCATTCACTTTCAAACTTCACCGACGTGACTTGCTCTCAGAAATCTGCCCACCTGCCTGCCGCCCCTCCTTGGTGGCCTTGTCTTAGAAAGGTCCCTCTGGAGCAGGCAGTGCCTTTGAAAGGGTTGCTGTGAACAGAGAGACGCTGCTTAGCTGTGATGCGGGTGGGGTTCTGGGCTTGCTCGACCTCTTTGGCTGCCTCTGTGCATATCAAAGCAGCCTTGAACCCGGCCCAGCCCTTTCCCTCAGCTGCTGATTCAGGGACTGGAGAAATGCTTCTGCCCAGTCTGGGTCCAAATGCTCTCGGGCATGGGGATAGAGACGGAGCCCCCAGTGAAGGGTTAGTAGCTAGGGCAGCTTGAAACGCATCATCGACTTGGGAGGTTACAGGTGGGGCACTGCTGAAGAGGGCCTCTCTGTGTGGGAGTCCATGGGCGAGTTTTCCAGGGTCAAACCAAACCAGTGTTTGTTAGTGCCATAGGCCAGCACATGTGGGGCATCTGTTCCACAGAAAAGAATCTTGCAACATGTGTTGGTAGGGCGGGGGAGGTTATGATGCACAAACTGATAGCAGTGGACTTTGATCTGCAATGAGGCCGTAGAGCTCCTGAGCTTGAAAAGGGTCCTCAGCCAAAATTCTGATTTTCTGGCTCAGGTTCCCTAGATGAGTAGGTAGGTAGGTAGGTAGATATAGGATGGCTGTTTCAAAGCCTGTTTATGTGAGTGCTACAGAGGCACTGCAGCTGTTTGAGCGGGTGGGCCAGTGAGTGAGCCACTTCCAATCGGATGCTTTTGGCAGATCACCCCTATTGCGAAATTGCGCTGGAAGTGCAAAGGTTTGCATGTTCTGCTGCCAAGGCCCTGCTGACCCCAGCAGTTGTGTGAGTTGGCCCTTTAAAAGGAATTTCTTGCCTTAACAACTAAGCCAGTCCCAGGGGGGAGTCAGGCGGAGAGGGGCGCTTCCACTGGGAAGGAGCCACAAGGAGCCATGTCACCCCCTAAAGGTCCCCGCTGCGAATTGGGGAGCCCCTTTGGCCAGTATTTCTGGAGGCAGCTGCCTTTCCTAGAAACAGGATGTCCCCACCCCCCAGACGTCTCCTCCCTCCGGGAGGGGAGGGAACGGCGTTTTCCTGGTACGCTTCCACACACACACACACACACACACACACACACACACACACACACACCCCGCTGAAGGGCTGATTAACTGTTTCAGTGTTGGACATCCAGCCGTTTCGGTGTCTGAGTTTGGCGCTTTTCATGCATGCTGGAAGTCAGGATGTTTTGGGGAGATAAAAGAGGAGAAGAGCCACGTCCAGGACTACCAAAGGGAGGCATCTGTGTCTGGCTGGCTCCTGGCTGGGCTTCATTCCGGAGCCTGACGGGTTTTTTTCTGTGGTGCTCTGGAGCGGCTTTGGCCCAGCCGTGTCCTGCGCTGTAAGTCCATCTTGTGTCAGTTAAGGGACCTTTGGCCTGCCCCCCTGACCCCCCAGCCCGGGAGCTGCAGCTGTGGGCAACAGGGAGTGGCGGAGAATAGCTCCCGGGACCAGGACTTGCTCTGAGCCTGCTTGCCGCTCTGGAGGGGCTAGGGCAGAACGGGGGACGTCACTAGTTAGGATGATCGGGTCACCCCTTGTAGCCGTGCCTCGCTGTTGGAGTGGCTTCTCGGAGGCGCTGCAGCCCCCTTTTGCTAGGCCCAGAAACCGGCCACTGCAGCAGGGTGAGGGGCTTGGGCTCTTGCTCCGAGCCCTTCTGACCCCACACCCGCACGCCTCCGTGCCTCCTGGCCTTGGAGAGGGAATGAGGTGCTCTCCCAGTTGCAGGCAACTTTATGCCTCATAAGTGGCCAAGACAACATCCAACCACCCCTCCAGTGATGATGAAATGGTTATTTCCCGGTGAAACTTCCCCTCTTGGCCACCTCCTGAGCCTGGAACTTGCTCGCCCTCCGCAGGCCGACCCGCGGCTGGAGCGTCTCGGCTAGGGTGCTGCTGTACGATCGCAGAGCAGTTGGTGCTGCTGGCCTGGTGTCCGGCCAAGCCCGGAGAAGGGGACAGGCTGCCGGCTGTTCCATGCCCCGCCCCCCCTGCTTAATAGCTGCAGTCAGGCCTGTGACCAGCTGAATATCTGTCTGCTTGTGAGCTTCGCAAAATGTTTCTTGCAATCCTTCAGAGCGGGAGGGATGCAGTTGTGGGGAGCCACCACAAGCCAGTTCTCTGGCTCCAGGTCTCCCCCTCGCTGTACTGCTCGCTTGCCCTGCCTGCCCAGTCCCCTTCGCAGCGGGCTTTGGGGGGGGGTGTCTGTTTGCATTATACGGAGCCCATATCTGGGAGCCCCTCCCTCCTGCTTCCTGCTCACCCTGCCGCATGTTTGACCCTGGGCCTGCAGTCCGCCGCTCGGGGGCAGCCTTGTGTAGACTTTGGCCTGCCGCAGATGACAGGTATTTCCAAAATGGGGGGGGGGCGTGTCCTGCTGGGTGTTCGAGAGAACTGTACGAGCGAGTTTGGCTTTCCAGCCTGCACATGCACACTCCCCCGCGTTTTTTCTTCGTCTTGGGCTGCACAATGCTGTGGTGGCAAAGCAGCCCTTGCTCTTCGGTTCTCGCCAATGAGGATGTCTCTTGTCCCCTGTCTTGCCTCTGTGGCCTTGGGTGAACTTCTCCGAGATGCTTCCTGAGCTCCCGCAGGTACCCTTTAAATGCCTCCAAACAGTGCTGTTAACGTGCCTGAAGAATGGGGGGGGGGGCTTTGGTGGAGATGCCTCACATGCCACATCTTGGAAATGCCCGCCCCCAAGCTCATTTAGACAAGCTGAAAAAACTGGCCGGAGAGCCACACAATTTAAAATTTGCTGATAAAGTTGCCTTCCCCTAACGTAAATACTGTACTTTAAATTGCTGCCCTAGATGTGTTGCACAATTCAGGGTATCTTTCTCTATCCTTTGTTTTGCAGGAACAAGTCAGGTTGATGCCACGAGAGAGAGAGGGACCTATAGAGGTGGGAAGGGAAGGGACAATAAGGGTGCCGCCCCTCAAAAAGGATTAGTGGAGCTGGAGAAGGTTCAGAGGAGGGGTGGATAAAGGGACAAGGAGAAGCTGTTTTCTCCTTCCCAAAATACTAGGATAGAGGCCACCCAATGAAAGTGAATCCTGGAAGAATCAGGACAGAGGAAAGGATTTTTTTTTTATTTTTACACAACATGAGATTCAATTTGCTGGCTACCTGCTTAGCTAGCTTTAAACGGGTTGGACCAATTATAGTCCTGGGGATCCGTGGCTCTTAGCCTTGCTGGTGGTGGGACTGCCTCTGAAGGCCATTTGCTGGGAGACTCTTGGGCTTCCTGGTTCAGTTTGTTTGTTTATTTCACAAATTTATGTAGCCACCCATCTCTCAAAACAAGTGATTCTGGGCAGCGTACAACAAAGCTAAAAAAAAATTATTACCAACAATTATTATTGAAAACATTAAAAACCATAAAAAACAAAGCTAAAAAGAAATAGTAGGCAAAGGGATGTTAACAATAATGGAGCCACCTTGCTGGTTCACCAGTCCCCTGGAGTCCCAAGGCCAAATGGCACAACCGGGTCTTGAAAGACCTTCGGAAAGTCAAAAATGAGGGAGCCAGCCTTGCCTTGGGGGAGGATATTCCACAACGCAGGTGCCACAGCAGAAAAGGCTTGCCACCTAGGGCCTGCCAAATGTAGCTCCCTAGATGACAGAACCCGTAATGTGCCCTCTCTGCTGGATTTGGTGGGACGGGCAGATGTAATTGAGGAGAGGCGGTCCCTCAGCCTGGTCCCATGCACGTAGGGCTTTAAAGGTCAAAAACAGCATCTTGAATTGGACCTGGAAACAGACTGGTAACCAGTACAGCTCACAGAGCAGAGGTGTAATGTGTGTTCTACTAGAAACACACACAACTGTCTAGGCTGCTGTATTTTGCACCAGCTGAAGTTTCCGGATACTCTTCAAGGGCAGCCCCGTATAGAGCGCATTGCAGTGGTCCAACCAGGAGGTGACCAAAGCGTAAGTGACCATGAGTAGGGCCCCTCAATCTAGGAACGGGCGCAACTGGTGCACAATGCAAAGTGGTGGATCACTGCAGATCGGGCTGCTGGATGAGATGGCCAGGGGTCTGATCCAGCAGGCACAGCTTATGTTCTCGTGACCCGCTGGGGTGCAAGTGCAGGTGGAAGTGACCTCTGCTTCCCTGTTGCAGGTCTGGCGCCCTCTGGCCATGAACAGTAAAGGGTTCCGGCATGGGAGTTTCCAAGGCAGCAGCAGTGATGAAGACATGGTGGAGGTTGCAGGGGGGGTGCTGGATTTCTCCATGGCTGATGACGTTCCTCCTCTGGACAGAGAGGCGATGGAAGGTAACTCGGGGCCGGCTGGCGGTGCCTCGTTTGCTTCTCCATTTGGGGCACTCCCCTGATGCCACGCGCCTGTGCCGGGTTCAGCCAAGCCACGGCAGCTGTTCAAAGCAGAGGAGCAGCCGACCCCCAGCAGTTTGAGGCCCCTGTGCACCCATCTCCGACGCTGGCCGGTGGAGCAGAGCCAGGGAGGGAGGCAGAGGCTGAAGGGGCCAATGCAGGTTTGGCCCAGGGAATTGCTTATATGTGTGCCTGAAGGATTGTCGCACATAGGATCGAGCAGTTGTTTCTCGAAGTTTTGGGAGGGGTGGATGCAAACTGGGGTTCCAGTTACCAAGGTAGTGGACTTCCCTTGGGCAGAAATTTTTAAGCAGAGGTCAGGAGGTTTCCTAATTAGGAATCTGTGCTGGGACTTAGGTGACCTATTAGCTCCTCTCCAGCTTGAAGATTTGGTGATATTTATGGCATCCTCATCACCTGCAGTAGAGGCTCACCACATTACACCGGTGTGGTTGGCGCAAGTGACTCCCCCAGGGTGTATTTGCAGTTTTGTTCACTACAAACCACAGTAGCGTTGTGTTTGGTGTGCTCCAAAGAGCAGCAGATTCCCCAGAGCCACCCTGAATATTGCTCCAAGTTGAACAGGGAAGTCCTGGACCAGTGGCTAAGATGTATGCAACACTGGCTTTTCTGCCTTCCCTAACAGCTGATCCCAAATGATTTGGAACTCTATAGATTTTACAGAATGAGTGAGTCTTTCCACCAGACTGGTTAATGTTAAGATGATGAAGGAGTGAGCTTTCAGACTAAACAAAATTCAGCCTGATGCATTGGGAGCTGAACCCAGTGGCAGAGAGCTTGCTGCAGACAGAAGCTTTCCGTTTGGGTCTGATCGTTGGCAGGGATCCACACAGGCCGAGATGACATCGGAGCGGGTTTTCTGCTCCGAGCAATCCCAAGCAAGGAAAGGTAATGGGGCCACCCAACCCAATTATCTTTTCCTGCCCATTAGAATAGGAGTGAGTTTTAGCAAGGGTTGGGGCAGACATCTAGAGTGAAAATATCTGAGCCTGAACAGCGAGGCATCCTGTCACCTCTGATGGAATTAATACCACGTAATTGTATCCGTTATGCGATGACATCCTGATGCCCATCTTTGAAGCAGTGATTGTGGCTTCTTGTGTGTGCCCGTGGGCTCCAGTGGAAAGGAAAGCTGGAGTTTGGAAGGCAGCAGGAAAGGTGTGACTGCTTGCCTGCCCCCCCACCCCCTGCCCCCCGGGACGAAGGGCTGTCAGCAGCCAGGTCTCATTTTAATAACCTGCCATGGAGGGTGGTCTTAGTCTTGGCTCCAAGTGAAGTGAAGTTTGGGCAGTTTTTCTGCAGCCATTTTATCAGTCCTCCCCTCCGTCTCCCTGGGAAGCTGCTTAAAGATTAACTTGCCCCGTCGTCGCCTTCTGAAACGCCTTTGTTCTCCTGGGACTTTGCATTCCGTCCTGTGGGGACGCGAAGGAGGTAAGCGGCGTCTCGCGATCCCCGGCAGGCTTCTCCTCGTACAATGGAGGCGGGATGAATGGGGCCAGGCAGGTGATGGACTTCCTGGAGGTGCCTCTCCCCGGCGTGGGGACATACGAAGACTTCAACACCATTGACTGGGTGCGCGAGAAGTCTCGGGACCGAGACAGGCATCGAGAGGTCAGTCAGGGCTGCCCAGGTGGGCCTGTTGCCCTCCAGGCCCTCGTGGGTGGGGAAGGGGCTTCTGCAGCTTCGTGCAAAGGTTTGTGTTTCAGTGGGAGTCATGTTTTGATCCCAGAGCGGCCGGGACTCAGAGCTGGGAAAAGGTCAATCTCTGACAGGGACCGGAAATGGTCAGGGGGGCTGGCCTACATCCAAGAAACATGCTGGGCTGAGAGTGGGCACAGAGGGAGGGGAGCAGGCCGCTACCAGTCTGTCCTGGCTTCAGCGCTGCCACGTGACTCGCTCACCGTCAGCGTGGCCCCTGGGAAGAGACCTTTCTCCCACGTTCCCAGAGCACCCTGGTCCCAGGTGCGGGGGCTAGACACAGAGCTGCACGGAAGAGGACTGCCTCTGAATGCCCCCCCCTCCCTAGATCGCCAACAGGAGCAAAGAATCCACGTGGGCCTTGGTGCACAGCGTCAGCGACGCTTTCTCGGGGTGGCTGCTGATGCTGTTCATCGGCTTGTTTGCAGGTGAGCGGCCGGTGCTGCTGGGCAGAGCGGGGGCGGGCTTGGTCGCACCCCCCCACAACCCTCCCATCTCTGACCACAGGGGCATTGGCTGGCATGATCGACATAAGCGCCCACTGGATGACAGACCTGAAGGAGGGGGTCTGCCTGAATGGCTTCTGGTACAACCACGAGCACTGCTGCTGGAACTCGCCCGAGACGACCTTCCAGGACAGGGACAAGTGCCCGGAGTGGAGGACCTGGGCCCAGCTGCTGACCGGCAGAGAGGAAGGGGTGTGCATCTAGGTCGGCTTCTGGAGGTGGGAGCGGGGCCTGTTGCTCAAGGCGACGGGCTGGCCCTGCGGATCGGCCCAGCCAGCCTCACGGGCCACCCGCTGCTTCTTGCCCTTGCAGGGAGCGCTTAGCTACGCCCTCAACTACTTCATCTACGTCCTTTGGGCGCTGCTCTTCTCCTTCCTGGCTGTTTTGCTTGTCCGGGGCTTTGCGCCATACGCCTGTGGCTCAGGGATCCCGGAGGTGAGTCCGCTCTCGGCCCCCCTCCAGGTGAGGGAGGGTCTGCTCAAGCTTTAGCATGGCAGGTTCTGGGGCACTGCCTTCTTTTACCCCCCCCCCCGCCACTTCCTGTTCTGCCCCACATGATGCCCCTCTCGCCCAGGGCCCATGCTTCACTCCCAAGTGGTTCTGCACTCTTAGGGTTTGCAAAGGAAGTTGATGGGCTCTTTGGCAAAACACTTTTCCTCCCCGCCCCAGCAGCTTTCGTTGCCTTCCAGATCAAAACCATCCTCAGTGGCTTCATCATCCGAGGTTACCTGGGCAAGTGGACGCTGCTCATCAAGACTGTCACCCTGGTGCTGGCCGTCTCGTCAGGCCTGAGCCTGGGGAAGGAGGGTCCCCTGGTC
Source organism: Candoia aspera (assembly GCF_035149785.1). Taxonomy (NCBI): domain Eukaryota; kingdom Metazoa; phylum Chordata; class Lepidosauria; order Squamata; family Candoiidae; genus Candoia; species Candoia aspera. The sequence goes on along the minus strand of NC_086164.1, from coordinate 503,569 downwards.
CACGTTGCCTGCTGCTGTGGCAACATCCTTTGCCACCTCTTCACCAAGTACAGGAAGAACGAGGCCAAGCGCCGGGAGGTGAGCTCTGGGGCCAGGCTCGTCACTTGGCACAGACCTGGCACGGGCAGGCATGCTTGGGGAGGGTGGGATGGCCACAGCTGGCTGCACCTTCTGAGGAAGCTGCTGAGGAAGCTGAAAGGTGAAGAGGAAATGGGCGGCTGCTTCTGGCCTGTCTCACCGCAAGGGGCGCTGCTGACGGCTGTCCTCCATCTAGGTGTTGTCGGCTGCTGCGGCTGCTGGCGTGTCGGTGGCCTTTGGCGCGCCCATCGGAGGCGTTCTGTTCAGTCTAGAAGAGGTAAAGAAAGCTCAGGGTTGCCCTTGGCCTGCTCCCCGCTGGGGCTCTCCTGCTGCCTTTGATGCCCAGACAGCCACGGGGATGGCAGTCCTTGGGCTGCGGGTGAGCAGGGCCCAGCAGCTGAGCCCGCCCCTCCCTCTGCCTTGACGCAGGTGAGCTACTACTTCCCACTCAAGACACTGTGGCGCTCCTTCTTCGCCGCACTGGTGGCGGCCTTCACCCTGCGCTCCATCAACCCGTTTGGGAACAGCCGCCTGGTGCTCTTCTACGTGGAATTCCACAGCCCCTGGCACCTGCTGGAGCTGGCGCCTTTTGTCCTGCTGGGCATCTTTGGGGGGCTCTGGGGGGCCTTCTTCATCCGCAGTAACATTGCCTGGTGCCGGCGGCGCAAGACTACCAGGCTGGGCTGGTACCCGGTGGCGGAGGTGATGGTGGTCACCGGCCTCACCGCCCTGCTGGCCTTTCCCAATGAATACACCCGCATGAGTACCAGCGAGCTGATCTCGGAGCTCTTCAACGACTGCAGCCTCCTGGACTCCTCCAAGCTCTGCGACTACCTCAGCGCCTCTAACGGCACCAAAGGGGACGACCTGCCCCACCGGGCTGCTGGCGCAGGCGTCCGCACGGCCATGTGGCAGCTGGTGCTGGCCCTCCTCCTGAAGGTCTTCATCACCATCTTCACTTTCGGCATGAAGGTGAGGCGGGGATGGTCCCACAGCCGCTGAGGTTTGCTCTCCGGGGGAGGGAGGGGGCAAGGGGACTGCCGAGCATGAAGCGAGGATAGGCCGGTTGGGGGGCATGGGCCCCGCCCCAGTCCCCCTCCTGAATCATGAAGCTTTTGGGTGCCTTAGGGCAGAGGCTGGGTGGCTGGAGGTAGGAAGCATTCCAACATCCTGAGAGGAGAGGAGCTCAGTCAGGTGGCAGAACCGGAGTGGAGAGAGGCAGTGTCAGATCCCCGAGGTTTCCACAGGGTGCGTCTCTGTGCAGGACCATGCAGCATCTTGCGCAGGGCCACTGTCCTTCCCCTGCTGACCCAGAAGCTTGAGGCTGGGCCTGCCATTTGAGCTTGGTCTGCTATGGCCGGGCTTCCAGGCTGCACTGAGAGGGTTCCAGTGTCAGTCTGGCCGCACTGAGAGGGTTTCTACGCAGGTGCCGTCGGGCCTCTTCATCCCCAGCATGGCCGTGGGGGCCATCGCAGGCCGGCTGCTGGGAGTGGGCATGGAGCAGCTGGCCTTCTACCACCACGACTGGCTGATCTTCAAGGGCTGGTGCAGCCAAGGCGCCGACTGCATCACGCCCGGCCTCTACGCAATGGTGGGGGCTGCCGCCTGCCTGGGTGAGTAGCCGCGGAGTCTGTCACAGGGTGGGCACCCTGGCTCAGGTTTGGTGCTCTTCCAGCTGCCCCAGAGTCCCAGGCTGGCCAGTCCCCCCCAAGCAAACCCTTCAGAGTGGCAGAGAATGGGGAGCAAGTGGCTTCCGGCTCACTCCCAAGCCCGCCTTCTTTCTATTAATTTAAACATAGCAGATGTGGCTGCTCTTCTGCGCTGGAACTAAGTGTTCCCGAGTGCTTTAGAAGGGGCTTTTCCAACTGGTTGTTGTTGGCCTCGAGCTCAACCGCAGAGCCAGCAGGAACCGAAGCTGGGGAAGATGAGCTTAGGAGCTGCTTTGGCTGAGCTGTACCCCCTTCCTTGCCATTGCTGAGACAGAAACAAAGCTCCTGTTAAGAGGGCTTCCAGTAGGGGCTATCCGAGGTCCAAAGAGCCTGTGTGCCAATCTTTTCCCATGACTGGGTTTTAATCAATTTAATTTTGAGAAATAAAAGGTCAGCTAGAAGTGTTTTGGCCAGATCCGGCTCCTGGCTCCAGGGAATGGTCTGACCACTGAGGCACCTCCCAGGCTAAGAGTGCTGGGACGCCCTGGCTCTCCACTATGTTTTTGGTAACTGAAGCGCAGTTGGGGGTTACTGGAAACCCCTTATAGACTTTTTTGCTGAAAATGGATAAAAATGAACTGCTGATTTCACAATTTATTGGTTAAAAAGGTTTGTTTATGGGAAGAATGGAACTGTGATAGGCAACAAGGGAGGGTGGAGATGGCAATTGCTATGTTTGTAACTGCTGCAAACAGTCGGAAGTTGCTTCTTTAGATACCTTTTTCCTGCTTTTTTCTTATTCTTCAATTTTTTTTTTACCCTTTTTTACTCTTTTTCTTGTTCTTTCTTCTTCTGTTTCTTAAATCCTTGTAAACTCTTCTTTTAATAAAACTTATTCATAAAGAAATACAGCTGGGAATTCACGATTGGGAAGATTGCCAATGGGGTTATTGCAGCAGGTCCTGAGGCCGCCCTCAGAAACAAAACAGGAGGCTGGAATGGCGTGCCAGGGCAAGCCTTAGAGCAGGCGAGGGTCTTGCTCACCTCACACGCCGTTTGGGTGTTCCAGGAGGAGTGACGCGCATGACGGTTTCCCTGGTGGTCATCATGTTTGAACTCACGGGAGGGCTGGAGTACATTGTGCCCCTGATGGCGGCTGCCATGACCAGCAAATGGGTGGCCGATGCCATTGGCCGGGAGGGCATCTATGACGCCCACATCCGCCTGAACGGCTACCCCTTCCTGGAGGCCAAGGAGGAGTTCACCCACAAGACTCTGGCCATGGATGTCATGCGGCCGCGGCACAATGACCCCGCGTTGACCGTCCTCACTCAGGACAGCATGAGGGTGGAGGACGTGGAGGCCATCATCCGTGAGACCACCTACAGCGGCTACCCCGTCGTGGTGTCAAGAGAGTCGCAGCGCCTTGTTGGCTTCGTCCTCAGGCGAGACCTCATCATCTCCATCGGTGAGTGAGCAGAGAAGTGCCCCGGAAATGCCCCAAGCGGGGTCGTTTCTGTCTCCTGGATGCCCAGGGAGGCCTGGTATGGGCTGCACCCCCACTTCTCATCCTCTTCCTCCCCCCACAGAAAGCGCCCGGAAGAAGCAAGAAGGGATTGTCAGCAGCTCGGTTATTTATTTCACGGACCACCACCCCCCGCTACCCCCCTGCTCCCCCTCCATGCTCAAGCTGCGGAGCATCCTTGACCTCAGCCCGTTCACTGTGACAGACCAAACTCCCATGGAAATCGTGGTGGACATTTTCCGAAAACTTGGGCTACGCCAGTGCCTCGTCACACACAACGGGTGAGAAGGGGAAGGGCCCTCTGCTGGGCTTTGGTCCCTTGCATGACAGGAAACCTGCTTGTTGTCGCATCACACTAACCCACTGCTGGTTTGCTTGTTTTGGCTTAGTGTGGTGGGGGAGCCGTGTTTCTCTGGTGTATTCGTTGCTTTGTAGTGGAAGTCCTGCCTTTGCCTGATGAACGCCCAGAGTCATAATAGATCGGGGTGGCCAATGAGTAAATAGAACATATGATACAACCAGTGAGTCCCTGTCTGCCCGACTGTGGCCAGTGCCAGCCCCACAGCTTTGGGGCACGGCCCCTCCTGGTCCCTACACTGCTGGAGGTGAAGTGGCCCCACTCTATAGCTCTCCCAGTGGGGTAGAACACCCCCGGCCGTAGAACTGGTTTAGCTGCCCCTGCCCTTCCAGGACCCTCACTGGTTTTGAGACTCTCTTTGGAGTTGCCTTAAGGCTTCAGGAAACTGAGACAAGACCGTTCATTAGCAGTAATGAAAAAATATATTGTATATATACAAAGTATACATGTAGGATAGCAAATTCTCCCCACTGCTGGAAGAGCTGATGTGGAATTCAGGGGAACCCAGATTGGTGTCTCTTTAAAATGCTACATTTGGAAGACTCAGAGTGGCTCTCCCTCCACCAGGCCTTGAATTCTCGCCCAGGCCCCAGTTAAAGCCTCTCTCCTGGTGCCTGGTGCCCGGAAGGGGCTCCGATGACTGAGAGCCTTCAGAGGGGGTGTTTCTCTAGGCTGGGTGGAAAAAGCGCCCTGGCACGAGTCGTCTCTCCCTCCGTCCGCTGGGAATGAGACAGCTGCTCCTCTCCTGAGGCCGTGGGTTAAAAGGTCCCGGTTGTGGCCGAGTCCGAATTTGGAGGGGGGAAGCTGGTCAGAAGGCTGTCTCTCCCCGTTCTCCACTTAGGTCAATTGTTTCTCTGTTTGTTTGTTTTTTTCAGGAAGCTGCTAGGAATTATTACCAAAAAGGATGTATTAAAGCACATAGCACAAATGGCAAACCAGGATCCAGACTCCATATTGTTCAACTGAAGCCTGGGAGGGGCCGGGAGGTTCCACTCCACCCCACGGAGCCTGGCTGGACGGACCCCGTTTTGCTTCTCTTTTTACTGAGAATCCAGAGCTGTCTTTGGTTTCTCCGTGTGGAGCAAGTGATAATCATGTTTTATTTTTTTCTACAAGATAACCAATTGCACTATATAATCTGTGGAAATTAATCTTCTCTTGGGAAGGACAGACTTATCGTAGAATTGTTTTGGAGCCGCATTGGGAAGGAGATTCCACTCTGGAGTAAAGAGATGATATAACTGTGGCTGCTGCTTTAAGGGTCATTCCTGCCTAACCCCGGGGAGGGGAGGGGGAGGAAGTGGTGCTCTTTGAATCAATGTGGGTTGGGGAGGTCAGTTTTGGCTGCAGCACTCCCCCCGCCCGCCCCAAGGAATGGTGCCGAAGTTCCGATGTGGGCTCACACCTGCCAGACATGCAGGATGCTGCCTGGGCTGTGCCTCTGGGTGCAACAGGACGGTCACTGGGGGGGGGGTCACCCTTCCCCACCCTTTCAGCATTCCGAAGGGGCAGTTTGGTGTATTGCCTTCACACAATGCAGTCTACTAAATTAATCCATGGCCAAGGTGTGTGCAGTGCACTGGACCCTGACCAAGCAGTGGGGGTCATGCAAAATGCTGAGCCACAAAAATATAGCCAAGATTAACCCTCACCATGTTGGGTGAATGCAGCTCCTGGCATGTAGCAGGCAATGCGGCCTGGGGAGTCCTGCTGAAATTGGAATTGCACATGAGGAGGAAGGCCAGATTTCCAACTCGAGCACACCTTTTTGAAGGCAGAGGCCTGAAGATCAGTCTTCCCCAAAAGGGCTGGGAGGCGTGTTGGGGCTGCTGCCCCATCGCCAAGTGGGCAGAGGGGCTTGTGGCTGCAGGCACAATGGCATGCTCAGGGTCACGCCCAGCGTGTCTGCAGCAAGAGGACTGGCATCGAAGAGAGGCTGTGGGAAGGTGTGGGCCTGCTTCTCTGTGGCAGGGGGCTTGCTCACTCTGGTGACACACTGACCTACATTCTGCACACTCTTGTGCTGTGAATGGCTGCCTTGCTCCTGGAGTGGGAGTAGCTTGGGCTGCCTGTAAGGCACATGGATAGTGAGCTCAGTGCACACAAGGAGTCTGTCTTGGGAACTGGCTGGCTGCTCCACATGCGCGTGAAAGAGGAGCCCCATGTTTTTCAGCTGGAATGACTGGAGGAGGGGGGAAGGGCAGGGAAGATGGCCAGGTAGAGGTAACCAGAAGGTGGGTCGGCAGCAGGAGGATGGAGCACATCCAGGAGAGCTTGGAAGCCTGGCAGCTGCCAGTTGGCCTGCCCAGACAGAGACGGGTTGGCTCAGCTTCCTCGCCTTTCTGGCTGCTGTGGTGACATGGCTGTAATGGGGCATCTTCCCATAAATGCTCCGGAGATGGATGCACTGCACCTGCTGCTTCCCAGGAGGCGCAGCGGAGGCTCACAGCAAATGGGGCTCCAGCAATCTCACAATGTCTGCAAAAGGCAAGAGGGCCTTGTTCGCTTTGCCAGCAGGAGGGCTGCTGATCCCTGGTCCTGCCCCTTGTCTTCCAGGGCAGCTTGGTCACTACCAGTAACAGGAAAAGGAACAACTATACAGACATGGGCATCCCCTGGGGGTTCCGCCTGGGGGACAGGCCCCAGAACTGAGGCTTCCTGTCTGTGTGCCAGCAGGGAACAGTCCCCCGTCGTCACACATCTAGTCGGAAGGCACCGAAATAGCTGCCGGCCTCATCGTTGTAGTTGACGTCCAGTGATGAGACGGACACAAAGAGCTTGTCACCCGCTTTGAGGTCAAAGAGGCCTCCCTGGTAAAGGGTATGGAGCCCGTAGGCCGCATCCTGTGCCCAGCACTTGGTGCCCACGCTCTTCAGCAGAAGGATGGTCTGCCCGTAAATGCTCTGGAGATTAATGCACTGCACCAGCTGGTGGCCCAGGGAGCGGGCATTGGTACCCTCTGTGGGGTAGCGGAAGTAGATCTGGGCGTAGACATAGTACTTGCCCGCCTGGCTCACCCTCAGCTGCCCGTCCTGGTAGGTGAGGTTCTGGAGGTGTGCGTGCATGGTCCTACTGGCCCAGTGGAGGATGGGGTGCTGGCAAGACTGCTGCGGGTCCCGGAACACCGGTCCTGGCCCTCCTGGAGGGGAAGCGCCAGAAAGTCATAATGGGAGGGTGGAGAGGATGCACAGGATGTATGACTGGGGGGCTCCCGGGAGGGGCTGTATTCCCACAATCAAAGGCAAAGAGCCAAGGAAGATCCATCAGCCTCCTCGTGGCCTTTCCAGGAAATAAGCTTACATGCAACCCTCCCTCCATCCCTCTTGGGCTGAGCAAAGGCCCTGCTGCAGTCACACACCCCAGGATTAAGGAACCTGCCATCTCTTCTTCTGCCAGGCTGGGGCTGCGGAGAGGCAGACAAAGGAAGGGTCCAGGAGCACCAATAAGGAACAACTGGGAAGGTGCATTTGGTGAGTGGCTGCTGCTGGGATCTTGTGCAGCCCAGCTGAACCCACACAGCCCTGCAGCACTCATGACCCCCCAGGTATGGCACCCAAGCCATGGAAAGGGCCAGCTCCCCTGCAGGCTCACCCGGCTGGGAAGGGCTTGGCCTCCTGAGAGTGAGATGTGCCAAGGGCCGGCTGCCCAGCTGCCTGCTATCCAGTGGCTGGCTGGAGCTTCTCTGCTTTTCGGAGACACTTGCTGCAAAGGAAAGGGCCCCGGGCAGCAGAATGAGAGAGGGAGTGGGAGAGAAGGGCCTGCTTGCCTGCCTCGGGAGTTGCGATTTCACTGCTCCCTTGCAGGGTCCCCTCTCCAAACAACCTGCCCATTATTTTGCACCCTGACATGTTTTCCTTCCCCTTCGAAGTCCAGTGCAGTGGTTTTGCTCCCCGTTTCCAGACTCACCCTTTGGTGTGCTCCTTCGGATGGCATTATCAGTGACCTGGAAGGGGAGTGAGATGAGGGGACTTGAGTCGAGGGTCCAGTGGTCCCACCAGCTGGGGTCATCCTGAGCCCCCCCCCCATCCAGCCTCCAAGCAGAAAGAGGAGGACAAGCAGAAGCCATCTTTACTATTTATTTATTTATTAAATTTTGCCACTGCCCATCTGCCCCCACTTATTCACTGCCCTGTTTATTTATGGAGGTGAATTTGGACTGAGCAAAGCTATGGATCCAAGCTGGTGGGGGGAAGAGATGGACAGGACAGGGTGGGGCGTGATGCCCAGACCGAGCGCGAACGATTGCCTGGGCATGTTCCGGAGAGGACTGGCCTGTCCCCTGCCCCCCTGCTTCAGCAGGCTGTTCTTCTACCCCTCCAGCCCCTCAGCAGCCCCACAACCCGCCCTCCTGACTGGGCTCAAGACTTTGGGCTCGCAGAAACAAAAGAATAGTCAAGTGCTGGAAGCATCCCGAAGCATCCTGGCTCCTCCCTTTCACAGGCTCACCATGGCCACGTAGTCCTTGATGCTGAGCGCCAGCTTGAAGCATGGCTGGCTGCTCACCAGATCCTCCACCTCGGAGACGTCCTGCAGCCTATTGAGCAGCTGGAGGCACCTCAGCTCCTCCGCGTTCCCGTGGGCTTGGGCCCTGAGCTGGGAAAGAGAGGGGATGGGTCAGGGGGGAGGGGGCACCCAGGTAGTAGCAGCTGCCAGGTGGGGAGAGTGGCCTTCCACTGCTCTGGCAGGTGGCCTCCAGATACCCGGTTCAGACCGGGAGATGCACCATGCCAGCCTTGCTAGGAGGGTGCCCGTCAAAGGATGTGGATTTATGTCTGTGGCAGAGACCTTTGCTCACTGGGGTCAGCATTACGGGAGCTGCCCATGCCATTCCCCAGGGGAACAGGAGTCCTGGGGGGCCTCGAGTCTCCCTCCCCTTGCCATGAACTCCTCTCCCTTGCCCAGTGGGCAAGAAAGAAAAGGCCATTTGGTCAAGCCAGTCGAGGAGAAGGCAGCCCAGCCCAAATGCCCCAGTGGTGACTCACTCTAGTCAGCATGGCGGGCACCCAGCCTGCGGACCAGGACTGGGTCAGGCGTTGTGAAACAACAGCAGCTGTAAACACAGGGAAGCGCAAGCCAGCGGGGCTTCATGCACAACTACTGCTGGGCTCTGGCGATGCCAGGGGGCACACAGTTTTAGGGCCAGAGCTCCTGCAGGAACCCCTCCCCCCAAATCAAGGGGACCCCAGAGCCCCTAAGGGATCCCCCAAAGAAAGGTAGGGACTGCCTGGCCCAGCAGCCTATCCCCACCAAGTGACAAGGGGCACATGGAGAAGATGACCCCCTTTTTCTCATAGCAGGATGCTTCCCAACCCTTTAGCAGATGCAGGATGTGCATTTAACCCCCAAGGGCACTGAAGCTCATGAGGCCACAGCAGGCTGTAAATGCTGTTCCTGGTTCCACTCAACAGATGGCGGGGGAAATGCCACCCTTGGTTTGCAGCCTCTTAGCTGACCAGCAAGGCCAGGAGTGCTCAACATCCACAGAGCAAGGCAGGTGGCTTTCCACAGGAGAGGCTCTCCTAGACGTTTCATGCAGCTCAAAGACTTGGCATGGCAATTACGAGAAAATGAAACCAAACTAAGCCCAGAAATTGCTAAATTCAGGAAACTTTGGCCGCACCCATCCTTCCCTCTTCATGAAACAAGCGCACGCATGCAGACTTCTTGCCAGCTTTCTCCCAAGTGATAGCGGGATTAAGGGCTGGGCGGAGAAGGCCCAACAGAAGGTTGTAAACACTGTGAACAAAGGGCCGTGGAACTGGCACCCAGCACAACTGCCTGCGAAGCTTTCACCCTTTCCTTGGCAGGCCCTTCGAGCTGGGGTGCAGGGCAGCCATGCAGCCCTCCATGCCCCACACGCTGGGGGGAAAGGGGTGCACGTAGCACACACACACCCTGCACCTGGGCAAAAGCAATTTTCTCTTTCAGAAGGTCTGTAAACGTTTTAATGGCAGGCTGTAAGAAATGACAAGGAACTGCCTTTCCCAGCAAGGTTAATTATTGAACCGAAAGTTTCCCTCCAAGTTGGAGCAACACCCACAGGGGCCAGCACAGGGCCATCTGCTGGCCCAGTGCCTGAAGAGGAAGACTTGCTTCTGGCCTCCTGCTTGCCCCAATGTGGCCACCTCTGAACACCATGGCCCCACATGCAGGTGGTCTGATGCTACGGCTGAGCACCTTGCTGAAGTGAGGCCCTGAGCGGTGGCTCTCAGTCCCTTCCAGCCTGACCGGAACACCCCCTTGGAGGCTACTGCAAATGCTCTGGCTGCCCCCTTGGCAGCCCTCAGCCCTGCCCTAACTAATGCCCCCCCCCCCCGGGCTCCCCTGTCTCCAGGCTCTCAAGACACAGGACTGGTCTGCTCCACTGGGCAGTGGAAATCCCCCTTGGACCTGCAGGCTTCAGCATTAACCAGTGGAGAAGTAGCTCGTACCCCCTTCCTCCCTCTTAATGGAGCCCCCACTCCACCCACATGTCAGTCAGGCCTCCTTGACCAGGGCGGTGGATCTGTGTTGCTAAGGGACTAGGCCAAGTCTCTCTCATAAACAGTTTTGCACTGGAACCCATGTCCATGTTTCTTCCAGCAGCCAAAGATCAGGCTAGAAGCATGTCATGGAAGATGTGAAAGGGGCTCCTGGGGTTGTACAAGCCAAGGAAGGGATCATTCATGACCCCTAATCTACTGTGCTCCTTATCTGTGCCCTTGGAGCCACCAGTCCATGTTTGTCAGTGCTCACTTGCGCTCTGATTAGCTTGGAGTCATCGAATAGATTTGCAGGGGGTGGGGCACAGAGCCCGATCCCTGCTCTGGGCAGGAATCCATACTGAATCATCGCAAGCAGATGGGCTGGAGGAACACATCTAGCCAAGGGAGCCCACCACTTCTGGCTCATGGTGCCGGTCAAATGGTTCTTACACTGTTAGGAATTTTTTTCTAACTTTCAGTTGGAATCTGCTTTCCTGTAACTGCTGTTATTCTGCCTCTCCCACTCTGGAATGAAAGAGAACAGGTCTTGACCTTCTCCCTGTGACCTCTTCTGGGGATCTGAAGAGGACTGTTATGCCCCTCCCAACCCCCAGGCATCATTTTTCAATGCTGAAAGTGCCCAGCTCCTCTCTTCTCTCTCCCACCCAGTCTCCATCCCCTGATTGTCCTCATTGCCCTGCTCAGTGGGGAAGGCGAAGGGATGGGCTCCAAGCAAAGCAGAGTAAATGAAGCAACTGCTTTACAAGATTGGAAATCGTATTTCTGTTATTATGATAAAACTGCTTTTGCGCTTTTTATTTTTTTTGCAGCCACTTCACCCTGCTGGCTCATGTTCAGCTGGCAGCCAGCTGCTGTTCCAAGAGCTTTTCCTTGAGTACAGTTGCCAAGGCTGGTGCTCCCCCACATGCACGCTGCCTTTCATTTTTGTTTCCTGAACAGAGAACTTTGCGCTCCTCTGTTACCTCTCATTCTCTTGCTTTTGCTAACCTATCAGGATCGCTTCCAGGGCATTAGCCGGCTCCCTGCAGCAAATGCCAGTTGTAGGTCTGCAATGCACCTCCACCCTCCAAGCTGTGAGCGAAAGTACTGCGAGGAGAAGGGTCCAGTCCTCCAGCACCCACTCCATTCTCCGGTCTGAGGACGCCTCTGGGCATATCGCGGTCGGCTGGCTTAGGTACCAGCTGAGTCCCCCGATCACCCAGCCCAGGTTTCAGGGACAGCGAATCAGCACAGCACAGAGCGCTTGCCCGAAGGTATCGCCACGGCCGGAAATGTCTGCAGCATCCGTGGACAAAGCAGAGCGACAAAGACACCCCAGAGTTGGTCCGTTGGCTTGTTTGCTTAAGTTGGTCTGGCAGGGTCTGTCCTTGACACATCTGTGCTGGCGTCTGGTTCCTGCCACAACGTTTTGCAGGTCGTAACTCTAAGAGCTTCTCGAGTACGGATACCCGGAAACCATCCCGACAAAGCCGAAACCCGAACCCGCCTTCCCCTGCGCTCCAATCCCTTCTGCGGCTGAGTAGCCGGGCGCGCCGCCCCGCCGGCCCAAGGGCTCTTGAGAGGAGCGCCCTCCCGTCCCCGCTCCTGTCGGCGCGGCGGCTCGCCTCCCTCCCGCCCGTTTCTGTGGCCGCCCGCGCTTTCGCCCAGAGCCCATCACCCCCCGCCCCGCCCCCGCCGCGGAGCCCAGGAGAGGCGCGCCATCGGGGTTCCGGTGCCGGAGGCCCCCGGCCCAGGGCCTTCCAAAGGCGAACTCCTGCGGTCGCTCCTGCTCCGGAGCAAGTCTGCAGCGGCCGCCGGGCCGGCCCTTTGTTCCGCCGACATCCGGCCGGAGCGCCCCCCCGCCCGCCTACCTTGGCGATGGACATGGTGAAGTAGACGAAGAGGCCGGTGGCCGAGGCGATCTGCAGCGCCACGATGCCCATGGCGGCCACGGCCAGCCAGACCGGGCTGCAACGCTTGCGGCGGCGGCGGCGGCGCTTCTCGAGGCGGGCGGGCGGCTCGCCCTCGGCGCCGCTCGGAGTGCCCAGCATGCAGGCGGCCGAGTCGCTGCTGTCCGAGCGGAAGTACTGCTGGCCCGCGGGGGCCGCCGCTGGGGCCAGCTCGGCGCCGCGCCACGGAGCCATGCGCGGGGACGGACGGGACGGGACGGGACGGGACGGGGAAGGAGCGAGCGCAGCTCCCGGCCACGGTGGCGCTCGCCCGGCGAACGAGGGGCGGCTTCGCTCTCTGGCGCTCCCTCGCAGGGCGCGGGGAGGCTGTTTGGCGACGGCCTGGCGGACCCGCCTCCTTGGCAGCGCGCGGAGGGCGGGTCGGGGGCGAAGGTCGGGCCGTCCGATAAACAAAAGGGGAGCCTCTGCAGCTCCCCTGCGCTCCGGCGCTCTTCCGGCCCGCTCGGTTGCCGCTGCCTTCCAGGAGCCGCCAGAAACGGCCGGGCGGGATGCCCAACAGAGCCGCGAGAACGAATCGCCCTTGACGCCCGGCGCCTCCCGCGGCACCCGGACAAAAGCAGGCCATTGAAATAGCCGATGGATTCGCCGCCCCCCTCCCGCCGGCCGAGGTGGGCACCGACAAGAGGGTCCCGTAGTGAGTCTGAGGGTGCCGAGGGCCTCCCGCCCGAATTTTAAGAGGAAAGCAGCCAACACCCAGATAAGCAGGGATTAACACCAGGCAAACAATCAAGCAGAAAAATACCCCAATCAAGGAACTACCAAGGAGAAAACCACCCCCCACCAACACTGGCAGGTCAAGCCACTTTATATACACAGGGAGCAAATCCCGCACCGCTTGCACTCATGATGTTACCTGGTCAGGTAATGAAACGTCTGCAAGCCAACAGCCAAGCCCAGAGAGCACCAAGAAAAGCCCTTTTTCTCCAGCTGTCAACCATGCAGGCTGACAACTGTGCCCCCCAACTTGAGGGTCCTTTGGGCATCTGGTAGAAGAGATGGGATGGAGTTTTCTGGGCACACAGCCATCAGTCTGGGCTGCCCAGCAGGAGCCCCAGGGACCCCAGCAGCACACACCGGCCTTTCCCCAAGCAAGGGGGCAGTTTCCTTCTCCTGAAAACGCCCCCCTCCCCCCACCCCGGCCATGGCCCCAAGGCATGGCCTCCTCTGCTGGCAAAGCAGCCAAGTGAAACAAAGACATGCCCATCATGTCCCTTTCCAGTTCTTCCCAGGTAGCTACAGAGCTGGCAAAGGGACTGGGGCCCTGGGCAGCCCCAGAAGCATCTGTCCCCACATCTGGTCAGTGACAAACCCTTTGCACCTGTTTCACCCTGCCTGGACAGCTGATCTGCTGCCAAGTGGTGCTAAACATCCTCAAAGCAGAAATCCTTTGGCCAGGCCCACAGGATGCCTCCTTGCTGCAGGGGGCATGGACACATCCAAAGGGCAGCGCAGCTTCGGAGAAGCCAACATGCAGAGCTGGATCTTGGCAGGCCCGAGCAGGACTGGCCGGTCAAACTAGGGCAGGAAGCTCCCTCCTGCCAGTGAAGGAGGACGGAGGTGAGCCTGGGGGGACCTGGGCCGGGCAGGCTCCTCAGGGAAAGAGGCCCGGCTGTTGGCCCAGCCCAGCTTTGCTTAGCTTCTCCACCGATCAGAGGGGTGGTTAGGGCAGTCTTGCCTTGACCCCGGGGGCATTTGTTGTAGGAATTCCTTGGGGAGGCTGATTCCAGACAAAAAGTAGGAAAGGAGCAGGGAAACATAAGGAGGGAGTCTAGGTGAGCAGTACAGGATTGTCTTCTGACCCCCTGTGACCTGCACCACATACCAGTTCATTAATTGCTTCCATTTCTTCAGAATTTTTCAGGGTCCAGAAAAATTTTCTTTCCCCAGAAATGAAGGCAGGTTTGCATTTGCATTTCCTGGAGGCAGGTTTGCATTCAACTTAACTCAAAAGCTTATTTTGCAGTACTACAATCTGGCTAATCTTGTCTGGGGTCAGAAGCTAAGCAGGGTCAGTCTTGGTTAGCATTTAGGTGGGAGACCTCCAGAGAATCCCAGCACTGTACAGGTAGTCCTCACTTAATGACCATTCATTTAGTGATGGTTCAGACTTACAACACTGCTGAAAAAACTGACTTACAACTGGTGTTCACAAGACTTTTGCAGTGTCCCCACAATCATGTGATCACGATTTGGGCACTGGGCAACCAATTTGCATTTATGACCATTGCAGCATCCCGTGGTTACGTGATCACCATTTTCAACCTTCCCACTGGCTTCTGGCAAGTAAAATCAATGGGGACCTGCATGATTCACCTTAACAACCATGGTGGTTCACTTAATGACCAACACAAAAAGTCATAAAATTGGGTTGGCTTCGCTTAGCAACCAAAATTCTAGTCTCAATTGTGGTCATTAAATGAGGACTACCTGTAGGCTAGACTTGGAAGTTGAAAAAACATCCCAGAAGAAGGCCTAGCAAAGTGTCTTTGGGTTGCAGCAAAGAAAACTGCACAGACACATCCCTGACTTTCCCCGGAGTTGAGCTCAGCCTCAACTTTATCCGCACAGCACATGCTCAACTCTTGGCCATCAGGGTGGTGGCCATCAACTGCAGGGCTGCAGCTCAGAATGAGACAGTCCAGAAGAAAATTCTTGCACCAGATCCCAAAGGATAGACTGGAACTCGAAACACAAAGCAATTCACTCTGGTCTAAACTGCTGTGTAGTAATTTCAGTTGGGCTGTGTCTATGAATGCACATAAGTAAGTTTATACCCCAGCTGGGGAATAGATGGATGAAAATTAAATGAAAACATGTCTTTTCCATACCCCTTTTCCTTCCATTACAGAAAACAATAATGGGCAGAGTTAGTACATGTCCTGTTTCCGTGCCTGCCTCAAAAGCTTTTCAGCCTATTTTCCTATTCTGTATATTGTTACTTGTTGTTATTATTGTTTTCAGTTGAGGGCCATGATGCAGCAATAGACTACACCGAGGTCTTTTCTTTCTTCAACAGCCAGAAGCAATGTGGGGCTTAAAACTACACCGCTGGCATTGCCAATGTTTTTATAAGACAGAAGTTTGCTCACCTTTGTGGATTAATGCTGTTCTTTTACCATGATAAGTGGCTGTTTGCAGACCGATGTGTTTATGTCTTTAAATAGTTATAACCCATGGATCTCAGGGTGGGATACCTTTGTAAAATAACAATAAAGCAGCACTAAAGCCATTTAAAGTAGAAAACATTTTATTTCTCTCCTTGGTTGCTGTTCCTCCATCAGCTTGTGGCCAATCTCAGCCTGGGCCAGCATGCCCTGCAGCCACCCCCTCCCCTAGGCTTTGCAAGGCAACCACGGGCATTTCTGCTGATCCAAAAAAAGCATGACTTGCAGCGTGCCCCTGGCTGAAAGCCCAACATCTGGAGTAGGGCTTCTTCTGGTAAAAGGGCTGCCTTTGGCACAGAACACTTTCGGGGTGGGGGGAGAGATCGCCAGAAATAGGATTTGCTTTGCTGTCCTGTCAGTAGAACTGATCCAAGATCAGCAGCAGTGCCAGATCTCTAGCCACCAGACTGGAAAGCAGGCAACTTTTTTTTTTTAAATCATTCCCCCTCCTGCCCCAACATCCAGCTGGGCTGTGTGGGTAAGATTCATCTCCACCAATATTCATTTGGTCTTGAGCAGGGAAGCTGAAATTACCTGCTCCAGCCTGCCTGAACTTGCAGATCCTCTGAGAATTCAGCTCTGGTGCAAGGGAGCCGAGGGGCTGAAGGCAACTAGCTTTTCCAGCCAGGCCAACTTCCCACATGCTGCCAGGAAGTCTGCTCAGGGCTGCCTGCATATTTCTGGGAAGAAGGGCAGAGTCTGTAGTGGCAAAACTGTCCCAGTCCCAAAATTTTAAACAAATACTTTCTTCCTGAGAACATCCACAAAAGAAATTCCATTTCATTGTCATCCTGAAGGGCAGTGAATGTGGGGGGTGGGGGGTGGACACAAGAATCCAATGTAATTTGCAGCAAGGATGCTAGGCATTGGGGGAACAGGACCTCATGGCTATTCTTGGTGAATGGGCTAACTTGGGGTGCAGGAAATCAGACCTCCCAGTCCTCCAAGCAGCCTTGAACCTGCCCAGTCAGGCCATGAGCGTGACCTTGACTACCATTGCTTGCATGTGCTTGTGCATAGTTTCAGAGCATCTCCTTGTGGCTTCAAAGTGTCCAGAGCGTAAGCAGTGGGCAAGGGGGGGACATGTTTTCTCTCATGGCTGTCTTGGTGTAGAATGAGTGGGCCGGCCAAGGCTGAAGGGCAGCACAGAGCAGCCCCGTCACCCCAATTTTTAATGGGAAACCGAGTCCCACTGAAGTCAAAGTCACAGAGGCATGAGAAGCCTCTGACAAGAATCCTTGACAAGAAAGTCAAGGATTCCCAGAGAGCTGCTACTTCAGATTCTGTCCCTGTCAGCTGCCCTTTCTTCCCATCAGGAGGAGAAAAACAGCTCCACTTGGGAGAAGAATCCTTTTAAGTATGATTTGATAAATCCCTGGGAGGTGCTCTCCCTCCGGCCACAACCTGAAGGAACCACGTTTCTGCACACATAAACCACCAGAAGCGCCTCCTTGTTGTTGTCGCTTTCCTAAGAGGAGGTGCTGGAGGTCTTGGCCCCTGTTGCCAAAACGGGCCTCTCTTCAGGCTAGGAGGAAAGATCAGTGGAAGTGGAGCCTGGCCAGGCAGAGGGGCTTTCCCACATCACGGTGCAAGACCCATGTGTGATTTGACTGCCCTTGTAACATATTTGTGGTTAAAACAAATAATGGCTTAGTGTGTCATGTGAATCAGCTGTTTCTGCTCTGGATAAAGGGAAACTTGCTTGTATGAGTTGCTCTAGAAATGAAACGAAGAATGGAGTTCCTCTCCTTTTCAAACAGTGCTTGATCCAGGGGAGTCCTGCCACCATCAGGGACCGAACATGCTGTTGGAGCAGAGGAAGTGTTCTTGCAGGGGTGCCAGAGATTGGGGGGGGGGGTTGCTCCAGGTTAGCAGGGGGCTGCATGGAAGGGATTCCCAGGCAAAGACATCTGGGACCAAGGAGGGAGACCCTGGGTCCATCTGGCCAGGGAGGCATCGGCAACAGAGAGCAGGCCTGGGGGGATGCCTGGCTGGGGGGCTGCAGAGCAAGAGAGGCCTCTGGGGCCCGTGAGGCTGAGGGATGTAGCTGGTGTGCCACTGCTCAAGCTAACAAGCAGACTCTTGCATAGCATGGTCTGGAATGCAAGGGGGCTGTTATTCGATCCAGATGTTGGGCCGTTTCATTCCCCTCAGAAGGGGGTTCATCAGATGCTTTCACAGAGAGCCCAAGTCCAGCACAGGCAAATGGTGCAGAGCCTTCTTGGAGGCCCACAGAAGGGGACCCTCCCCCAGCCCTGGCTCGGCCTTCTGGACAGCCTTTTAGAAGAGGCTTAGCAGAATGGTCTCCCTGGCACACAGATGCAGAAGAGGGGCAGGGCTGAGATTTTAGCCTGCAACGCGTGGTGATGGTAGTCTTGCCTTCGCCCCAAGTCAACCCCCCCGCCCCCCCATCTGGTCCAGGCTGTCTCTCTCTCCAAGGTCTTGCCTTCCACAGAAATGAACATAAAGCCAGCCTCCTCTGCATGAAGCTAGCCCCGCCTGGACACTGTGACATCTCCAGATGCTGCTGGCCCATTGCCCCCTGCCTCTGGATTGGGGCAAAGGAACGTGTCAGCAGAGCAGCTGCCTTTGGGGCCACATGGAGTTGAGGGGGCCACATCCAAGCAGGCAACCATTTTCACAGCAGTAGACCAAGGGGGCTCCTGGAGGGTCTTCACTGCTTGGCTTTCTCTCCATCCTGCTCTGCACACACCATCTTCCAGCTGCAGCCACTCCTTGTGGCAACGTGCAGCCCGGGCATTGCTCGTGCCCTTTTCCCCAGACAGCTTTGCTGGAGCATGGTTTTGTGATGCCCCCCAGTTTATTTTTAAGCCTGGACATGTCCCTTTGTCACAGACTTGCCTGGGTAGGAAAGCTGCTCAGGCAATTTGGTTGTTCTGCCCCATCCCACTTCATCTTCAGAGAAGCTTGTCCTCTTCTCTTGACCCCAGGGGAACTTTGGAGAGAAGCGCTCCCCCGTTCTGTACGGGGACCGAGTCTACAGGGACACTGGCTCAGGTCTGCCCTGAAGACCTCCGTGCAGGGCTTGGCCAGTTGCTGTCCCTCATCCTAACCACCCAGCAAGGCAGTTGGGAACTGGGAAAGAGCTTTCTAAGCTCTTTGGGGGAGGGAAGGGTGTCCATGGGGTGCAGGCTGAGTCTGACACAGACACACACAGACACACACACACACTCTGGGATCACATTCAAATCACTTCTGTAGCAACAGAGTTCCACAACTGCAGCTGTTCTGAGAAGGTAAACAGCTTTGCCACCCAAGTGAAAGTGGCTGTGGAAGGCCACCCTGGGAGGTCTGGGTGAGTTGCAGAGATACTCTTCCTCCTAAGGCTGAAGTTTCCACAGACAGACAGACAGACAGACAGACTTTCTCTCTCTCTCTCTCCTTTATGTGCTTTGGAACAGCAGCATCCCTGTGGAGCAATACTGAACAATTCAAAAACCGAACGGAAGGGTTTCTTGTCTCATCCATATCCCTTTTCAAGAGCAGCTTGCTTGCATGACATGGCACTAAGAGGAGCCATAGAGGAAATCTGTTCAGCCTCAGATATGAGCTCAAGTCTGCCTTAGCAGGCTGCCCAGATAGACCACTGCAAGGGATAAGCTGGAGTTTGCCACAATTATCAACTGGGGGGTGCTGGTTGGCCCGGCAGCCTGGCTCCAGGGCCAGACTGGGGCTTTCCCTGGGGAAAGCAGAGCCCCACTCTTGCCCTGGGAAGAGTTGGGGCGCTTCAGCAGAGCGACTGGGGTTCCAGCTGGAGGTTACCAGCTCTGCGGCTCAGGAGGGGCGAAGCTACCCAAATGCCCTGATTTCTCCCCAGGCTCTTGCCCATCAATGGAAACCTTTCCTTCTGAAGGAACACGTGCTTTACGTACCCCTGAGCAGAGGGCCGAGGCTTGACTCAAACTGGGGAGGGGGAGAGGGCAGTTAGCAATTTTCACAAGTATTTAGAATATATTTTCAGGGGTATTAGTTATACGTAACATTTGAAAATTCTTGTACGCTACTCCAGGTCCCTTTTCAGGATGGAGGCACAGCCATATACTTCTAAAATGAATAGCATGAGGAAAGACCATTGCTAATCATCACCAGGAATGCCGGGTTGTGGTGAAGAGAAAACCTTCTCTGAGAAGGGAAAGGAGATGCAGCGCCATAGAGATCAGTGCCAGGCTGGCACGCAAATAGCCACCAGTTTCATCCCTGCCACCTCTAAGCAGGGCTGGAAAACTCTGGTTAATCCGGCCAGTCACATGGATCACTGCTTGGACTTGTTGCCCCCTGCTGATTACAACCCCAGATCCGCATTGTTTTTGCACCCTGGCTGGGGGCATGCTAGGAAAGGTGACACATTGTTGCCTTATTTCCCCTCTTCAAAATGCAAGGGCGGAACTGTTCATGTCGTTCCCTCTCTTTGCTTGCGACTGTCCGAGAGCAACCCCCTCCTTCCTTTTTTTTTCTGCACCAGGGAGGCTCAAGCCTTGACTTCTGCAGGAGACCCCAAGCAAGGCCCTTCTCGGCATCCGCAGGCAGCTTGCTCAAAATGGATCAGATAAATCAAAAGTCACCCTGACCTGACCCAGTGCATTTTTATCACCCACCAGGAAGAAAGTCTGGCTCCCTGGCTCCAGAAAGGAATCCTTTTTCTTTCCCCAGAAAGTACGATAAAATTGTTTACAGCTGAAAGGAATGTTAAGAGAGCAAAATGCTGTTGTTTGGAATAATCATTTAAGTGTTGCTGAAGAGCTGGGCTGAAAGGCAGCAATGAACTTTCAACATGTTTTGAAAGCCCAATAGCCTTTTTGTATCCTAATCAGTAAGGCTGGCTTAAAAACCAGGAACAACAAAAATATTGTGGTGTTCTCAGAATGCAAGGCTTGCGGAGGTTCCCGAGTTCTTCGATTTCTGACCGCGAAGGAGCCCCGGCCAGGTGGTCCCCCCGCCCTCCTGCTCCTCCCCGCGCCGCGCCGCAGTTGAGCCTTTTGGCAGGGCCCCTCGGCTCCCGCGCGCGACTCCTGCGGGGGACGAGGGCATTGGGGGTCCCCGCGCCAGCGCCGGCCGGGTTTTCGCGTGCAGCGCCGGCTCCAACTGGCGGAGCTCAGAGGCGCCGCAGCCGGGTCCTGGCCGGGAGTAGCCGGAGGGGTAGCGCTGCCCTCGCCGGCCCGGGGAAGCAAGGCGAGGCGGGACCCCGGGCGGGGAAGAGAGCCACTGCTGGGCGGCGCGAGGCAGGGCGGGCAGGGGCTGCCAGGAGAGCTGCGCGCGCACGAGCCGCCGCCGTCCCCCACCGCCCCACCGCAGCGGAGCCCGGGCTACTTCCCCGACCGGCTCCGGACTCCGAGGCCCCGAGCTGTGCGCTGTCATTTTCGGGCTCCCGGGCCTTTAAGGCCAGGGTCGCTCCGCCCTCCTTCGGCCAATCACGCGCGGGGAAGCGTCTTCCCTCTCCCCCGGTTTCCAGGAGCCCCCGCCCTTTCGGGGCGGAGCCACGCCTCCTCCCCTCCCCATTGGCTGCTAGAGTCCGGTTTTTAAAACTCCTTGGGCCCCGCCCTTAGCAACTGCATTCTCTCCGGCTCCGGGATTGGCTGCCGCGGGGCCAATGATGTCCGCTCTCTACTAATGTAGCAATTTTCAAATTCGCACTTTGTGCAGCGGAGAAGAAGGAGGTTTCGTAGCAGCGGGTTCAGCTCCAGGTGAGCTTTGCTGGGGGGCCAGAAGGGGCGCTTTCAGCCGACAGGAGTCCTTCGCTTTCCCCTCCCTGAGCACCGCCATGCGGCTGGGCCTCGGGTGGACAGGACGAGCTGCGGATCGCCTCCCTTGGCCCGCCGAGGGAAGGCGCCCGGGCTGCTTTCTTCTCCCAGCGCAGCCCCGGACTTGAGCGGAGCTCCTCCGCCCTCCTTCCGCCGTGGCCGCGCCCGTGTTTGACCCTGGTCGGCACCGCCCTTTGTCCCAGGGAAAAGGGCCGGACCCGCCCCTGCGCTGGCTGGAGGAGGATGCAGGGAGCCGAAGTGAGGCGCGCTTGGGGGTTTCCCTTTCAGCTGTCCTGCCCCTTCCGCCTGCGCTGCCCCTTCTGGGGTCCCTGCTCCGCCTGCGCTGGCTTTACTCAGGCGCGTCGGGAGAAACGAGGGCGAAGCTTCCGGTCAGAACTGCTTCGGCGGGGGCAGGGGGCAGCAGTTCCTGTTCCAGCCTGTCTCCCACCTTTGCCCTCTTGCAGCCCCGCCGGGAGGCCCACAGCTGGAAGGATGCCCCCTGCACGCAATTCCAAGAGCCTGAGCAGCAAGCAGGCCCGGCCCGGCCGAGGGGCAGGTGTGGAAAATGTTCAAGCTGACAAGGTGAGTCAGAGTGTGCCACAGCCAGGGGGTGCACAAGCCACACACACACACACACTTGTGTGCACCCATGTATTCTGATGCAGTTTTTCCAATGCTGTCAGAGGCGGAGGTGCTGAGTCAGAAGAGGAGCCATCTTCCAATTTAGGCAATCCCTGGAGGGGGATAACCTGTGGCTGGAGAGATGGAGCCTCCCTCTTTAGACGCAGTCTGCCTTTGGTCACAGGTTGCCAATGATAGATGTGTTTGTGCTGCTGTAGCAGTTGGGGCTGAGCCTTCCTTGAGGCACCTGGACTCTTGAAACTCAGATGGAAAGGCAGCCGGAAGGTCTACCTCATGTTCTGTAGTGGAAAGCCCAGAAGCAGGGCCCCCTGAGCGACAGCGGGTGCTCCTGTTCCCCTTTTCCCCCCCAAGTGAATTTTCCTGAGCCCCCTTAAAGTTGTTGAGGTTGGTGACTGAATCTTGTGGCAGTAGGTTCCACAAGTTTTCCTGAGCCTCGCTTTGCTGGCGGGAAGGCCTGTTCTCGGCTAATCCAGGAGCAAGTGGGAGTCAGGCAGATGGCTGTCGCATGCGCGTGCTGTCGCCCCCTATGTGCTCAGCCAAAGAGCGCCAGGTTACTCTTGCAGCACCTCTTCCAGCTCCACAATCTTCTTTTTGGCGGCCAGCAGCTGGCACTCTGTGTGGTGCTCCGGGCTTGGGACCAGCATAAGCCGCTCCCCTTGATTTTGCTCCGAAGAGGCGCATGGCTCTGCTTTCCAGATGCCTTGGTATGCCCAGAGGAAAGCCGTGGGCTGCACTGAGTGGCCTCTTGTTCCTCTTCTCTTCTAGGAGATTTCTCAGGCAAAACGATCCCCCTCTTCACCCCAGGGGGCACCCAGGAAGCGTTCTGCCTTTGGAGATATCACGAACGTAAGCATGGACCTGTCTTCTTGGGGAGTGCCTGCAGCCCGCCTGGCCATGCGGACGGTCCCTTGCCAGCTGTGGAAGGCGGTGCCTACTTCCTTTTACAGCTGTGTCATTCCAGGGTGAGTGAGTGGGTTGGGGATGCTCACTCGCTCTGGGGTGGCACTCAGAGGCCCCTCTTGGTCTCTCCGCGCAGGCACACAAGGCACAGGGCTTTGTGGGGAAGGAGGAGCCGGAGAAGGCAATTCTCAAGAAAGCCTCCAAGGGATTCGCTGCACTGAACGTAGCCAAGAACAACGAGATCAACCTGAAGAAGTGAGGGGCTGGGCAGAAGAGGGCTGTGGTGTCACCTCCTCTCCCCATGTGGCCTCCCTCCCCGAGTGGGCCCCTGGCTCCGTCCAATGCGCCCATGCCACCCGCCAGTCTCTGGTGGCTTCAAGGCGTGTTTGTACAAGGATGGCAGCTTCAGAGTGCCCTCTTTGAACAAAAGCCATGCTGGCAAAGCTGCCATTCCATTCTCACCTTGGCAGACACACACCCCATACAGTCTGAATGCGGCCTCCGGCTCCAGGGTGCCGTTGATTGGAGGCTAATAAAGTGGGGCAGAGGCTTCTTGGGGTCTGTTTCTGCCTAAGTCCCACCAACCTGGAGGTTGACTCGGGCCTGCCCTGTCCTCTAACTGTGGCCTGCCTCTTCCAGGTCCCTAGACAAAGCCCCCTCCAAGGAAGGTCCTGCTGAGCTGGGCCATGCGGTTAACAGTGACCTCAGAGAGGAGCAGGTCGACCCATCAGTGGTGGTGGCTGCGCCAGCAGGCCTGGTAGGGAAGAGCCACACTTGTGGCTGTTGGCTCCTTACTGGCAGGGCCTGCCTCTGGGGTGCACCACTCCTTTGCAGGCCGCCAGTTCTGGCACCTTGTGCTGCTTCTGGGAGACAGGCCTGAGCCCTGCCACAGGCCATCATCCCAGGGAAGGCCCCAGGACCCACGGTGACAGCCCGAGGCTCACTCTCTGCCTTGCAGCTGGGCCTGCGAATGCAGGGGACTGGGCGTCCACACCCTGCTTCCCACCATGGGCCCTTGTGGAGAGCGGCCGGGAGGAGAGCAAGGCGTTCGGGGCTGTCCGCCAAGGGGGCACAGGGCACCCTGTTGGGCTCCCCCCAACTTGGGGCCGAGCAGCTCCTGCCCTCAGTCTCCGACTCAGCAGGGTAATTTTTAAAACAAGTCCCTTTTGTCCAGGCGGCTCCGGCTGAGGACATAGACGAGGGCCAACTGGACGACCCCTGTGCCAACGCCGAGTACGCGAAAGACATCTTCATCTACATGCGGGAGCGAGAGGTGCTTGGTGGTGGCACGGGGAGGGCTTCCCTTCCTCTGCCACTCAAGGTTCCTTATGACCGTGAATGCAGGTTAAAGCCATGGCCGGAGAAGAGATTGGAGGAGGCGGTGCTGGCCGAAAGAGCCCCCCATGGCAGCCCGCCTGCCTCTTTCAGGTCTCAGAGGAGAAGCAGCAGGCTGCTTCCGGGGATGGGCCAGCTTAGACAGATGCGCTCCCTGCTGCCACCGCTCCACAGGGCTGAGTGGATTGGTCCTGGGGGATTTTCCTCCCCCGGGAAGGCTCGGGTGCTGCCTGGGGAGCCTCGTTCCCCTTCCTCACTGGCCCGTCCTTTGGCAGAAGAGCTTCCTGCTCCCAGACTACATGAAGAACCAGCCCGACATCACCACAGACATGCGGGCCATCCTGGTGGACTGGATGGTGGAGGTGCAGGTGAGGGGGCGGCACAGAGGGGTCCTGGCCAGCAGTGGGAGGAGGCGGCAGGAGAGCCTCGGGGAGGGGCAGGTCCCATTGGAGAAGGTTGCGCTTGGAAGGCTGGCAAAGTGGCCCTTGTGCACAGAGGGGGGCTTGTGGGCAGGTGTGGCGGAGGGAAGGGGTGCAAGGTGGGCTATGGCCTCCCTGTCTGCGTGTGAGCCTCCCCGACTTCTCGAGCCACTTCTGTGGTAATCGGGGGCCTCATGGTTTGCCCAGTGCCTGGAGCTCCTGGAAAGGAGGAGGACTTTGGCCCTCGGGGTCTTGCTGTGCCCAGGGGGAGCTGCCTGTGGGCAGGCAGGCTGGACTCGTGACTTCTTTGTGTCTGCAGGAGAACTTTGAGCTCACCCATGAGACCCTTTATTTGGCGGTCAAGCTGATGGATCACTACCTGGTTCAGGTGGGGGCCATGAGGGACAAGCTGCAGCTGATCGGCTCTACCGCCATCCTCATTGCCTCCAAGTTTGAGGTGAGCCCTGGCAGCAGCAGGCCAGGCAGGGAGTTGTCCCCTCTCGGTGATCTTGGGGATGGAGCAGCCCGAAGCTCTGACCCTGCAGCCCCTCCGGGGATGTTGGCCTCTGAGGAGTTGGCCCCTAACCTTAGCCTCTCAGGTTCTGGGCAGGGAAAGGCTGTGCCTTTTTGGGTGGTGGAATGTTGACTTTGTGCCAGCAAGGATTCGCGATCCACCCTGAGCGGCATTCCAAGAGGGGATTATCTAGAGAGCCTGGGGGTGGGGTGGGGCAGGGGGGAGTGTCTGCTTGTATGGTACTCAAGGAGCCCAGGCTGGAGGCATGCCTGTTTCCACGCCTCCAGAGCAGTGGTGGTCAAAGGGTGGTCTGGGGCCCCCTCGTGCCTACACCAGTCTCTCCACATCCACTTGTCAGAAGGGGGTTCGTGCTGCAGCCTCCACCATGTGTGAGCAATTGATATTTAGTTTTGGCTTTCATTGTTTGCTACAAAATTTGCCTTACAAGGCCTCTTAAAGTGGAGGGAAGGTGTTCAGGAGGGTCATCCTCATGTTTTCTGGACGTTTATTTAGTGGATGCTGACCAAGAGCATTTGGAAGCACTGCTTAGAGCCTCGTTCCCCAGGATGCTGCCCTCCAGGCGCGCCGGGTCCTGAGTTCCCTGCCGGTGTGGCCCAAGATCAGGCTGGCCAAACGTTAAGAGTGCGGGGGCTTGCTTCTGGGGGAGGGTCTTCCAGGCCTCGGCTTGAGGGGCAAAGGGATCTGCTTGTGGGGGTTCCTCCCAGGGCCGTTTGCTTCTGCTGGAGCCCTCCTTCCCTGCAGGAGCGCTGCCCACCCTGCGTGGATGACTTCCTGTACATCTGTGACGATGCCTACAAGCGGGAGGAGCTGCTTGCCACGGAGAGAAGCATCCTGCAGACGCTACGCTTCGACATCAACGTCCCCATAGCCTACCGCTTCCTCCGACGGTTTGCCAAGGTCAGCGGTGGACTGGGGGTGCTGGCCCCTGGAGCAGAAGGAGGGGCCCACTTGCAGGCCTGAGAAGGTTCTGGGGGACCAGCCAAGAGAAAGGTCTGCACCTGTTGGGCAGAGAGAATGCTACGGAGGGCACCAGGTGCTTCAGGGCGGTGGTACTGCCCCCATGCCCTTTCTCACACATCTGTTCCTCCCAGTGTGCCCAGGCTACAATGGAGACCCTGACCCTGGCCCGGTTCATCTGCGAGCTGACCCTGCAGGACTACGCGTTTGTGCAGGAGCGCGCCTCCCGCCTAGCTGCCAGCTGCCTCCTGCTGGCGCTCAAGATGAAGAGCCTTGGGGGTTGGGTGAGGAGCCCTCTCCCTTCTGCCCCAGAGCCCCACCTCCCGAATAGACTGCCCCGATCAATCGGCCAACCCACCGGTCGCCTTCCTCTGGCCTGGGGCTGTAGACATCGTGTCACCAAAGGAAGGATCTGGGCAGGGAGGAGGAAACCTGCAGAGCCAGGGTCCCGGGGAGCAGAAGTTTCCCTTTGCCACTGTTTCTCTGGCCCTTGTGGTTGCAAAGCAGGGTGGGTAGCTCTTGGTGGTGCGGAGGAAGCAGAAAGAATGGCTTGCAGAAGTTTTTGCGGGATCCCGCTCACTGCCAGACAGATCAGTCACTTCCACACCTGTGTACCAAGCAGCACACATCTGTGTGTGCATGCAATGAGTATGTGCAGCCCCTCCAGCAGCTGCCAGAGGCCACCCAGGGCGGACCCACCTGGCAGCCCCTGGAGCAGCTCCTCCCTTGTGTGTCGACAGAGCCCAACGCTGGAGTACTACAGTGGCTATGGAACCCGGGATCTTCTCCCTCTGGTGAAGCAGCTCAACTGCCTGCTGACCTATGGCCGGGATGACCGGCTCAGGGCTGTGCGCAACAAATACTCTCACCGGTGAGCTGCTTCCCCTGGGCCAGGCTGGGCCCTCTCTCTTCTCATCCTAAGGGGGACCTGCCCCCCCATCCCCAGTGCAGAAAGACTTGGGTGTTGTGGGAGGTATAAGAATCAGGTCAGTAATCGATCCACCCAACCTCAAACTGCAGTTTGGTGGACCTAGGAGTGTTCCTCCTCAGGAGGTGGAGCTGGTCCTTCACCCTCAGCCTTCCTTTTTATGACAGACAACTGGGGGCAGCCAACAAGGCCAAGTGGGGAGGGGGAGCCCCTCCCTGTCTCCTGGGGGGTTGAACCCTGCCCTCCACTCTTGCCTGCTGACTCACTTGCGGCCTCTGCCTGCAGGGTCTTCTTTGCGGTGGCCCAGACAGAGCCGGTGGACACGCAGGAGCTGGAGAAAGCCTTGCAGAGCTAGCCCTCGGGTGGAGGGTCGGGGCATCTCCACCCTTGGGCACCAGGGCCTGTCCTGCATGGAAGCTGGAGTTGGCCTACCTTGTAAATAAATGTGGGGACTTAGCCTCTGAGGCCTGTAAATATATATTTTTTTAATGATGGGAGGAAAAAAGGAAAAATGTTGTGGGAAGGGAATTGTATGGGCAAAATAACAAGCTTTCAATAAAAGAGTGTGACCATCTCAAGCCCACCTCCTTTCTGTCGTGCCTCCAGCAGGCACTCCAAGAGTGCCCCCTTTCTGGGCAAGCCCTGCCTGCCACTGGCCTGGCTCCAGGTAGAAGACCTTGCTCTGAGGGCACAAGGAAACACCAGGCCAAGTGCACCTTTGGCTGCCCAAGGCCGTGTACACTACCTCTGCACACCCCCAAGGGAATATGGAAGGGAAGACAGAACGCTGTTCTAAGATCAAATCTATGTTCAGATTTATTTTGGGACTACAGTCCACGGTCTTTCCAACTTTAGGATCAGCATTACTTTTTCTGAAACTGCAGCAATTTCACATTTACTTAGTTATCTGGCTTCTATCCCACATGCTTCGGTGAACCAACCTGCCCCCCCATCTGCCCACTTTGCTCTCGAATGTGGCTTTGCAGATGGGCTGGTGGCTCCCAACAGGTGAAGCTCTTCCTGGCAGGCAGAAGGAACACCAAGTAGTTTTGCTCATGTGGCCTTGGGGGCCAAATCTCCTGGCTTCTTGGTCAAGATCTTTCCCACCTTGAGGCAACGGGTGGTGGGTCCAAACAGCAGCCTTTCTACTGCTAACTGGTTATAGGGCAGAGCAGCAGAAAGGCAGGGAGTTGGATAAATTGACACCTAAAGGCAGCCGCCCCCCTTCACTAGGCTGCAGTGTGTAACTGTCCCAGGTTGATGCAGTGGCACAAGGATGCCCAGCTGGCAAGGAGGAGGAAGCTGCTGAGGAGCTCCAGGCTTGGGGTGGGCACAGCTGATCCATGGCCACGCATCTTTGGGAGCAGGGGCTTCACTGGGCCGCAGCCTTGAGTAAGGGGCTTTCTTCTCCCACTCTTGATTTGCTTTGCAGGGGGGACAGACTGTTCTGGGCCTCTAGGGCCACCCCAGGCAACTCCTTTACAGTGGAATTTCTTTCCAGCTCTGCTTGGTAAATCCAAGGTGACAATGAGGGTCTCTTTGGGGGCTCCTCCTTGCTGAGCCCAAAGGAGCCAGGCTTCTCTGCGCTGAGAACAGAGCTGGCTGCTCCGTGGCCAAGCTTCCTTTGCAGCAGGGAGGGATTTGCAAACGCCTTCACTCCTTGCATGTTCACAGGACAGATCCCTGCTCGGGTATGGAGAGAGACGGTCATGGCCAGCTCCCAGCACAGAAGTGCCCTGCCCAGCTGTGCCCATGCACAGCACAGGGAAGGAGTGGCACCACTGGCCACCAGTCCACTTGTCTTGGGGTGGCAGCAGCAATCTCTCCCTGCAGTTGTCCTCCAAGGCCAGCAATGGCTGTGGCAACCTTGGTCTAGAAATCCAGACAGGGTGGTACAAGGCGTTGGCTGCTGTCTCGGTTAGCTGAGAAGCCCACACGTCTGAGTGCCAGAGAGAAGCAAAGATGCCAGTGGGGTCCTCCAGTGGGGAGAAGGTGCCCTCTTGGACTAACTCCTGAGGCGATGGTCAAATGCAGCATCCGGGTTGTCTTCTGTCCTGCTGGGCAGAGTCAGCTGGCGCATGGCGTCTCAGTCTGGTGCTTGCAGCCCAACCAGGCATCCAGGGGGTCCTGGCCTGGCAACCCCCCATTTAGTTTCTGCTAAAAGCCACTCTGCACCACAGTGGCTGAAGAGCTCTCCCAGAAAGCTCCAGGTCTCCCAGGTCAGATTCCAAAGTGCATTTGCGCAACACAGGTGAAAAATAAATTAAGTTATATATTATTCTTTAAATAAATATCTTCTTTCCAAGGTATGTACATTTTTATCACACTTTATAACAGACTGGATCAATGTGGCAAAGGTGCAGATAGGGAACAAGAGTTGGGGAAAGGGGCAAATGGAAAGCCCACCAAGAGCCTGGAAGCTGGCACCATGGGGCCCAGTCTGCCATGTGGGTGGGCGGGCGCAGCACAAACCCCAACCTCTGAAAGTCTTGCTCCCTGCTTTCCAAGGTCCTTCTCTAACTGTCGGTAATATTAGCGTGTTTCCTATCTGAGCAATCTTAGGTTTCTTGATGGAATCTTCTGTCTAATAAAGAATGTTGTAGAATTTGAGAGTTTGCATGTTTATAATTAGTCGGTCAGCTGGCAAGTGACCTCGGATCATGAAATAAAACTATCTGGAATTATACGTCAGCTGAAATGTGCATGCATGCCACGACTGAGGCTTCAATGACTGGCAAGAAAAACTTTAATTTTAAAAAGAACTGCAAAGGGCTGACTGGCCACCCAAAATGGTGTGGGGGAAAAGGGCTAGCTGGGCAGGGAGTCAGTGGCAAGGGCAGGGCGGTGGCCACCTTTTGCTCCCCCTCACAGGCGCCATCACTCCTTTAACGGACCTGGAAAAGCTGGATCTGTTGTGCTTCCAACTGCCACCGACCATTGGCAGCAGAGAGGATGTCCCTTGCCTAACCCTGAAACTGGCACTGCAAGAATAGGGTGCTGCGAGCACCCCAGGTGGCACTGCAGCCGGTCATCATCAGCCTCACTGAGCCTAGCTCAAAACCGGGGACGAGGCAAGCACTGGTGTGGCATGATAGGAAAGAATAGCTGAAGGCTGCCCCCCCACACCTCCGTTACAGGAACAAGTGGGTGCGTGAAAAGAAGCACAATTCAAGCTTATGAACGTGACTCACAGCAGCTGCCACACAGAGGGGTTGGGGAGATTGGAGGCAAGGAAGGGTGAGCACAGCCATACCGCAATCTTTGGCAAATGTGGGAATGTAAACGCTTGGCCTGGGAGGGTGGAAAGTGGTCCTCGCATGAAAACCTTAGGGGCCCCGGTGCAGGCGAGGCTTGGCAATGAAACGGCCCAGCGAGCCCCGAGGCCACCAATGGCGGTGGATGATGGCCACCAAGTGCAAGGCCATCTTCCCTTTAGAGGACCCTCTCTATTGCTGGCTGGTGGTATCCTTAATGCCCTGGAGAATCCTCTTCAGATGGCCCACCTTTGATATCCCAAGTTCCTGGAGGGGAGAAGAGAAGAGAACTTGCTCAGGGAAGCAATGAGCCCCTCCCCTGTTCAGCAGGCCCTTCTCCTTGCAGTCTCTTAATTATCATTTTGCAGCTCCACACACCTTTCTGCACCATGCGTTGGAGCAAAAGGAATGACGCTATTTGACTGCAGAGCCCCATGCGGTTAGTTCCGTAGCCCTCCCCAAGCGGAGCTCCTGCATGGCCCTTCCTGTTGGAGATCCCCTTCCTGTTAAAGGAACGGCTGGGGCAAGGGCCCTCCCTGCACAGGGAAGCCAGGCAAGGGGCTGATCTGCACCCCTCCTTGTGCCTTTGCTGGGGGGGGGGCGCAAGAGGCAGATCAGGCAGGAGAAGCTTGGCCATGCGCTGCACAAGCAGGACGGTGGCAACCCCTCCCACCGCCCCCTGGGCCTGGGGCAGGACTGCATGGGGTACCTTCAAGTCTCTCCTCTCCAGCAGGATCAGCTCAGAGCCCTGGATGTCGTGGCGCATAAAAAGCTCTTTGTATTCCCCTAAATCAAGACCCTCCAGCCAGGCGGCCACTTCCTCAGGGCCCCAACTGTCCACTGGCAAAAAGGAAAATCACAGGATGGTTGGTTGGTTGAGCTGCCGGAAGGAGGGAAGGAAGGAGGGACAGACTAGGAGAGGCAGGACTGCAGGCAGAGGCAGGTGCAGAGCAGCAGGGGTGGTAGGCAAGCCAGGCAAGGGGCAAGGGGGCATCAGCAGGAACCTGTGTGGGGGAAGCAATGAGCGTGAAACAGTCGCAGCCAGGCGGGGCTCTGTTGACACAGCATGCGGAACCACAGCTAGCCAGCCTCCCTTGAACCCATGCACAGTGCAAGCTCAGCCCCTGGGATTCATTGAACGGTCTGGCAGTCAGGCGAGTCCAGAAAAGCTGGTTCACTGAGAAAGCCGCTGCTGCATCAACCTGGGCAGGCATCCTGTGTGAACATGCCCTGGCACCCCAGAGCGTCACTGCCTTTGCTGCACTTGCTCAAGGAGCAGAGGGGAGAAAGGGGCTGCTGTGGGGCATCACAGTCCTCCCCCCGGGGGACAGTGGGGGAGCCTCCAGCCCCTCCCCTGAGCTTGTCTTAGGGCCATTGCCAGAGGCGCTGCAGGCCTGCAGGGCTGACAGCTCTCGTGGGCTGACGTGGTACCCACAGCTTCTGTGCCTGTCCTTGCCGGAGGCCCCGGGGCTTCCTTCCTGACAGGCCCCCACCCCACCCTTGGGAAGCAGCACCCTGGCCACAAACCGCCCTCCCACCCTGCCCCCGGCTGAGGGGATGCCGACCACCATTTCGGAAGGGCTAGCTGGCCCGTTCCTGGTGCGCCTTTGTCCAGGTGCTGCAGTGCCACATCCAGCCCTTTCGGGTGCTGGGAGGGCTGCCAGGTTACCTGGGGTGATGCCACCAGATCTCTGCTTCTGGAGCTTCTCCTTCTCCTTCTTGGGCTTTGCGAGATTAATCCGTAACCTCAGGCTGCCCTTGTTGCTGCCCCCGGGAGCCTCCTGGCCAACAGCCTGCAAGGAGGGGAAACTGCTGCATGGAGCCAGAGACCCACCCTTGCTGCTTCTGCCCCAACACCTTTCCCTGGGCTGCAGAGGGGGGTGGCAGTGGTGGTGGCAGGTATGACTCAGTGGCCTTCCCTCCTGGCTGGGTTGACCATCCAGCATGTCGCTACTGCCCAGCCTTCCCATGGGGCCATGGGGCTGGGAATTCGGGAGGCGTCCTTCTGATGCAGCCAAGCCGTTCCATCCTTGCAGTGTTCCTCCCCCCAAAGCAGCCGTTCTGTTCCCGACTCCTGTGCTGGTTGCGTGAGGAGACGCGGCTGCCTGCCCCAGCATGGCAGCTCACCGGGCTCCTGCCGCTCCCACCTGCCCATGGGCGCCTGCCTCTTCAACGGCGCTTGCAAGTGGGGCCATCCAGTGGAGGTCGGAGAACGTCTGCAGTTCCTGGCTGACGGTGCCCAGGGCCTGGCGGAGGGCCTCCTCTTGCTGGGGCGAATCCAGCTGCTGTGGGAAAGGCTGCTGAGGAGGGCTGCCTTTGCCCCCAAAAGAAGGCAAGGCATGTCTGGGGCGTAGTGGCATGCCCAGCTGCTTTCGTCCTGTGCTCACCTGTCTTCCTTCCAGGAACGCCCGAGTTTCGGCATACAGGGCCTTGACGCTTACAGACACCTCCATTGCCGTGCTCCGGCTGACCAGCTGCAACCCCTGGAAGGAAAGAAGAGAATCAGAGGCAGCTGGTGCGGAAAGCTATGGCACGGCCGCCAGGGCTCAAGAAGCTGGAGCAACCCCCTGGGACTGATGCCTAGGGTACATTCCCAGTCCTCCAAGCGGGCCCTGCTGAGCCCCACGTGGGACAGTCCCCCACTCTCACCTCTGGGGCACCACCATTGCTCTTGCAGGACGAGACCTCGCTCAGGGCCAGGGAGCTGCTGTTCACGGCATGGGCCAGCTCCTGCTCCATGGCTTTGCGGGCCTTGGCAGCTTCACGGATCCTGCAGGAGGGAAGAGGAAATGGCCCCTCAGCCACAGGCCTGGCATGGCGGGCAAGCCACTGGCAAACTGGCTTCACCCCGTCCCCTGTACAATATGTGAGCTTGTGCAGCTGAATTGTCCCTATTGAGCACAGGAGAAAGCAAAGGAGGGCCAAGAAAAGACCCATCAGGCTCCTGTAGAGCAGGGTTTTTCAACTTTGGCAAGTTGAAGATGCATGGACTTCAACTCCCAGAATTCTGCGAGTTGGAAGTCCACACATCATAAAGTTGCCAAGTTTGAAAAATCCTTCTGTAGGGCAAAGTGGCTTATTTATTGCGTATGTCCTTCAGTCAGAGCTGAAGCCAATGTATGCAGTACTCTCCCACCCTCCTCCTCCTCCTGAGCCCCAACCTTTTGAGGGAAGTCAGACTGAGAGCACACTCAACCCACAGATCTTCAGAAAGCCACCATCGTTCATGAAAGGCTTCCCCAATGCCTTTCCCATCACCCCGTTGTGAGGTACAGAGATAACATTAATCATAAAGGCATAACTGGAGCAACATTGGAGCCATGGACCACAAGCTGGTCCATGGCTGGGAAGCAGGTCCCCTTGGCCACAGAGGGCCCTTCCAGCAAAGGCTTCCGGGGCGGCCTTTGGAAAGGTGGCCACTTCCAGGGGACCGGCATGGTGGTACCTGCTAGTGAGGGTTTCGGTGGCTTGGACCAGCTGCTGCATCTGGGCTCCCTCTTCCTCTGTCAGGTACTCCATGGACTGCTGGGAGCTGAGCCGAGGCCGAGATGGGGCTCGGTAGCCCTCCCCCTTCTGCTTGTCCTCCCATGATTTCAGGGTGTTCTCAAAGGCCTGCAGGGACACGGGATGGCCATGGCTGACTCCTGTGGACCACAGACAAACAAAGACGGGGGGCCAAGGGCCTCAACGCACAAGCCCCCTCCCAACGCCAGCCACGGTGCTGGTGGGTCTAGACTTAGGCCAACAGGCTGCCATTGTTCACACACAGCTTAAACTTCCCTGGGATGCTGATGGGCCACAGTAATTGCCCTCCCTGGTAGCTAGGTGAGAGCAGGGCAGGGCATGGCCCCCATTTTGGGGGAAGAGGCCACTTCCAGCTTGCCATAGGACTGACCCCCCCAACAATTTAGCTGCAGCTAGATTCTCATGCAACCGTCCCGCACCCTGCGATGGGTTTATCACCCTGTCTCTTGTCAGCATCTGAGCCCGGTTCTTGTGCTGGATCTTGATCGTCCCTGGGGGCTGGATCCACGCTTCCCCATCCACCTGCACCGGGACACCCTCGTCTCCCCGAATTGTGATCTTCACCATCCGGCACTGGAGAGGGAAGTGAGCCATGAGAGATGCGCTGTCCTTCTGTGCGGGAGAGCCATGGTGGACTGGCCAGCCAGGCCCAGCCCGGGCCCTGCCTCACCTGGGCGATGCGGTGATGCTGCAGGCTGATGACCCGTGAGACCGCCATCTGGATGCTCCCAAAAACAGCAACCACCTCTAGCTTCCTGTCATCGAAGGAGGGAGCCCCAAAATTCTGACAGGGAAAAGAACGAGCCTTCTTACGGCCCTGAGCCAAATCTGGGGGGGGGGGGGCTTCTCTCACGGGAGTTTCTCAGCCAGGTACGCAGAGAAACACCTCACGATTCTTCAGCAACGTGGGCAGCAAAGTCAGCCACCACTGCCCTCCCCAGTTAAAAGGAGAGGCAAGGGCAGCGCAGCTGTGGCATCCCTTGGGCCCAGGGAGACTCACGTTGTCTTCCTTGGTGCCTCCCCAGAAGTTAATGCCACCGGCGTAGCTGGGAATGTTGAGCACCGCAATGCCTTGCAGGCTGGGCAAGGAAACGGGAACCCCGTCACACTGGAAGAGAGTGGGGAGGAGCACTTTGGGCCCCAGGTGAGGATGCTTCTGCCCTGGTGCCCCCGAGGCACACAGAGGCGGGTGTGCCCGGAGTCCACCGCCTGGCGAGAACAAGAGAGCCGAGCGCCCGGCTTCTCTTGCTGGGAGGCGCCGCTCAGCAGACAGCCAGGTCGGGGCTCTCCTTCCTAGATGGCGGCCCTCCTTCAGGCAGGAAGGGGAGTGGGGCCAGCCCCCTTTGAGTACCTCGAGTTGGACCCTCTGCTCCAAGTTCTTGTAAGTCCGTTGCAGCAGCTCCTTCGTTCCCAGGACACCATACCACATCATGTTTTTGGTGCGGCTGCTGCAAAGGCAACGAAGCAGATGTGTGTGTGTTTGTGTGTGTCCTTCTCTTCTTTCTTCTGGCAGGACAGGGCAGGTTGCCCTCCTCTGTGGCTTCCAGACCCCTGAATCCTCGTGCAGTGTGGCTGCCCCAGGAGGTCGTCCGCCCACCTCCTTTCCTTTGGCCTGTTAGGATTAATCTGCTCTGGCCAACTTCCCTTCCTCCTCTTCTTGGTAGCCGGAGGATCAAATGGCCTTTCTCTCTCCAGAGCCAAGTAATTAGCCGGCTCCTTTAGGCTTAGCAGACCTTTGGAGGGCGTGCAATTACAAATAATTAATTGCACAATTAGGCTCCCTCCTCAAGCTCCCATTTCCTTGCGGAGAAGCCCGGGTCTCCTGTGCTGCTGGGGCCAGGGCACAGTTTCCATGTTCCCCAAGGTGGCCTTGGGGAGGCCTCATTAAGACCTTGTTCGCAGAGTCCTTGAGCAAAAGGCCCACCCCTCCCGAGCCAGAGAGAACAACTGCACCCATAGGTGTGTGGGCACAAATGTGTCAGCCCAGAAATGGGGCCAGGAGGCTCAGGGCGGTTCTGGCATTGGCCCCTTTCAAGGAAGGGCCCCTGAAGCTGCACCTTCGGTGTGACTCCGAGTGACTGGAGCAGCTGTGCCAGAGCTGGTTGGAAGCTGTGGTGCAGAGGCTCTGGGGCTCTAGGGCAGGCTGCAGCCATGCCACAGGTGGGGCTCAAGCAACCCACCTCCTCCAGTCTGAAGCTGCTGGGCCAGGGGAAGCGCTGCAGCGGGGGAGAGGGCCGCAAAGGGGCAGGCATCTTGTAATCAGTTGTCAAGTAGCCACCCTCTCTGAGTATGCGTGTCTGCACAGACACACGCACATGCTCCTGCATGGGGCAGGGCAGGAGAAGGAGCTTCAAAGCCGCCCCTGCAGCTTTTTCTCTGACAGCCGAGGGAAGTTCTGGCAGAAGTTTCCGACCCTGATGGAAAAGAAGGGCCTCCGTCTCTGAGGCCTCTGGGCTCCCACCTTCAGCAGACTCACCTGCACTTCTTCGGATGTTCGTCCCTCTTGTTGTTGAACTCCAGGGAGATCTTTGCGTCCAGGCCAATGCCAAAATAGTTGTTCATGACGCATCTTTCGGAAAATTGTCTGGAGCCAGCAGATGGAGGGAAAGGAAACAGTTCAGGAACGAGCATCGAAGCAGAATCAGGAGTGAGGTACCGGAATACGAATGGCTGGTCTGTCCTTTCAGCTTCTTTCCGAGCATTGCGGGAAGGTGGGCAGGAGCATTTGGACGCCAGCCCCAGAGGCACTGAAGTAGGGAAGGACGGGGGCTGGACGGCTGTAAAGCCAAATCCCGATTGATGTGACTGTGCCTTCTTCCAGCCTCCAAAGGCAGGCTAAGATTAAAGGACGCCCTGGCTGACTTCCAGAGACCCGTCCATCCGTCTCCTTGAAGGATGTTAATGGCGTGAGATGGCCAAGCTTTTCAAGGTCACCAGAAGTGGTGGCGGCTGTGGGGGGTGGGGTGGGCAGGGGATCTGCTGAAGCAGGTCTGGCCAGAAAGGAGACGGGTGGCCTCCTCATCCCAGAAGGCACCACGCTGCCTTTTTCTCGGCCCGCTAAAATGGCGGAAGAAAGAGGCAGACTGTCCAGGAGGGCACAAGCCTGTGCAAGCTGAGAGTGGCCTGGGTTGGGTATCAGAGGCAGGCGGCACAAACAGGCTCTACCAGCTGTGCCCCTCTTCTTTGCCACAGCAGTTCAGGCTTCAGGAGATGCTTTTGCTGTACTGTGTTTTATTTCACTGCCTCTTTAAGGTGGGTGTAGGCCATCAGTTTAAAATGAATTTGCTGAGCTGTTTACTAGCCCTGTCTGGCATTTTTAACTGCCATATGACGGGAAGAGCAGAGAAATCTTTTCTCTGATCAGCAAGTGATTCTTTCGACAAGGAGTCACTTTCTCAGTGTGTGCAGGCCTGAGAAGCGCCTGCCATGGCCCTTCTTTGCGCTCGTCCCACGCGCTGAGCCTCCCTCTCCAGGAGCTCTGGGCAGCTGCGGCCACTCACTCAGCATCAGGGTCCTCGGCGAAGGGGGTGGTGGTGAAGCTCTCAGGCCGGTCCAAAAGGAGGGAGGATGTGGTGGAGATGACCGTGTTGCGTCGGGACTCTGGAAGACACAGCCAGAGAGAGGCCAGGAAGGCTGTGCAGCTTCCGCTCTGCCGCTCAGGAGAGATGCCGGCCTCGACACCTCTGCCTTGACATCCCTGCCGCGCCCCCCTCTGCTCGGGACAGAGCGTCCTTGTGCTGCCTGGCCCCACCAGAGGCAGAGGGATGCTCTCGCGACCCTCGGGCCCCCGAGATGGAACTGCAGGGTCCCTGTGCCCCGTGCAGGTTTTCTGCCTGCAGAACAAAGGGCACAGGACCTGCCGCCAGCGAAGGCCTGGCATCTCAGCCAGGAAGCTGAAAAAAGCGAGCCAGAGGATCTGCTCTCTGGGTATTCCAGGGAGAGGACAGGCAGCCCCAGGGTTTTCCCTAATTCTGCTTCTCTGAAGCCAACAATCCTGCCCCCCACTCCTAGCCCAAACCAGCATCTCAGAGACGTACTGGGTGGTTCAGTCTCCTTGGTGAAGTCCTCGCTGCTGTCCTTGCCAGCCACCAAGAGGCTCCTGTAGGTCTGGGTCTGCTTGTTCTGCTCATCCACCGCTGTGTGTGGGGGGGAGTAACAAGTCCTGCTTCTGTCAAAGAGGGACATGCTCTGCCCTGCCCTGGCTTCCACAACAGCTGATACAATCAGCAGATAAAATGGGATTTAAAAGGGACTATTCCCTGTAGAAGCAGCAAAGCTATCAGTAATAAAAGGACAGAAAGTGCAGCAGCAGCAGCACACACAGGAAGCAGCAGTTTAGCCCCTCTGT
The DNA here is from genome assembly GCF_035149785.1 of Candoia aspera. Taxonomy (NCBI): domain Eukaryota; kingdom Metazoa; phylum Chordata; class Lepidosauria; order Squamata; family Candoiidae; genus Candoia; species Candoia aspera. The sequence continues at coordinate 465,759 of NC_086164.1, read as the reverse complement.
GGGCCATCCACCGAGCCGGTTGCAGGGGCCTGGGCGCCTGGCAGACAGCGCCCACTATGGCCATGGGCAGGAAGGTCCTGCTGGGAAGAGTGTTCTCAGTGCCCTGCCCGCCTGACCTCCATGACCAGCGGGGCCCCAGCTCTCCGGCACATTCTGGGCTTGAGCCAAGCTCAAGTAGGTGCCACTCTGGCACCGCATCTCCAGCCGCTTCCCTGCTTGGCTCCGGCATGGAGGCCAAGGGCGTGCTTACCCTTCTCTGCCTGCTCGATGATCTGGCGCAGCGCCTTCTTGAGGCTGTTGGCCCTTAACATGAGCTGCTCCTTGGACTTGAAGATGCACGGGGGTGGGCCAGGCGGGAACACATTCTCCTGGGCATGGGGGGCTGGAGAGCTGCCTTCTGGGGCCACAGCAGCTTGCGACTCCTCGGTCAGCTCCCGAACCAGCGAGTCCAGCTTCTCACTCAGCGTGGCACACTGGAAGTTTGGGGGGGGGGTCAGCGGGAGGGCTGAGCGGGAGGGCCTGCAGCTTCCTTCACTCTCTGGACTGGCCCAAGTGGGGAAGGTGGCGATACGCATGCGTGCGCACACACACACACACAAAAGCAAAAGTAGGGGTGCCTGGCAGCGCCATGCCTCTCTTCCAAGACAGTCCAAGCCCTGCAGATCCCAGCATTTCACCATCGCTGCTCTTGAGATCCCCACCCCACCCCATAATGCTGCTTTGGGTGCTTCGGGGGCCACTTGCCTTGCCGGCCATGATGGCGGCTTCCTGCTTGCTGTCGGCTGCCCGTTCGTAAGCTCTGCCCACATCAGCTACGAAGTCGTTCACCGTCCCACACAGGAACCTGGGCGAAAGTGCAACAAAGGGTGCAATTTCCAAGCTACCCAGCTGGGCCCTTGAACCAAACAAAACCCACAAGCAGGTGGAGAAGGCAGAAGCTTCTGACTTGTGGAAGGGAACCTTATGACCACAGGAGCAACTCAAAATGACACCCAGAATGTTCGTATTTTATCTGTTATGCTTTGAAATTGCCCAGTAGCAAAGTTAAACTGATGAGAGCTGCAGAGTATATCTAAGCAACATTTACATACAGCGTGGAACGCGCTCTCAATGGGTAGGTAGAAAGTGCGTATTAATTTATATTCATGGAAACTCAGCAGTGTGGGAAAAACAGCAGAACCCTCTTCTATTTCAGTATGGTGGAGTAAAGCAAACTGCTCCATCCTGCAAGTTCTCACTGCGGAGGAAAGTTCTTGAGCATCTCAAGACAACAAGGCCAAAACCTCAATAGGGTTTGGGGCAGGCGGGGGGGTGGGAGGATTGTCCAAAGATTGTTACGACTTGCAAAGGGTTGTGGAGATGCTTGCAACTTACATTTGCCTCCCTTATTTATTTATTCATTCAATTTCTATGGCCGCCCATCTCTAACTAGTGACTCTGGGCGGCTAACTAAAACAGTCATAATACAAAACAATAGAAACAACAACAAAAATTAAAAATAAATATAAATACAGCCGAGCGATCTAAAAGCCATGGTGTTAACATAATCAGGAAACGGGGCCCTTCCCACACTCGGGTCCCCAGGCCCAGGCACAAAGCCAGGTTTTCAAGGCCTTCCGGAAAGCCAACAGGGTCGGGGCCATCCTAATCTCAGGAGGGAGGATGTTCCGGAGGGCAGGTGCCACAGCAGAAAAGGCAGGCTTCCTGGTCCTTGCCAGCCGACATTCCTTGGCTGACGGGACCCGGAGCATGCCCATCCTGCTGGACTGGATTGGACGGGCAGAAACAACTGGGAGAAGGCAGTCCCTCAGGTAACCCGGTCCCAAGCCATGGAGGACTTTAAAGGTGACAACCAGCACCTTGAACTCCACCAGGAAACACAGTGGCAACCAATGCAGCTCCCGAAGCAGGGGTGTTACGTGTGCCGAGTAGCCGACACTATTTACAACCCAGGCAGCCGCATTCTGGACCAGCTGAAGCTTCTGAATGTGTTTCCAGGGCAGCCCCATGTAGAGCATGTTGTAGTAGTCCAAAGGGGAGGTCACGAGGGCATGAGTGACAGTGAGTAGTGCCTCCTGGTCCAGGCTTGGGTGCAACTGGCGCACAACCCGAAGGCGTGCAAAGGCCCTCTTAGCCACAGCTTCCACCTGCTCTTCCAGCAGAAGCCATGAGTCCAAGAGGACCCCCAGATTGCGCACTGGGTCCGTCTGGGGCAGTGCCACCCCATCCTTTAAAGTACAAAGTGCATAAGAGAAACCAAGATGGACTGTTATGCCCGCACGACTAGCCCAGGGAGGGTTGAGATTCAGATCCAGCCAGGCAAACCAGTGGCCTGAATCCCCCCTGCCCCACCCCAGATGGAAGAGCATCACCCTTACTTTGCCGAGGAGATCACCACCGAGTGTTTGTCGGACTCCAGGATCTTTGCTAGGTGGAGGGCCACTGAGTCAGCGTAGTGAGAAATCTGAGCCTACGGGAATAGCATCCAAGCAACTGTCCTTCAGGCTCCACTATGCCACCTTTGCCTCTGCCCACAGAAGGACCCGGGCAAGGACCCGCCCCAGCACTGCCCCACTTCCAAGCAGGCCTCATGCCAACCTGGATGGTGGAATCCTCGCTCTCCTCTTCCCCGAGGGCTGGAGGTGACTGCTTGGGGGCCTCGTACGTCATGACGCTCCACCTGCAGGGCAAGTGAAGGGGATCTGCAGTGCTTCCCACCTGGGCAGGTAGACAGGCAGCCACACCTGGCCAGGGCTGAAATGGCAAGGCCCATGCCACCACCGGGAAATGGGCCAAGCGTCCTCCTTGGCCTCCCCCTGCAATCGCTTGGCTGCTGGCCCTCCTTTGGGAGAGCGCTTTGACCAGACCCCTCCCTACCTGTCCAACATCTTAGTGGTGGCCCGCTCCAGCTTCTCCAGAACCTGCAGCAACTGCGTATCATCATCGCAGAGGCTGCCCCAGCCCAGCACCCGGGCCAGGTCATTCCCGGTGCCCAGGGGCAGGACCCCAAGTTGGCACTGCAGAAACACAGAGGGGTGGTCAGTGGAGTGGCCGCAGCTGAAGCTGCATGCAGCTTCACTCCATTTCACCTGGGGAAATCGGACTCTCTCAGAGTTCATGAAATGCCACCTCCCAATTCTTTCTGAGCTTCCCAAGGCCTGCCCCCTCCCCTCCCCTCCCCAATTCCCCAGACATGCCACTCCCGCTAGACCAGCAGTGTCTCCGCATGGCGGCAGCACCAGTTGTCTGTGGCAAAGGGAAAGACGTTGGTGGCACCTTAAAGCCAACCAATGTTCTGCAGCAGAACAGTTTGTCAATTCTGAAACGGCAGACTGGTGGTAGGCACCCTTCTTTTTCTCCTGCTCCTCTTGTGTCTCCCCCTCACAAGTATCAACAACTACTCAAATTGTCTGCAAAGTTCCCTTGAGCTCAAACCCTCCACAGACCTCCACAATCTCCATTTGCCATCTGTTTCTGCACAGAGACCACATGGCCTCAGTCGCAAGTTTTCTCCCTCTGATTTGGGTTCTGGCAAGGGTGCGTGCGTGCATGCGTGCGTGTGCGTGCGTGAGATGCAGAATGGGAGAGAGAGAGAAGTAAATCAGGAAAAAAGAGGCAATGAAGCTGAATTTGCTCCCCGCCTCCTGACTCTGCTGCGCAAGGCTGACTTTGGGGCTTTGGGAAGGAAGAGTTCACCTGCTTGTGCAGTCCCAGCGAGTCGATTTCAGACAGGACCCAGCCCACGCTGCCATCCCCACCACACACCAAGATCCGGAAGGTGGAGAACTTCTGAAAGAGCCGCAGCCTGGCCGGAAGATACCAGGAGGAGGTTGGCAAGGGGCACAGTGAAGCATCAGCCATGGGTGCCCACCTGCTGTTCTTCCAGCAGGCAGATGGAATGGGGCCTGCTGCAAGGGAAGGCCATGTGGGGCCCGGGCCCGGGTGGAGCACCTCAGCTCTTGGGCTCCCTCTCCCACCACCCAGACAGGACAGCGGGGGCTCTGAGGAATCCGGATGCGGCTTACCCAAGGTGCGGCCCTCCATTCATGAGATCAAAGACTTGGGCTGGATTGAGGAACTGCTTGAACTTGCGCAGAAACTTCACCCCCTGGTTGTCCCCACTCTTGGAGTTGACAAAAGCCAGAAGCGGGCTGGAGCAGCTGGAGGGGCAGGTGGCCTTCCAGAATCCTGGCGCAGAGGAGGAAAAGCATGTGGCAGACGGAGGGCTGCTGCACCCAGCCAGCAGGCACTTCGGGCATCGCCCCAGCAGGGGCCCTCGGCTGGCAACTCCGAGAGCTCCCGCAGAGCTTCTCTTCCCAAAGGCGTTCGAAAAGCACAGAATGCCGCCCCAGAGGACCGAGGGATCTCCAGCGGAGTGAGCCCCAGGTTCCTCTGCAGCCGAAATGGACGAACAGCTGCAGCCCGACTCTGGCCCGGTGCCGCCCTGCCCAGGGAATGGGCAAGTGCCTCTCTGCCTGCCTGCCAGGCCGGGCTCCTTGAAAGGGCAAAGCGCACCCCAGGCACAACACTGCTGTGCCTCGAGCGGCTTTCCAGAGCCTGGTTCCCATCTGCAGGGGTCAGGGTGCCATTCCAGGATGCCCGGCAGGCGCAAAGGTACCCCAGGCTGGTGTTGTGCAAAAGGCTGGATGGTGGGCCAGGAGGCACCAGCTGCTCCCAGCTGGCACTGCTTACCATCAGAGTCAATGCTGTTGAGGGCGGTGGGGGGGATGATGGAGACTTTGTACTGCCCCAGAGGGCACTTCTTGCCCAGCTGCTCCCTGCAAGTGCTGTGAGCCTGTTGGAGGGGAGAAAGGAGCCGTTTGGCGATCCTGCTGGGGGAATGCCTGCCGGAGCAAGTCTCCCCAAGGAAAGGATGGGGCTGTGGACTTGGCCTTCAAACTGCGTAGGCTCCTGGCCCCTCAACTCTGAGCAGAAAAGCACAAAAGGGAACAGCTCCCCCCTCGGCAAGGCTCCACCAGAGGCTTCTGGGGAGCCCGGTGGGGCGGGTTGGGGTGGGGCCACTTCCCCTTCTACAGAGCGAAGACTTCCAGGCGGCTCCCGTGCAGACTGCCCCCTCCCTTGCCTGCCCTGCGCTTCTTTCCAGCAGTGCTGACCGATCAACTGAGGGGCACCTGAACGGGCCGGGTCATCTCTGCAAGCCAAAGCAGCCACCTCTCCTCCCCTTAGCCAAGCCGTCAGCATCCTCCTTGCCTCCCACTGTGCGAGCAGGCCCCATTCCTACTTGGAGGGAGCCCCCATAGCTGGGCTCTGCTGCCCCTCTTCCGATCCCACCGTGGCTCTTACAACGGCCTTGCACCAGAGGCAGCGCCAGTCCTGCAGCCTCCGCACGCTCCCAGACGTCTTGTCACACACAGCGCAGCGGGCACCGACTGGCAGGTTCCCCTCCAGCCACTGGTGGGGCATGGCCACCTGTGAAGAGAAGGGGTGGGCTTCATCTGCACGTCTAGCTACCTCCCTTGAGGAGGGTTCCTGGGAAGGGGGGGCCTGGCTGGGTCTGCTGCCCAAGGCAGCACTGGACTGACCCCGTCTTCATCCTCGATGATGTCATTGCCAATGGAGGCCAGTGTGGTCCACTTGCAGTTGTTGGTGGCTCTCACAGCACAGCGTTTGTGGGCTTTGAATTTACAGACTGCGAGAGAAAAAAACAGATGCTCAGGAGTTGCCAAATGGGAGAGGAGAGCAGCAGAGAAGAGAAGCTGCAGCTGCTGGAGGAGGAAAGGGATGGCTAGCCACAGCCTGGGGGAGGTGGGATCCTGCCTCTACAGTCAGAGAACCTCCTCATGGGCTGGGATGGTCCCCAGGACTAGCCGCTGCCCTCTCGTGCACCCCTGCTCACCTCCTCCGGGGAGAAAGGGCTTACCTTCACAGGAGAGGCCGTGGGATGTGACGCCGGACAGGGCCTCCCGGCAGACGTTACAGAAGGTGGGACGGGCGTGGGAGCAGGCGTACCAATTGTGCATGCCAGAGAAGTGCTCCATGTTGAACTGGGAAGCCTGAAGAGTCAAAGCAGAGCAGGGGGATTGGCGGTAGGACCGAGGCAAGACTTCCCCGGCCCCAAAGAGGTGCTCCTCCACCTGCTACCTGGGCCAGCAAGGACCTTCTCCCATCCTAATCTGCCCCAAGATTAAATGGGAGGCAAATTAGAAGATTCCCCAGTCCCTGCCCCACCCCCTCTTTTGCCCTGGACTGGCCGCTGGGAAGGGACTTTGGTTTCTCTCAAGGGTGAGCTGTAGATTCCTTTATGCGCAAACACAACCAGGCCAAGGGGGCACCTCCAGCAACGGTTCTGGGGAGAAATGGAAGGCATGAAGCACCCCCTCCCCAAACCTTTTGGCCTCATGGTTTAGGCCTGTACTAGCTTCCCACACATGCCCTCCCAGCAGGGGCCCCTCTCACGCCACCACCTCATTGATTTCCCATTTCTGGACAGACTTCAGGGCCCCAATCCAGTCCTCCATCTCCTTCCGGTTTTCTGCACAAAGAATGAGTTTTCGGAAGGGGGTGATCACCTATGGGAAGAGTAAGATCAGAAAAGTCCTGCTCTTTCTGCTGCCACCAACTCAGCAACATCTCTTTCCTCAGTTGGCCAATGGTGGGCCCCAATGGGAGGCCCATTGTCCCCTGGCTCCCTCCACAGACTGGCATTCAGGGATAGGATTCTTCTGAGCCAGGACCTCTTATCAAGTTGTCATTACCAAGACAACAACACAGTTGGCTTAATCCCCCAAATTGGTTTAGTCCCCCAAGTAATATGGGGTTCTATTTTCCCCACATGCAGTCATCCCATGTCCCCAGTGGATTAAGCGAAAGCAGCATTTGAAGCTTCTTCTGATTGCTGCCTACAACAGACAAGCATGGCTCTCCTCCTACAGTATCGACAATGAGAAGCATCCGGGTGAGCTAGAAGTTCTAAGTACTTTGAGAAATGGAGCTCTGCATCATTTGACATTCGTCAGAAGCCTTCTCGGCTGAGGCTGGTTTGCCTGGGCATCTAGCCCAGGACTGCTTGCTCTCCAGGGTTTCAGGCAGAGGGAGGCCTGTTCCCACCACCTGCTCCTGCATCTTTTGCAAAACAGGATGCCTGCTGGTGCTTTGAACATGGGCTCTACCTCTGATTCTTCCCAACATTCAACTACCAAGCCTGCAGCAAAAGAAGATTATGGATGTGGGATTATAGGATGAAGTGAGATACTGTTATCTATAGGGCACCGAAACCAGGAAAGTGCTCTAGGAGATCCTGGGCTGAGTCAGCAGAATGATGGATTACGGGAGGGAGGGAAAAGAGACTCCTGGGTGTGACAGACCAAAGCCCACTGTCAGGTTTCTGACCCCATCTGGTCTACTGGGAAGACTGCCAGCTCGAGTGGCAGACTTACTGTAAAGCTGTTGTTGATGTTCTTGGTGCTGGTTTCTGCCACGCTGGCGTCCGACAGGTCCACTTCATCAAAGATCAGTGACTGGAAGAGCAAGGGGGAAAGGGGGATGTGCCAGAGACACGGCCTAAACTCCAGAATTTTGGAGACCAACCCTTGGTCAGTCCCTCACCCTGCTCAAGCAGCTTCCCTTTAACATAACAAGTACACAGCTTGGCTCAGAATCAGATCAAGAAAACGGGCAGAGTCCAGCTGCTTATACTCCTTTGCTAGCTGCAGGATTTTTAAGAGAGATTTCTGTGGCTGTTTAGTGCAGATTTCAAGCCTGCTTCCCATTCCACACAGCCGTTTCACCCCCCTGGCTCTCCTCAGCCTTGTCCTTACTGTGCAGATCTGGGCATCTATGTGCACGCCAAGGCGGGGAGTACGTTGCCTCTTGGGGAGAGCCCAAACTGTGGGCTCTCCGAACTGCCCAGGGCTCCTGGGCTTCTACCTTGGAATCCTTGGCGTAGTAGAGGGTCCGGCCACGCAGCTTGAAGAACCGTCTCTTCCACCGCTGAAAGGAGCTTGTCTGCTTCAGCAGGAGCCCCTCCTTCACACTTTTCTGCAAGGATATGAAGAACGTGGGCTCCTTGGCATCGGAGCTTCCCTGGAAGACTCACACGCGGCCCCTCCTGCCACACAATCAGTTAGTGGGTCACACCCCGGGTTCTCCCTGGTTCCTAGAGTAGCAGACGCATCATCCATGCTTTCTCAGAGCAGGTACCCCTCAATCCACCCACCACCTTCATTCCTTGCTAAGTTCTGCCCTGTTACTGGTTGCCTCTATAAGGGCATGGCAGACGTTCAGAGGCAGCCCCCCTGCAAAATGCGGCGCATGAACCAAGGCAGGACACTGATCCTCTCCAACTCCAGCCCCACCTTGCCCTTGCCCCAAGGCAGACCTTTCTCCTGCCCCTCCTGCAAGGCCAAGTCTCCTCCACAGCTGTCGCGGGGAGGGGGGGGAATCCTTCCTGCTGCTCTCCTGCCACCGCTCTGAGGGAGGGCAGGGCCCCTCAGGCTCCCTTAAGGCTGCTGGAGGATCATCTATGCCAGAGGATCATCTATGCTGAGGGAAGGGAGGACAAAGGTAAGCTTTTATTGAAGAGCGGAGTGCCGCGGGATCAAAACGCTCAACCACAGGAACTGGAAAAACCTGATCCTCCCCAGGGGAAAGGAAGCAGAGAGCCCCCCTGCCCGAGGAGAACCCAGGCAGGCTACCAAGCACTTTTGACCTGTGACACAAGAACCCGGAGAGGGCTGTACCACGCTCTTCTTGTACTGGCGGATACAACTGCAGCTGCCTCTCAGGCCTTGCCGGTGCAGGCAGAGCATGCAGATGAAGGACGGCCTGGGTAGGGAAACGCTGATTCTGCACGTCCTTTGGGCTTCTCTGCCCCCAAATGGCCCAGCCCCACAGCGGGTGGGTGGGAGAAGCAACCAGGTAATTCCTTTACTTCCCCCAACAGAAGCCTCCCCCACAAAAGTTCCCCTGGGGGGGTCCCAGGAGAGCAGAGCCATCTGTCCACATTCCCCCACCCCCAAGAATCTTCCCCAGGAGGAGCAGAAGCATTTGGTCCTCTCTGCTTGGCTGGTTTGGTGCTGCGTTTGCGAAGGGTCACTCCCAGGTTGCCAAACGTGCTGCTCCTTGAACCTGGGCTGCTCGCAGGAGCTGACTGAGGACTAACAAGAGCAGATCAGAATCTGATCCGAGCTGCACACCCAGCTGAGGAGGCGGCTGGTGGCATGAAACAGCAGCAAACCACAAGTAGGCCTCTCCCTGTGGTTGGCGCTGGAAAAAGAAACAGCCGTACCTGTGCCGGCACGGAGGGGCTTTGGTGCCCAGCATCTGCTCATCAGAAGGCACTGCCTGAGCTAACCTGCCAGGCTGGACCCCCAACAGACAAGAGGCTCCACTTGGCAGCTGCTGCGCTCTGGACTCCAGCAGCCCTGCAGTGGCATCTGACAACTGCGCTCCACAGGCAAGGCCTCAAGGACAGCAAGGGGGGCAGGTCACCCTCCTTGCAAGATGAGCCGCCTATTCCGAACACGGAGGACATGGAGCATCCTTCTTCATCCCCCAAGCGTGTGCCTGGGGCTGCTCCTGTTCCTTCTTGCACAGGGGCCAGGAGAATGACCAGGTGAGGAGGAGGAGGAGGAGGAGGCCACCTAGCCAGGCCTTTGAGGCAAAGAGCCTGCTCTTTCCACTGCAAGGCCCGGGCATGGGTGCACCAGGAGAGCCAGGAGGGTGGACACTCAGGCACTTACTGTTTCAGTTGGGCCCAGAAGCACCCCTTAACGCCTCTGGCTCCTGCCCACAACAGGGCACCTCGGCCATGCAAAAGGTGCTGAGCGCCCCAAGTGCGGGCCGGGCAGCAGCAGCCTCGGGCAAAGCGAGGCAACGACCTCCGGCGGCAGACTCTGGAAAGCGCGCAAAGCCTGAGCGAATCGGCCCTTCTCACGCTGTTTCTCCCCGGGGCAGGAGTGGGACCTTCTCTCCAGCAAGGAGGCTGTTCTGGGTCTTACACGGCGGCGGAGGCCGAGCCGTCGACCCCCCCTTGAGCGGGAAAGCGCCTGGGGGAGCCGCGCGCGCTGCGCATAAGGCAGGCTGCCTCTGCGCGAAGGCTGAAGGCCCCGCAGACGCCCCTGCGCTTTGGGGAGCCGGTTCCGACCTCGCCCTGGGATGGAAAGCAGAGCAGCCGCCCGGAGCCTCCCCCGACCACGAAGGAGGCGGCGAGAGGAGTCTAGAGAAGGAAGAGCGCGGAGCAGGGCAGGAGCGGCGCAAGCGCGGGCGCTTCCCTGGCGCCTCTTGGACCATTCCGCCGGCCTCGCAGCCGCGCAACTCAGCGAGGAGGCGGGGGGAAGAAGCCGGGCCGCCTCGAGGAGTCGCCACCGCCGGGACTGAAAGGCGCAGGCAGCCCTTCTGCAAGGCGCGCTGCGGCTGCCGCACAGAAGCCCCCGCCTCTCCAGGCGCCGCAGCCGCGCGCTCAGCCTCTCCAAGTAGGCGACCCGTTGGGGACCGAGCGCTGGAGCCTGCGGTAGGCGAGCCCGGCCGGGGGTCACTACCCCGGCCAGCCTCAGAGAAAAGGGCAAGGAAGCCCGGCTGGATTGGGAAGGGCGGCCCGGCCCCGCCCGGCAAGAGGCCCAGCCACCGCGCACACAACGCCCGTCCACGCGGCGGGGGGGGGGATGGGGGGGAGGAGAGCTGCCTGCCGTCGGGAGGGCCACTTGCCCAGGGCCGGCAGCGGGCCCCAAAGGCAGACACCCGGTGCCTTCAACCTGGTGCAGGATGGGCATCGGGGAGGACGCCTCTCTGCCAACGTCCCTGGGTTCTTGACTCCACGAAGCTCCTGTCCGCCTGCCACAAGGCAGAGAAGCTTCCGCCCTCCTCTGGAAGGTCAGAACCCTCGCAAAAGTGCTCCGGAGAAGGCTGACCAGGCACAGGAGCCAGCCAGCCACCCACCCTTCTGACCACCTTCACTTGCAGCCAGTCGCCGCTTGTCTGCCCTGCACCAGTGGCTGCATGAGGATGCTGTGGACACCCAAGTGCCAACTCATAGCCCAGGGCCCTGGCCCAGGCAGCCCTTGGGCACCTCTGGCAAAGGACAGGCCCAGCCCTTAAGTCCGCCAAATACGTGCAGCAGCAGAACTGTGCGCCGTGCCGTTTTTCTCAGCCGTTTTGCTTTGTTCCTGAAGCTTCTCCTCCAAAGCTTTGTGCAACAGAGCACGTGCGGAGGCAGAAAAGTTCCTCGGCGCCCTTGGAAGAGTGCTTGTGCTGTGCTTTGAGAAAGGTTTTTACGCCACCTTTCCAAACAGGTTCTCCTGGGAGGGCATATAACATGCCAAATCAGAAAATAAAAATTCAGAACAATTTCTAAAATATGCCATAAAGCACAATTCTTGAAATTCACAAGAATTTAGATAATGGGACCCTAAAAGCCACCGCCAGTGCAGTTAGGCAGCTCCTAAGCGTCACACGTGTTCCAAATGCGCACAAGAAGGCGAGGGAGTGGCTAGCAGCCACCGAGCAAGAGCTGGGGAGGGGGCGGGAACGGCTCTTCACTCAGAGTGGGCTGCCAATTCAAAGAAAGGGGAGGGGGAAAGGGAGAGGGGCAGCCACCCATTTCTTGCTTTGATTGTTTTCAGGCAACTGTGTTCACTGGGCAACGGGACCTGTTTCTGCTGGGGACGGGGATGGGGATGGGGATGGGCTAGCCAGGGAATAACAGTATAAGGACCCCCTCCTCAAAAGTGTTGGGCTTCTCTTCATCGTGACTTAGGAAACATGGGTGCAATTTCCAGTTCTGCTGGGCGATTGCCTCTCCTTCCTGTCTTTCTCACATATACTGTTTTTCTTGCAGCTGGGCGTTGCAAAATTCAGTGAAACTGGAGGAACGTGGGGCTGCTTCTGCCGAACTGGTGATGGCAGAGGACTGAACTCAAAGGCGCCTCTGCTCGAGTCTTGCTGGGGGAAGCGGCTGCTGCAGCGCCCTTCCCAGGCCGGGGCACGCAGGCCAACAGCTGATAGAAAGAGTGGATCTGAGACTGTCTTGGCAGCTGCCAAGGAATCGTGACTGAGTGGCCAGACTCTTCTTGCCCCTTGAGGCATGTTGGCCCAGAGGCCATCAGAAAAGGCTCCCTGGACCTTGCCCTATGCAGCAGCCTGGGGACTTGGTGCCCTGCAGTGCCCAGGAGCAAAAATGGGAGTTTGAACCCGAACCTGCAGTGCAAGAGGGCTGAGCGAGGCCTGATGTCTGCTGTAAAGATCATGGATTGATTTTCAGCCAAGAAGGCAACTGCAATCTGACGTCAAAATCCATGAGGAGGGGAAGAAGGGAAATTATCGACTCCTTGTGTGGGGGCTATCCTGCTGATCAACATGTTAAACCCTCCCTGCCCCTCTAAATTAAGCATCTATCAGCTCTGAGGTGGTTAGTCAGGTATGCAAAACGGGCCACAGAGAATGGAGTGCCCGCTCAGGCATGCAAACCTGGAGAAGAGGTGGACAGAAGAGAAGGTTTTGTGCAGCTGGGCCCCACACAGGTCGCCTCTTGGGTCTCCTTGCTCCGAACAGCACGCAAGCAGCACGCTGGCCACTGGAGCACACCACCCCCGTCTCAACATCAGACGGCAGGCAGGCCGCGAGCTGAATTCCCAGACCACAAGCTGGGGTTGAGTCACTCATAACAGCTCCGAGGCAGCAACGGCAGAGGTGGAAGGGTGTGATCTTATCGGGCAGGAACAGCTAAAAATAGCCCCTCGGGCTGGCCTAGAAGTGCCTCTGCCAGGCTATGCTGGGGGAGGCCAGAGGTTCGGAGAGATTTGGGGTGGGGAGGGCCCCCACTCAGAAAACTGGGGTGCCCTTGGGGGCGCAGAGGTAGGAGCCTGCTCCCCTGCTGCTCCATCAGGACGATGCTTGCAGAATGGACCCTCGAGCTCTCCATGTTCGTTTAAAAACTTCTTTACAGGCCTTCTTTGAGGGGAAGGTTCTGGAGCCTGTTCGGAAGGGGCAAACATTTGGGGAACCGTATTTAACATGCTGGATTGCACAGGACACTGATGTAAAGGGGCAGGAGCTGGATCTTAGGGGAACCCTTTATTTATTTCTGAATTAGGGTACTTCTCTTTTAGGGTGCAGATGGTTTGGGGGCATTCCTGTCCCCAGTTGATGGGGAACAGCAGGAACGGCCAGAGGGGTGACAGGGTCAGCCCTACTAGGTGAAAGGGTTAGGGTGGGGCTCCAGTTTATGCCCCATATCAACATGTGGGGAGGAACTGAATTGAATGTGGGGTGTATGATGGCAAGTGCTGGCTGCTAATTCAGGGCTGCATCAGCTGCTCTCTGCCAACTCCAGACAGCCTCCAAATGGACTTGTGCACTTGTCCATTGCGCACTGCACAGCCAAGGACACATTTCTTTATGGTCTGATCAAAAGTGCACGATTATTTATTGAAACATTTCTAGGCTGCCCTTCATCCTTACTGATGTCAGTGTAGGGAACCCAACACAGGACCAGTAACCCATGCAAAACAAAAGCAACGAACATCAACATTGGCCACATGAAATAGACTGTAAAATGAAACAAAAATCAGCACGACTGGAGACTGGCCAACCCTAACACAGACGCGCTGCCATCCCAGTGTGGCACCGAAAGAGACCGGGAAAGCCTTCTGGCCCCCTGGTCTTGATCGGGCCGGGCGCCCGCCCCGCACAGCAAGGCGGTGGACCAGCTCTGCCTCCGTCTGCGAAATGGGAACTTTGGAGGCCTCCACAGGCACAGCTAGTTTGTCTCGTCCACTGCAGAGCTTCCGTTTGGCGGAGCGAAGGCAGAGGAGGGGCAAGGAGACCAGCCAGGGTGGGAGCACAATGTTGCCGTTGGGTCCTCTGGCAAAATGTGGTAGGCAAAGACAGACCGTGGGGCTCCTGAGAGCCCCCCCCCCATCTTGCTGGGCTCCAGGACACCCATGACCTGGGCACCCTTGGCAGGACTGGCCAGCCAGTGAAGCCACCTGAAAGGCAAGCAAACTATGGGGTGGGAGCGGGGGGGTGGCTGGCACCCCCTTCTTCCCTTCTCCAGGGAGCAACAATGCAGTGCTGATTCCTGAACACTGCAAGAGGCACCGGCAGGGATGCTGCTCAAGGGATGGAGCCAAATGTTGGCGGGCTGTCCTATCCTCGCTTGCCCCTTCCATCCGCACAATAACTGCTCCCCACGAGCAGATTGGAGGTGCCTACAGCAGGGATCTCTGCTGCCTGCTAATTGCAGCACAGTCAGGGAAGGGCAAACCTGAGGAGGAGGAGGCAGCCTCTTACAGCCCCCCCGCCCCAAACAGGAAGACTTGGAGCTTGGCAGCAGGGCTCAAGCATCCTGCAGTGGGCACTTGGCTGAGACCAGGCCTGGGCCTGGCATGACTGTAATCCTTGGAACTGCTTCCTGACTGGGAAGAGCCCCAGCCTCCCCACCAGGAGGCTGAGTGAACTATGTGTGTGTGGCTGACCGCCCAGAATCACATCCTGCCCAGCATTGCTGGAGTGCAGGACCACAAGCGAGGAGGAGGAGGGTCTGACCCCTTTTCTGCTAATAGCAACACATCTGGATTTATGGTGGGAATAGTGGAAACTGTTCAGAGGGTCCCTTGTGGTCTCCAGGACTAGTTGGGACTCCAGGTTTCCAAGATGGAGGGAGGGTCCCTTGGGGTGGAAACAAGAAAGAGAGGCAGAGGACTTGGCACTAGCACAGCTGAGCCCTCGCTCAAGGCTAGAGGCAGGGCCAAGCCCCACACCAGCCCAGCAACTACAGCCTGGGACCAAGAGCCCCACATGTTCTTCTGCAGAGTCCCATCTGCACCAACTAGAACCAGGTGGCATTTGGCCAGCTCTGTCGGGAGGGGCCAAGAGTTTTTTGCAGGCCAAACTGCTGCTGCACTGTAAGCCCTGGCACCGGCCTTGGCACAGCCAATCCCCTACCACTCCCTGTTGCCTTTCCCACTAAGGCACCACCAATTGGGTTACTACCTTCTCTTGCCCACCCTGGTGGTGGAGCACCCTCTACCACATACAGCCTGCAGGGCCTTGACTAGGAAGGGCAGGAGGGGATGGCTGCTTTTGCTATGCTCAGCCCCCCTTCCCTTCCCTGGCAGCAGCTCAGTGGGAGAGGGATCCCTCCCCCCTCCCCACCACTGGTGCTTCCCTGAACCCGCTGGAGGATCTGGGCAGAGGGTCCCATCCCCACTCCTCTGTCAGGGATTCTCTTAATGAAAAGCATTACGCCAGGTTACCGGGCTTATCGCCGCCACAGCTTGTACTAAAAGGAAAACAGTTTTGCTTGAGTCTCCTGATTTGGGGCAGCAGGGACTGAAGGTCAAAGATGGGGATGGGGGGGGCGGGCTCATCTTAGCAGAGCCTCCTGACACAGGCAGCTGAGCCAGGCCCGGCTGTGTTAGAGACAAGAATGCGCCCCGAGAGAATGAGCCAGGGTACCAAAGGGCGGCCTGAGAGGCCGCAGACTCCACAGAGATAGCCCCAGCCCCATCTCCCCCTCCCCGCAAGCTGCAGGCGAGGACCCCGAGGGGGTGCGGGGACTGCTGCAGGCTCGCATGCTGTTTTTCAGATGCTCCAGCAGCTGGGTTGGGGCCTGCCGGTCCAGTCGGGCGACGGGAGCGCTCTCCAGGGTGCTGGGAACAGCCCCAGCCACGGGATTCCCAAGCTGCTCCCTTTGTTCTGCTCCACGCTTGGCAGTGCCTCCGCTCTGCCCCCCGCCCCCCAGGGGCTTCTGGTGGGGCTGCAGCAGGAGGGCCGGGATCTGCTCAGCGCCCTCCGGTTGGGGTGGAGGCTGACCAGCCACCTTCCCCAGGCTCTATCAGGCATGTGGGGCAGCCTAGTTCAGCTCCGCTTCCCCAGAGCAAAGCACCCCACAAGCTGGGCTAGTCTGGGGGGCCAGACAGATGGCCACCCCAGGCAAGAAGCCTCATCTCTCTGCTTCCAGTGTCTGCAGCAGTGACTCATCACAAGCACACACACACAAAGGAACCTGCTGCTGCTGCTGCTGCCACATCCACAGGCCCAAGCGAACCCGCTCCTCCGAGTCTGATCTGGCATGGCTACTGCCCCCCCCCCCGCGACGAGCAGAGAGCGGAAAGGGTGTCAGGAGGAGATGGCCCCATCGGGGCCCCTCTTGTCAGCAACAGCTCTCAAAGCAGCTTATAAAATCATTACTCTCCAAAAACATTGAAGTCATTCCCCTCGGTGGTTCTCTACAGCTAGCAACACGCAATTGTGTGAGCTGCCTCAGCCGAAGCCAAAGGAATCACATGTCCTTGGGCTGCAGAAGCACAAGAAAGAGGAAAGCCAACTAGGCACAGATCTCACATCTTCCTATCAGCCTCAAATCAGTGAAGGTGAGAATTTCAGAATCTCAACATTTATACTAGCAATATACTCTAGCATACAAATACTTTCTTAATATTAATTCCGTGCAGACAATCAAGAAGAAAAGATTAAAAAAAAGATGAATAAATGCTATTTTTATGCTGAAGGAAGACCTTGGAGAGATGTTTTCCCTAGAATCTGGGGCATCTAGATTGGGGAGAGAAAGCGGAGGTTCTGCATCAGCCTTCAACTCAGCCCCTGCCCCAGGGGTGGGGGATTTAGCTCTCAGAATTCTTGGTCCCAATATGTGCTGAAGCACCAGGCTGGAGAAGGCTAATCTAGTTAAACAGAGCAATGAAGGACAGAGCTTAAGCCTGCAAACCTATTTGGCTGGATTTCTTTTTAATATCTGAATATTGCGTTCAACTATTTGGATCCTTGTGCAGGACAGTGAGTCAAGAGGCAGACCAATTTTTCCTATCCGAGGGCTATACGCTAGGATAAGTGGTTGTACGAACACTGTGAGCTGGTACAAGCCAGGTTGACGTTGTCAACAGCTTGCATGTGGGAGGCCCCTATAGAGCTACCACCAGTATATTCCAATCTATTTTTTTGCCAGAGAAAACAAAAAAGTAAGATTTTAGAGCTGATAAATGGCGAGTCCACAGGGCTAGGTAACTTCCATCCAAATCCCTAAAGGAATGAAAATCTGAAATCAGTCCCCACATTCAAGAACTGGAGGACAGCCAGTATAATATTAATTTTAAAAGCATTTTGGAGGGAAGCCAGGAAATTACAAGCCTATTCCACATTAATTAATTAATTAATTGAAAACACCATTAAAGCTAGATGATGTCTCAACAGCAGAGCTAGTGCAGTTCTGCTGGTCTTTCAAAACCCCTCTGTTTTCCTCTTTGTTCCCTCTGTACACTTCCTATTCAGTTCTCACTCCAAACACTCATTCCCAGAAAGCAAAGAGTATGACGGGATGGTTCTTTTCTCAGTGGAAGCAAGAAAGTGGAAGAATCCACTCAGGAGGTCAGCTCATAAGAAATCTGAAGGCTGCTTAAGCCAGATGGTGGGAGTGAAAATAGGCTGACTCTGGGAGGGTCTGGGAAAACTCAGATGACAGGGATCCCAACTTCACATCCTGCCCAAATTAGTTGACATTGCCCAGGCAAGAAGTCCAACTATCAAGGCCACCGGTCCGCTGAAAAGGCCGACGCACTGAGCAGTGGAGGTGAAAACGCTGTGGTGTTTTCCACAGGAAACAAGATTGAAAAGAAAGCTGGTAGCACATCACACCTTTAGATCTGTCTTTGGTGCAGCTATGCTTGGAAAATGGTGCACGCTGCAAATTGTGTAAATTGCTCCAGCTCTCCCTCCTAAAAGGTACTGTAGAACTGAAAAGGTGTCTGAAGACTGATGTTTTGAACATTTTTTCAACAAGGTCTAAACATGCTTTAGTTTGAAAAAAAGATGAGTTCTTTTTAATATAATTCTTAGTATATACGAGACTGATGATGAAACTAGGAACAGCGTGGAGTGGGACACTGATTCTTGTTAGAAAGTTGGAAATCACCCTATTTGGTGGCTGGTTTAAAGGGTGGCAGGGAGAAGAATTTGGATTGCATCAGCACGAACCATCTGCCCTCAGAACTGGAGGCACAATCAGCCCAGGAAGAGGGTGCCTGGAGCTGTGCTCTGGGCAGAGGCAAGGGTTGGCCAGGAACTCATGTGATGGTCAAGGAAAGACCATGACAGAGGAAGGCTGGTGACCAAGACTGGTCACCTCTGCCAGCTACTGCACTGGGAAAGCAGCCAGGTGGCACTGGCTACCCATTCACTGGGCTTTGCTGGTCCAGAAGGTGTTCAGCTTGGCGCCCTTGCTCAACTATGATGCAGGCCACCAGCCAGCACTATCTCAGGCCAGCTTCTGCTGCAGCAGTTGCCTCTATGCTCTGCTGCTCACAGAGCAGAAGCCATTGACCTTTGTTGTGTCAGTGGCGTACCAAGTGACGGCTCCATGGGGCTGACAAATCTCCCCCCTGACAAGCTGATGAGGGGTGCAGAATAAGCAGTGGACATCTTCAAGGGCAAAGTCTGGCTGCGTTAGACCTGGAGAACCCTGAGCAAAGACAATCCAAGGAGTGTGGGAGGCTGGTTTTAAATTATTGGTTGTTGACCACAGAAAATGCAGCACCGGAAGAGCCTGTCTGAGGGCGCCCTCTTAGAAACCAGCTATGCCCTGCCCTGCCCTGAGCTACAGCCCAGCTGAGCAACTTCTGGGGCACCTGGCAAGCTCTACATCAAGCATATTAACAGTGCACAAGCAGCTTGCAACTTCAGATACCCCATTTGAGGGCATGAAACAAATCTGTCCAGCATCTTTTCAGACTGAAGGCCCAGTGCAACATCCTATCAAAATACAGAGAATGTGCACAGCAAAGCAGTAAATTCTAATGAGCACCGGGGAGACCTTCTTTGCACAGCTTAATCTACAGAATTGCCGCCACAAGAAGCCAAGAGTCATTGGCTCAGGTGGCTTTCAAGCAAGAGAAAACCAACTGCTTTTGGCCAGAATAACGGGATGGAGCCCTGCTGTTCAAGTGTAACAGATGTGGGGAAGTGTCAGTGAGGAAAGATTCTTCCCTTCACATCCTGCTTTTAAGGTTTCCAGTCATGTCACCTACAAGAGTCCTAGGCAGAAGCTTAAAAGCCCTCAGGGGCTGGTGACTGCTGGAGATGGGTTGGATTTGCTCCAGCAGGGCACAGCTTCTGTTCTGATGCATGCCCTCAGCTCCAGTACCTTGTCTCAGGACACACATTTGGAGAGCTACAACCCACTGAATTCTCTTCTGACCTTGGCCCAAGCCCACCTCCACCAAAACGGGCCAGGCAAGCCCAGCCCTGCAGCCTTCCAGGAATGCCTCCTCCCAGCCAAGAATGCTTCACTGGCCCAAGGCATCCTCAGGTCACCTGGGCTGACCGCTTAGCCCTGGAACTGAGGGACAGCCTTCTGGGGTGGAAGCAGCCTTGCCTTGGAACATTTCCCCAAGGAAACACCTGCCTCAATTCAGGAGCAGGTACACCCTCCCAACAGCCCCGCCTCTTTGAGCAAGGTCAAACCTGGGGGCTCGATCCCTAACCCAAGAGCTGGCCTGCCTGCATTTCCCAGCCAAGGCAGCAGGATGCAGTCCATGGACATCATGTGCCCAGGACTGAGATCAGCACCTGGCCTGCTGCAAGAAGGACCAACAGAAGTTTGCACCACCCCTGTGGGAGCTGGCCCACTCACCTTCCTGCCCAAATGCAAGGCCCCTCCTGTGGGAAAGCCATGTGAGGCAGAGGAATTCTACGCCAAAGGAACCTACTTGCAATACACACAATTTTTTCTTTTTTCCCCAAGCCCCTCCATGTCATTTAACTGAACCCACAGCCACACATTTGGTGAGCGATGGACAAAGAAGGTCAGAGCTAAACTTCTAAAATCTAAAGACCACTGCCCGCTATATATGCCTTGCAGTCCCTGTGCTGTGTTAGAATTGTGCCATCATTTCCCTGGCTCTGTTGCCTTCTTTGCCAGAATGATTGACAGCCATCTTCTGGCTGAGGTCAAGAACTGCCCACCTGATCCTCCTTCTAAGCCTATAATGGGAGGGCTGGAAGCATCCTTCTCAAGAAAATAAAGTGGAGAGAAAGGACCTCTCTCAGGGGACCAAGGATGATTTGCACCTTTGGGAATTTCCCTTTCTTCTAAGCATTCCGTTGAACACCTTTCTAGTCTAGAGAAATAAAATTCAGGTCTACTCCACTGAGTGGATGTTGGAGCAAAGCCCAGCTCTGATTCTACCTGAAGGTCCCGAAGTATCTCACAGGCAGTCTAGAGCCTCCTGGTGCAAGAGAGCTGCTCCAAAGGTGATACGGTAACCTCCAAGCGACAGGCCTGAAAATGCTATTAGGAAATTAAAACCAGAGCGCAGTGTTCCAATTCCCAGTGCTTCCTCCTTGGCTAGTTGTTCTGCCTCTTGCATCTCCCATCCCTCTTCCAGGCAGCCCTCCGGAGCAGCGCCCCGTTTCCTGATTGCCTCTCATCAAAGGAGCAGACAGGGCCATCCTTGTAAGAAAAAGCCCTCCGTTCCTCAGCCTGGGCCAGCAGCTCCCTCTGCCAGTTTCTTGGCTGCTGCCCCCGTTGCTCTGGGGTCCCCAAGGGATGCCTACCACCCCAGAATAAAGTGACTCCCCCTCACAATTCACCCAGAGGCTTCTTTTGAGGCCTGCCCAGCCAGCAAAACAGCAGATACAGTTTTGGCAAGCATCAAATCTGCTCAGCCATCAGTCACTCCAGGAGTCTCAAGGTTGCACAAGTCATCATCTGGGGATGGATTTCAGAGAATACGCATCAGCTAATTTTTGTAATAGCTCAGAACTGATTCCCCCTTGTTGTTTCTAAGAAACAATAAAGCATCTTCCTCCACCTGCTTGTCCCTGGCTTCCAGTATCTCCCATCAGAGCTGATACGGTCTTTACAGTCCTCAGGAAGGTCTGCTGATTCCTCACCTGTGCTACAGAATGAGAGAGGAGTGTGCGTGTGATGAGGGCTGTTTCTTGGAAACACAAGATTTACAGGTAGGCACCCAAACTTTCTGCATGGAGGCCATCCCTCCAGAATGCTCTTTTCTGCATTTTACACAATCCTCTAGAGAGGAAAGAAGTTAGACCAACATGAGCTCTCATTCTACTCCATGTGGTCAAAACTCAGGAGAAACTTTTGGCTTTTTTAAGCTATAAAAAGGAAAGGAGGCTCTCCGGTAACCAGTGCAGCCTTGCTCCACACTTAGGGTATTTCATGGCTGGTTTGAGTTCAAGCAATTCAAAATCAGCTTGGGGGAAAAGGAAAAATCTGAAATGGCAACACCTCTGCAGAACTTGCCTTTGGTGAACATGCTTTAGGAATGTTGATGTCTGTGGGTGTCCTGGTTTCTGCTGAAAGTAGAGCTTTTGCCAGAGGATACCGCTTAATTAACCATGATTTAATGAATAAACCCCAACAGGTTGGTTTCACACAATAGGTTAAGCCACAAATCACAGCAACTGAGTTCAGACAACTAACCACCTGAGGCTCCACTCCCACCACCCTCCAAGCCAAAAGACCATAGCAGGGTCAGAGAGCAAGCAGGGGCTACTTCCACAAAGCTCATGGCCTGGTCTATCAACCCGCTGTGACCAGGACAGAAGTCAAGGCAATTCCACCCAGTTCGGCTGAACACAGCAAAGCTGGGCTCGCCTGAAGGCGCTTCAGGTGAGGGCACCCCAGGCGAGGTCACCCCATGAACGAGGCAGGTGCTCAGCCCCCCAGCGCTCGCGGCTCCTGGATGCAAGGATCGGCCCTGCGAGGCTGTCGGCCTGCTGGGGAGTCTTTCTGCCCCCTCTTCGCTCCACCGAAAAGTCCCCCTCCGCCGACCGGGCCAGCCAGACCCCGGAGAGTGAGACCGGTTGAGCTCGGCCAGGCAGAAAGTAAGGCGCGCTGACTCGGGAGAAACCAACCGGGGGGCGGGGGGGGCAGGGGGCGCCGCTCTTACCTTGGCCCTCATCTGGCCCGAGGTGGAGACTTTGCGGATGAGCTTGTGGGAACCGCCCTCTTGCTCGCCTTCGCTGTCCGAGGACTCGTCGCCCGGGGCCAGCCGGTCCACGTCCAGCGAGGAGACCGACTCGCGGCCCTTGCGCAGGAACAGTTCTCCCGGGGGGGCCAGTTTTTCGGCCATCCTCCGCGCGGGGCGGACGTCGAGGTCCTACGAAGGAGAGGCAGGGGCGGGCGTGAGCCACGGGGCCCTCGGAGCCGCTTCCTCTTTTGCGCCCTCCAGCCGTAAACAGGGAGAGAAACCCAGCTCGCCCTCCTCCCGAGCCCGGGGGCGCGCGCCCGCTCGCCCGCTCACCCTGTCCCCCGTCTCCACCCGCCGACTTGGATGCCGCGCCAGGGGGCCGGGGGGCGAGGGAGCGGCGCTGCTTTTCCCCGGAGAGACCGCTACGGGCTGGGTTCCCGCGCAGCCTCTCCGGCGAACAGGTGGTTGGCGAAGCGGGGGCGGCGCTGGGGTCGGCAAGCCGGCCCTTGCGCGGTCTGCTTGGGCGCAGCCGCCTGTCTCTGTTCCCCACGGCTGCCCCGGCTCCGTAGCGGGCGACCTACCGCGTAGCAACGGCGGGAGAACGTGCTGGCCCGAGCCGAGGCAGCGTCCCCTTCTGCGTCTCTGCAGCGCCGCGGGGGGCGCGCGTGCCCGCTTCACCGTTGTCCGCCCGGCGCAGCTCACCGGAGCCTCCAAGCGGAGCGAGCGCTCCCGCAGCGGCAGCAGCGGCTGCGGCTGCGACTGCCGCTGCTCCAGATCCACCACCACCGCGGCACGTGTTGCTTCCTCGCCTCTCTTCGGCGCTCTCGCTTCCTCCCGCCAGCCGGCGCTGCAGTGCGCTCTCGCCCCGCCCGCCGCTGAAAAAACAAACGCTTTTCCCCGCCCCCTCCCATCCGAATCAGTCAAAAGCCTTTTAATCCGGATGAATGAACCCGGGGAAATTTCCTCCGCCGGGCTCGAAATCAGGCGCTGCAACGGGTTAAACAGCCTTTCCAGCCGTCAATGCGGGGCTCGGGAAACGACCCTCCGTTCCTTATTAGGGGAAAGCCCAAGGATGCCACCTTCCCCTTGGCCGAATTAGTGGGGTGTGCTTGGAAAGAAAACAGGCAGATTTCGGATTTGGATTCGGATCCGATTCGCTATCGCTTGGCTTTCAGGAGCGCCGGCGGCTGCAGGCGGCTCATTTTCCTTTCAGGCTGGTTCCCCGCATACGAAGCCGCGGTTGATCGAACCGAATGCGGCTGGCTGGGATCCTATAACACGCAGCAGCTGAATTTAACCAGACGCCATGGTGGGGAGGGGGGGGCGAACAAGAGATAGCATTCAGGGGACAGACCCGCAGAGGGTTGGAAGGAGCGGCGTTTCGGAGGTGGGGATCTCGGAAGCGGCCTTCTACTAGTGATTGCTTGTGCCTGTGTTCCCATGAAACACTAACTCTTACACTAACCAGGGGGGCTGAGTCCGCACAGCAGATGGGGAGGCCCAGCTAGACTGAAACAAGGAGGTGAGTTTGTGTTTCAGGATGAAGAGACAGCCAAATTCAGGGTTCGGTGGGCTATAATACGAATCCAGGAAACGGGGTTAGCTAAATAAAACTAGTTTGCTAAACCGGCAGGCAATAGTGCCTGTTAGGTCTTAGTTAAGTTGTCCTATTGATGCTGGGCAACTCTCAGGGCAGGTCTGCCCCCCCCCCCAGCCAGATGCTGAACACCTGCCCCAAGCTGCAGCCTTTCCCAAGAACTTTGCGTCATCCTTGAAGACCCTTGGATTCGGAGAGGGGAGCGGGCCACGTCTCCAGTACTTCTTGGCCCCTTGAGGCTGCAGGCTGCTGCTTTCTGGCTTGGCAAGGGCGTCCTGGCCCCTCGTCTTCTGGGCCAAGGACAGGAAGAGCGAGGTGCCTTTGCTCCCCTCCTACAGTGACCCATTTGTTACCTCCTCCTGTTCAGAGTCAGAGCCCCCCGCACAACTAGGCGTCTTTGGGAACCAGGCACTGAGTCACCTCCAGAGCAGCCTCTGGTCAGCCTTGAGCAGGGCACCCTCCAGAGGTGCTGCACCCACAACTCCCACAATCCCCAGCCAATCAGTCAAGGAAACAGGCTAGCAGGCAGGGCCCAGGGGCATTGTGGGGCATTAGGATGGGGGAGGCTGGAAGGCCCACCAACCAGGACTCCTTGCCCACAAAGCAGGTCCTTCCAAGGATCCTGTCCCATCCCAAGCCCCAGTCCTGCCTCTCTATCCCCAGGGAACTGGGAAATGGAGCCACACTCAGGCCCGGAAACAGGACTCTGAAGATGGGGACCCCAGTGACTCCCACAGAACCCCAAAAGCTCTGGAGGCTTTAACTCCTGCTTGTGGCTGCAGTGGCCAAGCACAAGACATGCCCCACCCCACCCCTGCGGCCCCTCTAGAAACCTGTCAAGTCCAGGAGTGAGAGAAGTGGGAAGGGCGACACCTGAGCCGAGGAAGACAGAAGGTGCTGGGAGAGGCGGGTGAGGGCTGGGGGCGGGGGGACTTGAGGTCTGCCCCTCTGGGGCCAAAGAGCAGCCAGGCAGGGTCTGCCTGGGCAAGCCCACTGTGTGTGACAGTTCAGCCCTTGCCCATGCAAAGGGCTTTGGGGGAACAACCCTCCGCTGACCCCTTGCCCTGAGAGAGACACTGCACAGGGCGGGCTCAGGGCACATCTCCAGAGCAGCTCTGGGCACCACTGGGTGACTGTCTGCCCCAGCCCCAGGCAAGAACCCCTACCTGGCAGGCCCCTGGCTATGCCCTTGCCTTCCCTCAGCAGCCGCCTGGCTCAGTTTAGTGGTCCCAGCATACCGGAAGCACCTCATGCAGGACTGAGTCCCCCCCAGGCAGCTTTGCAGAGTGGACTGCAGGCTCCAGCACCATCCCCTGCCCATTTGCCAGCCCTGCACACACATGCCTGTATGGGGCAGGGGCACTTCCCCCACCCCTTGGGGGTTTGTTCTTCAACCTGCTGACAACTCCAGTGCCAAGAGGGTCTTCCCTGGTGCTGAGCACCCAAGGAGTAAAGGGAGCCCCCGAATCGTGAAAGGCCTGACTGGTCTGAGCAGCCCAGCCCCATTAAGCACCTCACAGTGGCACACGGATGGAGAGGCAGCTCCTGGAGGCTGGGCTGGCACCTGCCAGCCCAATTTCCCCTGGCGAAAGGGCAGGTCTGCTTGTGCAAAGTGTGGCTGGTCACTAAGGGGGAGTCATGTCATATCCATAAGCTGATGAAGGTCCGAAAGCTGTGCTTGGGATGCACTTCTGAGAGATCCCTACTTCCACTGTTTCCACAATCCTAAGCGATCAGAATTATTAAATGCAGCACCCATGGCTCTTTTCTGCAACAAGCGAGTTTGGTAGCAGGGCATTCTGCACCCCTTAGGCCCCAAATGCACTGGCCGGTCCCCTATAGCTGCTGCAGCCTGGCCTCTGCTCTGCGTCACACGGAAGCCTGTCCACCTTTCCAGGACTGTTGTCTCTGCAAGTCACCCGAAGCCTCGAGAGAGCCGCCCACCGTGCCTCATCATGCAAAGAACATGATCCTGGGAATCTAGCCAGCTGCCCTGGTCCGTGGTCAGAGGCAGCCTTGCTACTGAGCCCTCTGCTGGCCAGCTGCCTCTGCCAAGACCAAGCCAGCCTTGCCATGAGGGCAAAGAAGCCAGAACTGCATGATGCTTTTCCCTTAGAAAGTGGGAGACTGACACCCCCTCCCCCTCCCCCCTTTTGCACTGCACAAATAAAACACGTCTCCCTTTCAGAGCAGGCCGTGGCCAGTTTCCGACACTCCTCCTCCAGAACAAATGCCATGCAGAGCTGGAGACCCAGTTAGCACCAATTTAATGCAAAATGTGATTCCGCCTTTCCCCCATCCCCATAATTGCACCCGCAGCCGAGGCACAAGCTGCCGGAGGTGGTGTCAAAACACCTTTGGAAACACAACTGAAGAGATCTTGCTGTGGAAACGTTGGACAGGAACCATGGATTCTTTGGTGTGTAGGAAGCACAAAATTACAGCCAGCAACTCAAGCATTTAATCACATAGCAACATGCCTTCAGAGTTGGTACTTGGGTTCCACCTGCACTGAGGAGGGGCTGCTTAGGCAGAGCAGCTGCTCGGAGCAAGCCAGGAATGGTGAGAGGGGCAGGTTCGGTGACCAGAGTGGGCAGGGGGCACCCCTGTTCTTACAAGTAAGTGCAGGGAGGAGCAACGTGTTTGCCATAAAAAGTGGGGGACTTCGCAGGGGAAGGAGAGCAGTCTGGCATTTGCAAACGTCCCAAGCTATGCAGAGCTCCTTCTGGAACCACCCTGCAAGCCCACTTGATGAAGAACCCCGTGCTGGACAGCCAGAAGCTGCGTCTGAGAGCGACCAGACAACATATCCTCCTCTTTTCAATTAGCACAAATACGTAACGCTTTTACAGCCAACTCCCTGCAAAAGACTTTGGTCTCAAAGAAGCAAGAACTACCGGGCGGGTGTGGGGTGTGGCAGGAGGCCAGGCTGGTGAAGACCGAAGGTGAGTTTCCAAGATTTGCCTGGGAAGAGCAGAGAGAGGCTGGCCTGCGACTTGGTCCACTGCTTCCCCACCCCCGGCTCTCAAAAAGGCACATCTGACTCACACCTGCTCCCCAGGCCCAGCAGAGGCTAAAGCAGCCTGAGTGCAGGACACCAAAGGCAACCACCAAGTGGCACACCGGTGACGATGGGCGGCCAAACGCCTGCATCTCTGAGCGCTTTTCCGGAAGGATGCCAACAGGCAGGCATTCAAGCCCCTCAAGGCCAGCCTTCCCCACAGGAGTAAAAGCCAGGTCGGCCCTTTGGAGGACGAGGAATCCCACTGAGGGGCCCAAGGCAGGATGCGGCCAAGGCCCAAGTGGCCGGGGCTACCGGGTTTGCCTCGGCCACCTTGGGGGCTGCTGGTGAGCATTAGGGGAGCCGCAGCCCCAGCTTCAGGGAGCAGCAGGTGGAGAAGCTGCTCTGGAAAGCCAGGCCTCCTTCCTTGAAGGCTGAGGAGGGGCAAAGAGGCAAGATTACTTGGAGCATGCAGTCCTCCTCCCCTGCTCCCCAGGTGCCCAGGCCGTGGGACTTCCACTCCTCTCAAGGCCCGGAGCAGTAAGGCAGCTTGGCTTGCCCCCTGCATCTCCCTCCCTCCCTCCTCGAGGGGAGGCTGCACAGCCAGGAGTTCAAGGCAGCCCAGTGCTGAAGAGGTTAAGCCAAGCAGACCGGGCTTCCTGCGCTGGGCCAAGGACAATGGAGAGGAAGAGGATGTGGGGGTCAGAATAGCCATGGCAGGATCCCAACACATTCCTCCGGCCACGGATGCAGGGGAGGTGGGAAGAGAAGCCCTCGCATATCCACCCCAGTTCCCCTCACACCAACGTTCTTGCCAGGGAATTTCAGCTTCAGGCCACGGCAGGAAGGTGGGAAGGGAGACCCCCTCCCACAGCAGGGCTGCCTGGCCAAACGCTAGGGAAAGAGCCAGTAACTGAAGCCAGATTGCCCACTGATCCCTCGGGTAGATCAAAGCAGCCAGCAGGACGCACAGCTCACAAGACAAGACAGGCTCACATATACACCTGCTGCCCCACTGTGATCTCTGGCTAAGGGAGTCTGACCATGCCCCACCGCAAAGCAAGGGTTTTCCGAGGCTGCTCTGGTGAAGCTTCCTGGGGTCCTCCTCCCCCACTGATCCTCACACGGCCCTGGTGCTGCAGGGAGCATCTCCTGCGCTCTCTCACTGGCAAAGGTCTTGCTGCTGGACAGGTGCCACCTGAGCCCACTCTGGCCTGGAAGCTCAGCCTCCAGCTGACTGCGTGAGAGAGGCGAGGTGAGGCAGGTGAATGTCTCACGCTGATGATCTGCACACTGCTCCCCTCCATGGGAAGTCTGAAGCAGCAGCCTTAAGTGCTTGGTGGGGACAGAAGGTGATGGGTTGCAGCGAAGCCTGGCAGTGCTACTTTGGACCAAGGCAAATCTTGCCGAGTGAAGCTCAGGTGCAGAGGGCTGCTGTAGATGTGGGCTCCAAACGGCATGTGTCATGCTCCTGACCAGCCAGTCCAGCCACCTGGCCCTCGCCCGACCAAAATCCAGATTTAACTTGGAAACAAACCCTAACACAGCAGAGAGGAAAATAAATAACGTGGACCAGCAGAAAAAGCACCTTCAAGAGTTGTAGGCACAGAAGGTGAACAGTGGGTCCCACAGCTGGGCTAGGAAGGTCTCCCCAATTATTGTGAGGGAGAGTTTCCCTGGTCCACTCAAGGCTGGGATGGAGACAGTGGGGCCATCTCATCTAGCCAGCCAGGTAGTCTCGGGGGAGGCTGTGGGGACCCCAGCCTCTTCGTTCCAGGGTGACTCCAGGATTCCCATGGCTGCCTGTCTTAAGCAGCAGCCAGACAGCTGGTCCTGAGTGCAGGTGGGCACATCTCTTTGGCAACGGGCACGTGGGTGGCCCCTCTACCCCGGCCATGGAGGAGAGGAATGGGCATGGCTATTTGGCACAGCCCTCTTTGGCAGGAGGCGCCACTGCTTTCCAGAGCATGGGAAGTCACCAGAGGTCCCGCAGGCTGCAGTCAGCCCCCAACCAGCGAGGTCTGGGGGCTCCCCTAGTGCTCTCTGGGCCTCCGGGGCAGGCTCTCCCAGAGGCACCGCAGCTGCTCCTCGCCCAGCTTGATCTTTTCGTCCAGCTGCCGCTGCTGGATCGCCAGGGCAGACTTCATGCGCACAAAGTGCTGATAGTCCTGCAGCTGCTCAGCAGGTAGGCAGCGCGAGACACTGGCAGAGATAAGCTGCTCCCGCTGAGCCACGTGCTCCTGCAGCTCCTTGGCATCCTCCAGCTGCGCCAAAAGCTGCCGCTTCTTCTCCAGGAGAGCCATCTTGTGGGCAGGGGAGGGGAGAGGAAGAGGAGAGAGCTGGTCAGTGCCGGCCACCCAGGGGCCTCCCAGACAAGGAGCCTGTCCCTGCTGCCAAGCCAGGCAGGTAGTGTGCCAGAATGGGACCCCGGAGGCAGCACTGGTGCACCAGCCAGGGGAGGAAAGGGGGGTGGGGGGCAAACCGGCTGCACCGCAAACCAAAGGGCAAGTGATATAAGGGGCAGCTTAGCCTTCGAGCCTTGCAGACAGAAACATCACCCTGCAGTCTGCATGCAACGGGTACACCGACTCCCATTCTTTGAGCCCGGTTGTCATCCCGGCACATGTAGCTGGAGCCTCAGCAAGGATGGCTCAATGCAGGGACCCCAGAGCAGCCCAAGCAAGCCCCCCTCTGCTGCATGGCCAGTGCCCCTTCCCAGCAGCCTCCCTTCCCTCTCGCTTCAGCCACTTACCTTCTCCTCTTCCTCTTCTTCCCCCTCCTCTGCATCCAGGACACTAAGGGCATTCTCTACCCGGGCCAGCCTCCCGGACAGCGAGAGCAGCAGGTTGACCATCTTGTCCAGGTCGCCCATGACGAGGCGGAACTTCTCCAATTCGTGGGGCTTGCAAGCCTCCTTGATATAGTTCTCCACCTCTCTGCCAAGGGCCACATTGGCACTCAGCTCATCCTGCAGACCCTGCTGGGCCTCCTGCAGCACTGCCAGCTTCCGTCCAATGCTCTCAATCAGCTGCACCTGCAGAGCAGAAAGATCGGTCCGGCTCAGGGCTGAGTCAGCATTTCCACGGTTTTCAACCCTCGCGCCTCCCAACCTGAAGAGGTGGGCTCGCCTCCAACGGGGACTCCTCGGCCCAACCATGAATTTTCAGGACCCGGCAGAGCGCATCAAACATGTTTGGATCCCCAGGACAGATCAAGAGCATCTCTTGAGGCAGGAAAGAAACGGCAGAACAAAGGAGAGTTTATGGGGGCCCGAAGTCGGCTTCCTTGAGCTGCGAGGGAGCCTTGGGGTGGTCTGGAGGCAGCTGCTAAGCTGCTCAGGCCAGCCAGGGAAGCGAGAAGCCGCACCTGTCCTGCTGACTTCTCAGCTGCATGCAAGGAAAGGAGGGGAGGCCATTCACTCAGCCGCTTGAACCTGGACTTCTCCACTGAGCCAAGCATTTTAGACCCCAAGGATGGGGTTTCACATCATTCAGGCTGCCAATGTGTGTTGCCAGGTGGAAGAAAACAGCACAATGGGTGAAAAACACCAGGGAGTGGTACATTAGAGCCAGCCTCTGCTCCCTTCCAGGGCACCCCTCAAACAAGCAGAAGGAATCAGACCCAGAGAAGAGGGCATCCCCTTGTCGCAGGGCTGCTGGAGTCAGCTTTCAAAGGATCTCATTGGTAACTTAAATGAAGACTTCCTTCTCCTGGAGAAGCCCAGAAACTTGGGGGAGGGAGGGAGCAGGGCCCCCGTTTGGGAGTGGCTGCCAGTGGGTGCTGCATTCACTGGCAAGCTTCAGTTGGTGGCCTTCAGAGGGGGTGGTGGTGGTAGCAGGTGTTTCAGAAAGCAAAGGCTGTCCAGCCCCAATTAAAGGCCGGCTGGCTGTTGGCTCTGCTGGGGGTGTGTGGCCACTCCTCCGAGAGCAGCAGCTCCTGGCGATCAGCTGGAGCCAAGGGCCCCCCCATTCGGCTCCCCGCAGCTTTGCCAGGGTCAAGACGGCTCTCTGGCCCACAGACCCTCTGCAGCTCAGCCGTCTGTGGGCACTGATTGGCTGGGGCGGGACAGGGAGAAAGCACACCTTCTTCTGCGCCAGGTCAGGGTCCAGCTCCTCCTCTTCTGAACCGGCAGTGGCCACCTGAGACCGGTCCATCGTCTTACTCAGCAGCTCGGCCTTGCTTGCTGACAGGTTGTAATAAGTCAAGGAGGTGGTGGGGCTGGTGGCTCCTCCGCTGGCTGGGGGCTCCAGGGGCATCTGCTGCCTACGCCAAGAGAACGTGTTATGGGAGGTGTGAGCCCAGGGGGGAGAAGAGACTCTCCTCTTCTGTCTGACACCAGCAGGGAGGCTCTGCATCCACCCAAGGAAACGGGTGCTGCAGCTGGAAAGCAGCGGAGGTGCCCCCCTGCCCATGCAATTTACGTTGATCTCTCACTGCTCCAGGGCGGCAGGATGCGTGGTTTCCCCCCATTTTCTGATTCCAGCCACCTGCAAGAAGGCTAAGGGCCCAGGATTGCCTTGGCGGAGGAAGGGGGATCCAGAATCGGCCCTCCCCAAGCCAGGTCCAAGCACTGACCGTGGGCCACGTGGGCTCTCCTGAGGCTGACTGTTCCACGCCTCGGGACCCTCTGCATCTCACCCCTTCCCCCAGACTCTGCAATGCCCAAAGAGGCCTACCTTTCAGGGCAGCTGGGTCCACTCCCCAGTGGAGACCAGTCCTGCCCTCTCCATGGGGGGCCATCGCTTGCAGGAAAGAGGTCGCCCATCACCTCAGCTGCTGACCTGAGCCCCAAACCAGAGCTCAGCACTCTGGCCAGGGAGCGGTCCCTGCCCGCCACGTCTCGCATCAGCTCTTCCGAATTCAGGCGTGAGGGGGGCGGCCCTGCCCTCCAGCTGGCCCAGCTGCTCTCTCCTGTGGCATCCCTGGACGCTGGCACACAGTGTGGGGGGTCTGTGGGGCATAGGAGGGGTGAGCCCGCAGCACCACTCACCCAGTGGGGCCTTTGCCGCACCCCAAGCAGAACGGACTTACGCAGGCTGGGGGATGGCTCCAAGGGGCTGCTAACCGGCCTCTCCTGCTCCTCGTCCAGAGGGTGCTCATCGGTGGCTTCCTCCGCCAAGGGAGTGGCTGCCCTTTAAGCACAAAACCAGCCAAGCTCTTGTCAAGGCCAGGCTGTTCCTCTCACCCAGGCAGGTTGGAGGATGACCTAAATGGGGCTTTTGTGCACTTCTGTGTCTTAAAGGAAGGGGGAGGGGGGCCTTTTCACCTGTGAGGCTGCCACAAGCCCCCTTCCTTGCCTGACTGCAACTGAGGTAGGGGGGACCTAATGCCTGTGTGGGAAGGGCGGCTGGCTGCCCCGTTACTCAGCCGATGCCTCCCCTGGGACTGTCTTCCGAACTCCGCCCTCCAGCCACTTGGCACCCTGAACACTGGAGGCCAAATGTGAGGCCACTTGCCTGGGAGAGCCACTCTGGCCACTCGCCTCGGGCATCAGCCACTCCAGGCTCCGGTGTGGCGAACTGTGGCAGTAGAAGTGGTGGTTGTTTTGCTCCTGGAGGGAAAGGGCACCACTAGGTGCCACAGAAGGCAGTGGTGGGCTCTGCAGCTGAGGCCTGTTGCTCCACAGCCGCTCTGCAGGCAGGCTCCGAGACCGCTGCCTGGCTGCTTCGAGGCCGCTCTGGTTGGGGCCCCAAGAGTCGTCTGAGTGTGCGGGCAGGCCGGCCTGGGCAGGGAGAAGCTGTTGATGTGAAGCCCAGGAGGGGCGGTACTTCTCCCAGTTGGGTGGAGGAGGCCGTGGAGGGGGGACAGCCTTTCTCCTGGCTTGGCACAAGGGCGACTTCTGCCCCGTCTCCTCCAGCTTGGCCAACGGGACTTCTCGCCACTCCCTTGCAGACATGCCGGCCGGCTCAACGCAGAGGTGACTCTCTGAGTAGGCCCGTTCGCGCAAGCAGGGTTTGCGCAGCTCGCTGGGGCCCGCCTCTGAGCCAACCTTCTCCACTGCCCATCTTGATTGTTTGCAGTCCCAGGAGAGGTTGCGTGTGGACGCAGCCCGGCAGAAAGGGGACCAGGCTGGTTCGGCGCGCTCAAAGCAGGTCCAGAATGGGCTGACCCTTGCAAAGGCCATCTTGTGCTGCAAGAGCTGACTGGAAGAAAGAGGAGGGGGCTGGAGACCCAACAGTGGGCAGGAGCTGATCGCCCCTTAAACTCAATAGGTTGGGGGCTGCTTGCCAAGACACCCTCCCTCTGAGGAGGTGACCAGGGTCTCTCAGCTGTTGGGCTCCACTTATTTGGCCAAAACACTAATTTCACTCTGCAAGAGAAAAGCAGATTAACTGCAGCCACGCTGGGTGCTGCCTTGATTCCACAAGCTGGTCTCTCGCACGAGCCGTCTGATTCTCGGAGGCAACTACCCAATTCGTCTCCTTCCCCCCAAAAAACACCAGAGCAAAGGGACAGGCTTGGTCCATACTAGCAGCACCAACTCTAGGGAGGTGGTGCCAGGCAGGTGCCAGACTGGTGCACACAAATGCCATCATCTGAACTCCTGACAAGGGAGGCCATGACAACCAGCTCCGAATCGCCTCTCAGAGAATACGTGCCCTGCCCGTTGTCTCGGGAAGGGCTGCCCATCCCCTGAGCCTTTCTGGGGAACCACCCTCTATGCGGGGAAAAGGGAGGCCAGCGCAGATCTGCATCTTCCCTTCCCGCCAACGAGGGACCCTCCGCCATCTTGCCCGAGCAAGCTGCAGGCAGCCAAGAATGCCACCGGCTAGCGGCTTCAAGCCCAGAACTGACACAGAAGGAGACCGCCTGTGGCAAAGGCACAGGTCAAGGGGATGAACAGGACGTGCTCTTACAGCCAGCAAGAGTCCCCTCCAGAAGCCTCCCCCGGACCTTCTCCAGACTCTGACAGCAATGCGGAGCTGCCCAGCTGGATCTGCAGGGCCTCCGCCACACATTCAGAGCATCCTGTAACACCGGGCCAGGGAATGGCCACTGCCAACCTGCCCCAGTTTCTTTGGGGCCAATCCCCCCCCCCCTTTCTGTTCTGGCCTGGCAACCACTTACCTGATGGATTGGCTGCCTGCTCTGTCCATGGCGGGGGGCTCCCACTGATCCACCGGCAATTCCTGGCAGGCAGAAGGGGAGAGTGAGGCGACTGGATGGAACAGGTCCTGGAGCCCCTGGGAGGCCCTTGACGTTCTGTCCCTCTGGCCTGGCAAAGGGGGGGAAGCCTGGGTAGCCAAAGAAGGCCCATCCCACCCTTTCTGGGATTGCACCGCTTGAGCAGCTGAGGTGTTCTCCCCCCACCCTGGTCAGCCCCCCCCAGCTGCCAGTCTTGCCTCCCCCTCTGGCCTGAGAGACCCAGAAGTATCCTCGGCCAGACGCCCTGCGGAACACGGGCAGCCCTGGGAAGGGGTGGGCAGCCACCCTCACGTGCCTGTCGCTAAAGGTCTCCTGCTGCTAAACCGGTTGATGTCAGCCCTGCACCATAAGCCAGACTCGAACACCAAGCCACGAATACTGAGACTACTTTTATTATAGGGTTACAGTAACGTGCCCCCCTGCCTTTATCCTAGAGGGGACCAGGGAGGGTCAAGCCCGAGGTGCTTCCTCAAACTCCCCTCCTGCCTTGGGCTGGGGTATCTCTTATCTGACCCCTGCCTTGGCTGTGGCTCCTCCTCTTCCCCGAAGTGATTCTCACAGCCCATTGTAGGTCCTCCTCTTCCCTGCCACCACCCTCTTAGGATGCCTCCTGCTCCCCCAAAACCAGACTGCCTTTCCAAGGGAAGTACAGGAAGGAAGGAATATTCTGGGAACCTGGATGGACCAGGCTGACAGGCAAGATGAACTTGAGAATTCGACCTACCATCTGGAAAGGCTTCCTTGCTTGCCAGGGACCGCCGTCTTCCAGGAGCTTCTGCTGAGCTGGGCAACAGCAGTCACTGCAGCAGCTCCAGGGACAGGGGTGACAATGGTGGGCACAGTGGCTGGATGACATTGGCACGTTCCTTGCATGCAGCATGGCGCACTCCTCCCGGAAGCTGTAGCTGCAGGCTTCTCGGAGGGTGCAAGAGCAAGGAAGAGGCCGCCAACCCTCGCGGTCTGCACTGTGTCGAGCCAGGGGCTTGCACAACCCCAGCACCTCTGGCCGGAAGTCCTGGTAGCTGGGTGGCGATGCCGGGCACCAGTAGCACTGGTCAAGGGAGTGGCGGCGGGAGCCCCTGTGCTCGGCGGTCCCTGGCTTCTCTGCCTCGGGGGACTGTGCACTGCCTAGCCTGCCCTGCTGGGAGCCCGTGGGCCTGGAGGATGGCGGCTGGCTCGTCTCCTCGAAGAACTTCCGCCGGTCGGCGAAAGGCAGAAGGCCGGGTTCCTCCGCAGGTGGCTGTGAGGATGGCTCTGGCTCCGACTCCTGAGGCTGCAGCTTGTGCTCCGGGGACCACCGCCAGCGGCCTCCTCTGCGGGCTGGCGGCAGAGACTTCTCCAGCCAAGCGGTCTCCTCCTTGGGCATCAGGTCCCCAGACGGCCTCTGGGGGCTGCACGGTGCGCTCTTCCCACCAAACACACTCAGCTCGGAGCCCCAGTGCTTGGGGGGCACAGCCGGCAGCCCGGAAGAGCCATGGGGCTTGCCCTCTCCTAAGCCCAAGGGAGGGGGTGGGGCAGGAGCCCTGGTGTGGGCAGGGGGCTCCTCGGTCTCTCGGGCAGGCTCCACCTCACACCCCAGCACCTTCACGCCTTTTGCCTTCTGGAGCTGGGCTTTGCGCCACTGGATCTCGTTCCGCAAGTTGGTGGCAAAGCGGTCACTACGTCGGCGGGTGTGTGCAGAGCGATGCTGGGCCGAGCCCCGCTTCTGGGCAGCTGGTGGGCTCCTGGCAGCATTTGGCAAAGTATCCACGGTGGGGGCTGCCTGGAGGCCTGATGGGGCGGCTCTGGCCTTTCCAAATGGTGGTGGCGGCGGGGAACCTGCCAGGCCAGCAAGGGCACTCTGGGGCCTCCCTAGTGCTGTGCAAGCACCCCGAGGTGGAGAAGGCGGCCCCCCCAGAGAAGCTGGGAGAGGATCCAGCTCTTCTGTTCGTCCACGGGTGTCCTGGCCATGGTGGCCTGGACTCAGCCACGGCTCTGGTGCCGGCAGGTTCTTCTCCTCCTTGTGCAGCGGGGACACTGTCCAGCGAGGGCCCTCCTGGCCACGGGAGACATCCAGGGCCTGCAACTCGGCCACCAGCAAGTGTTCTGGGATGCTGTGGCGATGGCCCAAGGGCCCAGCCCAGCCTGCCTCCCAGGGAGATGGGGCACTTCTGTGGCTGTCTGGCTCCGCCTCGTGCGCCTTCTCTTTCAGGGGGCCTCCCGAGGGGCGTCTGGTGTTCTCCTCAGCCAAGGGGCAGTGAGGGTTTGGCGGGCCCTTCTCCATCGCAGGGTGTTGCTCTGTGTGTGAGCTCAGCAGGTAGTACTGGTCAGTGAACAGAGAGTCCTTCAGGGGGCCTGTGCTGGCCAGCTTCCCCCCGGGCCCGTGGGGATCTCCACCGGGTGTGCAGAGGGGGGAGTCCGAGCTCCACGGACCCTCGGGACACAAAGGACCTGTGTGGGAGGGGGGTCTCGGGGCTTCCGGGGGAGAGCCACACGCACGCAGACTGTCCTGCCTCACAGGTGGCCGGGGAGGGGCGGCAGCTGCCTTGGCAGGGCTGGGAAGGGAGCCTGGCTGAGTGCCAGAGGGGAGCCCGGTGCCAGGGGCTGGGAGGGGTGGGCCTGCCAGCTCGCCACCCGTTTGCAGGTAGCGGGGCTCTGGCAGCTGGCTGGGCTGGGCGCTGTCCACGGGGCCGCTCTCCTCGGGCCGTGGCGCGGAGTCGGAGGTGCTGGAGCTGGCGGAGAAGGAGCTGTAGGCAGAGTCCCGCTGGCTCTGGCGCAGGGCCGGGTCGATGGGGGAGAGACCGCCCTCGTAGTAGGCCCGGCCAGGCGGGTCCAGACTTCCCATGCTCTCGAGGGAGCCGCTCCTTTCTGTGACGCAGTGGGGAGAAAGAGGGTCCCACGGCAAAGGCAGGTCACTGGGGCGGGAAGAAAGGGGGCCCCCGCGTCAGCAGGGACAGGCAGCCCCGCCCAGCCCGACTCCGTTTGGCCCACCGCTACTCTCTGCTCGATGGTGCGGCAGCAGCCCTTCCCTCAGGGCTAATCCCTGTCGGGCCCTGAGACTCACCACCTCCCTTGACCCCCTCGACCCCTGCCCTCCCCTCTCGGGCTGCGAGCCCCCTTTGCCCCCTGCCTGGATGCAGGAGGGGAGCATCCTACCATCTGCTCATCCCTGGGACTCAGATGAGCAGCAGGCAAGGCAGGGAAAGGCTCTCAGGGCAAGGAGGGCACAGCAGCTGCCACCAGGAGCCCAGCACCTCCTGCCCGCACAGGAGGCCCCTGCATGCCACTGAGGAGCATCAGCATCAGCATCAGCAGTGTGGTTGATGCATTGGGGCCTCAGGAGCACCACAAGTCCAAGTCTCCCAAGGGCTCCTGTCCAACTGCTGCCAGGCCCCCCCTCCCATTTGGATGAGGAGAGCTGGTGCCAAGCTGGGGGGGCTGTGGGTTCTGCACCACAGAGGGCCAGCCTGGCCCAGAGTGGGA
Source organism: Candoia aspera (assembly GCF_035149785.1). Classification (NCBI taxonomy): domain Eukaryota; kingdom Metazoa; phylum Chordata; class Lepidosauria; order Squamata; family Candoiidae; genus Candoia; species Candoia aspera. Next base: position 428,648 of record NC_086164.1, on the reverse strand, counting down.
GAGGGTGCAGCTCCGTGTCCTCTGAAAGAGACAGTCCCACCTAGGGAAGGGTGCGTGGGTCCTGCCTGCCATGTCACACCCTCCAACTGAGGGAGAGTTGGCAGCTCCTCCTGCCCGCTTGGGCGAGGAGCTGAAGCCGTTATTCCTTTCCTTGCTGGCAGCCTGAGTGCCGCTGGGCTGCCTCCCTTCCCGACGGGACAAAATGCATCAAGGCCTCTGGGGGAAACGTTGCCCAGCGTCACACTCCACATCAGGAATGCCCAGGAGTGGACATAGCTGTACCTGGTTCAGCCAGAGCTCTGAGAAGGAGCCAGCCAGCAGAGAAGAGGTGCTGGGGCTGCCCCACCTACACTGCACCTACAAGTGCAGCGTAGGTGGGGCAGAGCCACCTACACTGCACTTGTAGGTGGGGAGAGCCAAGTGGGGAGAGCCAGGCACATGGCAAAGCTTTGGGGCTTCAGGGCACGGCCAGGACCTTCTCTGCATTCCCAGCCCAGGTCACCCACCATCCAAAGGCGAGGGGCACAGAGCCTGAGGCTAATTGTTACTACGGCCCGGCTGGGGTGAACCTCCCTGCGGCCCAAGCAGATTCTGCTCCCCACTTTTAGCCCAGGAGAAAATGAGTGGTGCCCCTGGAGGTGCAGAAGCAGTGACGAAAGCATACCCTCATCCCCTGCTTAGAGAGAGGGCCTGCAGGAGCCACATGGCTGCCCCCCCGTTCCTACACTGGTGCTGAGACATGCCCCTCCAGCCAGAAAGGAGCCCCCAGCCTCCCCCCCTCTCCCCTCTGGCGCTCACCTTGTCTCGCAGCCCAAATGCCAGGAGAGGCTGAGGGGGTCAGCAGGAAAGGTCATGGTGGCAGCTTCAGTCCGGACCTCGGAGAGCTTGGCCAGATGCCATGAGTGGGGCCTGATGATGGGCACGTTCCTCCTGCCAGGCGCCAGGACAAAGAGAAAGTGAGGGCCAGGAAGTAGGGGAGTCTGGTGGGCCACAAGTCTCTCCAGGCGAAGCCAGCTGCCCCTCCGCCACATGCCCAAGTGTGCCCGTTGCCCTCCCCCGTGTCCCAAGCCTCTCACTCACTGCCACTCCCCCATGACAATCTGAGCCTTTTCCTCCCTGGCCCCACCCAGCTGGCATGGCCACTGCCCCTCCCCTGTTGTGAAGGACAAGATGCTGCTGCCAGTGGGGAGACTGAGCCCCACTTCACCAAGTGGCAAAGTGCCCCATGGCCATCTCAATCCGCCCCCACCCCTGGTTCCCAACCAGCCCAGCTCAGCAGACTGCCGCCCAGAAAGGCCACTCGGTGACCTCCTGCTGGAAGCGAACTTCCGGGCTTGGTGCTGGCTGGTGCCATTATGGCTGTGCTGCTCCAGCCAGGGAAGGCTGGCCTGAAGGAAGGGCCCCTGAGCCAGTGCAGAGTGGAACCGGTCCCAGAGGAGAGCTGCATGGGTCGGCAGGGGGAACGGGGCCTCTTTGCCAGAGACTCGGCCCCCCGGCCAGAGCCCCGCCTGGCCCAAACGGACTAACGGTCCCACGAACCCCCAGCAGCTTCTTGATGGGAACCCGCAGAAGCAGCATCGACAGGAGCCACACACACCTGCCTGCCCACCCAGGTCCTGCAGCGAAGCTGAGCCCCACACCCTGCGGCAGGACCCAGCTTCTCCTTTCCTTCACCCCAGCCAAGCCCACCATTCTCTCCCCTCCCCCACAAAAAAATGAGGCCAGGCGCAAGCAGACATGGAAGGGAGACCTCCCCACCCCCCGCAGCTCAATACGTACCTGTCCCAGGAAACAGGGCAACCCTTAGGGAGGAGAGGAGGCTGTGCCAGGCTCCAGCCCAGCCCCACCGGCCACCGCAGGCAACTGAGTGGGACTGGAAGCTGCACGTCAGGCCAGCTCAGCAGGGAGGGGTTCCTGCCCCCACAAGCTCCTGGAGCCAGACCCCGTCCTCATCTCCTCCCAGCCAGGAAGCGGTGAGGAAGTGATGTCCAGGGAGATAATGGAGCTGGCAGCAGTAGTCTCAGAAGCCGAGACCCCGGGGGACGGGCTTTCCTGGATCTTGGAGCAGCAGCCTCCCCTCCCCTCCCCTCCCCGCAGCTGGGAAAAGGAAGCCTCCCTCCACGGGGACCACCTGCATCCTAGGGGAGAAGGGGGTGGTCGAGGGTCTCCAAGGTGGGAAGTGCTGAGCCCCTTGCCTGGCCAGGCGGCATGGGGAGCGGGATTCCAGAACATCTCTTGCTGGAACAACGGCCTTCAGCTGAGCTTCAGGACGCCTGACCCCCCCCCTGCCCCCCCCCACACAGAGGAAGTGGCTGGGACGGAGTGCAGGAAGGATGAGATCATTGCCAGCTCAGTTCAGGGGCAAAGGAGAAGCCGGAGCTGAGGTGGAGAAGAGCGTGCTGCGGGGCCAAGGCAAGCACACCCCTGCCTCACCACAAAGGGCTGAGGGCTCTTCCCTGTTTGCAGAGAGGCAGGAAGCTGGGAACTCCAGGGGTAGCAGCATCGAGGGGGCTTTCTCTCCAGTCCCCAACTGAGTGCCAAAGGAGAACTCCCCCCCAAGCTCCACTCCCAGGACAGGGCGGGCATGGTGGGGCTGGGAATGTCACTTTGGGTGCCCCTGCATGATGCTCAGGATGGGAAAAACCGTCCACATGCATTGTCAAGTTCTCTGGCTTTCCCCCCAAAAATGAAAATAATCCTGTCCAACCTCCCTGGCTCCAGAATCCCAAACTGATTCAGATCCACCTGACAGGCAGTGGGAATCTACTGAAGCGGCCAAGAGCTTTGCCCAAACTCCTGTAGCCCCACCTGGTCCCTGCAAGTGCAGCAGGCACTCATTTTTCCAGCCGACTCCACCCCCAAAAGGAGCTGGGCTGCCTAGGACTGGTCCCTGAGCCTGCTATACCCCGAAGGGCAGCTGATCAGGGTGCATGGCACCCCTCCAAGGCAATCTCCAGCTCTCCTTCCTCTGTGGGCATCTCCACCAGGCATCACAGAGGCCGCACCTCCACAGATTGGGGAGGCCCCACGTGTCCCTGCCCTCTTGTGGTTAATGACTTCTGCCTTGCCAAAAGTGATGGGCCCTGCAGATTTTTAATCTGTTTTGTTTTTGTCTTTTTGCAGCTCCTTTCCTCTCTTTTATGGAATCATTTTGTTTTCAATTGTTGCATCGAGTGATGCAAATAGACAGGAAGAGAAGGAAAGATATCACGTTTTCTAAAATAAGCGTGCATATAGCTGTTGGATCACCACATCAGTCCCCAATAGGGGTTCCAGAGTGTTTTGGCATCCAAAGATTTTCACCACAGAGAACAAGGGTAAGATGGCAGTTTCAGAAAGTTTACTCAGGAATATGTTCAAGTGGTCCAATGAGGCTTGTTCACTTTTAGGAAAGTGGTCACAACATTTCAGCTTCCTGGCAGCAGATACCAGAGCAAAGGCCCCTGGTCAGGACTCCAGATGGCCGCAGGGCAAACACACTTTTCTTTTCTAGCTCTGGGTTGAAAGGGTTGGAGAGGGAAATCTCCTCTTCCAGAGGGCCGGGCTACATGCCGCAAGGCTCCTTGGAGGCAGTCTGGCTTCATTACTGCAGCCCGTTCCTGGCAATTCTGCCAGAGGCCAACGGGGCAGAGTTCTGTCCTCCCCTGCTTCAGACGTGTTTTATGTACCCATAACCGATCTGTCCGGGTAGAGAAATCCCAGACAAATAAAGAAGGCAAATATTTGCCTGAACTGGTTTCTCTTTCTTAGAGAAAGACAGCACTCTGCGAAACTCAAAACTATGCATGTTTTCCTCCCAATAGCCTTGTCCCAGGCGGTGGTGCCTCTTTCACATTTCACAGTTATTCAGTTCTTATTAGCTGCAACGTCAAACACTAGAACTCCTGAAGGACTGCTGTGCTCTGGAGGCAGCAGAGGAGAGGAGGAGGAGCCCAGGGGTTTTTTAAAAACCCATTTCTGACATGGGGAAAAAGGTGTCCTGCTGTGCGTTATGCTGCCTTGGCCCACTGCAGATCAGCATGCGATCCCAAATTCCTGCCACAGGATGGCAGCAGCACCCCAGTTCAAGGAGCCCCCCCACACCCATCCCTGCCCCCCGCCCCTCCCCCCATCTGGAAAAACTGGCAGGAGCAGCGCCATGAGCCACGTGGAGTGGATTGCAACCCGCTTGCCCGCCCCTTTTGTTGTGGTGAGAACAGCACTCCTCGAGCCCCAGAGAAAAGCCATGTGCTGCCTACCACCTCTTTGCCAGGAAGAACTCTTTCCCTGGCAGGAGAGGCCCACATGGGCAGTGCCCCCCATCCAGGGTGGGGGGGGCTCCCTTCTCACCTCCGGATGATCATCTTGAGCGTGCGGTAGGACCCCTTGATCAGGATGAGTGCTTCCTGCCGAGAGCCGTAGAGAGGGGTGCCGTTGATGTTCACCAGTTCATCACCAGAGCACATCTTCTGCGAGAGGGCCGCCTTCCCTCCATCTTCCACCTGAAAGGGTCAGAGCCAAGGTGGGGGTGGGGTGGTGGATAACTGGCCAGGCTGAGGGACCATCTTCTATGCTCCCTGGGTGGCTCACAGCCACAACATACAAGAAACGATAGAAAACCAGCATCCGGGCACAGAAGCCGAACACAGAGATTTCTCCAGTGGCTCACAGTCCTCTCCAGAGGGCTGGGCCAGAGGCTCATCTCCAACCAGGCCCTGGAGCCCTTCGCTGGCTTTTATTCTACCCTTCTCTTAAAATCGGATCCCTGCCTGGTCTGGGCTGTATTGATCCACTCTCTGTGCCCACCATCCAGCAGTCCCATCATGGAGGGGAGAGGGGCTCTCCTCCCCTCCTCAAGGTCACCTGTCTGCCAGACTGTCAACAAGGAGACCCACCATGGAGCCAGCAGTTGGGAGGTCCCCCTCTAGCCACTCAGCCTGAACGATCCTGGCAATATACATTATGTAACAATGGCCATTTTGTGAGGGTGCCCAGAACATTCCGCAAATACCAGATGCCCCCACCTGCATGAAAGTTTACTTTCCTCTGTTGAATTCAAAGATCAATGTGGTGATCGGTAACTGGCAAGAGAAAAATCATTATTTCAGTTTTTCTTTCTCTTGGACAGACTTTTGGGGGATAAGGTGAAACTAACAACCATAAGAAAGTTGAAATGTTAACCAAAAGTTCCCTGACCTGGCAACCTTAGTTGGGGATCAAAGGAGCTGTAGCCCCACATATCAGACTAGTATCAGACCTGGGACAATCTTTGTCCTCCCACCCCCAGCACGCAGTTTATACTTAAATAAAATTGTCTGGAATATGATCTGCCATTTATAATTAATTGAGGTTTAGAAGTTCTTACAACCAGCCTGGTCTAGACTCTGTAACAGCAGAGCAAGTCTCTCCCCATTTGCTGGGACCAGCGACCTCAATTCACACCTATGCCTAATGCAAATTCCAGACAGACAAAGACCTCCCGGAGCTGAGGGATAAGGGTGGAATCCGTTCGCTGACTGATTGCAGCTTCGGCAGCAGCCAGGACTCCTGGATGGAGCCTTGCTTGCAGACATGACAGCTGCTGAGCTCTGGAGCACCCCGCCGGGGGATGAAGCCAGCCCTGGAGAAGACACTGCCTCTCCTGCACTCCTCTGACCATACAGCAAACCGCAGGTGAGAAGGCCTCCCACCCCCAGGTCTTCTGGAGGTGCTGGGGGCACATCTTCCAGGATTCCCAGCCTATTTAGTCACATGGGTGGGGAATTCTGGGTGCTTCTGACCTGGAGGGGCCTGGGCCACAGGCAAACAGGCTCACCTTCTGGCAGCGCCAGGCCCAGGTGAGGCAGAGAACGCACAAGTTGCAGCAACAGTGTCTAGACACCCACCGCCCTTCCGAATCTGGGAAGGACCTCACTCGGTGGCTAACAGACTGGAGTTCTGGGAACTGGAGTGAGGAAACTGAGCTTGTTCTCCCAAAAGCAAAGCCTGCAGACCAGCCCAGTTTTCAGGCTGCTCAGACACGTGCTGTGCCAAAGACCGTCCGGGGGGGGGGGGGGGGGAGGTTCCTCTGCATTAATTCTGGGAGGGGTCTATCAGACTGTGAGCTTTACTTCCCACCCTGATGCCAGTCGGTGGACCATGGGATTCCAGTAAAAGGCTAAGTGGCAAGAAGTTTGTCCTGCACAGCTCCAGGAATCCAAAATAACTTTTAACTTCTCTGCACAAAACAGAAGAGCCACCAAGTCAGGGAAAACACGGGACCATTCTCTTGCCCTTCACCCAGCAGCACCAAGAGAACGGAACTGGAAATTGAAATAATCAGGGACTGACAGCCACCCTCAGCACCTCTTCCCTTGCTCTCTCGCATTCCCAGCAAAGACATTTTCTATTTTCTGCATCCAGGGAACCCGAATCGCAAACTCAACCCAGAATCCCCAAGACCTGTGCTTGATCTCTCCCACTCCACGCCAGCAGCAAAGGCCAGAAGTCAGGAAGCAGAGGCAATCTGCCAGGAGCTCAGCTGGAGAGGCTCTGCCTAGGCCTATCTGGACTGTGAAGAACTCTGAAGCCAGTTCGGTCTAGCGGTTCAGGCTCCAGGCTAGAAACCGGCAGATGGCAAGTTCCAGTCCTGCCTCAGGCATGAGAGCCGGCTGGGTGACCCGGGGCCAGTCGCTCTCTCTCAGCCCAACTCACCTCATAGGGTGATTGTTGTGGGGAAAAGAGGAGGAGGAAGGGGTACTAGGGATGCTCCCCACCTTGAGTTATTTATAAAAATAATAAAGGCGGGATAAAAAATCTTTAAAAAAAACCCACTTCCCACAGAGGAAGAACCAAATCACAGCAATGATTAACCCCTGCCCAGCTTCCCAGTTGCAAGTCGTGCTTTGCTTCAAACTCAGAGATGGACGCACACATCTCCCCCACCAAAGGAAACATCTGGCCTGTGGTGGAGGGAACCCCTGGACTCCAGCTGTGGGAGGAAATGCTGTGTTCTCTCCCCACTTTTTGGACTGCAAAGATACTTGGCAGCTGCTGCTCTTCACTCCCCCAACATGGCACTTCAATCAAACTGAGGCTGCAGGAGCTACAAGCCCACAGCCCGGCTTTCTTTACAACCAACACCCCTCCACCCAGCCCCAGTGCTCTTTCTTGGCGGTGGGGGGGCGGGGACACAGCCTGGCCACCCCAGCAGGGTGGCTGCTAAATGCACAAAGACTGGGCAAGTGTGTAAGGCCAGTCCATCCTGTGCTCCTGGCCCCAGAGGAGGAGAGAAGGATCCCCTCGACCAGTTGAGGTCCCCCAGTGGACCCCCACTTGAATGTTTGGAGGTGGAACCAGCAGCAAGCCCAAAGAAGCTGAGAGAGGAAAGGCAGGGCCAGCCTTGAATGTGCAGAGAAAAGGGAGTTTGCCGGCTGGCGGCTAATTATGGCACAAAGCAGCCCTTGTTCTCACCCGCGACTTCACCAGACAGCAGAGAGGAAGACGGTCACTGTTCCCTGGCCTTGGCAGCCCAGCCATATGCACCAGTTCCAGGAGGAGCTCCCTTGCACCTTGAAGGAGGGAGTCTTCGCTCCCCCAAACGCTGCCTGGCCCTGCCCACACCCTGGAGGAGTCAGCCTTCTGGGGCTGGGCACCTTGAGAAGCTTTTGGGCCTCGCCTCTCAACTGGAGGGGAGCCTATGCAGCTCAGGGAAAGCACCCCATGCTTGGACTCTTAGAGGTGGGAGAGGCCTGCTCGGATGTTGGCAACTTGCCCTCAGCGGTCCTGGCCATCGTGGCTGCTTCCTGTGCATTCCTCCCCTCAGGGCCCTCATGCCCAGAAAGGACACAAACCACCAGGGGAGGCCCGGTCACCATATTGCAGCAGAGCTGGACCAAATGAAAACACGCCAATGTGCAGTGCAGGTGCTGGTGGATGCAGCTCCCACTGCACAGGACAGCCCTGTTAGGGCACGCGTGTGTGGAGAGAGAGCTAGCGACCAAGCAGGCCTCTTGGACTCCTAGGTGGCACTGCCCCCCAAGCAGATTAAAATCTTGGCCTGCCCCTCAACCTCCCCCTCTGATGCTGAGGGCCCTGCTTGCAGCCAGGGGCTCGGCAGAAGGTGCCCTGACAGACAACGCTTCTGTGCTGTGGGGAAAGGGTCTCTGGCAGAGGCTCCCCTCCGCCCCTGAAATCTGTTCTCTGGCCCTTCTTTCCCAGAGCCCTAGCACCAGCCCTGGCTACAGTGTCAGCACAAGGGCAGTTAATCATTCACTGCCTAGTGGGTGTTATCGCTCAGCACCTGGCCTCAGGGCACCCTCTCAGAGAAGCCTGGCACACTCCTGGCACTGGGAACGGCTTAGCTCCCCTTCCTTGGGGTCACAAGTTAGTCCTTACAGCTAGCACCAAATACAGGAGCCAAGGACCCCGGAGGGAGGTCCAAAGCCAGAGATGGGCCTGAAGCAGGTAGCAAGGGAGAGGCACCACCACCACGGGTGACCCCTCTGCTGCTCCCAGGGCATCCCCTAGCGGACATTTCACATTTAGGAATCCGGGTTTAGAGGGAGAGAGTGCAGCTGTGTCTTAAGAAGGAGAACCAGGGACAATCTCCTTCCTCCTCCGGCAGGCTGTTTGTCTCCCCATCACACCACCAAGGGATGGGCGCACTTGTCCTTTACTTGATGTCATGGGAATCTGAATGTATGAAGCCACTTCAGACAGAGCCCAAGGCCATCTCTCCCCACTGGCCCTCTAAATCCACACTTCTTCCAGCCTGGCACTCCAGAGCCCCTTCGCCAGACAGAAAGGGGCGAGCACACAGCTTCCTACCTGCCAAAGAGAGGCCGTGCAAGGACGACACAGCCCCCCAATGCCAGGCCTATTTTGAGACGGGACTTTCCACCAGCCCACAATGCCAAGCACTGAGCTGGGGGCCTCTGAATTAAAAACCTTTGCTTCACCACTCCATTGCACACCACGCTTTGCACGTACAACAGACTCATGGGGAACCACTTCAGGCCAGCCACCAGGCTAGAAGCCTTGGACATCCCTGGAGAAAGTACCCCTGAACAGTCAAATGGGAGCTTTTACTTGCTTGCCTCAGGAGCCAGTCGACAGGGAACAGGGTCCAGAGATCTGCTCTAGCACTGGGCAAGGCAGAGTGGGTCACTCACTGGATTCACTTTAGCTCAATGTCATCCAGGCTCCAGCCAGGGAAACCCTTGAGCTGGCAGTTGTCTGGGCCTGGCCGATTTGGCACAACTCTGGCTGTCCAGAACTGCCTGGGAATGATCACAGAATCCTAAAATGGAGATCATCTAGTCTGACCCCTTGCTCAGTGCAGGAATATACTACTAGACTACAGCATCCCTGCCAGGTGACTACCAGTCTCTGGTGAAACACCTCCAGTGGAGGAGGGTTCACCGCCTGTTCCACCGCAGAAGAACTCTAATCACTAGGAATTCTTCCTGGAAGACACTGACCTGTCTGCCCCCACTCTTCTTTTCCCCAACTAAACCTGTCCCATGCCTGCACTGTTCCCCCAAGTGTTTCCTTCCAGGCCTTTCATCACCTGGGTGGCTCTTCTCTGGACTTGCTCCGGTCCGCCAATGTCCTTCCTGCAATGCAGCAGCCAGGAGAGGTGTGATGCGCCAGGTGTGACCCATCCAGCCCAGGACGGAGAAGGACAAGCCCTCTCTTGGCCGTGACAAGAATGTAGGAACGGCTGATCCAGCTCAGGTTGTTGATGCAGCTGAGGCCAGTATTTACCCTTTTTCTGTGTAGCTGCATCCCACTTTCGGCACCAGTGTTCAGCTCGTGATCCACCCAGATCCCCTTTGGGTCCACAGCTGCCCAGCATGACCCTTCCAGTCCCACATTCACACCTTTGGTTTTTCCTGTCTAAAGGCTGACTTGGCATTTTTCCCTCTTGAAATTCATCTTGGGAGATTCTGACCACTTTTCTAGCTTCTCCTGAATGTTGATCCTGTGTTCAAAGCTCTCGCTGGCCCTGCATTTTTTGTGCCAGCCGCACATCGGATAACTGCATTTCCAGCCGCCTCATCCAAGCCAGCCCAACAGCCACGGTGGGGACCAGCACAGAGCAGGCAGGTCCTTCCAGCCGGACCATCGGCAGCAACCAGCCCCTGCCGGGGCGGGGGGCGGGGGCGAGGCCGGGAGAAGAGCCGGCCGATGTGATGTGACTTCTCCGGCGTCGCCCCCCCGCGCCCCCACCGCCAGGGCTCCTCTCCCTTGGTCTGCCAGGCCCGCGAAGGAGCCCACCCGGCCAGCCCCCCGCAGGCTCGGGTCCCAAAGGGGAGACCCGGCGAGGCAGAAGAGGAAGAAGGCCCCCTCTTCGGGGTTCTGCTGGGGAAGATTCGGGGAGAAGGTTCGCAAGTAAGGCCAGCGGAGCAGAAGGAGCAAAGCCCGGCGGGGCTCCAGCTGAGCGGGGTCGGCAACGCTCCCCTTCACAGCCCCGCCACTGCCTCGCCGCCGAGAGGCTCCTCGGGAAAGGGCCGCGGGGGCGGGTGGCCCCCAGGGTGGCCGTCGCCAAGATGAACTTGTCTTGCCCCGCCCCAGCCCGGCTTTCCCCGACTGGGTACTCGGGGGCCTGCGGCCACTCCGCCATCAGGCAAGGCTGTGGCAGCGGAGCCCCGCGAGGCCTCGGGCTGGCTACCGGCTTTTCTCCGTGCCGCTCACGCTGCCCTCCAGGGAAGCGGGCCTGGGCCTCCCCGCTCTAGGGAGGGCCGCCGAGCCGGACTCCACCACCAAATCCTAGGCGGCCACCGGCTGCCCGAGGTCCGAAGCGGGGCACTTCAGCCTCGATGGCCGCCTCCGGCAACTTCCGAACCGCGGGGGGGAGGGGAGGGGAAGGGGGGGAAGTCCCCCCGGGACGCCGCGCCCTCTGCGGGTCCCCCTCCCCTCGCCAGGGAGCTTGGGGTGGCCTCCTCGGAGCGGCGGAGCGTCGCCGCGGCCCAGGAGCGCGGCGAAGTCCTGCTCCGAGCCCCCCGGGCGCCCAGCCCTCCGCGATTCGCTCCCGGCCGGGCGGACCTGCCGGGCTCGGCGGAGGCGGGGAGGGCCGAGGGGCCGGCCGGGGAGCGAGCAACGCCCAGCCAGCTAGGGGGAGAGGCGCCTGGGCGGGAAGGCGAGACTGAGGCGGCCAGACAAAGGGCTCTCTCGAGTCCGAGCCCCAGCGCAGGGAGCCGCACGGCGGGGGCGGGGGAGGCCGCCGGCGGAGGGGCCCGGCCCGCGCTCTCCGCGGACCCGCCAGTGGCGGCGGCGAAGACTCACCTTCGAGACGATGAGCGGCTCGCCGTGCTCCAGCCCGCCCCGCAGGGTGAAGCCCCAGGGCGCGCCGCCGGCCAGCTGCACGTGCAGGTACTGGAAGGAGACCAGGAGTCGGCTCGCCAGCTGCGGCGGGTCGGGCTCGGGCTGCGCCGGGGGCCGCTGGCTCTGCCCCGACGGCTGCTCCATGGCGCCATCCCGCGGTCCCCGGGCCTGACACGCGGCAGCCGGGAAAGCGCCGCTCGGCATCAACGGGACGGGACGCTACGCACCGCTACGCCGCGCTCTGCCTGCCGGAGGGCGGACCAGCAGGCGCCCCCGGTGGGCGTGTCGCGGGCGAGCGGAGGCTCCCGGCCGGGCCGGCCTGGCGCGCCCAGATCCTGTAACTCCCCGGCCAAGGCGCGCCCCCAGCCGCGGAGCCGCTCCGCCTCCTCCTGCTGGGTAGCTTGGCGCGCGGTCTCTTGGGCTGGGCGAGGGCCGATCCGGGTCTGGGCGCCGAAGGCGAGGAAGTTAACCCGCCCCAGTTTAAACGACCCCCGAGTAAGCGCATCCTTGCCCCCCTGCGCCCCGAAGAAGGGGGGAGGTTAGGACGGGCCCCTGGGCTCCCTGATTCAAGGTGAAGGGAACGGACTTGGGGAGGAAGCGACGCCGGACGGACTGATCCCCTCTCCCCTCCATGCTTAGCAGGCGTTTTGGGCGGCGCCCCCCTCCCCCGCCCAAGGCCGATTAGCAGCTGAGATCCGAGCGCAGGAGTTGGCCCTCCGGGATCCAGGGAGAAAAGCGTTCTGTCCACTCAGGTGCGCCTACCTGCAAGTAAATCCCGTGGTGCCAAGTGGTTCGCTTGGCCTGCTGGTGGAATAGAACCCCTCCAGCTTCCTGGGTTGGTGCTAAGCGCTAAGAACTGGTTTTGCCACCACGGAGCCCTGCCTGCCCCTCAAAGCACTGCCAACTTTCTTTCAGCAGAAGGAGTCACTTTCGGGCATCCCCAGAATGCTCCTTTGTTCCCAACTGCTCCAGAGTAGGTGCCACCCTTGGCTCTGAAGACGCCACAGCCCCTGGGCATTTGCGGGCTGGGAATGTCTCCAAATTTGTGTGGGGAGGAGAAAATGTGCTTTCAGTTGCAAAGTCTCCTTGTCCCCTTCAGCGCAACAGGGCCCGTGACTGCTGGGGGCGGGGCAGGGGGCAGAATGCTGGGCGGCCCTTGGGAGCTGCAAGGCAGAGGCAGCAGGCTCACCCTCCTGCTCCTCCGGGGGCCTTGACCAGCGTCCAGCTTGGCTCCATCCTTCCATTTAGGAGTGGCTTCCTCTAGGCGCCAAGCATGTGCCAGCCCCATGCTGGAGGCCTTTCTTGTGATGTCCCCACACCTACAACCCCCACGTTCACTCTCGAGGGCCTGCACAGAAGTTGCAGGAATTGGGGGGATGCTCTGGTTTTCAGGAGCCTGGGCACAGCACAGCCTCAGATGCGGGGAGAAAGGCCAGGAACTTTGCCAACTTCCTGCCTGGCCATGCTGCAGTCATTGCATGGAACTCCCTGACACAAGAGGTCCTGATGTCTGTTGTGTTGCATTGCTTCAGGAGGGGATTATGCAGACACGTGAGAAGGGTGTGTGTGTGTGAGAGAGAGAGACATTGCTGCAAGGGCTGGAGGCAGCCCCCTGTCATTGACACTTGATCTTTCAGCCTGTGTGCACCCCAATGGCCCCTGGTGAAGAAGCGGGGTCCAGCAGCAAGGAACCCTGCCATCCAGGATAGCCTCTGCTGGGCCCCAGTGAAGAATTCCCGGCTTCCCCCGATGGGTGAATGGGAAGGGCCTTTCTCTCCTCTCCTGCAGGACAGTACCTAGAACCACAGCGCTTTAGGCCCCACCTCCCTCCCTCTGCCAGAGGTGTTGATCATTAACTGTTCCCTGGGAAACAGTTCTTTGGAAAGAGGGCTCTCCATGGAGGGCTGTCTGTGGGCGCAAGCCTCGGTTGTCCTTCATCAGCCTCTGATGGTGATTGAAAGCATGTTAACCAGTACATGAATGGCTGCCTGTCCTTAGGGAGGGGTGGCTGAGCCAACTGAGCAGGAGACCAAGGGTCATGTGGCATCCAAAAGCCATGCCAGCCCCCTCCTTGCTGCCCCTGTAGATCACCTCCTTGCTGAAAATCGGCACCACGTGGCAAGCCTCTGGGTCATCTCCTCAGGCTGTGCTATGACCAGTTTTGGCTGATCGATCTTTGGGGTTCCTCATGACTTTGTTTGCAGTAACAATTGAGCATTGCTCAGCTGATGTATAGAGCACATTGGAGTGGACCTCTGTGGAATGTCTTTCAGGCATGTAATTGACATTATGACTATATGTGCATAGGAGGGTTAGACACATACTTGACAGCAAGTTCCTGGATTATTGTTTGTGCTGGGAAGGAGCTTGGCTGGGCACCAATCATTCCCCCTCCTTGCAGAAGCCACTGGCAAGTTGGCAAGGCCACTGCCCTGTGTTAAAAGCAGGAAGTTTGCAAAATAACCAGAAAAGCCACCAGAACACCGGACTCTTGAGTTCATCTGGAATCCAGACGCTCGGGAGGGGGTCCCCTGCTGCTTCCCCAGCAGTATGAGTGAACTGCTCCTGGCTGCTGGATCCCCTTGGCTGCCTTCCTCCCCTTGCCCCCTGCTCTTTGCCTGCAGGCCCTTTCTCCAGGCAGCCTAGCTCAGGTGCCCTGGCTGCTTTGGCCGAGCACTGCTCAGACCCACCCCAAGGCTGCGGTGGGGTTGGGGCAGTTTTTCCCAGGCGAGTCCCAGGCTGGATCGCATCTGCCTGGCCTCTCTGGGTGCAGAGCGAGTCCCTCCTTGGCTGGAGACCCTCTGGAAATGCAGCAGGGGCCCCAAGAGCAGCAGCTGTCCTTCCCCAACCAGCTGGAGCTCAGGGCCCGAGAACCAGCTTAGGGGCCTCTGCTGCTTCTGGCAGCCTCACGTGGAAGGAGAGTCACTTGAGGGGCAGGAGAACAGGCCCTGCTTTCTCCAAAAACTGGTCTGTTCTGGGCTGCTGTGGAATGTAGAGGCCTAAAGCCCTGGACCCAGATCTGCTGCTCCAGCTGGGAACAGAGGCTCCTCCCCTCTCGGATCTTGAGTCCTGCCCAGAGACAGAAACACACTCCCTGCCAGAGAATGCAGTGCTGGTGCCAGAGGTGGAAGTGGGTGGGGCAGGACTGTGCCAGCGGGACCGGGTGGAGGCTCCAGTCTGGCTCTGGGGATGCCTCACGTGGATAAAAGGGAGGAGAGGCAGCCACTTGGTGGTGGCCCCCAGGCTCCCTGAAGCGTGACGTTCTAGCTGCCCCTTGCCTGCCTAGGAACAAGTTCTTCAAATGGTTTTGCCCCCATGGGTCCAAGCATCCCGATGCTTTATTTTGCCCTGGTTTTGTTTTACTGTTCTTTGCTCAATGCACTTGGTTCGGATTCTTGATTTTGTTTATAACTGCAAACTGTATTGACTTTGAAGAGTATAAAGGCCTAAATAAACAATAAACACATAGTTGTCAATACAACGTGAACAGGATGGTTTTAAAATCTCCCTGAAGACAATGCTGAAGACAAGTCATGGGAGGGTGCCGCTTTGCTGAGATTTACACATACCACATACAAAAGTGCCACATTCACCTGTCCAATAAAAATGCTTTACAACAGTTTGCTACACAAAATAACAAAGGGCGAACTTTTTCGGCATTGTGTTTTGGGGGTCAGAAGGTGGTTGCTTGAGTTTCTGAAGGCAGGAGAGGATGGAGAGGAAGACGAGGGTTAACACAAAATTGTTTTTCCTGTCTCTCCAGTCACTAAGATAAGTAGAAGTCCTGCAAACTGACTGTGTGTAAGGTAAGGGCAGGTATACCTGGGGGCTGAGCCTGTCCTACGGAATGGGTCTGCTGCAAGGAAGCCCACACATTCTTCCTGCACCTGATGAAATGAACCCCCCATCTGCTAATCCCCCCCCCCCCGTCCCATGGCCCTCAGGCATTGGCCTGCAACTGAGGAAGATGGGATTGTGCAAGGTGAAGACCCACCACGAATGGGTGGGGAGCTCACACAGCAAAGGAAGGAGGCTCTGGAAGAGTCCGCCGGTTCCTGTGGGTCAAGAGGGCAGGAGGCTTTGGTTGCCCCAACGTCTGCCACGAGGGGGCTGCTGAAGTCGCCCTTCCCCAACTGGGTGTTTTCCAGATGCGCCTGGACTCGAAATCTCGCAGTTCCCAGTGGGCGTGGCCAAGGGCTTTTATGAAAAGGTGGCTGAACGTAACTTTGCATTTCTGCCTTGGTCTTGATGGGCACCGCTGTGCTGCTGTAAGACGAACGACTACGCAGCACTCCAGCAATGCCTGTCTCGCCAAAGGCTTCACTCCGAAGCAGGGCGGTCGCGACAGTGGCTTTCGGGGCCTGAAGGCCGAGCGTAAAAACGCTTGAAGGGAAACGCCGTCAAGCAAAGCGAGGCTACCCTCCCGCTAAGTGTGGGCTAAGCCCAGTCCCTCTCTCCCCTTGCTCCCTCTCCCTGCAAGCACGAGCCCCCAGCCCTTTAAGGTGGAGCGAGGCCCGCCTTTAAAACGCAGCGCCCGGGGCGGCTCTCTTTTCACCCAGCAGCGCAGGGGCGGCGTCGGGCTGCCGGAACGGGCGCTTCCCGGCCTGCCGCTGGTCTCCGGCCGGAGGGAGCTGCCCTGGCGCCTGGCGCAGCTCTCCGGGCACCTGAAGCCGCTCCGGGCCCCTCCCCCCGGCCTGGCTGCGACTGCTCGGGGAGCCTGGCATGGGGCTCGGGGGGTGAGGGCGCGGCCGCACCGCCGCTTTCCCCCCGGGGGGGGATGCTTCTGCTGGGCTCCCCGGCTGTTGCCCTGTGACCCGGACCGCAGCGCAGCCGGAGGACTACCATGGCGAGGCCGAGGCCGTGGGGCAGCGCTCTGCTTCTCCTGGCCCTGCTGTTCCCCCTGGTGCTGCCTTTGGACGCCGGGAGGGAAGCGCTAGATTCAGAGGCGCCGGCCGCCGCGGCGCCCGGAGCCGCTTCCCTGCCGCTGATCCAAATGCTCCTGAGCCAGGCGACCCCCAGATCCTGGCCCCACGGTCGGGGCCGGAGGCGAGCCAGCGGGCAGCCCCTGCGTTACATGCGGGACCTCTACTGGAGCCTGGCGGACCGGCACGGCCGGCCCCGGAGGGACTGGCGGCTCTCCGGAAACACCATCCGCCTGGTCCGGCCCTCCGCCAAGGCCCGCCAGGCTGGGACAGGTGAGTTGGGGCTGAGGCTCCCTCTGGGGCTGCCTGCTGCCGGAGCTGGGCGCTTAGCGCCTGCTTGACGTTGCTGGCCGGGTCAAGGGGCAGGGAGCCTGCGGGTCCTTGTCACGTCCCCCCACCCCCCGGGTGCTGGGCTTCACCTCTGTTGAGCACAGCGCTGGCCAGAGGAGTCACAGGCGGCCTTCAAAACTCTGGCTGCCCAGGCCGCAGGGAGGCGTGCTAATCTGCAGCTGGTTTCTGCCCCTGGCTGGCTGCCGGCTGTTCTTTGCTTAGAGCAGTTTAGGAATAGACCGACAGCCCCGAGCAACGCTGAATCTGGCCCAGAGTTAGTCCTGCCCTGGCGAAATGCAAGGGGACTTTGACTTGGAAAGAGTGGGAATGAACTTTTTTGAGCCAGACATTTCATGAACCTTCTTTGTCTCTAGCAATTAAAAATTCTTTACAATGCAAGGCATGAGCGCAGTCATGCACAGTAGTAGCAAACTATTTTGGAATGCTGCACTTTTACCATGTCCATGTTCCAAAGGCTCTGCTTCCTCTGGGGCTGAGGCCTGCCAACCTCTTCCAGGACCTTCAGAAGTGGGGGGCAGTTTGCTCTGCCCATCCTGGGGCAAAAGCAGCTCCCTCTTTTTATTGCGAATGCTCCAAAGGTGGGATGCTGCCCCCCCATGCTGTTGGGTTCCCTTTCAGTGAAATGGACCCTGTGGCATCACAGAGAATGGGCAGGGGCTCTTCTCCAGCAGGGCAAGGGGCACTGTAGGGCCTGAAGGCGGGTCTTGGGGCTGGGCTTCTTCCTCTCCCTCCTGCCCCAGTTCTGACCCCTTCTTTGTTCCAGCAGGCTCCTGGTTCATCTGGGCCCTGGACTACCACCTGCAAGTGCAGTCGCCAGCCCAGCACCTGGTCAGGGCTGCTGTGGTGTACGCTCAGTGGCCATCCTCGCCTCACGGCCCACTCTGGTGCACGGCCAGCCTGCTCCCCGGCAGAAGTGCCCCGCCATGGGAGGCGGTCAGCCCAGCTCTGCTGAAGGATGCGACCACCAAGTCTGCCCTGGACAGCTGGGTGGAGATGGACCTCTCCTCAAGCCTCCAGCCATGGACCTGGGCTGCCCAGAAGAGCCACCTGCTTCGCCTGCACCATGTGTGCATCTTCCTGGGCTGGGCTCAGGGCTCTCCTCCTGGACCTGGCTGGGGGGACCCCCCATCCCTGGAGGACCCCTTCTTGCTGCTCTACCTCAACGACACTCAGAAACCCCCCCAGGCCGCCCTGGGGCACTCTGTGCCTTTCCCCAGGGGGCATCCCCGGGGCTCTGCCCATGCCCACAGAACCCGCCGGGCTGATGCACTGGCCCTCGACTTCCCCAGCTACAGCCGCACCCCCAGTGTCAGGCATAGCGAGTGTGCCCTCCACCCCTTCCGTGTCAGCTTTCGCCAGCTGGGCTGGGACCACTGGATCATCGCTCCCCACTGGTACCGGCCCCAGTTCTGCAAGGGTGGCTGCCCCCGCGTCCTGCGCTACGGCTACCACTCCCCCAACCACGCCATCGTCCAGAACCTGATCAACGAGCTGGTGGACCAGCACGTCCCCCGCCCCTCCTGTGTCCCCCACGAGTACAGCCCCATCAGTGTCCTCATGATTGAGCAGAACAACAACATCCTGTACAAGGTCTATGAAGACATGATTGCCAAGTCCTGCACCTGCCGGTGAGCAGCTTCAGTTGGGTGGCTGTGACTTTCCCCCCAGCCGCATCCCTCTGGCCTCTGGCAAGGACTTTGCAGGCTGCAGAATGGCCTCCTCTCCTGGGCCTTGGCTCACCTTCCACTGACTGCCACATCAAGAGGTGATCCAGGTTTTAATGCATCTGGCAACTTTTCACTTGGATCCAAGACCCTCCTTTCCCGGTGACACAGTGGACTAGCACCTTGGGCTGTTTTATGCAAGGATTTTTATGCACAGGTTGGCAAATCCTCCTCCTCCTCCTTTTTACAAGAAAAAGAGTGCACTGGCACTCCTGGAACAGTTTCACCTTGACAGAACCTGGTGGAGAACAACTGAAGGAAGCGCAGCCAGCACTCCTGAGAAGGGGCTGTGGTGAAGCAGGTGGGTCCACGGGAGGTGGGAGCCATGGATATTGGCTTTCCTGGGGGTGTCCTGGGGATGTGGGATGTAGGTGTCCCTCTGCTTATGACCACCAGCACTTTGTCTCGCTGCTTGCACATGGATCTTGATGCTGGGGGTTGCGGCCCCTTTTGGCCCAGCAGCTTGGCTGCTTCCTACAGCCTGGTCTGAAGAAAAAGGATGTGCAGGTTCTGCAGTCACAGGTTCCCCCCCCCCCCCGCCTCTCCAGTGGCCCTCTTCCCCACTGCCAGCTCTCCCTCCTCCAGCAAGGGCTGTGTGGTCTCTAGAGTACCCCCCCCCCCATTTTTTGCTCCTGCTGCTTGAGGGTCGCTGCTCTGTTGCCAGTTCTTCCCTTTGCTGCTTGTACCTCTCACTCTGCCAATAAAGTAACTCTCGCTGTCACCTGCAATCTTGGGAGATGTCAAGCAGTGAATTCCTGAAAAATTTTAAAAAGAGGGCCTTATGGCGGCGGGGGGAGTGGGAGGGAAGAATCTGCTGTGGGGGTTCTTTGCTCCCTGAGAAAGCTGTTTCTGGAAGCAAAGGGGGACGCGTATTTTAAACGAAACGAGAAGGTTGTTTGGGAGAGTGGCTGTTTTGCAGTGGGTTGGGGGCTTGCTCATCCTGACCCCACCTAGGAGAGATTGCCATTTCCACAGCCTGGCCAGACTGAGAGCCCCCCATACCCACCCCAAGCCCCTTTCTGGGACAGTTGGCCAGGCAGCTGGGCATTTGAGCTTTCCTCTCCCATCCTCTGCTTGGTGGAGTCTTGGGGGGAAGGCTCCTGGCTCAGCTTCTGACTGTCTTGCACCTGGGGGTGGATTGCGCTCCCCCTCCTCCCACTGCCCCTTGCCGTGCATTTTCGGCCTTGTCTGTGTCTTTTGCGTCACCCTTCTTTGTCTGCACCTTGTCACCTGCCCAGCCTGAATAAGCTGTCATAATTTGGGAAACCTTTCTATTTATTAATTGGTGTATTTAAATGCGATCATGCAATAAATCTGGTTTCTGTTTTGCTAAAGAGGATTGCAGCCTCTGATTTGGGGAAGGAGAAACTCAGTGCAGGGCAAAGGAAAGGGGGGGGGGTAGCCCAGACTGGCACATCTGGCCCCCAATTGGTAAAGTTGTGGGTCAGCTCCCTTCAGCCTGCCCAACCCTACCCCTGATTCCTCAGTTGCTCAAAGGGCATTCCTGGGGGGCCATTGGGAAAGGGCTGTGTGGAATCCCCAGGTTGGAAAAAGAGGTGCAGAACGGGGGGGGGGGGCGGTCATGAGTCCAGAGCAAGGCTGCCTGCAAGAGACTCTGAAAGACTCTGGGAGGGGGTCTCAAGTAAGATGCCCCCCCATGCATGCAAACGATGGGCTTTGCGTGGAGACTGAGCAGGGAAGGGCTGCAGAGCCGCTGCATCTGGGGCTAGAAATCAAGGCCCCCCAAAGCACCATCCAGTGTCTTATGGCTCCACCTCTGGGATCATCCAGTTGTGGCCCGTGGCTGGAGAGGGAAGGGGCAGCTAAAGCATGGACCAAGGCCCTGTGCCTTGCTTACAAATCTTGGGGCCCTGGCCCCCAGGGAAGACTGTCCCAGTGTCCCATGTGGAGAGATGGTCATACCTCCTGCCCAGGATGATCACCCATTCCCCAACCCTTCCTTGAAAGGGCCACAGTTTGTGGGCACTCCTCAGTTACCACCTGCGTGGCCCAAGCGCTTGCCATGCAGCCAGGGCTGCAACTGGGGGGGGGGCAATTGGGGCATGTGCCCTGGGTGCCGTGCTGGGGGGGCGCCAAAATGGGTGCAGAATCCACGTTTGCCCCGGGTGATACAGACTCTAATTGCGGCCCTGCATGCACTGCCGTTGCTCTCTTCCCAACAGGCCAGTCTGGGCTGGCCTGTGGCACCTCAGAGAAAAACAGGAATTGGTGCAGGAACAGCAATGGCACAGTCTGCCTAGCACATTTCCAACTGGAGGCTGGCTGCAATTGGGGGTGGGGGTGGGGGCATTCCAGCTCCCAGAGACTGCAGCCCCCATTTTGCAGTACCAGCTGAAATGGGCATGATGCAACCCTCGTCTGTCCTGCCCACTAAGAGTGGAGGAGGAGTTTGGGCCTCTCGGAAGTGTTTGCTCTCTTCGGCTTTGCTTCCCTGGTTGCACGGTCAGGTTGCCATCCGGCTGTGGGATTCATTTTTTCCCCTTATTAAGCATATATTGATTTATGACAGAAGGAGCATGAGGGCTCTGAGAGAATCGTTCCAGTACTAAAGTGCAGACTATGAGCAAGAACATTTGAGGAACAACATTTTGCCTATCAAGTTTGCAGATGGCACAAATTGTGCAGGATCCTAATACCCTAGAGACAGAAATAAATTTCACAATGATCTTACAGAAGTGGGCGAAGAACAACAGTGGAGAGAGGTAAATGCAAAGCTTTCTAGTTAAGAAAAAAAAAATCAAATGTACACATAGGGTGGGGATACCGGTCTTAGTAAAACTACTTGTGAAAAAGGTCTTGGAATAATAGTAGGCTTTGAACATATGATGTGGTTACAGAACCAAAAAAACCCAAAGCAAGTGCAATGTTAGGTTGCACAGTCTCCAAATTATGGTAGCTCCACCGTGTTTTGGTCGGACCCCATTTCAAGTCTTGTCCAGTTCTGGGCAAGGCACAAAGAAGGGTATGAGTAGGCCCAGAAAGAGCGAGGAGGAGGAGCAGGGCCCCAGAAATCAGGTTCTCTGAAGCAGCTGAAAAGATGCTAAGTGCCAGGACCACAAAGCAGGTCCCACTAACCTGGGAGGGTTTTCCTCTTCAGGAGACTGCTGGGGCGGGTCACACAGGAGGAGCAGGAGAGCTTCCTCTTTCATAGGAGGGGAGCCAAGGTCCAGAAGCTGCTCTCTCTGCCTCAAACCCCAGGGCAATTAAAACAATCCTTCATTATGTCAATTCAGCTTGCACTTAGTCTGCTTTTCCCATCACCATGCACATGGTCAATTCGCTCACATTGCAAGAATGACTGCATTTTGAAAATGGGCGTGGCCAAAAGGTTCATCAGCCCTGCATTTCATTTCTCCCTGAAATGAATAAACACTGATAGTACAAAATGCCTCTCCAGGGACCTCTTCCCAAAGGAAAACACAAAGTAGACAGGATTGCACCTCTTGAACTTCTCAGGAATCCAACGGCTGGAATGCAACTAACAAAACTTCACAGGTATCTTCCAGCCCTGCTGTCAAAATCAAAACTGCAGTCTGTGGCTCTCAAGTTGAAAAAGAAAATGAGAATGAGAATGGGCCTTCTTGTCCGGACTCCTCGCCTTCTGCCAAGAAAACGAATCCTCTGAACTTAACTAAACTCCTTCTCGAGAGATCATCTGCTGTTCCATCCTCTGTCCTCGCCTGCCCTTAATCGCGATGCCGTACAAAGTTGGCAAAGTGTAGTGAAGGGGAAGATCGTGGCCAACTCACAACCTCCAAAATTACCGACCGCCTTTGCGAGGAAAGGTGCAGCTCCCGCTCTCGGCAGCAGGCGGCGCGCTGCTCCTTCCCGCCGGCCACTCAGAAATAAACTTCCGAAAGAGCTCGCGAAGCGGCCGGTCCTGGCAGGGCGCTAGTCCTCGCGGTCCCGCCGCAGGCTAGCCCAGCGAGTGGCTGGAAACGCCTCTTGGCTACACCGGGGGCTCCTCTTCCCACTTTTTCGGCGGGGGCGTCTTCCCCTGCCCCCAAACCGAGCGGGAAAGCGAAACCTGATGGCTACAGGGCTTCCAGGACCGCCTGGGAGACGCAGTTAACCCCCTCTCCGCTGGGGCGGCAGCGGAGCTTCCAGCTGGTCGCCCGTCCCCGCCTCACTCCGGCAGGTGCCAGGAAGGAGGAGGGGGCGCAGCTGCTGCCGGCTGGCAGCGGGGCGGACACTGGGCGGAGCGGGCTGGGCTGGGCTGGGCTGGGCGAGCGGCGGAGCTCCGGTCTCTGGAGCGGAGCCGCGGCGGGGACGAGGCGGCGCAACCATGCGCAGCAGGAGCAACTCCGGGGTGCGGCTCGACGGCTACGCGCGCCTGGTGCAGCAGACCATCCTCGGGCACCAGGTGAGTCGGGCGGGCGGCGGCAGCGTCCCTGGTCCTGCCAGAGCGAGCGGGTGCGCAGACCTCGTCGGGCCGTCCTGGCAGCCGGCCTCCCTCCGTCCCTGCTGCCTCGCGGCCTTTCGGGCGCAGCGGGCAAGACCTTTCGGCTCCGTGGAGGCCCGGCGCCGCGCAGCCTCCGATCCCCGGCCTCGAAAGCACTGCGTGGGAGCGCTCTGGGCGGCGGCGAGCCCGAAACGTACGCTGCTCCTGCGCCCCTCGTCCCCAGCTGCTCGGACAGGGGCTGCGCAGACTGGGCTGATGGGCGCTGGAGCCCCGCAGGGTCAGAGGAGGCTCTCGCTCTCTCCCGGGCTCAGGGTACAGAGGGAGGACGCGGCGGCGCAGCCGGTGTCCGGGAGCCCCGTTTCTCGGAGCAGACCCGGGACCTGGGAGTCCGGAGGGCAGCCTGGCGAGCACCTGGCCCTCGGCTCCCCGCGATGCATCCTGCAAAGCACCCCCTCCCCCGCCCGGCGCCACTTTCTTTTTTAGTTTTAAGGCATGCCAGTGCAGTCTTTTTGTTGCTTCCTCTTAATGCCCATCCCTGCTTGGCTTCTGGCCAGGGGTCTGTTTCTTACTGGGAGGTTCTAATTGTGCCATAGTTGGACATTGTTCACTGCCAGGTGGTTATGGTGGTACGTACACCTGATAGAGAGACAGCTGAAATGAAGAATCGGGGGAAGGGTACCCAGCCGGGGGTCTCTTCAAGAGGGCCTCCTTTCCAGTGCTCTCGGCTCCCTTCCCATGGGGAAGAGGGGCCAGAGACTGTTCTGATCTCATGAATGGGCAGAATGGAAGGAAGCCAGCGGTGCCAGGCTTCCCTGCTCCCCAGAACGCAAGGGAAGGGAGGCTGGCAGGGCATTCCCAGAAGAGATGCCAAGGGGCTATTTACAGCCAGGATGTTCAGGCACAGCAAGGAGGGGAGGAAGCAACCGAGGATATCAGCCCAGTGTTTTCAGCTGTGGGTCAGTTGGCCAGGACTCCCACAGGTGGGCCAGAGATGCCTGCCTCACAGAGGTCTGGGAAGTCCAGTGAAATGGTTATTTGCAAGCTGGGCCTGTTCATAGATGGCGCAGTCCCCTGAAAGTGCGAAAGCGTTTGAAAGGGTGGGGTTACTCTGAGCAAGCTCTGTGGGTCCAGAATCTCTCACCGCCCACCTCCATCTGCTTGTGGCTCTTGAGGTGTCAGCCAGGAGCAGCTTCTCATCTGCCTCGGCTTGGGTGGTCCCGAGGAGGCTTGCTTGGTCAGCTCTGTCTTAGGAGAGTCCCAGTGGCACCCTTGGTCTGCGGGGTGGAAATCAAGGGTACCTTCTGGGCACCTGTGATCTGCTTTTGGTGATCTGGAGCCTGCGTGCTCACCAAGTGCTGCTGTGGATCAGACCACGGCAGCAGGATCACAACAACCCAGCCACCCATAGGAGGCGGAGTGTCAGACACTGGTCAGCACACTATAATTGCCACTGCTTGTGCCACTCTTGGTCCACCCGAGACTTTCTTTTCAAGCCACCATGTCTCCCCCACCCCCACCCGCTTTTGGCCCCAGAATCCCATTACAGGGTTGCTTCCAGCCAGCTGCGACCACCCAGATGCCTGGGTCCGAGATAACGTCTACAGCATCCTGGCTGTGTGGGGGCTGGGGCTGGCCTACCGGAAGAACGCGGACCGTGACGAGGACAAGGCCAAAGCATATGAGCTGGAGCAGGTACAGGACGCAATGGGGGTGGGCGGGTGGGGGGTTGTGTGGCCAGCAGGCTGCCCATTGCAAAGCCTCTTCATCCTTTGCTACCGACCATATCCAGAGCAGTGTCTCTGTGCCAAACCCCCTTGTTGATAGGGCTGCAACTGGGGGGGCGGCAAGCGGGGCATGTGCCCTGGGTGCTGCACTGGGGGGGCGCCAAAATGAGCACTGGGGGGATGCCAAAATGGGCGTGGAATCCATGTTTGCCCCGGGTGACACAGACCCTAGTTGTGGCCCTGACTGGAAAGGCCATTTGGGCAGGCTTGCAGGATTTTGCTTTCTCAGTACCCCCTTACACACCTCTTCCTCCTCGGATTTGATAGGGTGGGGTGGCTCTGGCCAATCCCCGTTTCCCCGTGAGAACAGTTTAAACAGATGTGAGTGGGGACAGATGCTTCCTCTCTTTGTGCCTGTTCTGAGGGCAAGCACTGTGGCACTGCCCTTTTGCCCCAGGGACTGTTCAGGAGGGCGTGGGGCTAGCCTGGGAGAGGTCTCTCCTTCTGAAGAGCTTCGATTGGGCATAGCTGGACCACTACCCAGATTAAAGAAAGGGAGTCCCCTGGGCCAAGCACCGGTAATGCCCTGCAGTGACCCCAGTAATCGGATCTCTTGTTTGCAAAGGTCAGGCTGGTAAAACCGGATCCTAGATCACCCGGCCAGGGCTACCCACTGGGGGTTGTGGTCAGTCCTCACCTAGGCTTGGGGGCAAGGGTGGCTGCTCTGCCACGTTAATCCTGTTGCTGTTCCTCTCCTGTCTTGGAGGCAAAGCTGCTGCGATTTCAGTTGCCAGCTGGCCGGAATCGAAGATGGTGAACCTGGTCACACAGTCCAAGTGGCCCCTCTGCTTTTTCAGCTGCAGTTTGGGACACAGGCCAACTGCCTTCTCTTTCAGGAGCTTCTATTTGTGATGGCAAGATGGAGTATAGATGGGGGGGAGGGTGGTAGTTTGCACTTTCCCCCAATATTGAGGGTAGGCAATGAGGTTGCACAGATCCTGGGGCATTGGTATGCTGGGCTGCATCAGCAAGTAAATACCATGGAGTGGACGAGCCTGGATTTGGTTACAAGCTGGGGCCTTGGGAAAGGTCACATCAGCTCTTTTGCTAAGCAAGGCATCCTGCCACCCGCTGGAATGCCTGCAACAGCCCCTCTCTCCTTTCCTCCTCCTGCAGAGTGTGGTGAAGCTGATGCGGGGCCTCCTGCAGTGCATGATGAGGCAGGTACGGCTCTTTGAAGTGCTGCGGTTTAGGCCATTTCCCCAAGGCTGAGGGCATGGCCTCCTGGGCCTCTCTCTGTTTGCAGGGGCTGTGCCAGTTCTGACACTGGTCTCTTCCTGGCATGGCCAGCAAAGATGGGTCCCTGCGCTCCTGCCAAGCCCATTCCTCACCCTCCACAAACCAACAAGCCAGCTTGCCAGGCCCACTTGCTGATTTTGGCCACGGAAACTCTTGGCCCACCAGGCTGCGACTGCATGGAGCTGGCCAAACTCTGGGGTAGCCGACTCCCTCTTGGCCATGTGTTCTTTGTCCAGGTGGACAAAGTGGAGGACTTCAAGTATAGCCAGAGCACCAAGGACTGCTTGCATGCCAAGTACAACACCCGCACCTGTGCCACCGTGGTGGGAGACGACCAGTGGGGCCACCTGCAGCTGGATGCTACCTCTCTGTACCTGCTCATGCTGGCCCAGATGACGGCCTCTGGTAGGTCCATTGATGACCCCGGGTGGTGGGAATGCTCCTCTTCTGGGCTGGTGGGGGACTGTGACCATTACCAGGGCCATTGCTGGGAGGGAGGGAGGGAGGGAGGGAGGGAGGGAGGGAGGGAGAGGTGGGGTAGGCCCCCCACCTCTGCCCTCAGCCTTCTTTCTCTTCCAGGGCTTCACATCATCCACAGCCTGGATGAAGTCAGCTTCATCCAAAACCTTGTCTTCTACATTGAAGCTGCGTACAAGACTGCAGTGAGCAGGAGTTGGCTTGGTGCTGCGGGAAGCTGGTGCCTCTTTGAGGGGGAGGGAGCCCCTCTGTGGGCAGCCATACTTGCAGGGGGCAAGCTTAGCGGCAGATCTGGGGAACCTGGATTAATCGGGGAGAGTGTCTGTGCATCCCAGGCCAAGAGCATCTCCTTGGCCAGTTGGGGTCCAGACTGGCCCAATGAAGGAAACACAAGGAAAGCTTCCGGTCCTGTTGAAGAAGGATGGTGGCTTTGCCAGGGATCCCGTGGCAGCAGCTGTTGGGCTCCCTGCAGGCGGACACTGTAATGGGTGTACTGAGAGCCCAGCTCGGCCTTGTTGCCGCATCCACGTCCGTTGCCTTCTAAGGGGAGTCCAAGGTGGGCAGGGAACAATTTGACAGCCTGGCTGGGTGCCTGCTTTTGGCCTGAGGGGGAGCAGCGAAGCACAACAGTGGCTGCCTTGACAGGAGGCCAGCACTGCCTCCCTCGTGCTGCTTTGCCCTGGTACCTGGCTGTGGTGGCTGAACGTTATGGTCCTCGATGGAGAAATGACTCTCTGTGTCCTTCCAGCATCACCAATGTGTCAATGTTGTTTGGCAGGACTTTGGGATATGGGAACGTGGCGACAAGACCAACCAAGGGATTACGGAGCTGAATGCCAGCTCGGTGGGCATGGCAAAGGTGAGGGCACCCCCTGGGCTGCTGGAGGGCCTGGAACCAGTTGTGGAGGAGCAGGCAGTGTGCCCAGTAGGCGTGGCATGGAGGCTGTTGGGGCAATGTTTCATGGTCCAGCAGGGCGCACAAAAGCCTGCCTGGTCCAAAAGACCGTTACCAATTTTGGGGAGCTATGAGGTTCCCAGAGCAGACGGTGCTTGACCCCAGCATTGCGCTCTGGAGTTCTGCTCCTCTGCAGAGAAGAGGTTCCTTTAGCAACTCGTCTGTCATTCCTTCTAAACCTCTTGGTGTGCCAGGAATTTCAGAGACAGTGAGCAGGGATTGTGCCCAGCTGCCAGATGTATATTCTCCCAAATGCTTCTCAGGCAGCTCTGGAGGCCTTGGATGAACTTGATCTCTTTGGCGCTAAAGGGAGCCCCCAGTCGGTGATTCATGTCTTGCCGGATGAGGTGCAGCACTGCCAGGTGAGGGGCAGGCTGAGCCTCAGGCTCCAGGAGGCTCCCTCTTGCCTTCGGTTGAGGGGAACGGGGAATGAGGTGGCAGAAGGCAGCCAACACTGACAGAGGCTCCTGCTTCGGTTGGCCTCTCGGCCACTGTCAGGTGCAGCAAAGGGCCAGCCTGTCAGGCCCCCAGTTGGTGTCTGCATGGGATGGGTGGAAGGCTGCAGTCCTGAGCATCTGGGCATTGCCAGCCACCCTGAAGTGCCATGCCCACCAGCCTGCCAGCCTGGTTTCCAGTGGGGTCCTTTGGCTCTGTCTCGGCAGTCTATTCTCCGCTCAATGCTGCCAAGGGCTTCCACCTCCAAGGAGATTGACGCCAGCCTCCTCTCAGTCATCTCTTACCCAGCATTTGCTGTGGAGGACATGGAAGTTGTGGAGAAGACCAAGGCGGAGATCCTTGCCAAGCTGCAGGCAGGTGCTTCGACCCTTGCTGTGGGGCTGCGGCGATGGGGGTGGCCTAGCTGCAGATCGGGCAGCCGCTCCGTTTCCCCAGGGCTTGATGCATCCCCTCTTGCTCACAGGGCCGCTACGGCTGCTGCCGGTTTCTCCGCGACGGCTACCGAACCCCCAAAGAAGTAAGTTCCAGCACGCCTGTCACAGGCCGCAGTGGCATTGCACCCGTCTTAATCTGGGCATCAGCACATCTCTGGGCAGCCAGCTGCAGGCTCTCCTTCATGCAAGCTGCTGGGGTGGGGCCCATGTGCAGCCCGGTGGGGCCTCAGCATTTTTAGAGTAGGAGCAGGACACGACAGAAGCAAAGCCGTTGCGCATCAGAGGGCTGAACAGGGTGGGCCTGCCGTCCTGCAGCTGACCTGTGCTTCGTTGAGCACTTAGCAGTGGTGTTATCCCTGGCCAAGCAGCAGCAACATTTTACTTAGAGCAGGCTAGGAGGAAATGACTTTGTTCTGGGATCAGGCATGTGCTAAAAATTAAAAGGAACTAGACTTCCGTCAACATTTGGAAAGCAGTTGTCCTGTGCTGTGTTTTGTATGGAGACTGATCTGTCAATGTGCAGTTCAGCCCGTTTCTGCACAAGGGCATCTTTGAAAAAGGCAGTGGGTTCCCTGTGCTTCTCTGCGGCCCCCCTAGTAGCCCCTCTGCTGTCACCTTGCAGGACCCCAGCCGCCTCTACTATGAGCCCGCGGAGCTGAAGCTCTTTGAGAACATAGAGTGTGAGTGGCCGCTCTTCTGGACCTACCTGATCCTTGACGGCCTCTTCAGCGGCAACACGGAGCAGGTGGGGCCTGGGGGCTGGGAAGTCGCGGAGCATGCAGGCTGAATGGCGGAGAGAGCCAGCGAGGGGAGCAGGAGCTAGCCTGGGCCCCCAATGCAAGAGCAGAGTGCAGACCAGCCCAGGAAATTCTTACTGGGGGCTGGGGGGTGGTGGAGAGGGCACCTGTCTTATCCTCACGGGCCAGGATGGCCCTGCTAAGAATCCCCCCCACTTCCAGGTTCAAGAGTACCGGGAAGCTCTCGAGGGGGTCCTGATCAAGGGGAAGAACGGTGTGCGCCTGGTGCCAGAGCTCTACAGTGTCCCGCTGGAGAAGGTCAGTGAACCAGAAGCCCTGGCCCCTGAGAAGAGATGCCAACCACCCTGCCTGTGGCGATGCCTATGGAGGCGAGAAGGCCAAATGTTGACATCTAGGGCCAGACCTGGACTCAGAGTTTAGACCAGTGTTTTGCAACCTTGGCAACTTTAAGAAGTATGCTGGCTGGGGAATTCTGGGAGTTGAAGTTCACACTTCTTAAAGTTTCCAAGGTTGAGAAACACTGGTTTAGAGAATATATTTACACCCACCAGTCGCAATCTTTTTTCCTTTAACAGTCAAAGCTGCCTTGAGAAATTTGAACCAGGCCCTTCTTTCTGAAAGCCTCTTAACTGCTTTGGAAGCTTCCTTCAATATCTTTTCAGGGCTACTGGCAATCCCTGAGCATCTGTGTGCTCTCCCACTCCTCAGTTTGCTGGCTTTGGCATTTTCCTTAACGGTGACAATTCAGCCATCTTTATGTAATTCGTGCAAAGTGTGATGAATCTGCATCTCCTGGCCTTTTCCGCGTCTCCAACCCAGGTCTGTCTTGGTCTGTTCTGGCAGGTGGAGGAGGAATGCAGCCACCCCCACACTGTGGACCGCCTACCCATGGGCAAGCTGCCGTTGATGTGGGGCCAGTCGCTCTACATCCTGGGCTGCCTCATGGCAGAGGTGAGCTTCAGCCCTGTCCGGCACACCCGCCGTCTTGAGTTCGGAATCACCTGGAGCTCTCATGTGGAGACCGGTGGGTGGCAAGGGACCTCTCTGCCCCTCCCTTGCCGGGGAAGCCTGGCTCAGGGCAAGCCAGCCTGCTGCAGCTTCCCTGGACTGGAGGGGCTTTCGTGTCTGAAGGCAAGCTGGGTAGGAGACTCCCCATCACCTAAACTAGGAGTTACCAAGCAAAGCAACTGGCAGAAAATCAAAAGAAACGCCCCATGGATTTCTTGGAATGGGGGTCGCTTCTGTGTGTACAGATTGACCGTAACGGCCTTCTCCAGGCTTCAGATCAGCACCGGGAATTAATCAGTTTTTTTGCAGGTGCCTTGCCTGCATCCCAGCAAGGCTTTCTCAGTGCAGTGGTTTGCGGGTCGGAGCGGGGCTACCACCATTGGATCAGGATACAACTTACCACCCAAGGCTGCCATGACCCATTAGTGTTGTGAGAACCCCACCTAAGTTAGCAATATGGCTCTACCCATGAGTGAGACAGCAGGAGCGGGTTTTCCTCTGGGTCTTGCTGGTGGTCTTCCCAGGGGAGACCTGGCAGACCCCTGGGGGCAAAAGTGGGCCCTTGGTCTACAGCTGCATGCTCCTTCTGAGCACCCATCTGCTTGCAGGGATTCCTGGCTCCAGGAGAAATTGACCCTCTGAACCGCAGGTTTTCAACTGTTCCCAAGCCTGTTGTGGTGGTGCAGGGTAAGAGAGGGCAGCTGGCATTCTATGGCCCTGATCCCAGTGCTGCACTGTCATGGGCTTCCTGTGTGGTAGAGGTGGACATGGGTGGCTAATGCTCTGGAGGGGCACTTGGTAGTCTGGACAGTGCTTGCCTCAGGCCAGCCCCTCCACCCTCACCTGGCCTGGCGTGGGGCAGTCAGCCTGCCCCTCCTGCCAGCTGCCAGGACCCTAACCCTAACCTCCTGGGGGTACAGGGCCCCTTCAAGTCCTGCAGGTCTGCCCTGACTCTGCCTTTTCTCCCTGCTAGTGTGCATCTTGGCAGAGACAGAGGCTATACAGGCCATCGTGCGTAAGGAGGGCATCGTGGTGGAGACTATGGCTGAAGTCTACCCCATCCGAATACAGCCAGCCAGGATTCTCAGCTACATCTATGCCCGCCTGGGTGAGTCCCAGGAGGCTCTGAGAGACCCCCTCACCCCGATCTCCCCAGGAGTCTTGCTGGTGGTTGTAAGCTTTCTCCCTGGAGCTGGTTGTCCACTAGCTTTCTCCCGGGAGCCTCAGGATTCTCCATGGAGGGCCATAAGCTGGCCCCCTGTCTTAGCAGCCCCTTGCCTCTGAGACTTAGAGTGGATGGAGGCTCTTGACCAGCTGCAGATGTGACTTGCCCTCCAGGATAAAGGCGGGGGGGTGGGGGAGGCTGCTTCTGCAGCTGATCCAGCTTTCCCATCTCCTGACAGGCTGCAACAAGCTCATGAACCTCAGTGGGCGCCCTTTCCGGCACATGGGCGTCCTTGGGACTTCCAAGTTCTACGACATCAGGAACAACATCTTTGCTTTCACTCCCCAGGTTGGTAAGGAGGCAGGAGCCCAGGGCCACACTCCCTGGGAGTTGGGGGCAGCAGCAGAAGACTGCGGGAACCTTGTGGGGTGTATGTGGCAGAAGGGGGGGGTTGCTTGTCAGTGTGTTTTTCAAGTGGAGAGGGGCTGGCTCAAGAAATCTACCCAACCTGGCAGTTCCCCCTTTTTCTCCACATGGGTAATCCTGCTTTTTCTCCTGGAACAAACCAGAGACATGACACACAGATCTGACCCCCCTCCCTCCCCCCCCAGCTCCAAGTGCTGTTGTATGCCTGGCTGAACCACCTGCTGATCGAGGGCAGTGGCTTCAAGGTCCTCCTTGGCGGTGCACTGCCCTTCCTGGCTCCTTGGGGGCCTCCCACCCCCCACCCCCTCTCACGGGCCATCTGTCCTGCCTGCCTTTGCAGTTCATTGACCAACAGCAGTTCTACCTGGCTCTTGACAACCAGATGATTGTGGAGATGCTGCGGACAGACCTCTCCTACCTGTGCAGCCGCTGGGGCATGACGGGGCGCCCGACCATCACTTTCCCCATCTTGCAGACCATGCTTGGTGCGTGCGTACCTTGCATGGTGAAGGGCTGGGCTTTCAAAAGAGGTGGGTGGTGGCCAACCTGGCTGGGGCAAAGTTTGCCTGGCCAGGTGTCTTCCTCTGAGGAGTTGCCAACACCTGGTTGCTTTTTCTCCTTATGAAAAGATGAAACGGGGGCCAACCTCCACCCAGCTATCTTGGCCACACTGCGGAAGTTGCAGGATGGGTATTTTGGAGGGGCAAGGTGAGCTGAGGTGGGGATCTTGCCCCTTCTGGGGACGGGGACCAACTGAGAGGACGGGTCTTTCCCCCTTTCCTCACTCTCCACTTTTGGGTTCCTGCAGGATCCAGACTGGTAGGTTGTCTGAGTTTCTCACCACTTCGTGCCGCACCCATCTCAGCTTCATGGATGCAGGGCCCGAGGGTAAGCTTTATGCCAATGACTATGGGCTCAGCCTTGAGAGCTTCCGAGATTTAGACCCCGAAGACTGGATGCATGGCTTTCAGTTGACAGAAGATGGTAAGGAGATGGGGCCACCCTCTCTTCCTGCACTCAGGGCGTGCCGTGGCCAGGAATGCCGGATTTCTTAATCCAGACAGTAACTCTACGGCCTTCTGGCTGGTGCGTAACTCAGTTTTCAGGCCGTGATTAACCTCCATCACATCCTCCTAATGCACTCTTTGCAAGACAGCGGGAAGGATGCCCATCCCTTTGGGGCAGGGGCTCCCTTTTCACATGCTGGAGAGTAACTTGCTGCCCCAGGCAGCTGCATAATCCTGGCTCTTGCGGGAAGGCCCTTGCAGAGCAATTCCGAGGAGCTGGCCTGGGGGCAGGGCCCAGAGGGAAGGCGGGGGAGGGGTTTCCAGAAAGGGGTTGCAGTCAGCCTCAGGACTGCCCCCCATCCCCCACACATGCTGAGGAACCCCCCTCCCCCCCAGGAGGACAAGCCTGTGCCGAATGCCTGGCAGACAGGAGAGCTCCTGGCTCCCTGCCTGCTCAGCTGGGAGAGATGCGGGTTGCCATTTTGTCCCCAAGACAAACCAGGCAGTGCTTCTCCCTCAAACCAGGGGTAGACTGCTGCAGCAGCCAGCTGTGCTGAGAGGCTGCCCTGATGATGCAGTTGTTAGGATGAAGGGCTTTCTGGTCATCCCAGGAGACTTTCTCTGCCCAACCCAAGTGCTGCCCAATGGCCTCCTGGGAAGCCAGTGGAAGCAACGCTGTCCTGGCTCCGTTGCCTCTAGGCCAAGGGGAAAGCAGGCCCATGGCAGGCTCCAGTTCAGGAGGGGGTGCTTGGCATCACCTCTGGGCAACCACTTCCCCTCCGGAGCTCTCACCAGACATCCATTGGCTTCCCCGGCTGTCACGAACAGCCGCTGCCTCCTCTCCTCTCTATCCCTCTGACTCATCACCCCACCATAACAACATCTATAACCAGCTTGTGGTCACACCCACCATACCACCTCTGAACACCGGCATGGATCCTGCGTGTTTGCAACGGGCGTAAATGCTTCACCTTCTGGGTTGGTGCATGCGCAAGGCTGTGTGCTGTGTCCTGGTGCTGAGCAGGGGCCCTGCATGGTGGTGAATCACCCAAGTACCCTCAAAGTACGCAAGCATCGCTCAGACACACTCAGCCCACAGGTTGTGGGAGAGGGTCTCCTCGGACAAGATCAGTTGGGGTCAGGCTTCTTCCAGAGGCCCAGGAAGGGTGGGGCTCACCTGGCAAAGAAAGCTGGAGGGGTGGCAAGATGTTTTCCATGCTGGGCTTTGCTGCTGTTTGCTGGCCAGCGGTACCCAGCTAGTGGCCCCAGAAGCGTGGAAGGGGCCATCTGCGGCAGTTTGTGCTACCTTTGAGGGGGGGCACAAGATGCTGCTCCTCCCCTGCTCTGTGAAGGACTTGCCCGGCTGGCACCATCAGGCTGATGCCACTTTGCAGGGCTAGCAATGGGGGCTTGTCTCCTTGTTACGTTGCTGTAAAACCAGAACAGGGGACTTGCCAGTTGCCCCTTGGTTTGTACCTGCACCAGTGCGGTCTTTGGGGAATGGCCCTTTGGTTCAGCCCAGGAGCCGTCCGGGGCAGGTGGTTTTGCTCACCTGGGCCAGTCTCCTGGGAGGCCTGTGAGCCAAGGCGACCCGAGGCCTTCTCCCATCACTTCTCTTCTTCCAGTCGACCTCTGCGATGACATTGCCCAGTACTTAGACCAACTTCTGCACCACTCCACCCCCAAAGTCAGTCTCCCACCCCCAGCTCAGAAGGGGGGGCTGTATCGTTTCCGTGCGGCGGTCCATAGCACCCAGGATCTTCTGTCCCTGATGTCAAAGGCAAAGGACCTGCATGTGGAGAGTGAGCATCTACCTTTAATAACAATGGATGGCACATTGAGGCAATGGGGAAGGTTCTCCTGCGCCCTCCACCCCCGCCCCAGAGACCTTTTTTCCTCCAGAGCTTTGCTGGCCAGCCACTCTGCCCGGCCAGCAGGCACCCACACCACATCCCTGAAAGCGGGAGCATTTTTCTCTCTATTGCAGACATCAACCTGTACATACCCTCCAAGCTTCTCCTGGAGGATCAGCCATCTGCTCACTTGCTGGGCTCAGCCTCAAATCCAGAGACCCAGGTGAGGTTCTTGTCTCCTTGGGCTGCTTCCACGGCAAAGGGGTGCGGGGGGCTTCTCAGCCTATGGCGTATCTGCCAGGACCCTTCCAAAGCTCTCCCCCCTCCCTGCTTTCTCTTGATGGCAAGTCTTGCAGCAAAGGACTTGGGCACCCTGGGGGCCATTTGCAACCTTCCCCTCCTTCCAGGAAAATAAAGTGGCTCAGCTGCATCTCTGTCCCCTTTCCTGGTTTCGGGGCATCTTGCCCAGTGCAACTTGAAGCAGCAGCTTTTCTTGTAAACTCCAGTGGGTTGATCAGAGGCATCTTTCCCCCATGCCCCCGTTGCCTTTCCTCCACAAGCTGCCCATCATCCCTGGCAAGGTGAGTCTCCCCAAGGACGCAAGCGGGAAGGTGGACTGCCGGGCCTTGGTGGACCAGCTCCGCGAGTGCCAGACACTGCAGGACCAAGCCAGCTGCCTCCATGTCCTCCACACCCTCAAGTAGGAGCCTAGTCTCAGTCCTCCCCTTGCTTTTCCCCTTGCAGTCCCAGAGGGAGAGGGAGGGAGGGAGGGAGACGTGCCCCTGGAAAACTCTTCCTGCAGCATTTGCAAAACCCAGCCTGTTGGCAACTCTGGAACCAAGGCTGCCACCAAGGAACCTCTTCCAGGGGAGGCGGGTAGGGAAATCTGCGTGCTGCTCCTGCAAGAACTCATGGCAAAAGGAGAATGGATGCTGGGGGGCTCCTCAGGAGGAAGCCCATTTCCCAGCAGACTGCATGCCTGGGAAGCTAGGGTGTCACGGCTGGCCTCGCCTGGGTGACCCTTGACAGCAATAGTGGGTGCCAGTTCCCTTGGCTTCCTCACTGCTTTCCAAGCAGGCTGCTCGCTCTGGCAACACGAGCCAGGAAGCTGGATGCCCGCTGCTGCCCAGCCAGCAGGAGGTGCTGGGCGGCCCCTTCCTCTAACCAGCTTCTGCTTCCAGGGGGCCAGACTGGGACACCGAGATCCACGGCAACAGTGGGGCCACTGTCAAGGGCCTCCTTGTGGAGCTCTATGGCAAAGTTGGGGCAACTCGCCAATGGGCCCTGATCCGCTACATCTCTGGGATCCTGAAGAAGAAGGTGGATGCCCTGGATGAGGTATTGGACCTGGGCCTGGGGGCAGCTGGACTCCTTTGGTTGCCCCTCTTCCCGAGGATGACCCTGTATGGCGCTGAGGATGATGTGGGGATTGTCTCCCCCTCCCCAGCTTGACAGGCTTCTCTCCTCAGGCCTGCACGGACCTCTTGTCACACCAGAAGCACCTGACCGTGGGGCTGCCCCCAGAGCCACGAGAGAAGACCATCTCTGCGTGAGTCCCCAGCCTAACTGGAGGCCCTGGGTAGCTTGCAGACATGGGCAGAGGGGCAGCAGAAATGCCCATGGTGGTTGGCGGTAGGCAGTTCTCCCCCAGCTTGTCTCACCCTGAGACCTTCCCAGGAGATGTGGGCCAGCCAGAAACTGCGGAGCCCCCTCGAGTCCCCCAGATATGTTAACTTGCCCAAAAATGTGGCCTAATCCAGCCTCCTTGCCCCAAAGGGATCTCCATCACCTGGCGGTGTATAAACTGCACAACCTGAGGCTTCTTCAGGCCCTTCAAGAGAGATGCAAATCAGATGCAGGAAAGGGAAAACAGGATGGGAGTTGGGCTGCTCAGCTGTGGGCCTATCCGAGGGAGCCCCCCCCCCCCCGCCCCAGCCACAGAAGTGTTGCTGTGGCAGTCAGGAAGTTGGCTTTGGTCCTCTGTGGGGCTCTCGACACGCCCTCTCATTCCCAGTCCCGTCACCTTTGCAGTCCCCTGCCGTATGAGGAGCTCACCCACCTGATAGACGAGGCCAGCGAGAAGAACATGAACATCTTCATCCTGACGCAGGTAAGCCATGACCTGGCTTTCCTCCAGCTGCTGTGCAGAGGCTGGGTCCGTGAAGACTGGCTCTTTCCTCTCTCTGGACAGGAAATCATGGTTTACCTTGCCATGTACATCCGGACACAGCCCGCCCTGTTTGCTGAGATGTTCCGCCTGCGCATTGGGCTCATCATTCGGGTGATGACAATGGAGCTGGCCCAGTCGCTCTGCTGCTCTGGTGAGTGGGACTGGCCCGGGGGCTGCTGTGCTGGCTGGCTTGTGGGATGCTACCTTTCTGCGCCTGGCGCCAGAGCTGACGGGTTGCAGAGAGGGGCCTTCAGGGGGCAGGGGGAGAAGGCTGGGTTTGCGCTGATCCAACCAGGCATGGGGAGCCACCCCATAGCCACCTCTTCCCTCGGCTCCAGATGAAGAAGCTGCCGAAAGCCTGATGAACCTCAGCCCTTCCCACATGAAGAACCTCCTCCACCACATTCTCAGCGGCAAGGAATTTGGCGTGGAGAGAAGCGGTGAGCTGCCTGCCTCAGTCAGGGGCCGGGAGGGGGCCTCTGGGTGTGGCACGAGCGCAAGCCCAAACCGATGTAATGAAAACTTGCAGCCGCCAAGCCAGCTTGGGAATTCTGGGACTTGTAGTTCCAGCTATCTGAACCCGCCTGCTGGAGGGGCTCTGGGGGACCTGGGCCAGCATTCCTAGAGCCTGAGGTTCCAGCAATGCGCCTCCCTCTCCTGCAGTGCGGGCCACGGATTCCACCCTGACCCCAGCAGTTTCCATCCATGAGATTGGGGCCGTGGGAGCAACGAAGTCAGAGCGCGCTGGCATCATCAGGCTCAAAAGTGAGATCAAGCAGGTGGGCTGCCTCTTCCTGGTCCTGCCCAGGATGCCGGGCAGGGGAGAGTGATTTCAGAGGCAGGAGGCCTGCATTTGGGGCAAGCGTGCGTTCCACCCTCATTGGCAGAGGGAAATTGCCCCCTCTGAGAAGCCACAGCTTCCTCCATCCCGGCAGACAGCTGCTCTGCTAAGCCCCAGCTGGATGGGAGCTTCCTTCCCTTGCGCAGCAGTGCTGCTGCTGGGGGTGCAGAAAGGAGGATGAGAGCGCTCTCCAGGGCCTTCCTTTCAAGCTGGTTCCCCTGGTAGCCTCCCGCCCTGGCAGACTGCGCCCTGCCTTCCAGGTGCTGGGCTGGGCTTCTCCTCCCGGGGGGGGGGGCAGGGAGAGCGCCAGGAGGCAGCCTGCTCAGCTTCCTCTCTGCGCCTAATGCCTCTTTTCTCTTCCAGCAACTGGATAGGTGGTCTTTGTCTGAAATTAAGGTGAATCCCGCCCCCCCGCTCTGCTCCCTTCAAACAGCGGCTGATTCCCACCCCTTCCTGTGGGAGGCGCCTCACCCTGCATGAGCAATATATAAGTTGTCATCAGCGGGGGTGGGGGGAGGAGGGAAGACATTTTGCAAATGGTAGAGCAAAGGGGGCAGGAGTAGGCTAACCTTGACAGGACAGGGCCGGCCTGGGGTTTCCTCGGTATTGGGTCCAGAAGAGAAGAGCAAGCATAATCCCCGCCTGTGTCCTTGGCTCAGCTCCCCTTTCCAGGGGGAGGAACCCAGCCTGTTTTGGCCTTTCCCCCTCACCTGCAGCGGTGGGCATTCGGGGGCCACAGAAGAAGGGGCTCCTTGGGGCACATCCCCAAAGAAGGCCAGCCAGAAGGAATCCATGGCCCGGAAAGCCAGCTCTCCATCTTCGCTTAGGGAGTGCAAGTGAGGGCATGCGCTGCGGCCAGCGACCCTCCGCATGACGCTGAGTTTGCCCACCCACCCTCGGACTCCGAGGGGGGGGAGGCTGCTTCACAAGCAGGCCCTGCTCTTCCCTCGGACAGCTGACCGGGGCCGGCACTGAACCACGCTTGCTTGGCCTCCCTCCCAGGGTCCGTGGGGCCTCCCCTGCCCCCGCTGGCCTTGTAAGAAGAGCGTTGCCAACTTTCCTCACAGCTTTGCTTTAGCGGAGGAGGCGCCCATGGCTTCGTGGCCCCGCTCAGCTCCAACCCTCTCGCCAGGTGGCCTGTGCTCCGGCAGGGCTGCTGCCAGTCCCTCAAGAGGGCTGCTGCAACCGGTCTCCTCTCTTTCCAGGCTGGGGCCTCGCGTTCCTTGGAAGCTGGAGCGGACCTTCCCCAGGTAGGACCTCCGCCCTGGGCTGCCTGGCTCCAGGCTGCTTCTGGGGGCTGGGCCTGACACTCAGCGCTCATTCCTTGCAGCTGTCTGGGTCCTCCCCGGCTCCAGGCAGAGGCACTCCGGCTTGGGCCCCGGAGGATTCCTTCTCCAAGGATGGGCGCCAGGGGCAGTGGCTGCGGCGGCGGCGACTGGATGGGGCCCTCAACAGAGTCCCAGTGGGGTTCTACCAGAAGGTCTGGAGGATCCTGCAGAAGGTAAGTGGGAAACAGCCCTGGAGGGGGCACCCCTCTGCTCCCCACCCCCTTCATCTCAGCTGCAGTGTGGTGGTGCTGTTGTACATGCCCAAGCCGTTAGGCAACCTGAGCGAAAGGGCTCTTCCTGCGTCCTGAGCTGCAGTGAAGGGGTAGGGCTTGTACTCTTCTGCAAGCTGTGAAGCAAGCGGTCCTGGAGAAGAGCAGCTCTGGAATTGCACAGCCAGGGTGAGCTAGCTGCCCTGGACGGCCCCAGGCTTGCTACCAGCTGCCCCAGGGAGCGAACTAGGCACTGGCCCGAGGCTACGCTGGCAGGCTGGGCCTCTTGGCTTACCTGAAAAGCTGAGTCATCTTGTGCTCAAGGCCTGTTGAAACAGCGTGTTGGTCCCCCGAAGTCCCCAGGAATGTAATTGCTCCCCTGCTCCTTTTCTTCTACAGTGCCATGGGCTCTCCATTGAAGGCTTTGTCCTCCCCTCTTCCACAACCAGAGAGGTAATGGCTGAAGCTGCCCTCCAGACCACTGCGCCCGCAGGGGGTTACTCCACTGCTACTCATGGCCCTCCCTCTTCCAGCTGAGATTCTGCTGTCTGCTGTCCAAGGCTAGGCCTCCTGGTGCCCAGTGGCTTCTGAGGAAGACTCAGAGCAGCCAGAAGCCCAAAGGGAGTGTTGTGGGGGGTGGGGGGCACTGCTCAGCCCTCAGCATAGATTTTTTTTTCTGAAAAGAATAATACTGTGAGAAGGACCCAGGGAAGCATATACCTTGTGTCTCAAGGGGAAGTGGCAGGAGCCATGGGGAAGGACCTTCCTGGCCCACCCCCGGGGAGCTGGACTGGGCAGGAGTAAGTCAGCTGGGGGTGGGGGGCATGCAGGCAGCTTTCTTCCCTGGCCTCAGGCTGCACAGCTTTCCCAGTGAAGAGCAGCTGCAGAGGTCAGCCTGAGTGGCTGGAGGGACTGGCCACCTCCAGAGGGATCCACCCGGGACTGCTGTGCTCAGCTCCCCAAGCTCCAGGTGCAGATGGCTTTCTCCAGAAGCCCTTGTCAGCAGGAGGCCTTTGTGAGCTGTATCCCTTTAGCACTAAGGGCAGGGAGGCTCTATGTTGGCTCTGCTTGTGCATCACTTCTTTGAGTTTAACATCTTCCTTGAGGCCAGAGATGGTACCTGCTCGTAATGTGCAACAAGAGGTTGAGGCCTGTACTGCTGGCTCTGCCAGGAGGCCGCCTCACGCCTTGCTCTCTTGTTCTTGTGCTCCGCATTTCACTGGGTGTCCTCATGGCTATTGGGAGCCCTCTGCTGCTGCTCTGACAAAGAGCCCCATCTGGGGGCAGTTTAGATACAGCTTAACGGAAAGAGCACTTCCTTTCCCTTTGGGTGCAGATGACTCCTGGAGAAATCAAGTTTGCAGTCCATGTTGAGTCCATACTAAACAGAGTCCCTCAGCCAGAATACCGGCAGCTCTTCGTAGAAGCTATCCTGGTCCTGACACTGCTGACGGATGCCGATGGTCCCAGCATCGGGGGCCTTGTGGCTGTGGATAGGATCGTGCATGTTGCAAATGATCTGTTCTACCAAGAGCAGGTTGGGACCCCTTGTCACTGTGGCTTCCCTGGCCAGGGAGGACCTGCAGGCCTCGTTGTGCAGCTGTTGAGGGAGGAAGGGCTCTGCAGCATGGCTCCTTACAACCCCTTGGGCTGAAAGCGGACCCAGCAGGGTCTGCCTGGGGGGAGAGCTTGGGCCCTCCTGCCCTCAGCAGTGGCTACAGCAGATGGGAACCCAGGCAGAGGGAGCGTGGCCCCAGCAGATGGGGAGCACACCCAAACTGGGCCTGTTCCCTAACTGGACAAGGAGGGACACACTGGCCTGGCAATGACACTCTCTTCCTTCCGAAACCAGAAAGTCCTGGGGGCTGACGATGACATGCTGGAGAAGGACCCAGCCACTGGCATTTGCAAGTTGCTCTACGACAGCGCTCCAAGCGGCCGATTTGGCAGCATGACCTACCTCTCCCGAGCTGTGGTCACCTGCGTGCAGGAGTTCCTCCCTAGCAGTGGCTGCTCCATGCAGTAAAGCCATCTGGATTCCTCAGCACCAGTTTGCAGAGCCACCGTGGATAGACCCTCTCCCCAGGGAGAGCCCATCGGGGGTGGGATTTCCTGCTGGAAGCCAGCAGGGCGGCAGCTGCTCTCAAGGACTGCAGAGTGAGGCTTGAGGTCGGAGGTGTCTGGCTGAGCCCTTTCCCATCCAGAGGGGTCTCTCTCTCTCTCTCTCTCTCCTGCGAATGGAAGCTGTGACTCACTGCGTGGTTCCAGATGTTGCTTTACTGCAGTTGCAGAGAGGCTGAAGGGCTGGAGGACTTTGCTTTCCTCAGGAACCAGAAGCCCCACCCAGTTCTTAGGGAGGGAGCCCTCCTTTTGAGGGGCATCTCTTAGCTGGGGTCCCCATAAGGGTAACTCCTGATGGTTTGCCATTTTGAAGGAAGGGATGGACCCTGTAAACTGCTGCTGCTTTTGCAGGGCAATGCTCCTTCCTGGGGAGCAGCTCTGTTCTAGGAGGAATGATGCCTCCTCTGGGGGAAGGGAAGGGAGGGGAGGCCACTCTGTGCTTGTGGGGAGGGGGAGGGTCTTTTCTGCCAAACACTCCACAGCTTCCCCGGGAGAAAAGTTCCCCGGGTGTCCTTTGTGGCAGGCCAGGAACCTCCTCGGCTGCGGCTTTGGCACCCGCACAGAGGGAATGGCAGGCAGTCGTTTGGGGATGGGCATCTCCCTTTCCTGTGGTGGGAGGGAGGGCCTGGTGGCAACAGCAAACTGCAGAGCCTCAGAGGGCTCCTCTTCCAGCTTGATTGCTGGCTACCCTCAGGAGCCCCCTCCTCGTTTGGGGCGGTTGGAAGCAGCGGAGCCGCTCTCGTAACCGCTGATTTCCCTCAATGAGCGTAGTGCCGCATCTCAAAAGCCGAATTCCCTCAGGCCAGGCCGGGCTTTGGGGGCTGCTGGCCCGTTCGCCACGGGGCTTTCGAGCCCTGCGAGAGAAACGAAGCACGGGGGTGGGGGCGGGTTTCCCTGTGTGTGGGAGTGATTCCCAGCCGTGTGCTGTTGTGGCTTTTGCTGTGACCGCGAAATTCTGACACGCCGGAAGGCAGGCCTCGGGTCGCGCGTCCCGCGCCTTCCGTTTGCTGCAATAAATGGCTGGGCTGCCGGAGTGACAACCGCATTGAGCGTGGTTCTTGCGCGGCCGGCCGGCCGGCCGGCGGGGCGGGCGGGACCCCCTTGGGGCAGGGCGGCGTTGGCCCCTCGCCGGGCCGGGAGGAGAGCGGGGGCCGCTCAGGTGCCGCCGACCCGCGACTGACGCGCCTCGGGACGGCGCTCGGAGGACCCGCGTCCACTCCTCGGCGAGCGAGGACTTCATTTCCCGGCGCGCCCCGCGGCAGGAAGCCCGCCCCGAAGTGCGCGCGCCGCCCGGAAGCCGCAGGGCCCGCTCGCTCCGGGGCGCCCATGGCCGGGCAGCCACAGCCGCCGCCGGTCTACGTTTACGGCGCCGAATACGTGGCGCGATGCGACGCCCTGTGCAAGGTTCCGCGGCGGGTGC
This sequence comes from Candoia aspera, assembly GCF_035149785.1. Taxonomy (NCBI): domain Eukaryota; kingdom Metazoa; phylum Chordata; class Lepidosauria; order Squamata; family Candoiidae; genus Candoia; species Candoia aspera. The sequence continues at coordinate 386,291 of NC_086164.1, read as the reverse complement.
GTGGCGGGGCCCTCGGGGGGGGGCCGGGCGGGGCCCTCGGGGGGCGGCCGGGGTGCTCCGGCTTGCGGGGCGAGCTGAGCCGCGTCCGTCTTTCCGCAGGCCAGCATGGTACACGCGCTGGTGGAGGCCTACTCGCTGCTGCAGCACATGAGGTAGGCGACAGCCCCGGCCCCGCTCTCCGCCCGGTCGGGGGTCTCGCCGTGGAGCCCGCCCGCCTGAGCCTTGCCTTCCTAGGGTCGTCCAGCCGCGCGCCGCGTCCATGGAGGAGATGGCGGCCTTCCACACCGACGCCTACTTGCAGCATCTGCAGCAGGTCAGCGAGGAGGGCAACGAGGACCACCCCGACTCCGCCGAGTTCGGGCTCGGTGAGCGACGGGCGGGGGGGCGGGCGGGCGAAGCGTCGGGCCGCGGCCCCCCCGGGCGCCGCTGACCCCGCGCCTCGCGTCTCCTGTCCCTGCAGGGTACGATTGCCCGGCCAGCAAGGGCGTCTTCGAGTACGCGGCCGCGGTCGGCGGCGCCACCCTCACGGCGGCGCGTTGCCTGGCCGAGAACAAGTGCAGGGTGGCGATCAACTGGCCCGGCGGCTGGCACCACGCAAAGAAGTATGGGCCGCGCTGCCCGGGGGCATGGGGGGCCCGCGGAGGTGGGGGCCGCCCGAGCGGGAGCTGCAGAAGAAGGCTGGCGGCCCTAGCTGCTGCAGGCTGGGCTAGGGCTTCTGGGGCACGCTGGGCAGGAGGGAACGGCAGGGAGATCGTGCCCGCTGAAGCAGGTCACTTCGTCTGAGCTGTGCGGCTTTTACTCAAGGGGGAAGCAGTTTGCTTTCCTGCCAAAATGGGGTGGAAGGAAGCCAGAGAGCAGCTTAATTGATAGCATAGGTTGCGCTACAAAGCCTCGCAGACCCCTGACTTTCTCCTCAGAGACGAAGCTTCTGGCTTCTGTTACCTGAATGATGCGGTCCTGGGAATCCTGCAGCTGCGCCAGAAATTCGATCGCATCCTCTACGTTGACCTAGACTTACATCATGGGGACGGTAAGGATCTTTCCAGTATTCCTGCTTGCGAAAATTGCTGCAGTATTAACCCATCCCATCCCTGCCCCCCAAAACAGTGTGCCCAGAGGAGAACAAGTATCATGCTAAAGGGTCTGGAAGGAAAAGCTTGGGAAGCGCATTAGGAAGGAAGCCCTAGGTATATTTAGTCTGTTGGAGACTAAGGGGAGATAGGCTCACAGGCTCCGAGGTGGGGCAGAGCTGTTCCACGTGGTTCTGGAAGTCAAAACCACTGGCTCAAATGACAAGGAAGCATTATCGGGATGGAATTCTGGATGGTAAGGCTGTTCACCGGTGGAACAGACTGCTTCAGAAGGTAAACCGAGGCCAGATGGTTGTCTGTTGAGGATACTGTAGAAAAGGACTTGTTACTGGGCAAGGGGTTGGACTGGATGTTCTCCAGGGTGTCTTTCAACCCTTTAGTTCTATGGGTTTATGAAAGAAGATTACATTCTATGGTTTCCAGTTCTCATAGAAGTTGCATTGTTCTCTAGGCATGGGGGAGGGGTCTGAATGATTTTGGCCATAGTTCTCCTCTTCTGTCTCTGTTTGGACTTTTTCTGTTACTTTGCGCTCTGAGTCCCTTCCTCCAGTTGTCCCTTTAATACACCTCTCTTGGAAACTGGGCCTCCCTGTGTCCTGCTGTAACATTACAGGTGGTCTTCGGTTAATGACCGCTTCAAACTTGCAACAGCGCTGAATGAGTGGTACTTATGATTGGTCCTTGAAATTCTGGCCGTCACGTCGCCATTTGCGACTTTTGCTGACTTTTGACAAGCGAAGTCAATGGGGAAGCCAGCAGGTAGTCACAAATGAGGACCACATGATGGTCTTAATGACCCGCAGTGATTTGCTTAATGGTGGAAATGGGGATTGGAATTGCGGTGGTTGTTAACTGAGGACTACTTGTAAAGGCTACAGTGCGACAGTGCTGCATGGCAGTGCCTGATGCTGGGTAGCGACAGCACCAGGATGAGATTAACCCCAGCTATGCATGCTAATGAGTATCTCTCTCTTTGCTGTTCCGTGCAGGCGTAGAAGACGCTTTCAGCTTCACCTCAAAAGTCATGACGGTGTCTCTGCACAAGTTTGCACCTGGATTTTTCCCTGGCAAGTGATCTGTTTACCAAATTGGATCTTGCCTTTTGGGGTCTCTCTCGGTCTGCTTCAGTATGGAAAAGAAAGATTGAGGAGACGCGGCTGAGCTTTGCAGCCCCTTCCTCTCCCGTCATTTTCCACGTGGTGGTGGTTGTAATGTACTGGAAGGAGGAAGTCCTTCCTCCTCATGGGGTCTCTTCTCCCTTCCTGCACTGAAGGCTAAATTGTGGGCCCCCTTTGTGACCCACCCTTGGATTTGAATGCATGCGCTAATCTGAGCTTTTCACACCTACTCAGGAACAGGGGATGTGACAGACATAGGCCTGGGGAAGGGGCGCTACTACAGCGTCAACGTGCCCCTTCAGGATGGCATCCAGAACGAAAGATACTATCAGATCTGTGAGGCGTAAGCATCTGCTCATTCAGGCCCACCTGCAAAGTGGGTGGCACCTCTTTCAGGATGAAGGTTTATTTCTGCCAAGGGCTCCCTAACCACATTACGGAAGAGCCAAGAGGCTGAACCAGGCCTTCCGTGCCCCTGGGATCAAAGCTGGGGGGAGCAGCTGTGCTTGCTCGTTCCTTCTGAGTCGGCCTGCTTCTGGTTCCTGGACAGTAACACGGATCACTCAGAATCGGGATGCATCTGTGGCCTTTCGGAAGGCAATTTTGTCTCATCCCCTTTTAAAATGGTCTCAGTCAGCAGCCCATAATGAAATCTCTCCTTTGCGTTTCCTGCCCCTCAGCTTTTTTGGCCCTTGGAATTTATGGCATCTTTAATGCAGTCCCATCAGGACCTTCTTTCTGGGGTGACAAAAGTACCCAGAGCTGCAGCTTTTCTAGAATCTCTGCCTGCCCCTACCCCAATCCACGCCCCCCGGGACCTGCCACTAAGTGGAGCAAAGAGTCAGGAGGTAGGAACAGCTGATGCTCAGCAGGGGACAGACCGGCCCAGGTGGCCTCCCTCTTCCTTCCTATCCTGTTCTGCAGGGTGCTGAAGGAAGTGTACGTGGCCTTCTGCCCTGAAGCTGTCGTCTTGCAGTTGGGAGCAGATACTGTTGCAGGTGATCCCATGTGTTCATTCAACCTGACCCCTGAGGGGATCGGCAAGTGCCTGAATTATGTTCTGCAGTGGCAGCTGCCGACCCTTGTCCTTGGAGGAGGTAAGCGAGCAAGAATGCAGGGGTGGCATCAGCCAGGCAGGTTCAGGGAAAGTAGAACATGCCCCAGGACAGAGCTTGCGTCAGCTGCATGACTATGGTCAGTTTCTAAGCCCCACTTGGAGTGCTACTTCTTAATCTTTAAAGCCCACAGCAAGGGTGTTTCGTCTTGGTGCTATCTGGAAATGTTGTTTTGTAAAATGAAGTCAAATCCTTAAGATTCCATTGGAGTTAAAAATGAAATGGCCTCAGCAGCCACTTGCTCTTTGTTTTACAATTTTTCTTACTGGTCAGTGAAATGGTTTACATCAGTTCTGCAAGTCTGCTGCTTTGTGCCACTGAGCTGGTCAGGTTCTGCAGGTGCAAAATGCATCATGCTCTTCTAACCGGGACAGGAAACGGGCGTGGTGGGGCAAAAGTGCTTTTCATTTCCTCTTCTCTCTGTTCTCTTCCTTATTTGGTGTGCATCCTTCCCTCCTGGAGATAGGAGGCTATCACCTTGCTAACACTGCCCGCTGCTGGACATACCTGACTGGTGTCATTCTGGGGAAAACGCTGCCTTCTGAAATTCCAGATCATGAGGTAAGGCTATGAGGTCTTCCCTGCTCCAAGCCCAGGAAAAGGGCTGTCCTTAGTCAGACCCATGCTGTATGGGCTCCCTGTAAACATAGCCTCTGATGGATTCAGTCTAGGGTGACCGAGAATGGTTAAAGACATGTGGAATGCAGCATTAATTGTATTTCCTTGATGTAAGTGTGAAGGAACTCAGACTGGAGCAGGGCCACTAGCAAGCTGCTCCAGGGTGGTGCTACTCTTGGCCCAAACAGGAGTGCTGGGAGAATGCACGAGGCCGGCCTGGGGAAGTAGGGGCTGCAAGAGATGCGCAGCCATGCTATGCTGCCTCCTGGGAAGAGCCTTCCTCTCCCTGTGGAGAAACTCCAGAGCTTGGTGGGAAGCGGAGGGGGCTGGGGTGCCAAGGTTCATCTCCCAGCAGCTCTTCTCTCCAGCCTGACCAACAGCTTTTTCTCTCCCGGGCAGTTCTTCACAGAATATGGCCCTGACTATGTGCTGGAAATCACTCCAAGCTGCAGGCCGGACCGTAACGAGCCTCAGCGGGTCCGAGAGGTCCTCAACTCCGTGAAAGGTGAGTCCTCTGCAAGGCAAACCCTGGTGCTCCCTTCCTTTTAGGTAGTGATGGATGGGCTGGCCAGGTGGGGTCTCCCAGGGGGCTTGCACGAGGTCTGCGTCTTCCCAATGAGTTAACTGGAGGGGACGTCTTCCTTCAGATGGGGGGAGTAGAAGCTTCCCCGGCGTTAGGGCTGTTGTGGAGGGTGTCTGGGGGCCTTGGGCACACCCACGTCTCCTTCCGGCTTGGGGACTGATCCGAGGGTGGGGACCCAAGGGCTCCAGGGGGAGAAGGGCTTTGAGGTGCTCTCTCTTTGCAGGGCACCTGAAACATGTGATGTAGCGGCAAAGAGGGTTGCCCTCTCTCCAGAGCCACTGGGCCAGAGAGCACCGAAACAAAAGAGGGAGCAGCTGCTGGAAAGTCTGCAGAGAAACTGCCCTGAAGCTCTGGTGGGGCATCGGGGGTCCCCCAGGCTGCAAGTCTGTAGTCCTGGTGTTGGTTGTGCGCCTTGGAACAGTGGGGGGACGTTAGGTTTAAAGGAAGTTGTTTCCCCCAGCCTGGGTTCCCAGCCTCTTCTTCCCCTGTGCAGGCAGCTCATTCTGGAAGGAGTAGAAGGCCTTGCACCCTCTGCCCCTCGGACCGGCAGGGCCACAGCAAGATGGAACCCTTTTCCTTTTCTCTTTTTTTGCAATTGTTTGCCTTGAAATAAAAAACTGGATGTATTCACCTCTTGGCCTGGTGTGTGGTTCTTACGTTCCCCTTGGAAGAAGAATTGTCAGTAGTGCTTTCCATCTTGTGGCAATGGTGGCTTCGTGCTTTGTGTACAGGAGCGTGACCCTCAACAGTCCGCTTGATTGAAGGAGCTGCTGCATTCAATCTCTAGTGATGGGGAGGAAAATGCCCACCCCTCGTGATTTTATAAAATTCAATCCATCTCCCATTCACCTCCCTTCTTCACAAGCCGGTGAAGCCTCCTCAAGCGTTGCAAGCACTCCAGGTTCCAGATCACCCCGCTTTGGACTCCAGGTTCCAGATCACCCCGCTTTGGACTCTGCAGTCAGCGGTGCCCCCTTCCTAGCGGCCCAGGCGGGAGACGCCGTAGGTGGAAGTTCCCAGGCAGACCTGCCGGGCGCGCCTGCCAAGCGATGACCCTCTCTTGGGGCTGCGCTCCGCGTGCGGATGCCGCGCTCTGGCTTCGGAAGTCGCGTGGAGCTGAGCCGCACGGGCTGCAGACGGGGCGGGGGCGGTGAGGAAGGAGGGCGGTGGCAGAGGGAGGCCGCGCCTTTTTCGCCAGCCCTCAGCAACGCCGAACATCGGGTCTCAGAACGTGAAGCGCCTCCGGCCGGTTGGGGGCACTGTTCACTATCGCTCCCCTGAGGCTTTTTGGGCGCGCGAAGCCGCCATACCTCAGCCCGGATATCCGGCTGGGGGTGAAAGAGGCGGCCCTTTTTCAGCGGAGCGCAGCCATGGTGAGTACGCGGTGCTTGGCTTGCGTTTCCCAAAATCCCTCGCCATCCGTCGGCCTGTTCTGAGCGAGGCGCCCTGGTTGGCAGCAGGAGGACCGGTCGCCTGGCTCGGCCCCGCGCGGCCGCCATTTGGCAGCGAGCGCCCCTCGCGATGCGGCGGGACCCCGTGAAAGCACTCCCGGCCTCGACGAAGGCTGGCCGCGGAAGCGAGCCGGGAGGCCGGGCCGCTCCCGCGCGCCGCCGCTCGAGTCGTGGAGGCCGGGCTGGGCCGCCGCAGCTCCCCCCAGGCCCGGCTGCGTTCCGGGGGGTCGGGCGGTTTCCAGGGATGGGGCCCGAGGCGTCCAGTGGGGCCGCGACTGCCCTTCCCAGGTTCGCGTCCGTAACTGCTCTTTCGCGCGGTTCCCGCAGGCTCGCGGACCCAAGAAGCACCTGAAGCGCGTGGCGGCTCCGAAGCACTGGATGCTGGACAAGCTGACGGGAGTTTTTGTAAGTGCGCCCGTTGCAGTCCGCTTTGTTGGGGCGGGGATGTTTCTCTGTAGCGCGGCCTGAAGCGGCTCCTCCCGCTGCTTGGCTGTTGCATTTGGTCGCTGCCCGGTGAGGCGCTTGTCTCGTCGGGAGAGGAGCAGCTCCCAGGCTTTGAGCGAAGCAGGCTTTCCTCTGTTACCTTCTCCGGGGTGCGGCGGCCCTCGCGTCCTTTTTCAACACCGCAGCTTTGGTGCGCACGTCCTAGCGAGCAGGAGTGGCCTACGACGTGCGTGGCTTCCGTGGGGTGGGAAGGGAACGGGCAGAGCGGTGGTAGCACACACACGGGCTGTTGGGAAGAAATGCTCCACTCGGGAGTGGCAGGGGCTGGAGGGCCTGGTGGGAATTGCGGGGTCTCTGAATACATCGATGCCTGCAGGCACCGTCTTCGTTGGAAGGAACCCGGGGCCTCGAGGGCTGCTCTCTCACCTTGAGCAGGGGAGGCGGTGTGGTGCTGTGGGCAGAGGGGCCAGGAGTGGGGACGCCCGTGATGGGATTCAAGCCCAGCGAGGAAGCGCACGGAGCGACGTTGACCCAGCCCCGCACACTTGGCCTCCTGTGTTGCTTCTGGGCAAGAGGACAACGCAGGCAACGCGGGCAAGGCCACGAGTGAACGTTGCCTTAAACGCCTTGGGGGAAAAGTTGGGCTACGGCTGAACTACATAAACCATGAAAGGCTGGTTGGTTCAGGCCAGCTTTGCGTCATCCCTGCTTTCTTGAAGTGGCTTTGCTGGAGCATCGTGGTTTGTGTGTGACAATCCATTGTCTTTGGATTTATAGGCGCCCCGTCCATCGACAGGACCCCACAAGCTGAGGGAATGCCTCCCACTGATCATCTTTCTCAGGAACAGGCTGAAATATGCCCTGACTGGTGATGAGGTCAAGAAAATCTGCATGCAGCGGTTTATCAAGATTGATGGCAAGATCCGCACAGATATTACCTATCCAGCTGGCTTCATGGGTTAGTGAAAGTCAGTTTGTGCTGGGGTGTGGAGGACAACCTATGGAGCAGAAGAGGGAGAAATGATTTTTCGTTTTTCCTTAAGACTGCTGCTCCACTGGGGAATGCAGTATAATCCCCTTGGTGTTCATTCTGGTAAGATGCCCTGATAGGGTCCACCGTACAGATAGTCTAACTGGGACTGAGTGACTGTGCCCACCTTCCCCAGCCTGGGTACCCTCAGTTGTTGGGTCTCAGCTTCTGTAAATAAAGGGTTGATTTCTGGGAATACGGTTATTGGAACTGGCCCTGCCCACCAGTTAGGGAGTTGCCCTCACTTGCTTCCGGTTTTTCCAGGCAGTCTCTGCCGTGCTTCAGCCTCTCTACCCGGATAGTTTTCCGCAAGCCCTTTTGTTTTTGAGGCGTGCTACGTTTCGTTCTTAAGATCTCAGGAGAGTCAAAATGCCGCATGCCTCAAAAGACAAAGCCGTGCGGTGCCAGGGCCGTGTGTGTGGCCTCCTCTCTTTCTGAAGCTGGGGAGTGTCTCACGGGGCATCTGTTTTTGGCTGCTCCCTGACTGGTGTGTTTTTCTTGTCAGACGTGATCAGCATTGAGAAAACAGGTGAGCACTTCCGCCTCGTGTATGACACCAAAGGACGCTTTGCTGTTCACCGCATCACGCCAGAAGAGGCAAAGGTAAGCCCGCTGGCCAAACAGTATTGGAAAGGCAGAACGGTATTCCTGGGCCACGAAACTGAATAAAAGATGATCAGAACAAGCATTCTCTGAAACTGGGACATGGTTTGTCTGAACATTTGGCCTGATGTTTTCTGCCAGACTGAATAGATCGTCTTGTTATTTAAGTCCTGCCTTAGGATGCCCGAAGGGTGGTGACTAAAACTGGTCTCTGAAATCTCTGGCCATCAGATGGTGGGGAAAATTCCCTCATGCGTTTCCTGAAATACATCTTGCCAGTTTTCTGTTCTGAAGGCTGAGGGGATCCAGGGTGTTCCTTTTCCCTGAAGCTCCCAGGAGGTACCTTGTTTTCAGAAATTGTTTTTTCAGGGTAGGCCTCGGATCTCGGGTTATGCTGAGGTTTGTTGCGGTTCTTCTCAGCTGACATAATTTGGTGGGTTTGTTATAATATGGTCAGGTCTGATGGAAACCTTGTTACTCAGACCTGCTCCCAAGCCCAAAGGATTGGCAGAGGGTTCTTGATCCTCTCCAGATGCTCAATCAACTCCTGCCTGGTGGCTGAACGAGAGGGATTGTGAGAGTGGTCAGAAACATCTGGTGGGCTCCAGGTCACCTCCACTGCTCCAGGACTGTAAGCTAAGCAGCAAGGCTCACTTCCTGGCTTACAGCAGTTGGCCACCAAATCAACAGTAGGGAAAGATGATCAGCTGTCCTTTTGCTGCTTAGTAATGCCAGAAGCCCAGTCTCACGAAAGATGCCTTCCCATATAATTCTGCCCGTTGTTTGTCTTCCCAGTACAAGCTGTGCAAGGTTAGAAAGATCTTTGTGGGCACCAAAGGAATCCCCCACCTTGTCACTCATGATGCCCGAACAATCCGGTATCCAGATCCCCTCATCAAAGTGAATGACACTGTACAGATCGATTTGGAGACAGGCAAGATTACAGAGTTCATCAAGTTTGACACAGGTTTGTTTTTAAGTGTCTTAAGAGTGGGGTGGCCAGACTGTCTCCTGAGAATCTTTTTTCAGGGATTGTAGTTTATGTTTTGAAGCGTCTGCCATGGGAAGCAACGCATCACGCTTTAGACATCTGATAGCTGAGTTGGGCAAAAGGCAGTTTTAGCGGAATGGGGGTGATGGTTACCCTTTGATCAGGGAACCTGGATGGTTGTATGTGCAGCCTCTTACAATTTCTTTTCCCCCTGCAGGCAACTTGTGCATGGTGACCGGAGGGGCTAACTTGGGTCGTATTGGTGTAATCACCAACCGGGAGAGACATCCTGGCTCCTTTGACGTGGTTCATGTTAAGGATGCCAATGGCAATAGCTTTGCCACCAGACTGTCTAACATCTTTGTGATTGGAAAGGTGAGCTGGTGGCAGCTGAGTGGCTGTGTATGGTCGGGGGTTGAAGTCTTGGGTCATTCCACCTGGCGTTGATCACAATCCCTCCTGAGGACTGATTTTCAGCAGTGGCATGTTCCAAGAAGAGCTGTTGTCAGCCAGCCTGACTTATCGGGGAGGGGCATGAATCTGCCATCCTCATACCTTACTTGCTTTAGGTATCTACCTGCCAAGAGGGAAGTTGTGCAAAGGGACGCATTCCTTAATTTGTTGAACTCTTACTAAAACGGCGTTCAGAGATTGTAAACCTATGTAGCGTAGCATCAGCAATGGAAGCCTGAATACCCTGAATACCTTGAGGAAAGATTGCTTAAATCTTTTTGCAATAGGAAAGAGAACTGCATTTTTAAAAAATTAGTAGGGGCATGGGTTTTCACAGATGAGAGCACCGACAAATGTGACTAGTCATATAACTTTTTCTTAGGGCCAGACCTTGAATTAGTTTCAGTCCATATGGTGAGAGTTGTCAATTTGACTTTTTTGCAACATTGTTCTAACACAGACTTCTTTCTTAATACTTTTTAGGTCTTAAAAAATCTCCCTGTAAATTGAGTAACAATAACTTGCTTTCTCAGTCTGTTAGATTGGAATCCCCAAATTCAGGTTGTTCTTGTTTGTTAAGGATGCACAAAGCTTACCATTCTGAGAAATGCTGAAATCCTCAATTTTTCCTCTGAACTGTGCTGATCTGGGGGTAGTCCAATAGCTTTCCAGAAATATATCTTGCAAAGCAAGAAGTAGTTCATGGTGTTCTGGAATGTCCATCAACTACTTTCTGGGCCAAAAGTTTGACTTCTGGAAAACTACTGGCCACCTCTAGAGCAACGAGACCACTGTGGTCCGGAAGAAAAATCAGATGCTTTGGGTCCGGTGTTCCCAGTAACGGCAGAGCAACGTGTGTCCCCGTAACGTATCTCCGTTTACTACTTTAGGGTAACAAGCCTTGGATCTCCCTGCCTCGTGGAAAGGGAATCCGTCTCACTATTGCTGAGGAGAGAGACAAGAGGCTGGCAGCAAAGCAGAGCAGCGGGTGAGCCCCCTGATGTGCCTGCGCAAAGCCCAGAATGATTTCCGATTTCATAAATAAAACCTTTTGCAAACTTCACCCAGGGCTTTGCTTTTCATGTCCGGCCTTGGCCCTCCTAAACCCTGAAGTGTGTCTTCTGCAGCGGAAAATACTACGGCATGGTTGGGGCAGGGAGGGAGTCTCACGAGGCTTCAGTCCCCCAGGCTGCTCTGAGGCCAGCTGTGCTTTCCACTGTTCCCACTGGAAGGTGAGCAAGTTGCTCTTGGACTGGTTAATGGCCAATTCCGGCAGAGGCAGCTTCCAGTCAAACATTTCTGGCTACGTGTGGGAGTTACCCCATCTTCTGGGCAGACTTTTTGTTCCCCACCCCACAAGAGAGAGAGGACTGCAAGCAGCCATCAACCAGGCCTTGTAACTGGCCTGGCCTTTTTAATCTGTCCTTAAAGTTCACGAGAGAAACAGCCGTACACGCGAGGAAGCTGGGTCTAGGTTTTATGAACGTGCGTGGTGTGCGTGTGCTGGGAATATTCCAAAATCGTTGGGGACAGAGAAGAGGCACTAAAGAAGGTTGCAGGGGGTTACACTGGTTTTATCCTTAATGAGTCCTACACGTTTACTGGGCCAGCTCTTTGTGGCAGTCTAGTGAGGCAGGTTCTGTATAAAATCTCTTTACAAAAAAGATCTTGGTCCAGGCTGCACAAGGATTTGAACCTGGTCCAGCCCTAGGGCTTTGTGGGAATGGGCAAGGGGCTCGTTATGTGTTGCACCGGCCTCTTCTCGTGGAGATCTGTGGAGGCTGTGGGTGACTGCTTGGGCAGGTTGGCCGGAACGTCCCACCTTCACCGACGTCCAGGGCCGGCCACTGTCCCTCGCGTTTGTGTGGGGTTGCCTCTGGCGCTCCCCCCACCATGCTCCAGGCCCAGATTTTGCAGTAGGCGGCAAACCTCTGCGTGCTCAGAGTCTTCCGAACATGACAGGTGCTCTGAGTCCCTGGAGGTGAAACTGCTGGAGTCGCTTCCCCCAAAATCACTGTCACCTGAAAGAGCGGCATAGTGAGTGTTAGGTTCTTGACTCGTGATTGACAGGTGAGTGCCCTGCCTAGGGCCTCTGCAGGGGTGGGTGGGCCAAGGCTTCCCTTCAGCCCTCTGCACATCTGTGTTCGTCTGGATTGGAAGAGCGCTAGTGTGCGAGTTTCAGCATTCCCTGGTGCCAAGGGGACACTGGGGGAAAGTGGGATGTGTTGAAGCAAGCAGCAGCCACCTGGACTGGATGAGGTGGGACGGTTTGCAGAAGGAAGGTGGCATTGAGGAAAGGAGCTGAGGGGGAAAAGATGTCACAGACTCTGGCAAGGACGGAAAACAGTGGGGACAGATAAGGTTCTCTTGGGCAGCTGAACATCTGAGTGTGTGGCAAAGGGTGCCGTCGGGCGGTTCTTACAGCCCAGACCTGGGGGCAGAACCTTGAATTGTAAAAGAATGGCTGCAGCAGGCTTGGCCATTGTGGTGTGCCAGTCTGTGGTCTGGCATGCACCGACCTTGGCTGTTGCTGAAGAGTTAAGCTGGGCTGGATCTGGTTAATACTTGGGTGGGAGTCTGCCACAGCTGCAGGCTAGGCTAAGAAGTCCACGCGTGACCTGGGAGGAGGAGCCGGGCTCGGAGGCCTTCCCTGGGTCGTGCAAGTGGAGCCGGGAAAGCCGTTGGATGCAGCAGCCTTACCCATGCGCTTCTGGGAGCTCCCGGAGGTCAAAGAGGACTTGCTGTCTTGCATGGCCCATTCAAGGTTGTCCACGGCTTCCGCCAGGGCTGCCTCCTCTGAGTCCTCAAAGTCACCGGGGTCCCAGTTCTCAGAAGCTGCAAGGAGGAAAGAGAAGCTGTTAGTAGTCTTTAGCACAGGAAGCTGGGTTTGTGGCACCAGACAGGTCCTTTGTTCAGCTGGTGCACTTTCCATCCCTGGGACATCAGCTATCTGTAAGACTTGGGCCTGGCCGGCCACCTTGCAGGGTGTGGCGGCTAAAAGAGCGAGGAAGGACGGTGCATGCGGGCTTCCTGACCAGGTTTCTCCCTGAAGCCTGATTCAATCCCTCTCCTGGCAGAAGGGCTTGACCTGGTAGGGCGCACAGGACTCGTGGACTCCTTGGGCTCCTGCTTGGCACTCTGTCGAGGGGGTGATGGAGTGTGTCAGTAAGTGTTAGGGGGAAGGGGGAAGAACCTGCTGAGTCTGAAGGAGAAGGAGGGTGTCCCCTGCGAGGCGGACGTGGTCTGCAGGCAAGGCCAGCAGGTCAGTTTGCTGGAGCCTTGCAGAGCTCTGCTGGTGCACTCTTTAGGAGATGCTGTCTTGAAGACGCCAAGCAACAGCCCTCGGTCTCCCATGTTATTGGCATGCTGGCCGGGGCTGACCGGCCACAGGGACTTTCTAGCCTCACTGCTTATTCCAGACGGCACTAAACTGCTAAATTCACAGCAGGTTCTCCACGGATCTTCCCCACACAGTGGTCTTTCAGGTCCACTGCTTTAATGCTCATAGCAACAGAGGGCAGGCAATAAACCCCTGCTCATTGGCTCAGGCACACAGGCACACTCCTTACTAGGTGTTGCCGGAGGAGAGCCGTGTTATGGTGGCAAAGCCAGGAATCTGGGAGCACCTTTTCCAGCACATTTTGTTAAAAGGCAGAAGCCTTTGTGAGCTTGCATCTAGTGAAAGGAGCTTACAAGTGTCAGTCGCCATCTCCACAGCATCAGTGTTGGGTAGATCTACATCTGAGCTGCTGCCGACAGAAGAAGTACTGGTGTCTTCAAAGTCTGCTGAGTATTGCGAACCGCTGCTGCAGACACTTGGACTGTCGTCGAGGTCCCAGCACTGCTGCAGAGAGGGGAGCCGAGTAGAGCCTGGTGCCCTGGCTTCACTGCTCGGAGAGCCCAGGGTGCCCTCTGGGCCAGCCTCAGGCAGACTGGACTTAGCCCCCTCTCCTTTGGGAAGGGCTTCTGGCTGCAGCTTGCGGGGCGGCCGAGGGTCCCGATGGAGGAAGTAAAGGCTGAGGTGCTCCTGGACGTATGGGAAGGTGAGGATGGTGCCAGCGCTGGGCCGTGCCTCGGGGTCCTTTTGCAAGAGGGTTCGGATCAAGTTGTGCAAGGAGGGTGGGTAGCCAGCTGGGACAGGGTCGGGGCTGCCATTCACAATCTTGTGGAACAAGCTGATCAGGCTGAGCGCTTGGAAGGGCGGCTGGAGGGCACACATCTCAAACAGGAGGCAGCCCAGGGCCCAGATGTCGGCCTTGGAGCTATAGGGCAGGTCCCTGCAGAGCTCGGGGCTGAGGTAGTAGGGCGTGCCCACAAAGGTGCTGGCCAGCTCCAGGGTGCCGTCCATCACCTTGGAGATGCCAAAGTCTCCCAGCTTGAGGACCCACGTCTGTGTGAGGAAGACGTTGGACGCCTTGATGTCTCGGTGCAGGATTTTCAGGGCATGGATGTATTGCACCGCCATGGCCAGCTGGACAAACCATTGCATGATGACGCTCTCGGGGAAGGGCCCCCCTTTCCGGATGTGCTGGTCAAGGGAGCCCCCGTCGCAGTACTCTTGCACAATGAAAACATGCGCCTCCTCCGTGTCCAGGAAGTGGCCATGGCAGGCAACCACGTGGGGGTGCTGGAGCTGCCGCAGGATGGCCACTTCCCGCAGGATGGCCTCTTTGCTCCGCAGCCTTTTCCCCGGGACCGCTTTGACCTTCTTCACGGCGAACAGCTGCTTCGTCTGGGCATTCCTCATCAGGAAGACTTCTGCGCTGGAGCCCTGGCCGATGCTGGAGATGGGCTCATACTGCTCCATGCTGCCTGGAAGAGGCCCCTCTGCCCGTCACCCCAGGGAGCAGCCTCCCCATGGGCACACCCCTCCCTGTACCCATGGCCGGAGGGAGAAGGGGGCCAGGAGGAGGGGATGCTGAGCCGCTTGAGCTTCAGGGCAAGGCTGGGCAGTCGGGCCACAGAGGGGCAAGGGGAGGCTGCATCATAAGGACAACTATGACACCTGCTGGCTGCCTCCAGCTGCTCTCAGATGAAGGGCCAGGGGCTGGGTGGGCTCAGGCACGGTCCTCCTGAGCCTCTCCCTGGAGCAGCCAAGCCTCGGCCACAGCCCTTCTACTTTCCTGCAACCCCAGAGTAAGTTAAACCCCTCCTGAGGGGTAGTTGAGGGATGCTGGCAGCCCTGGGTGGGAGCAGCAGGTCTGGAGGTGAAGGGCGTTGAGCAGGTGCTTTCTGTGGCCTTGTCCTCACTTGCATCCCTAGAGAGCACAGGCTTGCCCCAGCAACCTTTTTCCTGCCATACCCCTGGGGGGGCTGTCCCCTCCCCCCAGCCCCTCACTGAGAAGGTGGAGTCTCCACAGCTGTTCTGCTGTCAAGTTGGGTGCTCCCAAACCTGGCAGTCTGGCTTTGCCACCCGTTGTCCAGGCGGCCAAGAGTCAGGGCAGGACAGGGATCTTGACGGGGACAGCTGGTTTGGGGCCACCACTGTCACCCTCTTGCGGCACAAGGCTGAGTGGACCATCTTCAACTCAGTGGTAGGGAAAGGCTCAGGAGGGTCACACTGAAATTCTTGAAACGCCTGTCCGAATGATCAGAGCTGATTCACTGCTAGCCCAGGGGGTGATGGGCCTGACCATGGGCAGCCTCCTGCATGGGAATAGTCCCATGAGGCTCCCAACTACCCACCCCCACTCCCCATGCCAGCCTCAGCTGGAGCTGGAGGTCTTGTGCAAAGGGGAGGCTGCTCCCTGCTTGCCGCATGATGGAACTCTTTCCCTGCAAATTGGGCTGCAGCCCAGGAGGGCGTGTTTCGGATGCTGCCTGGTGTTTTTCACACAAGGAGCCAGGGGACGTTCTGTTCACTCCCAGCCTGGCCTGCAGACTTGGGAAGGCAGCTGAGCTGCAGGGAGAGTTCCCAGCTGGCAGGAGGCCTCAGGTGGGATGCAGACCCAGGAATCCAGAAGCCCCATTTCCTGCTCTCAGTGGCATCCTCAGAAAAGGCTCGGCCTTCTTCCTGAGCAACAGAGTGCTTGGCAGTGGAAAGACAGAGCCAGTGGGAACATGGTGCAGGGGCTCTGTTGCTCTTCGGGCCCCTTAACAGCCAGGCAAGAGCTGCAGAAGTACCTGCAATGGGGTGGCTTCTTTCAGGGATGGCAAGGGCCCCCAAGCCAGCCACCTGCCTTCGACTGATGAGAGATGGCTTGAACGGCATGAACAGAGCTGATGCCTTTGTGAGGGAGACCGTGCTGGGTTTTGGGTGCTGGGCACCAAGGCTGCCCCTTCAGCCAAACAAGCTCTCTCTGGTTAGAAGCTGCTGGCCATGTCAAGTAGGCGTGGGGGGAACTGTTTTGGTAGTTCCAGCCCCAAAGAAGGGTTTCAATTAAAAGTCTGGGAGCTGAACTCCAGTGGGTCGAGAGGTCTCAGGACTGCCACCGAGAAGCAAAGATAACTCTTCCGGGAGTGTCTGAAGCGGGTACGGGGCTCTTCCTCACTGGCAGTCTGAGGACCTGGAAGCAAATTCAAAGCTCACAGGCCAGAAGTGTGGGCAGTTCAGTGTACGCTGCTCTCAAACGCCGTGCCACCCAGGACGCAGGAGGGCAAGCCAGCTCATTTCATAGCCTCTTCTCCACAGAATGTAAGCGGGCAAGAGAAGGGCTCTGCATCCTCTTTGGGGCAGTAGTGGGCAGGCTGCCTGTCCAGGGCAGCTCTTGACTCTCATGGAAGGAGCTTGGGCCCCTGGGGCCCTTCACTCTCATGGGCACTCTCTGAAGTGGGGCTGAAGTTTTGCGTGGCACGTCCAGGGCTGCACAAGTTTTAGGGGTGAAACGGATGCCTTAAGCCTCAGCAAGCCCTTCTGCCCCCCATCTCCCCCCAAGTGCAAAAAAGGACCCACCTGTTCTGAGGTGACTTTGGAGCCACAAAAGGGATGCAGGTACATGGCAAATGGCACACTTTTTGCACCTCTGGAAGAGACGGGCGCATAAAGAGGGGTCACAGCATCTGTGCCTGGTTGTTCTGCCCCCAGGAAGGGGTTCAGTCATGAGGCAGAGGGGCCTGACCATAGCACCCCTCCCTGGAAGGAGGCCATGGCCCAGAAATAGGTTCTCTCCCCAGACCCATATCTGTCTAGATGGAAACCTGCAGCTTCCTGCACGGAGCCATCTTGCATTCTGTATTACCAACTTTCTGGCAGTCTTCAAGGGGACTGTTGAACTGTTCACACGGATATGGTTAAAAAGTAACCTTGATTTTGAGGCACAGCCCGGAAAGGTTGTTAAGGTTGCCAATCCGTTGGTCTGAAAAGGGCTTCAATGCAGCTCTCCACTTTCTGGTGGTTAATTTGGTTGGCTTGTCTTTGTCACAACCATCCCAAGTCAGGCTTAAAGGACTGTGGCCAAATGGTGCTTCTTTAGGCTCAAAGGAAAAGCCTTCCTCTTGCTCCAGACGCAGGGCCTGATCCACTTCCTGCAGAAGGGGTTCCGTGCACAGAGATGAACTTTTCTGGGTTGGAGTTAAGTGTTCTGTGCACCAGAACAGCCCGGAGCCACTTGCCTGCCTGGGGAGGCATTTCCTCCATGCTCCGGCCACTCCCTTGTACCCCAGTACCTGTGGGGTTCCCCACAGCTTAGGGGAGCGCAGAGGGGCCTGACCTGAGTTGACGTCAGGGAGAGCAGAAATAGAGGAAGTGGCGGGCGGGTGGGCTGGTATCTCAGGAAAGAACAAAACAAATTGACAACAACACAGAAAAATGTTCTCAGTCCCGCACTGTTATGTAAGAAGACTCCAGAGGCAGCCGGCAGGCAGGCGGGGGTAGGAGTGTGAACACCCTCAAACATCCAGGCTTGTAGCCTCGGCGGTCTGGAGGCAGAACCTCAGCCAAAAGCACTTGTCTTGCAGACCACGTCCCCCTCGCAAGAGGTTGTATAACACCCCGCTGCATTCCACACGGGCTGCGGTTTTGAAATTAGCCCTGGGAAGCCGTCCTTAGGCAAATTCCCCGTCTTGGCACAAGGAGTGCCTTTGCAGAACAATGTTTCCATCTGAGAGGGCTGGCAAGGAATGGCAGCAAGAGATGTGGGGGGCATTCCCTTGAGTGCCTTCCCCAGCACTCACCTCCCTGCACTGAGGACCAGTTCAGGCAGATGTGGACTTCTACGAGGTCCTCAGGCAAATGCCGACACGTCCATTTGCTCAGAATGTCAGGCTATGATGGGGTTTAGCCCTGAGGCCCCCTAAGTGGCTTTGGCGCAATCACCAGTCCTAACCTAACCTGCCTTTCAGGGTTATTGTCAGGTGGTCAGAAGGACCATGTCCTCGAAGAGAGGCAGGGCATGTGGATGTACGTCAAAGCAGGCCTTTGGGATAAGCCTCACTGAGCATCTGCCAAGCCTGCTTTTGGTCTCAGGGTTGGTCCACCAGAATGTTTTGGACATGTAAGAGTATTTTTCCCTCCCTCCTAAATCAGCACAGAGGTGGCTTCACCATGGTCCTTCCAGTTGCAGAGAGAAGGCAGAGGGAGCACAGCTGCAGCTTCATCAATTCTCTCCTGGGGTCCATAGCACTCTTGGCAACTACAGTGAAGGAAGGGGAGAAAACAAACCTCTGAAATTGCATGCTGTGACCATGAGGCTGCCCTGCTGCCCTCCACCTCCTTGCATCCTGCAGAAAGTTGACGGCCTCAGCGTGCAGGGCTGTGCAACCAGGGGACCAGGATTTGAATAGCCTTGCTGGCACTCTGGAGCATCCTGCCTGGCCCCTCAGGGCCCCTGCTGCTCTGGTGCAGTGCTTGGAGCAACCCGCGCAGTCTCCATGCCTGGCACTCTGGCAGAGTGTGCAGCCACCCTGGGGGGAGTGGGGGGAGAGGGAGCAGTGTGCCTGCCTTGGTTCTGCTCAGATAGCCCGCCGGCTGGGGAGCGCCTGCCCCGCCCCTTGGCGCCATCCAGAGGCTGCCACAATCCTGGCACAGAGCTGCTTCCAAGCAGCAGTTGCACAATCAGTAACTTGATTAGCATGGAGGACTTGTTGTTCCCTTGCTGCTGCTGGCAAGTCCTTTGTTTTGGTGCTGCTGTTGCTCACCAAAAGGGCAAAGAAGGCGGTGCTGAAGGGCGCTTGCTCAGGGAATTGGGGCAGAATGTGCTGAGAATGTGCAGGCAGAGGAGGATGCAAATAGGCCCACTCAGCAGAGCCACACAAGAGCCCCTTGTTGCACCCGCCATCTGAGTGGGGAGTTCTCTGCTCTGCAGAGAGGCCCCTGGGCTGGGTCCACTTGCCCTTGGCCATAGCAGCACCAGCCAGGGAAGGGCCACTGGTTGTACACCGGCAGCTGCATCCGGCTCCCCGTGTGCTGCCTGGAGCTCTCCTGCAGGTGGCCCACGTTGGCTGGACCTTCCTCTCGCTGAGTTGCTCAGCTCCAGCCCACCTTCCCAGCCAGAAGTGGGGGACTGCAGCAAAAGCTCCCGGTGCCTTGGAAAGACCCACCCATTTGCTGCGGCCTCCCTTTTTATGGACAAAAACGGACTCTGTCTTTTGGGGCTTTAAATCTGATCATCTTTAAATAACAAAGTGAGACTCTTTGTTATTGCCGAGAGAGTTCATAGTTTAACCTCTTTGTGCCAATCCTGCCCCTGTAACCCTGCCAAATCGAATAGCTTACATAAGCTGTGATGGGTTGGATCTGCAGATAAACAGAATGAGAAGAGGCTATGTACTCAGCCCGAAGTCTGCGAACTTCATAATGCATTTGTACGCAAAGATCGCAGTGAGTGGAGGAGAAGCTGTGTATATTGATGGGACATCTGCCAGGCAGCTTCCTAGTGCCCAGGCACTCAAAGCAGCCACACCTTTGATAAAGTTATATACGGTATCAACGAAGCAAACCTGAATGTTGGCCAAACCTCAGGGTCACCCTGGAAGTCAAGAGGTCCTGCCCACCAAGGGCCCCTCAAAGAGAAAGGGGCATTTTCCCTTAGTGTTTAAAGCTCTGCAAGGAGAGGCTGGGAGGAGGCTGGGATGGGCACGGCTGAGCCTCAGGGGTTTGGCAGCTGGGCGGCGAACCGGGCGTCCCTGGCTCCTGAGGCCAAAGCCAGGCTAAGCGCGGAATGCGAGAGCCCCTTAGCCGCTGTGCGCAGAGGCCCTGCCGGCCCTGAGCCCACGTGGCCAATGCGGGAGACGGACCGGGCCGTGCCAGCGCCTGCTCCCCTGTGGCTTGTGCCACTCATGGACGGACAGCTTGAGGGCGAGGTGGAACGTCCTTCCTGGGAAAAGGCAGCATGGGCTGTCCCAGACGAGGGGCAGAGCCAGAGCTGCCCTGCCCTTCCGGCCCAGGGTGCCAGCTGAGCCTTCCATCAGGCCTCCCCTCGGCCTCCCCTAGAATAATCCCTGACAGAGTGCTGGTCTGGGCACCCTCTCTCGGGGAAGACAGGTGGCAGTTGGTCCTCCGTTCTCTGTGCCTGCTCATCAGCTGGGCCCCTTGGGCCTCACCGCTGCCTCAGTTTCCATCTTTAGGCCCCCCCTCCCCCCACTGCACCCACCACACCAAAAGCTCTGCCTCTTTGGCACCCCTCCAGAGTATGACTGCCGTAGGTCAGGCCTGGCTGCCTCTGGTTACAGGAACTTCATCCCTGGGAAAGAGCCCCCCACCCTGGAGGTCTTCTGGTGATTGATCAAAGGGGCAGGGCACCGCCTGCTTTGCATCGCTTCAGTCTGCTTCCCTTGCCGCTGCAGAGGGTGTGGAGGAGGCCTTGTGAGGGCGTCTTCGAGTTCATCATTCAGCCTTGTGGCTCAGCAGTTGGAAAGCGAGCAGAAGGATCCTCAGAGCAGGGAGGTCAGTGCTGGGCTGACCGCCTTCTCCCCCACTCTGAAACACCAAGGTGGGTAGAGGTGGGCAAAGTCGCTGTTCTCCTTTACCCCCAGCATGACATGTGGCTGCTTTGGGCACAGAATTTAGCGGGATCCTCCAAATGTGCAGACTGAGAGTCGGATGCTACCTAATAACTCAGACTTGAGCATGTGGGCCTCTGTGGGGGACGCCTGGTCTATTCAAGGGTTAGCCACCCCCCAAAGGAGGAGGATGTGGGGAGGGTGCCCGGTCCGGGCCAGGGGGATCAGAGGGCCGTGGGTGGAAGGACAGGGAAGGCAGGAGGGTTCACGAGAGCTGCTTCTCCCAGGACGGCCATGCCTGGGCAGGGAGGCAGATGCAGCAGCCAGAGCTCCAGGACAGGAGGGCAGAAGCTTCCTGCTCCCTACAAGCATCCCGATACTCTGTACCTGCAGCAGATTGTCAGTGACCCATGGCAGGTTACAGAGAGAGACAGCCAGTCCAGCCCCTGTGAATGTCCTTCCAGGTGTTCTGGGGTGAGAAGAGAGGACAAAGCTTGGAAGGACAATGCTGCCTCAATGCCCACCCCCAGCTGTTCCCATCCAGGGTCCATGGCCTGCTGCCCCCCTCCCACACCCACTGGAGCATCTCCCAGGGCAAAATTGTGGGAAATAAAGGAAATGTCCAGGACAAAACTGATCTTGAGACAAGGGAGGCCCCCAGCCCTGACTGTGCAGCTTTCAGGAGCCCCCAGGGAGTGGGATCAAGGAAAGAGACCAAGGGTCCCACAGCCAGGGCCCCTCCTTGGCAGAGGCAGGGGAAGAGGGCACGAAACCAAGCACTCCAGGCAGACTTCTCTACACCTGGCAGTCTATCTGGTGTTTTGTGTGAATTCCTCAGGGATGAGACTTCGAGGACTAAAGATGGCAGAAGAGGTGAGGGTAAGGTGGGGACCTCATCTCTCCCCCCACCTTTATGCACAGCCTCCTCCTGAAGCAGCAGAGAAGCTGAGGGTGGGCAGCTGGGAAAGGCTGCCTCAGCTGGCCACACATCTCTGTGCCTTGCTGGAGCTCCATCTCCTAACCTGGCAGCCTTGTGCCAGGCTCTGGGGTGCCAGGGTGGAGGCATCGAAGCTGCAGGGAAGCCAGGAGGTGGAGACAGTGCCCGAGGGGTGAGGAAGTTGGCCAGCAGGTGGCACCCCTCTCCCACTGCTGGGCAAGGGATTGGGGGGGGGGGTTGATCCAGCTGTACCAGGGCCTTTTTCCCCCCCCCTCCCCCCCCTCCCCCGGCCTCCTGCAGCTCTGCCTGAGAGGGCGCCCTGGACGTGGACCCACTGGAGAAAGAAAAACATTGCTTCACCAACATGTCGGGTCTCCCCCCACAATCCCATCACAGCCAGCCACCCCTGCAAATACATTTAGCAATCTGCCTTTGCAAGACACTTTGAGGCTGGAGAGAACTTTGGGGTTTGGCCTGAAGGATGTAGAAACTGGGTTTTTATTTAGCCCAGAAATTTTCAAGTTTGGGAGTGTGTGAATTGCTGTCAAGAATGCTGCTGATTAATTTTTCAAAACATTTTACCCTGCCCTAGGGGTGGATGGGAACAGCAAGCTAAAATAACAAAACCAAGAGCAGTAAAATAAGTAAAAGGGCACTGAGGCTAGGACATTAGCTTAGCCCCATTGACCCCAGGCCTGGCTCACCAATTCTGTTTTCCTTCTTTTGTGGGTTCTGCCTGGAAGACAAAGGAGGGCACTGACTGCTCAGAGAGAGGGGTCTCGCCATAGCCCTGCCAGTCAGGAAAGTTGCACAACTAAAACCTTACTGGGGTGCAGTCCCCACATCATGTCTCCCCAAGGCCAGTCCTGCTGAAGCCAGCCAGCTATCCAAGAACAGCCGTTGTTGCCAGTCTCCCACAGACGGCCACATGCCACAGCGCCAGCCCAGAGGAGGCCCTTCCTTTCCATGAGCAGGGAAGAGTGGGGACTGTGGCGGAGCTGAGGCTGGAGGGGAGCAGAGCCTTTACTGGCCCTCCTTTTGGGGCCCTTCTCACCCTCTACCAGGGGGCTCCATAGCACAGACCTCCTTGTTGGTGCTAGTGGGGGGTAAAGGAAGCAACTGATGCCCAGCGACTGCTGTTTGCTGGGGTTGCATCCTGTCTCGAGTACTGCTGTGGAAACCAGCCTTGTGCCAACCCTCCCTTCTAGGGCTACATGGGCTCCTCCTGCCCACTGGGGAAAACCAGCAGAACTGAAGCTATTTTCTGCCTTGGTGGCCTCCTAACCGCTTGCTCCTTTCTCTAAGGCTGTCCTGCGGTTTGCAGATAAGACTCTTTCTGAACACTGTGTTCAAGGAGGAGAGACGTCACCACCCAATTATATAACTGCTGAGGGTCTTGTTTATCTCCTCCTTCCCTCCCAGGGCAGCCTCTGCCTGCTCCCTGGGTCACTCCCTGGAACTCACCTGGCACCTCTGCAAGATAAGGGCCACTCCAACAGTGGCTGGGGGTGTCGGTGATTTTGAGGCAAAGCCAAAAGTAGCATTTGGGCAACAGTATGCAGCCAGTTGTGATAACACGGGCTGTGACCTTGCAATGCTTTGTTTGAAAGCATGCCTTTGAAACCATCTTTAAAAACGCAACAAAGCACCCCGATGTTGCAATGTTGTGACTGTAATTAAGCACTCAACCTTGTTTGTACAGATTAGGAGCAGTATTTGCATACACCTTTCCACAGAGTTTATTTTGCTTCTAGAATGCAGAATCCTGAACTGAAAAGAAGATTGCTTTGCCAAGCCTGTAGGGAGGGTGGGGATCGAGTGGCCTCCACTCTGTTGTGGGAGCTCGCCCGTCACCACTCACACCATTTCCAAAGTGTCTTTGAAGGCCAACCCCTTGCATCCAGAGCAATGAGAAAAACAACAGCGCGTCCAGATTTTGTGGTGCTGATCTGGGCTTTGCCTCAGCCAGAGCTGCTGTGCAGGGGGGTGGCTCAGTGCCAGCATCAGCCACAGTTTCTCTGTAGTTAACAACACCTAGAAAGCGGAAATCAGAAAGAACAAACTGATCCCAGAGCAGCAGTGTCTGCTTCTGCTTTCCAGGGTCAGCAAAACAAGAGCCAGCCTTCCCTTGGTGCAGCTGCTGAGGGAAGGATCACGATGGCGCCCCCATGGCCCTGAGGGCAGCAAATGGCTCTCTGGCTCTGCCTGCGGGATTGCCATGGGTGGTGCTGCACAAGTCTGGCTCACTGATGGTCAGAGTGGGAAAGCCGCAGGGGCCCTTCTGCCATCCTGCTCAAAGTCCTGGCATAGCCAGGCACTGAGGCATAGCCACATTCTACCTTCCTTCCATGCCAGCAGGGCATCTTCCCTTCAGCCCCAGAGGACCTCTCTGTCCCCTTAGGCCCAGGGCAGCTGAGGACTGCAACGTTTCCTAAGGCCGCAGTGGAAGCTTTTCAGCTGAGGGCAATGTTGCTTGCCAACTCTCGTCCGGCTGCAGTCCTGTCCTAAAGACCGGCACCGAGAATGCGAGTGTAAGATGCCCAGCTGCATTGCTGCCTTCTGTCCTCCACACAGGTGCATTGGAAAGCAGGGGGGAGGAGGCACAAGAGAGCTCTGGGCCCTTTAGAGTTGGGCACAGCAGGGGCCTCTGGCTGCCTGCAGGCATCCCAACCCAGCACCAGCAGTGCTGCAGCTTGCAGTCCGCGGCCCTTGGTCTAAAGCAGGGTTCCCCAAATAGTGAGGTGTGCCTCCCTTGAGGAGGGGCAGACAGAGCCCAGGGGGGCAAAGAACCTTTTAGTTACATTGTTACAATTAATCCACCTTTCCCAAAGTTTCATTGTATTGTTTTCCTTGTTCATTTGTGTCCATTTTGGTGTTTGGATTTTTAGGGGATGTGTGTGCATTACGATTACATGAAAGGGAGAAGTGATGGGAAAAAGTTTAGGAGCCCCTAATCGAAAGGCTCGTCTTTCCCAAGCGCCCCTGCCCTGCCCCGCTGCTGCAGGGGGAGCCAGGGTGTTGCTGGGTAGCGGCTGTGCGAGCTGCAAAGGAGAAGCTGCGGTTTCATTCCGCCGAGGCAAACAAGGCGGCCGCCTGAAGTCTCATCATATGAGTCTAATTCACATGTGGGGGGGCGGGGGGGAGGATGCCATTACGTCAAACGGCTGTTTGCAGGCTTCCTTCCTCTCCCTGCGCCGCAGCTAGTATAAAAGGCACCGAGCTATAATTACCCTGCTGTGGGCTTTTTCCCATCTGCTGCAGACACAGTAAAGGCAGCCAGTTCCCCAGTCCCCACACAGAATTCATGTGGAGAGGGCCCCTCCCTGCAGAGGCACGCACTGCTCTGAGCTGTTGCCCATCGACAATCCCCTGGGAGCTGGGAGTGGAAACGGAAGCCGGGGCGCAGTGACAAAGCCCCCCTGCCGGAAGCCCCCAGCGTAGTTCAGAGCGGCAGAGTGAGGGGGACCAGGAGGGCTTTTCCCAGACGACACCAGAGGCCTTGCGAGCCCAGGAGGCTATTGGGTCCTCCATGTGGGGAGCAGGGGCTCTTCCGCCATGCTACCTCCTCCCATTATCACAAAACAAAAAGCCGCCTTCTCTTGGGCTGCGTGCTGGGTCTCCTGGCCATGGCCCTTGTGTCCCTGTGGACCTTCTGTCTCACCTCTGCTGTCCGAAAAAACCAGGGGCTGGCACAGCCTGCAGTCTTGGGGATACAAAGCTGGACACAGAATGGCTGGCTGGAAATGTGGCTAGGCTGACCTGGGTTGGGGAGCTCTGGTCCATGTGCTCTCCCCTGCTTAGGCCTCCTGTCTGCCACTTTCACTCAGCATGAGGGACATGCTCGGTTCCACTGATTTTCCTTACCCCCCCACCCCCCACTCGGCCTCATGAAACTCTTCTGAAGTTGTCCTAGCAAGGAATTGGGGGTGAGGGGGAAGGACTGCATGGCTTTCTGAACTGGCCTTCTGACCCCAAGACGAGGCCCAGTGCAGCCAAGCACAAGGGGCTACGTGCTGAGCTCCCTTCCTGAGTCAGCAGACTAGCTTCCTTTTCCCAAATCCTTCCCTTGCTCTGGCACTAGATGCTTTGAGGACATGGCTGGCTTCCAAGCCCACTGGCGTATGGCCACAGCTGGTTACCTTATTTATAGGGCCACCTCTGAAGCAGCCACATGTCCTGCGGAGGGCAAGGGCTCTGTTAGGGTAGAAATCAAACCACCCCACATTTAGGAAGGTTCTTGGACCATTGTCCAACCGCCCACTGCCTCCTGAGAGGTCCTCAAAGCTGTCTATTGATCCCTGCAAAAAAGCTCTGCCTTCGACCTCAAGCACAGGGATGTGGGCAGAGGTGCCAGAGCGTGCCTGGCCAAGTGTGCTCGTGAAGGCCAGGGTTTGCCAGCCTCACAGTGGCTTGCCTAGACAGCAAGCAGCTTCTTGTATTCAGGGATCAGAGGGCCACATGGAAGACCTCCAGGGAAGGCAGCTCCATGGCTTGAGAAGGAGGCTTTCTTCTCAAGGCAAGTCAGAGGCTAGAACCAGAAGAGTCATCTGGGCAAGAGCAGGGCAGCCCCAGTGACGGAGGCTGAGCATGCAGCCTCCCAGGAGGCCTTCTTCAACACTCTGGGGAAGGGGAGCTTGCCCAAACTCTTCAGCAAATGGATGCTGCAGAGAGGAGAAGAAAACTGGATGGCATTGTTAAAAACAGGGCAGAAGCAATCCCAAGAATTAGATGGTGATGATGTCCTTGGAAGCAGGAAGTGAGATCAGACCATGAGGAAGGAGAAAAGAAAGACAGAGGAGGAGTGAGCGGGTTTGGGGGAACCAAATGAACCCTCCGTGTCACTTTCTGGACAAACATGCAGGGCTGAAGAAGTCGGGCGGGAGGGTGGCAAAAGGATTGCATCACACCGAGCTAATTGACCAATTAGAAAGGAACAAATCACTGGATCTGAAAGAAATACATCGAGGTTGTGTGTTCAGCCACCCCCTGAGTTTCGTTTATGGTTCCATGCGTTGTGTGAAACTGGAAATGAGGGTAACTGAGGACACTAAGGCTTAGTCAGCTATGTTGGCAAAACCCAAGATTTCCTTAAGCCTTCAAACATGACAGAGTTGACCTCTAATAAAAACAGGCAGATTGATAATAAAAACACTTTGCTGGAGGACAGGAAAGAAGTTGGTGCAACTTGCTTTTAAGGGAAAGAGTCGAACTGAAGCTGGAAAATCTGTGCCCTCTGATGCGAAGCCAGAATTAAAGACCTTAATGGAAGCGTCTTGAGCTGCACCATTGAAAAGGGCACTCTCGGTAACGGTTTCACAGATAGGACTGTCTGGCTCTCTCTGACAGCCTCCAAGGAACATGGGCCGGAAGCCAGATTTGGGAAGGGATGAGGGCCAGGAAGAGTCACTCCTCTTCGCATTGCATGGACCCACAGCCATGGCCGCTTGGAGTGTTTGCAGTGCCGGGAGTGGGTGCGTGGGTGGGGCTTACGGTCCTTCAGGAAAGAAGCTGTTCCACTTGCACACATGGGTGGGGGGAGAATCACTTGTGGGGGAGGAGTCTGCCTAGCAGGAGCAAGAGAGGAATTGGATGGAACTGGATCTGCTTCCCTCTCATCATGGTTGGTAGGGAGTCACGTGGGCATTAATACAGCCCAACAAGTGGGTTGCAGCTTCTCTAAGGAACAGACCATGGTTGGTTGGGGGGTGATGACCACCAGACATAGTGGCAACATGCTGCACAGTCTGGACAACTGCTTTGGGCACATCAGCTGGTCAAAGGACAGAATTTCTCCGAGAGGCAGGCAAGGAACGTGTGCTTAGCTGCAGAGTCCCAGGGATGGGGGCAGGGTGGACTGAGCATTGGTCTCACTGTTACCAATGGGTGTTTACAACCCAGATCAGGTGACATGGTTGCAGCTAATCTCTAGAACAGGGTTTCTCAACCTTGGCCACTTGAAGATGCGTGGACTTCAACTCCCAGAATTCCCCAGCCGGCCATGGATACTAGACCTTTCTGGAGGCCCGGGAAGCCTGGCATTTGTGTGGTGTTGGCTTCTGAGGCGCCAGTGCTGAGGGCACCCTGGGGCTAGGAAGTGGGGTTGCTCTCTGCTTGGTGCTGGCTCAGCATCTCCAGGGGAGCCCTCCCATGGCTTTTGCTGTTCTGCATGCAGATTCCCATTGCTCTCGGGCAGTGGTAGCGGTTCCCCCTTCAAAGGATTCTGGCCTGGGGAGGGACTCTCAGCATGTGGCCTCCCCTTCCATCTATGCAAGCCAGGCTTTGGGGCTGGTGACCCACACTGGGGGGGTCAAAGGGCCCTGACACTTGGGGGCTCTTGGCAGAGCCATTGCCACCACAGAGCCAGGCATCCTGCATGGCCAATGGACGGGCTGGGCCAATGGGCAGCTTCAGGCTGGAGTCCTTTTGACAAAGCAGACAGGCAGGAATCTGACCAACTCCCCTCAGGCCCTCCCGTGCTTATCCCAAACAAACTGAACCGTTATTACAGTGCTTTTTCCCTCTTTCCTGAGAGTAGGCAATCCAGGGCATCTTCCACAGGCTCGCTTTCCTTCTGCAGGGGAGGACACAGAACTCAGGGCAGGAGCAAGCACCCTACTGGGGGCAGTGGGTCCAAAAACAGCCTCATTCCAACCTCTCCCCTTCCAAGCCGGCAGTGCCCTGGGAGGGAAAGAGGGAGGGGGCCCGGCTTTTCCAACAGGGGAGCAATGGCCCTTCCTTTCTCAGGCTGGAAAGGTGAGTGCCAGTGCTGCCTGGGCCCTCCAGGACCGCCGGCCACACCACCAGTGACCCCGGCCCAACTCCCGGAGAGGCTCCCAGGTCAGAAGGCTGTCCTCAGGAAGACAGCATTTGGAATGTGTGGATGCATTTATTTAGACACATTTTCCTACTTTATGCAGAGGCTCTCTATGGATGAGCCACCTTCATCACCGTGGTTAGGGATCTTCTTCAAAATATGCATATGGCATGCTTAAAATTATGCACAGGCATGCTCTGCCTTTAAACATTGCTGCCCTACTTGAGAACATAAGACCCGCCTCAGATGTCTCACTAAGCCCATCAGTCACTTAGTCCCCACCCCAGCTCCAAGCTTTGCGTCCTCCAAAAAGCTGCAGGCTGGGCATTTTCCCAGCTGTCGTGCAGCGTGTTTGGAAATACATAACATGCCTGACGTCAAAGCTTCCCACGCTTGGAGTCATCCAGCAGAAGCTCCTCCTGGCTCCCAGTGTGGTTAGGCAACTCCTTTTGTTGTGCCTGTGAGTCAGGCTTCCTTTGGTCACCATGGAGACTCACCCCCCTCTCTCTTCGGAGGTGTGCCCCTTGCACGCTGGTCCCTACTTCTTGGGTGAAGCCTTGCTTGCCTGGTTGACAGCCCAGGGAGGGGCTGATGCTGTGATGTCCTGGTCTACTCCAGGGAACTGGCTTCACCCCAATACCTGTCAAAAACCAGTCTTTGCTGGACCCAGTGGAGCCCACGGGGTACGATGCAGCTTTTAACAGCTGTGTGGAACCTTCCACCAGGACTGAAGGTGTTCGAATGTTCCAGGCCTTGCCTAGTTCTGCTTGGAGTCCGGAAGCCTGAAGCAAGTTGGGACCCAGCTCTCTGACTGTGTATTAATCTCTGGGCGGGGCGAGAAACCCAATCTCAGAGTTGACAGAAATTCAATTAGTGGCTATCCACAGAGTCACATGCAAGTGAGATGGGTGGCTATATAAATTCAGTAAGATAGCTAGCTAGCTAGCAGGGGAGTCTCAGCCACAATCCCTCATTGGAAGAATTGCTTCAAGTTTTCTGCAACTTTTAAAAACTTAATTCGCATTATATAATGGCTTTCCTTCAAGCCTGCATTATAGAGGTGTGGGTCGATATGTTTTAAGAATGCTCTTTTCAGATTTATATTATTGGACCTTGTGTTTTATTTATTGGTTGCATCCCTTTGTAAGCGTATGAAGCCCTGAAGGGCAGTTTAGACATGTAATGATGCAAACAGACAGGCTTTAAGGTAACCCTAATTCTGGGGCAGGCCAGCTTGGAGCCAGCTGGTGGCAAGTGAATTACTCAGGCCAGATTGAGATGGTGAGCCAGGAGGGCCTCCTGGGCA
This sequence comes from Candoia aspera, assembly GCF_035149785.1. Taxonomy (NCBI): domain Eukaryota; kingdom Metazoa; phylum Chordata; class Lepidosauria; order Squamata; family Candoiidae; genus Candoia; species Candoia aspera. The sequence continues at coordinate 356,859 of NC_086164.1, read as the reverse complement.
TAGTGACGGCAAAACCTCCATCTATCAAATTTGAGGGTGTGAAAAGGGCTGTATGTAAACATGGGAGCCTCATGCTCGCTTGCTCACGCGCTCTCTCTCTCTCTCTCTCTCTCTCTGCATCTGCATCTGCATTCCCTGGGCGGCTTGTACCACCCTCCCCTGGCTCTGCCCGAGTTCCTCTCTCTCCAGCTGGCCCGGCGTCCCGTTCCTACGTTGCAGCCAGCCGGGAGGAGGCTTCCCGTGCAGGAAGCTCCGGGGGTTCACTCGGCCTCCAAAGCAGCCTTCAAGCGGTGCGTAACAGGCGGCCAGCGAGCCCGTGCCGATTCCTGCGCGGCGTTGAGCTCGGTTCTCCGCTTGCCCCAGGAAAGCGCGGCGGGAGGTCGGGCCCACCTGGCTGACGGGAGAAGTCTTCAGGGTGCCGCTGCGAGGCCGAGCCAATGGCAGGTCTGGCTGGCCAATCCCCTCGCGCTCGCCTTCCCGGAGCTCCGTGTCTCCCGCCGATGAGCTCCCTGCTCTGGGAAGACGCGGGACCTCTTCGGGAGCCCGCGGGCGGGCAGCTCAGCCAGGGCGGCGAGGAGGGGCGTCGTCGTCAGGCAGCGGCGCTGGCTAAGGGGCGATTCCCGGCGCGGCCCTGAGTTTGCAGGCAGGCATTAAACGGAACGGAATGACCGGACCTGTCGTTAGCCCCGCCGGTCCATCGAGCCATTGGACCGGGGGGGGGGCGGGTTCCGAACACTGCGTGCGTCATCCCCAGAGAGAACCCCCAAAGCATAGGGGTTTATGAACCCCCAAGAATGGCGGGTCTGGCCGCTCGCTCGCTCTCCCGTGCGGGCCTGCGTGCGCCCCGCTAAGCTCAAAAGGGAGGCTGGAGACTGCCCAAACGGAGCTGCGCTGTCGCTCTGCGGAGCCCTTTGGCTTTGTGGCAGCATGCCTTGCGAGTGGGGGGTGACCTCCCATCTCTTCTGCCAAGGCCTCTGGCCCCCAGACTCATTTCACCCACGGCCAAGGGCCCGCCAGCTGCCCTTCCCCCTTTCTGCTGCCTGCCTGCCTGCCTGCCTGCCTGCCCACGATCAGCAGTGGCTGGGCTTGCTGCATCAGCAGATGTGTCCTCCTAGGCCTCGCTGATGGGGAGTGTGAGTTTGTGTCCGTTGTGCCTGTGTGTGTGTGCTTCCACTGTATCAGTGCTTCCAAGAAATATGTCCCTGGGCACTTGCCCAGTGGAAAGTTGGGATGGACTCAGAACATCCCAGAAGTGAAGAAACATTGAAAACAAGTTTCAGAAAAACAGGGAGAACTTTGGCTCCCCCCACTGCGTGGTGGCTGTTGTTGTTTGCAGCCTTTGATCTATAAATAGCGCTTCCTGCCATTTCTTCATGGAGAGCTGCCCTGATTCCTTCCAGATGCTGAGATCTTGGGAATTCAGGCACAAAATGCGTCAGAGCTGCCCAGCAGGAGAGGGGAGAACAGGAATCTGGGGAGGGAGGGCTGCTCTGGCGGCCAGCCTGTGGCCCCTTGGTCTTCTGTGGCTCAGCTTCTTCAGGCACTCAGGGAAGTGGCCCTGAGTTCAAGCTCCAGGCCTTCCTTGCCTCACCTTTTCCACCTTCACAGATGGGGGACCTCTCACCCTGGCTCCCAAGGGATGCGGCTGCAAGTCCTCCTGGGAGTGAAGATCCCCAGAGACAGGGTTTTGGGGAGACTCTCTGTTGGCAGATGCTGGGAAAGCCTGTAGCCCAGGAGAGGTCAAAAAAGTCACACACCAAGCATTTCTATAAAAATAATTTATTTACAGAAAGCAAAACAAAAACAAAACATATTTAAAGGACTTAGCTCCCTTTGGAGCAAGCCTTGCTTGCCTACATTGCCGGCAGAGAAAAAAGAGGAAGTGAGAACAAGTCCGGGCAGGTTTCCTCCCCCCCCAGGTGATTTGCATGAAGCACGTGAGAGGAGACAATCTAATACCACCTTTTAACCTGGCCAAAATGATTAGGCACATATAGCAGTCTTAATCTGTTAGGAAAACCTCAACACTCTCCGCTGAGTATCTGGGCTTGGGAAGCTAGGGAGTTGCTGCCAATGCATGAACCCTACCAGTGCCAGGCAATGTTTCTATGCCACTCTCCACCTAGCAAGGGCAGCCATCCAGCTGGGTCCCTCTGACCTTCCTGGGAGGGGTGGGACCTTGAATGCCCCACTGAGATCTTGCAAGAGAGGGTAATACATTAAATATAAATAGAACTGTAGCAAGAAATCAGCAGCAACCCTCTGCTCCACTGGATCAAGCTGCCACCCCACTACTTCAGGGAATGGATCCCACCGAATTCTTGGGGTCTTCCTTGTGGGAAAATGTGCAGTGGCTTGTGTAGGAAATCTGGGTTTCTAGGGCCCACCAGGGTTGGTTTGTTGAGGGTGGAGACTCTGGCAGCTCAGGGCATCAAGCAGGCTCCCTCCTTCCACCCGGCTGCAGGGGGAGGCTGCCGGGCGAGGGGCCACTCAGCCGAGAGCTGCCACCTGCTTCAGAGGCACACGGCTCTTCCTCACCTGGGAGGGCAGCTGCCTCAGATCACAGGCAGGGGCAGTCCAGCGGGTCAGGGCAAAGCGTGGCGAGCGCCTCTCGAGGGAGAAATGCAAAGGAAGTGTGGAACGCGCCTCCTGCTCCCCAGGACAGGTGGGAGGCTGGGGCTGCTGGGGGGGGGGCAGGTGAGAAGAACCAAAGGATGGCAGAGAGAGGCAGCTTCAGAGGCAGGGCCCTGATTCAGTGCTGGAGCTTCTCCAGAGGGCCATAACTGTCCTAGCTTCACTTGGATGCCTTTTACCTAAGCATGGTGTGAGAGAAGGACCCTAAAACCACCACAGAGCGCAGAGCCGGAAAGAGCTCTCCTCTGAAACTTGGACAAGGCTGACTTGCGGGACCAAAGACTGAGTCAGCAGAGGGGGAAGGAGCAGTTTGGATGGGGAGCTTTCCTCCTGGCAAACAGGCAGCTTCTTCCTGCAGGGGGCACCCAGCCCTGCAGGGAAGGGGAAGCTCCCCTCAAGCTCTTCTGGCCACCCCTTCCTGGAGCCATCAGGCTGTAATCTTGGCAGGTCAGACAGAGGAGCTGCTCTCCTGCATGCCTAAACTGCTGGGGGTGGGCTCCAAAACCAGCCAGAAGGCTCCCAGTGATGCATGTGCAGGAGGGAGGGCAGAGCCTGGGTCTGTACCAGTGAGATGCCCTGTGCCCCCCAGCCAGGGTGGCCTCTTCCCAGTGCCAGGGACCGCATGGCCTAGAAGCCTGCATGTTTGAGCAAACTGGGGTCAGCTGCACTTGCACAAGAACGCGAGCCTCATCCCTGCTTGCATAACTGTGCTGCTTGTGCTATTGCTCGGAGCAAGCGGTGCTGGTTGGGGAGACAGATGTAGGCCAGCCACACTCTTGGGGGCAGGAGCTTTCTCAGCAGCCCTTTCCCTTGAGCTGACCGGGATGCAGGGTGGGCGGGAGGGCTGAGCCTGGTCTGGATCAGGCTCCAGAGGCAGCTTCCCTCCCACCAGGAAGCTCCTACTTCAGGGTGCAGGCGGTGCTTGTGGGCACTATGGTGGTTGCAGACCCCTCTTGGTGCAGACCGGCAGGAGTCACCCCACCTCTTGCTCCACTCCAACTTACGGAATTGATCTCCCCTTTTCATTAAAGCAGTTGCAGGTAGCTGAAAGCCAAACATCACAGGATCAGTCAAGAACCCACAAATAAGACGGGGTGGCCACAGAGCTCTTGACTTCTTCCAGGGAGGGCAATCTGCCCCCCCCCACTCCAGGCCTAATCAGAGTGCCCTTTACAAGAAGCCGGGTACAAGCAGACTTGGAGGAAAACGGGCAGTCTTTCTGCCTTTTGAATGAGGCTAGTGGGGCAAAGAAGGCTGAGGGAACGCCAGGGTAGCCCTACCATTGCCATCCAGCTGGGTGAGCCAGCCTGCCCTTGTGAGGAAAAAGACAGCCTCTGGCCACAAACCCTTGGAAGGGTCTTCCATCGCGGTTCGAGTGAGTGGTGGGAAGAGCACCTCAGGGCATGTGCAAAGCGTGTTTCCACTCTGTTTGAGAGCTGCGGGTCAGGCCTCTCTCTCCTCTCCCCCGTTCCAAATCAGGGGCCGTCTCCCGTCTCAGCCCAGCCAGCTCTGCAGCTCAAGCCCCTTGACTTTGTCCCGTAGGCTTCCTGGAGGCTTTGAAAGGCCTCTCTAAGCTGCTTCTCTGTGCCTGCATTCATCCTGAGTCACCTGAGGTCTCTCGTGCCCAAACCTGCCACTCCTGCCACAGACGCTGTTTGTCTGCAGGCCAAAGGGAGTTGCTTTCACACCCTGCTAACAGCCAGGTGGCTTGGAATGGCATCCGGGTTCAGGGTTATGGATGCCCCCCATCCTGGAAGGGGGTCGTTCCTGTGACGGGGGGCCTGGACCCTCTCAAGAACAAGGAACTGCCCTGTGTGTGCTGATGGGGAAAAAAAATTGGCCAGGGGCGGAATGCAAAGCTTCACCCCAAGCTTTCCTAGCTGACAGCTGGCAGTTCTGCCCTTGCCAGGAGGAGCTGGAGTGCAGCCACAGCATCAAAGGCTGGCTGCACTGTTATGGAAGGGGAGGGAGGTGGAGCCCCCAGCCTTGTCACTGCAGACTTGACTTCAGCAGCGTTCAGGTTGGGAAATGCTTTTACACAGAGTTAGCAGCCCTTGGTCCTGGTTTAGTGATGCACCCCCTTTTCAAGCCCTCCCTGGTTGGGCCAGGCTCGACTCCCCCTTTCTGGGATGCCCAGGCTCAGCAGTGGACTGGGCCAGGAATCCAGAGCCCCGGGTTCAGTCTCCTGAGCTGCTGTGCCTACCTCACAGGCTTGCTTGGCAGACTTTTTTCTTGGTTCCAGCCCACCCCCAGAGCCCGGTGGAAAGAGAGGGCCTGTCCCCCCAACTTGCAAGTGAGATTACAGCTCCACTCATGTGGGCAGGGAAGCACCCCCAGCCACTAACAACCCTTCCTCAAATTTCAGGCATCACAACAGGGTGAGGGACAGTTTGGGGATGCCTACCTGTGCATTTCGCTGCCTTAACAGGCTTGGCTTTCTTTGAAGTCTGGACTCCATGCCAGATTTCTAATACTTGACTTGCAAACTAATTACAGCCTGGTTGGTATGATGATAGCTTTCCCTACCAAGTGCATCCTCCTAGAACTTGGTTGGGGAAACTGGCCAGACAGTTGTGGGGGCTGATTTGAAAGTGGATCTGGGGCACCAGAGGGCAATGGGGGCTCAGTGCTGCATAGAGAGGAGGAACTACTGTGGGGCTAGGTAAGTGCTGAAACAAGGCAAGTGTCTTCCCACCCTAACAGCCTCCTTAACAAATCAAGGCCTCTATCAGACTTTGCAACCAGGGGGGTGCATTCTGTGCCTGTTTTTGAGAAACAGGGTGTGCTAGAAGTCAGCAGATCAGCAAAGGGATGGGCCAGGAGCAGGAGCCAGAGGACCAGCAGATTCTCAGGGTGGGCCAGGGGCTAACAGCAGCTCAGATTCCGCAAGGGATGCCATCAAAGGGCCCTCCAGAGCACCTGAAAGTGGGGGCACTTAAAAGGCACTCTGGAGATCATTTGAAGGGACTGGGCCAAGGTCCAAGCAGCGCCCCAGCCCAGTGATCAGCAGCAAGGGCGATGGGGTGGCCAAGCACCTCCTCTTATCAGGGATGGCCAGTTGCGGCCCAGTGCTGGGCAGCTGCTGCTGATCACCTTACCTGATTTGGAGGTGCAAGAAGTCGGTGGCTGTGGGTTCCCACAATGCCCTGCCTGCTGCATCATAAATACTGCAGACAGAGAGAGATAAGGGGAGGTGCCAGTGGGGGGGGGGTGATCTGGGCACTCCGGCTCTGATGCCTACAGGTTTGCTTGGGCCAAGGCATTCCCCTTGTGGCCCAGTTCCTTCCTCAAGTACCAATTCCTGGGCTGCCAAGGCCCACATGTTTCTGAATGCTGGGGAAAAGGTCTTGTTTTTTGAGATATTTCTGGTCTATGTGAGCCACCAGAATCTGTTGAAGGGGCTGGACACAAGCCACACAAATATACAACTCAGTCCCGGAACATTTCTTTGCCTTCCGCCTCATCTTTCTTCCAGGAGCTGAAGGCAGCACGCAGCCCACCTCCTCCTTTCCCCTCTGCAGCCACGCTGCAAAGCTGGAGGGGCCAAGCCTTTGCCTGGCTCAAGGGCTCATGTCCAAGGACAGCCTTGAGCTGGCCACCCTCCTTTGATTCCCAGAGTGGGAGCTGCCTGTGTGGCTCCAGGGCGCTCGGACAGTTCTGCCAGGTCCTTCTAGACTGCTTTGGCTCCTTTGCCATTTTCATGCCAACCCTGGGCCCAGGCTGGAATGTTCGACTGAAAAAGACTGAAGGCAGACCTAACATCAGCATTCAGGTACGTAGAAGGGTGCTGTAGGGAAAATGGCCAGGAACTCTTTTCCACAGCCATCAAAAGTAGGTACCAGAAATAGTGAGTACAAGTCGCAACTATCCAGATTTCATTTAGAGAAGGAAAAACTTCCTGGCAGTAGACCTATACAACAAGGGAATGGTCTAGAAGGTGGGCTCTCCATCTCTGGAGGGTTTTCAGAAGAAGCTGGACAGCCACCACAAAAGGAGGCTTGGTTTTCCTGCACAGTGCAGAGGGTGGAACAAGAAAATCCTTGGGGCATCTTCCATCTCCTTATTCTTTGATTTTACGAAATGGTGCTGTACATGTTAAGCAGCTTTTGCTGGAAGGAAATATGGGCACCCTAAACACATTCCCTGGCAGATTTCTTGGGAAGAGGCTGCCTCCCTTGTCAGGCCATGGAATGGGGGTGATGGAATCAACAATCAGTGTGCACCAGAGATGAGGCTTGCAAGCAGGGAGGAGGAGACTGGGCAGCCAGGTGTTTTGAGCTCTGCACCGGCCACCACGGGAGGGAAGGGCAGGCATGTAGCAGTGGGGGTGGGCAAGAACTGAGACTGCTGGCGTACAGGGCTGGGCCAGGCTGGTCCCTGACCTGGTTGCTCCCCTATTGATCACACTGATCCAGTGAACAGGCAGTTCTCTGCCTCCACCCGAAACGCACCTTCCCGTCATGATGTCCAGTGACCTCCTGGCAGCACAGAATGCTCAGCTCACAGCTGGGGTCAGAACTTGCGTCACGGGGGTCCTGAGTTAATGTTTGGTGTGAAACCATTGTTGGGACTGTTCTCGCTCCCCAGCAGGCCTCAGGCCCTCCCAGATTCCCAGAAGGAGTCCTGCATGTCGCTGGAGGAGGGCCAGCTGCACTCCTGGCCAACTTCCCCTCAGCGGGTGGCCAGGTGAGCAGTTGGGGAGGGGGCTTCTCCCTTGGTCAAGCAGCAGGCCATTGGCCCACTGTTGCCTTTCAACAACAGCTAGGGTCAGATGTGGTCAAGGGCTTTTAGTCAACACTGGGGATAGCGTTCACATGATCTGCTAGTAACGGCACCTCTAAGAACTGCTGGGCGGAAGGCAAGGATGAAAGAAAGGTCAATGTTTTCCTTTCCACAGTCCACAGAGGGACTGTGCCCCCACTTAGAAGCATCTTTTCCCAGATGCTCAGGCCAACAGGGAGAGCATATGCTTTCCAACACATTTCTTGGCTCTTTCCTTTCTCCCCGGTTTTTAGGTCACCAGGTTCTGAAAATGCCCGGGATAGCCAGAAGAGCCCGTGGCCTGAGTTTCTGGGCCTTCTAGAGCTGGCCATACTTGGGGCAGGAGGCGGCGACTGCACTTCCATCCACATCCAAAGGTTGCTGCTGCTCAAGGGCCCAATGCCAGAACCCCTGCTCTCCTCCCCCCACCTGCCCTTTGCTGGATTATAAATCATCTGGTTTGGCAGAACATGTCCAGCCAGACCTTCACCTGGAATGACTTGGAGGAGGTGGCAGCCTGGATGGATGGATGGCCAGGAGTGAGTGGCTTCGTGGGACAGTCCTGCCCTTCCTTCCATGGGTCTTTGGGCTGTCCTTGCCTGCTGGGGACACGGCATAGCAAAATCCTGCCGAAGTGCTGCCTTCCTGGGCCCAGGGCTGTGGGGAGACCCGGGGAGCTCGCTGGCAGATAGAGAAAGGGGAGGGGGCTGGGGGTTATGAGCAAGAATTGGCCCACTAGCCAGCTGCAGCTTTACAGGGCAACTGGGGCAGGGGGGCGGGGACACCTCCGGAAGCAAGCCTGCCCTTGGCAGGAGTGCAGAGATGGTGGTTGTTAGGACAGGGACACCCCCCACACCTCTCACCCCTGTTGTACCTCCAGCAGATTGTGCTGGGTTGCCTGTCAGAGATCAGGCAGTTCCTGGGCAACCCCTGCTTCACCGGAAAGGCGTCTGGGAACCCGGAAGCTGCTGGGGCCTGAGAAGGCTCTGCTAAGAATGACCATCCTGCTCCCAGAGGGCACTGACCACCCCTGTTCTGCCGGTGTTGCCATGGGCCCTCTGTCCCTTCCCTTGTCCTTGCTCACACCTGAGCATCAGGGAGTGCAAGCAGCAGTTCCAGGCCACTGTGGACCCCCCCGTTTTTTTCTCATCTGGACATGTGGAGGGGCAGGGGTAGGCGGGACCGAGACTTGTGCAACAAAGATTTTCTATGACTTCCCCTGCGGGAGAGTCTCCAACTGGGTGCCAAGGGAAAGGCAACCAAGAGGCATCTGCTTAGTCAGAAGCGCGCTGCAGAGGACAACCCACTATTTTCTGCACGGCACATGCAGGGAAGACGCTCCCTGGGAGGCTGGTGTGCCTGAGGGAGGAAGAACATTCCTTATCTCACCAGAAAAGGCTCCGGGAGCCCAAAGTTCTCCTCCAGGCTGGCATCTGAGCTAATCAGTGACCTGCTCCCCAGAAGCTGCAGGGAAGCCTCCCTAGTCTTCCGAGAGCTGCACAGCTGGCCTATTTCTTACCCGGCCCAACCAGAGCTTTGATGGAGCTGGCTCAGAACTGGGCCCCAGGATCCCCAGTCCTCCAAGCTGCTGGGGCAGGGCGGGGGGTGGGGGCGGGTCCATCAGCAAATAAAGCTCAGACACTCAGGGCTCCTCACTGGGGCCTTGGGGAGGGCTCTATGGCCAGAGGTCAGCCGGGTATCAGCACTCGTGACCTCTTCCTGCCAAACCTGATTCTTCTCCGCTGGGTTAATAGCTGGAGGGCTGAAGTTCTGTCTCTTCTTCTGGATTTTAAAACCATAATGGTGCCAGAGATCGCTTGGATCGCAAGTGGGATCCAGGGGGTTATGGAAACTTAGCCAAGCTGCCTCCCTTCCGCTGCAGAGGGCACTGAGGTCAGAGTAGTCACAAGCGAAAGGGTTGGCTTATTTTATTTATTTATTTATTTATTTTTCAAATTTAGTAATTGCCCATTTCACTCAGAGTGACTCTGGCAAAAGCTCGCCTATTTCTCTGAGATGGGCAGGGTACATTGTCCTGTTGGGAGCCAGGGTGGGGGTACATTTTGACCTCCTCCAGCACATGGCTCCAGGAAGACCCACCATGGGTCTTTAGCTTCCTTTGCCACGCGCAGAGCCTGGGCAGGTGAGGGGCTTTGGTCTGGCCGCCAAAGAGAAAGGGGACCGACCCTCCCCCTCCCTTTTAGCACACGGCCTTACCGAGCTGCCATGTGGAGCCACTCCAAGCAATCCTAAGTAAGCTCCAGCTGTGTTTTCCCCAAACGATGCCACAGGATAGGGCTGGGACGGCATCTCCCAGAATTCCCCACCAGGCCGGATGAAGGCTGGAGCCGTCAGACCAGGTCGGCTGCCCTCCGTGGGTGGGTGGGTGAGTGGGGGAAGCGAGCCTCCTTGCGCGGATGCCTTCCTGCAGAGACCGTCTGGCCCCAGCATCGGGACGCGTCCCTCCCGCCCCGTGGCCAAAATGCAGAGAAGGGGGAGCCCTGGCGTGGACCAAGGGAGGGAGTCGGACGATTACGCAGCGAGACAGCCCAGGACAGCCCCGCCACCTCCCCGGGGAAGCTGTGCAGCCGCGTCAGGTCACATGAGCCCTGCAGGAGCCTCCATTGGCCGAGGCCACCTCTTGCCCACCAGTTGCTGCAGCGACGTTCCTTTCGTTTGCAAAACAAGCCGGAGCGGGCGGGTGGCGAAGGGCCGCCGTCGCCCAGCTCGGCGGAGGGCGCGCCCCCTCTTTGCTCCATGGAGCTAGCAAACAAACAAGCAAACACACGGAGGGCGCGCACTGCAACCCCCACAACACAGGGCCCGGCGGATGCGTCGGGGAATCGGGGCAGCGAGGAAGGGAAGGCCGGGCGCCTAGGGACGCTGGGAACGCAGTCTCTCTTCCCCTCCGCCCCGGAGCTGCCGAGGTGGCCTGGCTCGAGGAGGACCGTTTGCTTCTGGGGAACGAGAGTCCACCGGGCTGGAGGGAAATCGGGGCAGGCTGCGTGGGGCAACCCTGAGGCTGCCACATCGCAGGGCGTGGAGGCGACGAACCCCTGGTCCTCCCCGCTCTTTTGTCCCAGGCCCATCGTGGCGAGCTGCCACTGTTCCAGCTCACCTTTCATAGCAAAAAGCAGCCGAATCCTTGGAGAGGCGCCGACGCACCCTCCTTCAAAGGGCACCGTTTCCCCAGCCTGGGGTCCCAACTAAGCCATTCGCAGCTCGGGAAGGAAGCTCAAAGTCGCCACACACGGCTCTGGATCTGCCCAGCCTCTGGCTGGTTCAGCAAGAGGGGCGGTGCAGACGTCCAGCCTCTTTACTGGGCACAGAGCCTGGAGGACCTCTTGGTGAGCAGAACGTGCATCCGGGCCCAGAGGGAGAGCTCTTTTCAGATCTTCTCCCTCAAAGCCAAATGCCTGGATAGCTGCTCTTTCTGGAACTGGGGGATGGGGTTTCGAGCTGGCAGTTGGGCCTCTTCTAGCCAGAAATGGGCTCTCAGTGCACCATCCACACGAAATGAGGTGCACCTGTGTGGGCCATAGCCCAGGGCTGGTCCTTTATGGATCGCATGGGGGGTGGGCTTTGTCAGCAGGGAAGGCCCTATGCACAGATACCAGTGCTCCTTAGAGTTCCTGACTTGGCTGCTTCTTTCTAGGTGGGGGCAAATATCCAACCCCAAGGCCTCTGCAAGCGCTCAAATGCTTCAACCCACAGGATGTTGGCCCTCTGCCCCTTAGTTCAATCACCCTTTTGATGTAGCTGTAAGATGCCCGTGAGCAGGGAGTCCCTTCATTTCTCTGCTCTTGTAGCTGTCGGTGGGAGGTCATCTTAGGGCATTACTGATTGATTCCTGCTACTCTCAGGGCCCCACCTCATGCTAACCAAAGCAGTGGATGGCTTGTTGCAGCTCTGTAGCAGTGTATACCCAGCCTGCCTGGCTAATCTATGATTCCATGCCTTGAACAAGCCCAGAAAATTGGGATGAACCAAATACAATCACACGAATCATGGGTATTTGTTTTCCATGAATATAGGTGTTTGCATTTCTTTAACCTTGAGAATCTCCTTGATGGGTGGCTGCCTTGTACCAGCCACCAAAATGTGCCAAAACACACACATCCTTTCAAATGGACAGCAGGGGCAAGCTGCAGCCTGATCAGGTAGGGGTTCCTTGGGGATTGGAGGAGCTGTCCCCTCCTGTTTTCTTCCACACCAAACAAGCTTTTGGGGTGGATGGAGAAACTGGGATCCCCTACTCCGTGGCTGCTTCTGTTGCCCCAGTCCACAGCAATCCTGTGCTTGCTCCCACTGCCCATTCTGCATACCTCCCCCTTAGCAAGAAGACTGATCTGCTGCTGGACAGGTGCGTAAAACAGACTTTATTGCAATGTCTCACCGTGCACACATTCTCAGAGAGTGCACTACAGAAGCAAGACTCCCATTTCGGGGGTGTTTAAGCCAGCGCCCCTCAGCCACCTCTTTCTGCTACCCCTGCAATCCTCTTTGGCCATGCAGGGCCCTTGGTCCCCATCAACAGATCCAGGGGCCACAGGGAACGTCAGTAAAGGAGCTGAACTGAGTCCCCCCCAGAGGGGAGGTTGTTGTCAGTATGCAAAACTCAGTGGACAAACCACAGAAGGGCAAGCACCTTCCCACTGGCATGCAGTCCTCATCCCAGTCCACATCTTGGCAGGGTTCCCCACATGTGCAAGTCTGAAACAAGCTCATGCCATGCACAGAGATCTCTGGGACTTGAGTATGAGGGCCAGTGTGGGGCCAAGGGCGGAGCCTTGCAAAGCCCCCCAGCTGCTCATGTACAGTTGGAGCAACAGCTGACTGTTCCCATCCCAGGACGGGCAGGGGCTGCCTTTCCTCTTTGCTGCTCGAAGAAAACCACCAACATGCTTCTCCCAAACAGTCTGTCTTGAGACAGGCACCCCCCGTTCAGCACAGTCTCTAGGAGTTGCTGAGGGGCGGGAAGGGGAGGCAAACCTGGGTCTCCTGCAGGCAGAGCAACTGTGTGCCCATAACAACTCCAACACAACCTTGCTCCTTTTCTCAGGAGAGTCTCTGGCCAACCCAAGGAAGGGGCCATGGATTAAGGGCCCCCTCGCACCACTATGGAGTCCTCCAAAGGAGATGTGAGGAAACCACGTTCACTTGGAGATCAAGTTGAAAAAGTTCAGTGGCTCTGCCCACCCCATGGACAGAGCCACCTTACACCGCAGAGCCTGCCCTGTGCTGGGCTGGGGCAGCCGTTCCTGGGCTCATCTTCTGGGCGGCTGGGGAGAACGCCTCCAGGGGCAAGCGGGACCTGAACTTCTGCAGCTGTTCAGGGCTGGCCAGGTTTTTCAGCAGGCTGTTCTCCCGCTCCAGCCGCGAGTTCTTCTCGGCCAGCTCCTTGATCTGTTCCTTCAGGACCTCCACCTCCTCCCTCACGGCGTACATCAGGTGATTCTTGACCAGATCCTGGGAGGAGGAACAAAGTCCCCGGTGAGTAAGAAGAGCTGGAGCCTTCCGCAGGAGCTCCACCCACCACGGCTGCGGGACAAAAGTCCAAGAGGCCGGGCAGCCCCTGCAGCTCGAGGCCTCCCGGAAGCGCTGGGACTAGATTCTTGCATCAGGCTGCACCGCCCGTGAGAGCCGCAGCCCCGGCGCTGTTGAGAGAATCTGTGGCCCCACAGGGCAGAGGGCCCTTCCGCAGCCTCTCCGGGAAGAGAGGAGGCCCGTTTGGAGTCGCCAACCCTGGAATTAACCTGCAGTGTCCGGAGCCCTTTGGCTCCCGAGAACCTCACCGCCGGGGCAGGACGCGGTAAAAGGCTCGAGCAGCAAAGCCGCCGCTCTCTGCATCTGCTCCACTGAACTCTTCCCGCGGAGCCCTGCGCCGAAATACAGCCGGTGGCTTCCTTCTCGGGCCAGAGCTAAGGGAGCGCGCTGCGCCTTCGCCTCTTCCGTCTGCCAACACCCACCGCGGAACTGCGGCGCAGTCAGTTTACGGCGGGCGTACGGCGAACTCAGGTCCGCACCTCCCACCGAGACACTCACCATGGCCTGCTCGATCTTGTTGTCAATGGCGACCACGCTGGCCCCAGACGCGCTGCAAGAAACAAGAGGAGAGCGTCGCCGTGAGCATCCGAGAGAGGCGGCCCTGCCCGGCTAAGTCCCCTCCCCAGCCCGGCGGCCTCTCTACCTGTTGTCCAGCTTGACCGAGACCACGTCTCCCCCCAGCAAGGAGGAGAAGAAGGAGATGGAGAAGTTGTGCAGCTGGTACACAGCCACCTCCATCGGGAACGGGTACACGCCAGTACTCATGGCTGGGGGCAGAGAGCGCGGCGGGGGGGCCGAGAAGAGAGCGGACGACGAAGAAGCAACGACCGGAAAAAACTACGGCTATTTCGGCGCTCGCCCGCCTTATAAGAGGCGCCTCTCGAGACGTCACATGGTCTCAGCGTGGTATGCAAATAAGGCCCCGCCCGCCCCCGCCGGGACCGCGCGCAGCTGCTGTCGCGCTTGCCGCTGCGGCCGGAGCGTTCGTGCAATCAAGCCGGTCCAGCCGCGCCCCGGAACCGCGAGCCCCAGTGCTCATTCCAGCTGCAGCAGCGGCAAGGGAGACACGCCTGTGGCAGCAGAGGCCGAAGCGTCCGGATGGCGCCAGGCTGCTGGCACCGGGGGGCCCGCGACGTTAGCGGAAGCAGCGCTTAACTTCTTCCACTCCTGCGGCTCCAGACCGGGACCCGCCAATCCTTTGTCCGGGACGTGAAAGCGGGCAGCTTCCTTCGCGGGGGCGGGACAGCTTCGGCCTTCATCCGATCCCCCTTCGGAAGCAAATTCCGGGTCTGCAGGAGACAGGCGGGACAAGGCCGCTTGCATCCTCTCCCGCCAGGTGTAGATCCGCTTACCCGCAGGGAAACTTGCCACCCCCCCGCCCCGCCCCGCCCCCGGATTCATACGTTCCGTCCCTTGCAAGAGTTTGGCAACAACCGCCACCTTTTGTTTTCTCTTGTTTTCCCTCGGCTGCTAGCGAAGGCGTTGCAAAACGGAGGCCGAGTCAGAAATGCGAAGTATCGCCCAAGCGCGGAACTAGGTCGAGGTTGGCAGTTACGTAAGAAGCTACCCAAACATGTTGCGATTTCGCGAGGCCCGAAAGCGAGCCAAGCGGCGGCTCTCTGGCCGGGCGAGGGGGACCTCTGGCGGCTGCTCCCTGCGTGGCTTTGCCGCTGGGGTCCCGGCCCGCGGGCCCTCCAGCCTCTCATGTGGGAAGAGAGCAAGAGAGGCTGGGCCCGGGCTACCCTCCACTCTTTGCGGATGGCAAAAGCCCCTCCTCTTCAGGCTGGCTCTCCTTCTGGCCCAGGCGCTAGAACAGGCGGACAGCTCCCTCTTCCTCCGCAGTCCTTGCCTGGGATCTCTTCTGGCAGCAGACAAAAGGTTTTTTTCTCCCTTGGTGCTGCTGGAGAGGCCTTGCCCAGCCAGAGGTGCTCTGGGCTCTCCTGCTGGGGTGGGGCAGCCGCTAGCTCAGTTTCCGAGGCAAGGCAGTTGTGCCTTTCCCAGCCAGGCAGGAAGACCCCCCCCCCCACTTCTCCACAGCTGCTGCTCCCCAAAAGGGATCTTTCCTGCAGGCACTGATGGGGCACGTGGTGGCAGGTGAACAGACCAAGGCCTGTGCTTGGGTGATGAGCACAAGCATGGTAGAGTTTTCTGCTGGGCAGATCCCCAAAAACTGGCATCTCATCATGATTTACGTCCTCTATCTGTAAAGGGAGCATTCCTCCAGATCCAGGCAGCGCAGGAGGAGGAGGAAGCAGCTTCCAGAGACAGAGATGTGGGAAGGCAAGGTGGCTCTCCTGGCACTAACACAGGGAAGCAGTGGCTGTGTCCACGCCACCCTACGTCAGACCCGGCTCTCTTTCACAGCTTGCCTCCGGGTGAGGACGCCTGGTGGCCTGAGACCGAACCGCTTGCTGGCAGGCTCCCACTTCCAGCTGCTTGGCGGCCGCTCCCTTTGATCAAGCCTTGGAAGAACTCCCAGTTCTGGGCTCACTGGCACGCCAGCACATGGCCTGGGCAGGGCATGCAGCACATGGCTGCCTTGTGGTCGCTCTCTCCACAGCCTGGGAGCCCAGGAGGAATTCCCTTCCACCTCCACATTGTTCAAGTTGCAAAGGGGCAGCAGCCTGTTGCAGCCCAGCCCTCTTCAGCCATCCTTCGTTGGCCTTGTCAAGGGCCCCTGGAACCAGATTGCCCAAAAGAAAGCCACTCCCTTGGTGGGAGGTGGGGGGCGTCCCAACTTCAGACAGGCACCCATCCTTTCCATGGATTGAAAATGAGACCTCTTTTAATGGGGGAAAAGTGTTTAAAGGGGCTACCTTAGGGAGCACAGAGGGAACACGTACGCTGCAGAAGGAGCTCCAGAGGAAGCTTTTAACGTCCACCTCTGCTAAACCACTGAACAGAACCCACAGACCGAGCACCCATCCACAGTGTTGTCAGCAAAGTTTGAATCATAAAGATTACTCTTCAAATTGGTGCAGTGAAAGTCTAGTTTTCACATGTGTTGTTGGCCTAAACGGGAAACTGCACATGCATAGTCACAGAAACATCTCTTTTCTATGCTGTTTTTATTGATACCACTTGAATACACATTGATAGGTCAGCACCAGCACATTTTGGGGGAGAGGGTTCTGTATGCATCCATGCATCTCCCCCCCCCCATCCCTGGAATATCTGTGCAGCTTCGGGGGGGATCCCCGGGCAGAGGCCAGCCAGCCCCTACATGGGGGTTCTTGCAGGGAGAAGATAAAGGCCGGGGAGCAAAGAGGCCCCAGAAAAGCAGGGGGGCTGTGCTCCTCTGGCCCAGCAGCCTCACTGCTTTCTGCATTCACATACAGTAGCACACTGAGCTGCATACTGATGACCCCCATAAAACACAGCCACAAAGATGTGCTGGCTTAGTATGTTGCGTGAATGTGAATCCGGCCAGCAATGGCTTTCCCCAGGCTTCAGCTGTTCTCCAGGGCCTACAACTGGCTTACGTGGAAGGACACCCCATGAGTCGATCAGCTCCACCAGCCTGGGCCATGTAACCAATGCAGGATTTGTGGCAAACTGCTTTTCCACACAATCCTCTTGGCTGATCTCACTCTCCGCCCCACATCCTAGGCCAACCCAGTTTTTTCCCTAGGAAGTGGCCAGCATTAGCCTCTGCTTTAGTTTGATTTTTAAAACTCGAGCTTCTACTCCCTATGCCCAGAGTTTTCTAGGTGCAGGCCTCCTGCTTCCACAGATCGCTTCCTTAGGCTTCGTATGTCCATGCATGTTTCTACTAGCAGGAAGATCTTGCTGTTTTGGCTACCCTCTGAAATGCATGGGGGGGTCCTTGGGCTCCATGTGAAATCAGCAACCCTAAACCATTCTGGGGAGTCCCCATCTCAGTATTTGCAGGGATGAACAGGTGGTGAACCTGAGAGCAGCTTCTCTGATACCAAGTAATGGGGCTGGCTCCTGGGCCAGAGTGGCTCACCAGCCAAGCGGTTCCTTCCCTGGCACTGCTGATCCCACCCACTCAGTGAGGATTCATTCCTCCTGAACAGCTAAAGCTGCCAGCTGCTCTGAAGGTGCCTGTGTGCTCTTCATGCAGCTGAGGGGATTCTGCACAGCCACCATCCCATTCCTTTAAAATAATGCGGGGTGGGGGTGGTGCTCCTTGTCCCTCCCACAACAGCCCAGCCAGGAAACCGGGGGTGGGGTAGGGTGGGAACCCAAAAAACAGTACCCTCCCTGCCCTGTGAGATGGGTCTCCTAGCCAGGCACCCAGCTGCAGGAGCAGTGCAGAGGGCCTGTCACAGCCAGTCCATCTCCCTGTGTGCAAGTTCAATTGCCCCAAGACAGGCTCCAGTGCTCAGTTACGGCTACCCCTGCCTTCCTAAAATGCAGCCATCCCCATTGTGCTAGCATGTGCACTGCATCAGCCTGTCTCACACCTGCCCATCTGCCATCCCCACAGCATCTGACCAAGGAAGTAGGACAGGAAACTTGATGCACCCAATGCTCCACTCCCTCCTGAAGCCAACAGCCCCCTCTAGCATGATGGTCCCTCCCAACCCCACCACAACAGGGACGAGCCTGGAGCTTCCAGCCCAGAGTTTGCTCTCCTGAACACGGGCCCGACTGTAAAGCCTCCGGCAGTCCCCAGGCAAGTGCCCTTTGGCCAGTTCAGCCCCAGTGACCCCTCTTGAAAGCCCGGAGCTGTTAACACAGCTGGCACGGTGGCTGTCCTCACTGGTACCCAAGGTGCCAAAGGACCACAGTCAGGGGTTGCCACCAAACCAGCAGGGGAAAAGATCCAAGCCCCTCAGACTGAGACGTCTGCTCCAGCTTGCTGGAACCCCTTTTCTTACCACTGGGCACTGCCTAAGCCCTGCTTGGTGCAGGACAAGACCCTGGGCGCTGCTCAAGGAACCTCGGCCCAGCCCCCCAGGCGGAGACCAATTTGGCCTGGCTTGACGGCCCAATGGCTTCTTAAGCTGGCACCACTGGCCAGAACCAGGAGCCATGGTGCCAGGCTGAGGGCTCAAAGAGAGCCGGGTCCCTCCAGGGATTGGCAGCCCCTTTCTCCTTCAGGCCTCGTGGCTCTTGCCCATGCAGAAAGCAAGAGAGAGGAAAAGGATCACTGGGGGGGGGGAGTTTGCCCCCAGCTCCCATCCCTTTGCCTGCCCACTGCGTGGGGGAAAGTTGCCCGGATGCTTCTTCGGAAGGCCAGCCTGAAAGCAGGTCTCAGAGGAAGGAGGGGAACCCAGCACTGCCTCTCCCCTTGCTCGCCTGATGTGACCTGCCTCCCACAAAAACAGACCCAACTGCCTGCCAGACCACACTGGCCCCCTCTCCAGCCTCTTCCCAGGACTTCTGTAAGGCCAGAAGGGCAGGCTCTGTCACTCCCAGTGCCTGCCCGCCAGCACCACCCTCTGCCCGCCCGTGCCACCAGCAGGGGGGAGGCATGTGCAGCAGCTCCTAAAGGAAGCATCTGAACACGGCAGGTAAGTCTTCGCTGTCCTGAGACAGGCTGATACCCAGTTCAGGTGGCCTGAGTGGATGTGGGTGCCAAGGGTGGCTGGGTGCCCCCACTTTAAGGCACAGAGATGCAGCCCAAGTGGAGCCTATTCCCTGCCACTTCCTTGACCATGGAGAGGGAGCTCTCCCTGGCCAGCATCTCCTTCCTGGCAGCACCAGACTGGAACCTCTTCTAGAACAGGGGGAGAGGGAGCCTCGCCCAGCCTGCTGGTCGCATCCTGTCCCGAGGAGCCTTGCTCCACCACCACCCCTGTGCACTAAACCAATACCTGTAGCAGCCCCCTTTTTCCTGGGAAAGACAAGCCCCACCCGCTCCTCTAAGATGACCCTGGGGTGGGGCCTGTTTCTGGTCAACCACAAGCAGCAGCTCGGAGGCACTCCCTGGGCAAAGTCTTCTCGGACACCTGCCAGGCTCGAGCAGTGGGTCCAGCCTCTGGCGGACTCCTATGGCCACTCACGCCTTGCAGGGGGGTGGCAGCCCCTGGGACCGATCAGGCCATTTCTTCCCCTCATACAGGCCTGCCTGTGCCGGCAGGGAAGCACAAGCCTCTTCCCAGCACCAGTGGCTCCCACGGATGGGCCTGGGGCCCGGGTCATGCCGTGCTGAGCGTCCCCTTCCACACCCAGGATGGCTCTGCTGCATCTCCAGGGCAAGCGAGCAGCGAGACCTCACGAGCTGGGAAGGAAGGGCCAGGCGCAGCAGGAGCAGCTGCCCGGCCCCAGCGAAGAGGGGAAGGAAGCCGTCAGGAAGGGCGCCGTGGTCCGTGCGCGCAGAGGCCTGCGCGGCTCTCCCCCAAGCCATTTGCGGCCTGTCCCCGGGCCCGCCCGCCGCCCCAGGAAAATGGCCCCCTCTCCTCCCCACTAGACCTTCCCGCTGGGAATTCTCCCCCGGGCCCGGTAGCCGCCCCGCAGGCCCTCACCCACCTGTGGAAGAAGAGCAGGATCGAGAGCAGCGTCTGGTCGATGTTCCGGTTGCAGATCCCGCGGCTGAGTAGGTATCGGGGGTCGCGCACCACCGGTTCCACTGAGTCCTGTCGCATGATGCGGCTCAGCTCGGCCGCGGCACTGAGGCTCTCGCACGCCAGTTGCTCGCGCAGCTGGAGGAGGGGGCTCAAGTTGCTGTTGTAGCCCAAGGGGCCGTTGGCCAAGTCCAGGCAGCAACTGCAGCAGTCCAGCCCCACCGGCGAGCGGCGCTCCTCCAGCGGGGAGCTCGACATTCCGGTCCCGGCCAGGGCACTGAAGCTCGCGGGCCGCGCGGAGAGGTGGCTCGGAGCGGCGGCGGCTGGCTGGCTTCCTTCGCCGGCGCTCGGGGATAGGCTCTCGGCTTCGAGGGGCTTGACTCCGGGTCAGCCCCCTGCCCTGCCTCTGTCGTTGCCCTTCTGGCCGGAGGTCCCTCCAAGGTCGTGGCGTCCGCCCGCCCGCCTGTGCTCCGCGGCCTCGGCTGGCTGCTGGATCGGTCGGTCCCTCGCCGCGCCCGTCCGCTCCGCTTCGCCTTCGCCTCCGGACTGCTCGTCCAGCAGCCCACCCCTTCTCCTCCCTTCCCCTCCCGGCCCGCCCCCTTCCTTCGGCGCCGGCCCGGATTGGTGAGGCGCTGCTCGGCCACCGCCCCCGCGCCGCGTCCAGCCGAACGCAAGATCGGTGCCGAGGGCGGCGCCTCCGCAGCAGCGGGGTGCGGGGAGCTGGGGGGGTGGAGGCAGAGGCGCGCGTTCCGCCTAGTCCCACCAGCCCTGGCCGGGCAACTCGTCGGGCGCGCTTACCGGCGGGCGGCCGTGAAGCATTTGTCGGCCGGCCCGGGCGCAGCGCGGCAGACAGTCTTCCCGGGTTTACGGCGCGCGTGAGGCGGCCTTTCGCGTTCGACCCCTAGTCCCCGGGAGCTTGGGCGTCCTCCGGTGGGGATCCAGCGCGCGTCGAGGAGGCCGAGCTGCTATCGCCCTCTGCCGGGCTCCTCTAGCGCGGCTCCTCCGCCCCGTCGCTGCCCGGCAGAAGGCCGGCTTGGGCCGCCGCCGCTGCTTTGGCTTTGCCGCCTTTGGGCGCGTGACGGACCAGGAGGCACGCCTTCGCTGGGTCCACGGAGTAGCTGCCTCGGTCACCCAGCTTCTCTCTGCCCTCAGTCGCCCCAGCTTGTGCCAGGTATAGGAGAGAAGAGCTCTGCTGTGTGATTTGGGAAGGGGAGTCCCGGGAGTCCCGTGTCATTGTGCAGTTTTCTATTTGCACAGCTGCAAAAGGGAGGCAAGGAGGATGCAACAGCCCAACCCCTTCCGTGCTGCTTCTGAGCAGCCTTCAGCACTCTCCTCACCAGGTGCCTGCGAGGCTGGTCAGTTTCTCCAGCCCGAAAGGGGTGGCTGCACCATTAAGGAAGTCTCCTCTTTGGGGCAACTTCTGCCCTGGTGTTCTCCCCCCCAACCCATCTAGTTTCACTTGTCTGAATTAGTGTCTTTGTAGTGGCACCTTTATGACTGGGAGCCATCCTGCTTTGGCAAGTAATTGCAAAGATGCAACAGATGCCCAAAATGTGGGGCAGTGAGTCAGGCAGCCTTTTTGTGTGCTGATACAAGAAGGAGCCTGGCATGTCTTCTATCAGCAAGTGGGGCAGCAACCTTAGGGAGGCTGCACAGAAACCAGGAATGGTCCAAGAAAGCACCAGAAGGGAACGATGCACACAGGCAGGCAGGGGGTCCTTGGGGAGGCTAACCTGCTTTTCAGAGTCCTGAAATTCAGAGAACAGGGCCACAGGGAGCCACAGTAGCCCACATGCTCTCCTTCAGAACATGCCCCCTTTTCCCCGTACAGCACTCCTCCTCATTTCCTCGGGATGGTACAGGAGATCATATTTTATTTTATTTTATTTTATTCATTCATTCAATTTATATTGCCTCCCATCTCAAACTAGTGACTCTGGGAACTCTCTTTTCTTGGGGAAAGAGTGAAAGACTTGCATCTTGACTTGGGCTTAAAGCCCAAGGGGCTGGGCACTGCACAGCCTTCCCACCCCTCCCTTTAGGCCTCTGAAAGGCCTGTCTGGGAAAGGTGCAATTTGCCCTTCTAAGGCCTGGGGCATTCCTCTATGCATCACAGCTGGTCAGATTTCTGTATTTTTGTTTTGGTTCATAATATTAGTCGCAAAAAATGGGAAAGGAAGGTTGGATCTCCATTTTTAAGAGTGCAGCAACTGCCAGCCCTGTTTTTATCACTTCATCTTTTTGGAGATAGTAGAAGGGGTTAGGGTTAGAAGGTCAAGCACTTTGGAGTTTGGCATGGCTTGTTAGCAGCTGATGCCAAGCATTTCTTCCAGCCTTCAGTCCTGATTTTGGCCTAATAAATGAAAACAATCCTGAACCTTCTGGAGTTACACCATGGCTGCAGTGAACAGTTTGTGGCTGCCTGTTTAATGCCGCTGGAGCTGCATTATAGGACAGCACCCCTTGCTTGACAGCTTTTCAGAAGTGCAGACTAGTGATGCTCTCATGAATTGCCCTTTACTGTGTCTGGGTGAACATACTAAGTCCTTCAACCACCAGTTGAAAACCTTTCCTGTGAGCCACAAGCCACCGCTGAGGTGTGACTTATGGACCACAGTGATGCTGATGAATGGATTTCAGCTGCTCCAGCAAGGACGGCAGTCAGTTAACTGGTTCAGCACATGCTTTACTGTAAAATAAATAGAAATCGCACAAAGCTAGGAAGTCTTCCTTTGTTTTGCAAAAGCAGAGGAAAAGCATCTGTGGTAACAAATAGGTTTGCAAGAGGCTCTTAAGAAATGCTTTTATATTTTGCATAACCATGTACCTATGGATCTTTTCTGTACTAAAGCTCCAACAATGGTGGAGCAGGTGCAGACACAAACACTACATGCTTTGAAAACTGCTCTGACAGCTTAGAAAACAATTAATATAAAATGTCCAGTTGATCAGTGTGCATGGAGATGTGCAGCTAGATCAGAGCTAATGACAGCAGAAGCTAAGAAACAAGTATATTTTTAAAAGGTGAAGTATTTTCTGGGCACCTCTGGATGTTGGTACAGGTCCCATAATACAATATGATGAAGAGAATGAGGACAGAGAGAGGCTTGGGAGGTGTGGCAAAAGCCCTTGCTTGGCATGCAAAGGCCCAGCTTCAATCTCTACTATCAGCAGCGAGACAAGATTTTCTGTGCTTGAGAGTCTGGATAACTTTGTGTGGTGAATGTTGACCAGTCTTTCCCAACCTCAAACCCTCCAGCTGTGTTGGGAGCCCAGCTTTCCAAATTCCATACTGGTTTCAGAATTCTGTGAGTTGCAGCCTCAGCATATCAGTAGAACATCAGCTTAGGGTGTCATGCCATCATAGATGGGCCAAGGATCTCTAAGGCAGCTTATTCCTGGCTCTTCTGTGCCATCTATTACCCCTGATCAATGCCTTACTTCCTTCATGAGCGTTATCCAGTGGGAGCCAGTGGCTATTCTGATCTAGAAGCCCCTGGGGTACCTTCAGAAGAAATTTATCTCATCTTGCAGCTGGCAGATAGGCTGTAAGGGCAGACCAGATATCGCAAGGACAAAGCTCACCCCTCCAGGAATGCAGTACATAGGCTGTGCTGGAAGGGAGAAGGGACTGAATCCAGAAGCTTCCCACCAGTTCTTCATCTCCTCACCAAATCCTTGTTCCCCAATGCTGGTAGGACCTCAGGACCCAGAGAAGAACAGAAAGAAAGGGGGAAGCAGGTGGCAGATGCCAGGATGGGAGCATGCTCGGAAGAGTTGATCATCCTTGACCCCCTTGCCATTCCCACCTTGGCCTGGTGCTCCAGGATGTGGTGCCCCATTGAGGAGTGCAGGTATCGCCTTGATCATGACAACAGATGCAGTATATTGTCCCTTAATTCTCCCTTTAAATATGAGTGTGTGTTAGTTAATAGCCGTAGTATTATTTTCCTTCAATTTTTCTTTCTTTCTTTCTTGATTGTATAGTTTTAGTAAATAACATTATTTCTTTACTATTGTTTATTTTTGATGTTATGTAAATATATTGAGAACTCTTCCACCGAAGTCAAATTCCTTGTATGTCTAATCATACTTGGCCAATAAAGTATTCTATTCTATTCTATTCTATTCTATTCTATTCTATTCTATTCTATTCTATTCTATTCTATTCTATTCTATTCTATTCTATTCCTATTCCTATTCCTATTCCTATTCCATTCCATTCTATTCTATTAAGGTATGCAGGAGTGTTAAGAGGAGGTCAGCAACAGCTCAGCCAGCTCTGGGAAAGGAGAGGGTGTGAGAAGGAGACTCAAAATAACTCTGTCTGGATTCTGCTTGGTGTAAGAGGAGAGGAACTCTGGCAGGGGGTTGAGATTTTGTTTTTCTGTCCAACATTCCTGCAGTCCTTGTGGCATCTGCTTACTGACCTGGCCTACCCTGAAGGGCTGGCAAGGCTACCTGACCTTGGAACACCAACCCAAAAACCATACAAAGTGAAGGCCCAGGTTCTGCTGTGCACATGTGTGTCTGGGGAGAGATCAAAGTGGAGGGGCCTGGAGGACTTAGTGGGTTCCAGGACATAGAAAGTGGGGTGATGAAAGTGGTTTCAAAGCTGTCTTGCCGACTGAAGCTCTTACCCGCTCACCCACATTATTGGCCTAGCAAGCTCTACAGGCAGTGGGAAGGGAGACCTGCCTGCCTTGTCTGCAATCTGATGGAGCAAATTTAGGCACCACCTCCAGTGACCTGGCCAGGCTCACCCAGGAGAGGAGGGTGGGCAGGGCGAGACTTCACATTTCACAGAAGGTGCCTGTGGCTCATCAGGAAAGGCCTCTTCCTCCTCTTCCATGGTGAAGGCCACGACACCTGTGGCATAGCCCCTGTGGCAGATGCCGCTTCAGGGCCAGCTTGTGCCTGTGGCTTCTGCGGGACCCTTGCCCCACTCTCCCTGCAGGAAGAACCGCTGGCTCTAGAGACTGCTTCCTTCACGCCCAGCAGGGGGCGCTCAAGTTCCAGGGCCTTCCACAAACCCTGCAGGATCCCATCCTGTTTCCAAAACTGGCCAAAAGCCTCCATGGGGAGGGAGCCAGCTTTTTGCTGCCAGAGATGCTCAGAGGCAGCCCATCTTTCTGGGGAGTCCCAGAGCAGGGGCGTCCCAGCCTGGGCCTTTGCTGGAATGGACCATGTCCCTGGAAAGAAGCTTCCCACACCCTCGGAGCAGGACCCTTTCCTCTGGGGTTCCAAGACCATCTATGGCCACCTGCACTGGAACAAAACTAGAGGAAAGCAGGGGAGGAAGAGGCCATCCAGAAAGGTCCCCCTCTCCCCAGTGCCAAGCAGAGAAGAGGTTTAGTGGTATTTAGGACTAGGCTGGAACCTTTGCTCCCAAGTCAGCCCTCATCCCTTTTGGAAAATCCCTATCTGGAGATTAACCCTCCTTCTTGGCCTACTAATTTAGGTATATTGGTTTTAAATCTGCCCAAGGACTACTGTTCTTTCAGTAGTACATTGCCAGCCTGTGGCTGCCTTCACTTGCTTAAAGCCCCCTGCCTTCTCTTCCTTGGGCCACCGGGGGTGGGGGGATCATATTTGCCCCAGCTTCTGCTTTCCCTTAGAAAGAGATCTGCATACATTTGTGTGCATCATGTGTGTGGCTTGTACAAGCTGGGTGATGTGCTGTGAGGCTCTGTAAGGGGGTTTGGGCAATAAAATAATTGCTGTTGCTGGTTGGGATCTAGGCCAGACAAAGCCGCTGAAAGCCAAGCAGTGGTTTTCTGAGCTCCTGCAGGGACAGTGGCAGGCAGTGGGGTCAAGTTGGCTGAAGAGTAATTCAGACTAGGTCTTCCAATGAGGACAGGGTGAGTTAGGCATCCCTGAAGGAGAGGGATGGCATTTACGGCAGATGTGTTAATAATTAAAAGGGTCATACAAATAACAAACCAGAAGAGTGATTTGTAAAACTTTTCTATACTGGATTTACGAAAGAATTCTTTTAACGTTTTGAAGGATTTTCTGAGAAGGGGTAAAGAAAAAAAATGAAAAGAAATCCAGTTCTAGGACATTATCTGGATTAAAAAGCAAGATTGTTAAAAGTACAGGGAAGGAATATAAAGTTGGTTTATTTGATCAGCGTTAAAATAGGTATGTAGTTATCTCTGGTAACCTTTAATGGACTTTTGCTGACCAGGAATGAACAGCAAGATTTTAAGATTTTTACAGTTAAGAGATGAGATATGGGAAGAAGAGAACATTAGCTGTACTTTAAGAGAAGGTGATAAGTTACTAAAATTGTTTATACTTGTGATGAAGGGGGAAGTTACTTTTTTATATATTTTCCATTTTTCCTTCCTTTCTTCCTGTCCTGTTTAGTCGATAGACTCTGAATTAATTAATAACAATTCTTTATTAAGCTAATTTTACATCAGTGGAAGGTCTAATAATAATTAACAGAAAGTTATTATTTAATTTTTTGAAACTGAATTCAGTATGGAATTCTGAATAGGAAAAGAATGGATTCTACATACTAGGTAATTAACTCTGAGGAAAATTGATTCTTAAAATTAAGGTATAAGCAAAGAAAGTCATAGGCAACAGACAGAATGCAATTGAGGAGTAAATGGATTGTTTGCACTGTGCTTTTTCACCAATTGGCTGAAGATTGTAGACGCCGTTGACTCTGAGGCGTTAAACAGGGTGGTTCCGAGGGAGTAGAATTAACACAGAAGCTGAGGTAGAGGAATCTGGTGATCTGAGTATTTAGCAAGATGAATCGATGGTAGAACTGGAGAACTGAGATAGACTAATGTGAGGCGGTGACTGGCTTTTTGAAGGAATCACAGGTAAGTATACGATGGCATAGATATAATTACAACAGGGCTGAATTCAGGAGCTGACAGTTGGATGATGCTGTCAGAGGCTGACCGTTGAAGCCCCACTGCACAAGGCGTTCTAAGGCCGAGAAGCGGCAGTGACTGCTGAGGTAATTAAGTCCTTGAGGAAATGTGGAATTAGGAGCCGAGACAAATGGAGGGGCAGGTGGAAGAACGACAGGCTCTACGGGAAGATTGGGGTTATCAAGATATCGTGAGGCTGTAGAGAGGAACAATTGTCTCAACGCCCTTCTGTGGCTTCCTACGCCTTTTATAGGCTGCACATCACACCGTTGCCGATCGGGAGCCAATCGGGCTTCTCGTTGCTCAGCCGCACGCCGCTCTCGAGTGCTGATTGGTGGTGGCGAACCCGATTCACTTCCCGGCTCCTTCAGCTGTTCTGCTTCTTCCCGCTCGAGGCTTTTCTTTAATTGTGAGTCTTCTTCAGTTTTTTCCTCGGCTTGGCTTAGCTGTTTTTCCCAGCTGTCCCCTTCATCCTCCGACTCAGTCTCTATTCTAACACTTCCTCGCGCACTCTCTCTCTTATTTCTTTCTTTTTTCTTTTCTGCACTTTCTAATTTTTATTTTTACTCTTATATAGTTTTTTTTAGTTTGTATTAGTTTTTATCTTTTCAGTTGTAATCTCTAATAAAATTATATAAAAAAGAGTAATTCAGACAAGAGAGACTCCAAGTTGCCCTTCCTGAGCTCAGGAGAGCATCTGTCTAGTACCTTAGGCCTGTTTGGGCTGTGGGTTAAAGTTATGTAGTTGCTTATTTTTTTTCCTACCATGGATGTATTATAATATCTGTTTTCCTTGCATGGACATTTTGTTGTATTTTATCTTGTAAGCCACCTGGGAGTCTGAATGATTTGACAGTGTACAAATTTAATAACGACAACAATAGTAGCAAAAGCAAAGGAGTTTGGAGCCCAGATTCAGCTTTGCTGTTTCTCACATCCTGCAACGTGCATCAGTCATTCTCCAGATGTTCTCGAACAGTGAAACGTGGGGAGGACTTGCACATTTCTGACAGATGCTGGCCGTATGTGCGCGTTCTCAGCCTTGCTGAGCCACCTGCACTCTGGCCTGCAGGGGGTAGCAGCACAGAACGGGGGAGAGAATCAACTGGGGGTCTGTAGCTGTTGGCTTATCTGCCTTCTGCAGAACCAGGTTCCTCAAATGCAGAAACAAGCCGGGTGAGATTTTAAATAAAATCGCCCCTTTATCCTGCTGTTCTGGGCACTCTGTATGCAGAAACAAGTCCTGCCCTGGAAAGATGAGCAGAATCACTCTAGCTCACCCTCCACCCCAGGGTTACAGGGTGAAACCGAGAGGCGGCGTGGTGTGGTAGGTTTGGGGTTGGGATGGGGGGGTGCCAGGTTCAGGTCCACCCTCAGACTCACTGGGTGCAGGGGAAAATAAGGAGTAAGTGTTCTGTGTGCTGCCTGGAGCCCATGGAGGAAAGGAGGGAGGGAAGTCAGAAAGAAGAGAATGCTGAAACCTGGCAAGGTGCCTGCCTCTGCTTCCTGGTGTGTGTATGACTAGAGTGAAGGCAGAGGTGGATTCCGTCTTTTGCACTTAAATTGCGATTAAACTCAAGACCTCTTCACAGACCCTGAAGTTGAGGAAGCCCTCTGTGAGATGCAGTCCACCAAGTGGGCCGGATCCGTGCTCCTTCGGCTCAGTTATGTGGCCCAAGAGGGGGAGTGGGCTGGATCTGAAAAGGGGGGGCTTCTTGAAGAAAGAGGGGTGCTACCACCAGCCTCGGAAGGGGCAGTTATTCCCCCTCCTCAAAGACCATTGATCCAGCCATTATGGACAACTGCCGCCCCATCCCCAACTTTCCCTTTTCAGGGGAAGTGTGGGAGATGGTGGTGCAGCAGGAACTGGTGTGGAACGGGGACGCGCTGGTTACTCCTGTGGTGGGACATGGATGGGGGAGTGCAGCCCTTTGGACCCTGCTGGGTCCCTCTGCAGGTCATGATACAGCTGACCAAGGGACCCTTCCAAGCCCTCTGCACAGGTCAGGGGCTGGAGGTGTTGTCTTGCAGTGGTGGTGGTGGCTATTTATATAGCTTATATAGTTCTGGTCTTTCTCATGTAGATATCATTAGTTAAGGTGTGGGGAAAGGAGTGGTCAAGTCCTTGGCCGCCCCATTATGGGGTACCCCGGGACTACCCCCAGACTGCTCAACATTGCTATGAAGCTGCTGGGAGAGACTGTCCTTACATTGAGGCTGGGGGATGACCCTGGAATCTCATGGGATTGGTGAACATGGAGGCAGATGAAACTGCAGCTGGTGGGTGGACCTGAAGGGGAGGCCCCAAAGGATGGGGAGGCCCCAATATCATTAGATCTGAGTGGCAGTCAAGGGAGGACATAGCAAGAACCTGGTCTACCAGCAACGGGTGGTTAGCAGTTGCGTTCATGGAAGGGCCCAGACCTTTTGGGACAAGCAGCTTATGAACATCCCCCAGGAAGCTGGGTACAATTGCTGATGTCCTCTACCATTTTCCTACCTCGAGACTTTCTCTTTAGAGACTGTAAAAACCGTGGTCGAGCAGAGACTCCAAGCAGTGTCCATTTTGCCTGAAACTCAGGTTTTGACTGGGCAAAAACCTCTTGGCCCCCCGTCCCTGGACTTGCCCATATCATCTGTGCCTCAAGGCTGATCACCTCAAAAGATCAGAGCCAGCTATGGGAAGAGGGGCAAGATGAAAGTGCACTGCAAATTAGGGCTTGTTGACTTTGCATTCAACTGCTCAGTGAAAGTGACACAGAGAGCAAATTTAGCCTCGAATCATTATCTGCATCCAGGCTATTGAAGACCCTTTTTGGCTCATCCTCAGCATCATGAGTTTCTTTCCTTGTAAATCACCGCCCTGGGAGAAGAGGCTTCTTGAGTTGCTGCTCGGGTCTGGGAGCTGAAAAGGGTCTAGGAAGTGCGGAGGCAGGTGCTCAGGGCTTGCTGCTCCAGAGTCATCCTGGCCTGGGTGTTCCTCTGCAGAGGAGCTCCCTTTGGGGGATGGGGGGAGGCAAGGCAGAGGTTAAGGGTCAGGGAAGGGAAGTTTCAGGAGCAACCTGGCAGGGCAAAATGGGAAGTGGCCTTCTATGAAGTCCAAGGTGGAGTGTTGCCCAAGAGCAGCTCGCAGGAGGCTCCACGGTGGCGCTGGCAGTCCTGCAGGGCCCACGTCTGATGCTGGATGGGAGGACTGAGAAGCGGGCTCAGCTGCGAAGGCCATCTCACCGTGGTGCCAGCTGTCCTCAGATGTGCCAGCCCTTCCTGGTACTGTGGGCTGCTTGTCCGAGGCAAAGGCTCCAAGACAGTTGGCTATTCTCTAAAGCTGGCAACTGACCAGCAAGAGGAGGAGGCCCAACCATCCTGCTCACCAGACCTGTCGGTCCAGGATGCCAAGAAAAGGGCTAAGATGGTAGAAGAGGGGCGCACGAAGGGCTCTGTGCAGAATCAGCACCCCTCAGAGACATTCTTTCTCTCCCACAGAATGGAGTCTGGGCAGGCAGCCCGTTGCTTGTCCTCCTTTCCAGCAGACCCTCTTTCTCTGTGTTCTGCAGCCAGCTGGCAACAAGGCCAGCACTGCCTTTCCCAGGAGCCCCATGGGGCAGCAGGAGGCAGACCATTCTGAGCTTCTCCTGGCCTCCATTTCTCAGAGTTCTGGGGGACAGGATTCACTGCAGCCCAGCCACTCTCTGCTGTAGGAAGAACAGTCACCTGCAAGAGCTCAGAGCCACATAGTGCCCATTCTTGGCACAGACTCACCTAGCCTGGAGCAGCAGCAGCAACAGCAACAGCAACAGCCTGCCTTGCAGAAATTGGCAGTCAAAGCTTTTCATGGCAGAGAAGAAGTTTCACCTGCAGCGGCCAATGTCAGACGTGGCAACCCAAGTCCCATTGACCTGAGGCTGGGAGCAGCTTTCTGCCCACGAGGGATTTAGGTAGCTAACATCCTGCTCCTGGTCTCAGCACTCCCTGCTACTTGGTCAGCGGGAGTCTTTTCCCTGACAAAGAGAAACAGCATGAAATAAAATCCCTGCAGCACTTTATTTTTGTAGGAAAAGCAGAGCTGTTTAGAAATGCATCGTTTTCAAAATTCCATCAGGTGCCTGCAGAGGCAGAACACATTTGCCCATCTCCATTTCTACCCTGGCAAGCCCTGCAAGCAGACAAGCTGCGGCTTTCTCAGAAAAATAGACAGGGAGCTGCTCTCAGCTTCCAGATGCTCCACTCCTAGGGAAACCGCACTCTCCAGTGGGGATGTCCAGCCCGATCAGCAACCTGGGAGGCAGCAGGGAAGAAGAGCTGACACAGCTGTGGTAGAAGCCCTGCAGTGGGGTGGGGACAGGGAGAGGAATAGGCCACCAGGCAGCATTTAGGCTGGCCGGCTGGCCCTGGCCCCTTTCAACTTCAGGGGCAAACTCTTGTTGAACCCTATGCTGCTGGCTTGGGCTGTTCCCCGGCCATCCGCTTCAGTTGGTTCCAGGGCAAGCAGAGGCTAAAGCTCTCCATCTTCCATGGTTTGGCCTCCCAAAGGGGGCTGCCTCTAACAGAACTGCCTCCCCCCGCCCCAGGTCTCACTCAACCCCCAGGTGCCAGCTGTTGCTCAACTACCAATTGAAGAAGGTTCTGTTGCTCAACTGTCACACTCCAGGGGGTTGCATGTCTTTTCCAGATAGTTTGGTGATTTCTTCCATAAAGGGCTGTTACCCCACCATGAAGGTGGGGGGCTGAAATTGTGAAGATTCCCAGGGTGCCCGACCTTCATCTTCCACTTTGTCGCCTTCTTTAAGATCTGCCAATGGGTTGCATCCTGTCTGGTGGAGGCTGCCTCAGCCCCCCAGACTGGCTCCGAGTGAGCCAGAGCACCAGGGATGCTTCAATTCCTGCTCTCCTCTCTGCAGCCCCACCCAGCTACTCCTGTGCTGAAGTGCCATTTGCAGCTGAAATGCCCCACAATAACATGCCACAGGGCAGCCGGGCAGAGTAAAGGTGGAGCTCAGACTGCTCCCAGTGCTCATCCCTGAGGGGGGCTGAATCTGGGATGTGCTGCCCTCCCTGATCACATCCAGAGAGGCGAAAACTGAACTTCAAGGGCATTCTGGCCAGACTAGATCCTCTGTGCTTTTATTCCTGAGCTGTTTAATCTTTGAGTTGTAAGTATTTAGTTTTTATGCCTGCCATATGTGTTTTAAATTGTTTTCCTTATATCATGTTATTTCCCAAGAGTTGTTGGATTGATTTAATGATAAATAAGCAAGCAAGGCTGCTGCCGAGTTGCTCTCCCAGGTCCCTGAGAGGGGGAGAAAGGTGAGGGGGCTGATGGCATCGCCCCAGCGGAGGGAAGCTGGGTGGCTGCCTCAAGTCCTTGGCCCTCTGCCAGGCTTCTGGAAAACGCTCCCCCGCTGCCTCATGAGCCCTTCTCTTTTGGCAGGCTTGGGAGGGATTATGGATTAGGTGGTGGCTGCACCCCATAAAAAGGGCTGGGAGAAGCAGGGCTGGGTCTGAGGACCTGCCCTGCTCAAAGGCTAGGACTAGCGGTAGACATGGGGGCTAGTCTTGGCCCAGGCCATTCAGGACCTTTTGTAAGCGACCTAGAGGGTGACACGGAAGGGATCCTTATCAGATTCACAGAGGACCCCAAGGTAAGGGCGTTGAATAATGCCTCGGAGGACCCCAGTGAAAGTCAACATGGCCACAACGTGCTTGATCGCTGGGCCAGGCCCATCATGAAGATGTGCAACATGACAAGCCTGAAGTCCTGCACTTGAAAGTTGTGTGCCTGGGATGGGACTGGTTTGGTGCCAGTGTGTGTGAGCAGGATATGTGTACTGGCGAACCCCAAGCTGAATATGGGCAGGCCCAGTGCTGCAGCTGCTCAAAAGGTCAATGCAATCTTGGGCCGCATTAACAGAAGCGTTGTGTCCACATCACAGGAGGCAATTGTTCCATTGTACACTGTGCTGGCTGGACTGCACTTGCACACTTTAAAAGGGGCACAGACTGGAGAGGCCAGGAAGGGTCTGCAGGATGGCTCCCAGGATGATGATAAGGGTCTGGAATCCAAGCCCTACGGGAGACAGTCATAGAAGCTGAGCATATCTGGCTTGAGCACCTACAAAAGCTGCCGTGGGCAAGAGAGGGTGACCCGTTCTCCTTTGAAACTGTAGATATTCAGGCTCAATGCGAAGAGGGATTTCTTGTTGGGAATTGCTGCAAAGCTGTGGAAAAATCTACACAGGGATGTGCTCCCCTTGCTGGAGGTTTTCAAAGAGGGACTGGATGGCCACCTGTAAGGAAGAGTTTAGCAGATTCTTGCACTGGGCAGGGGGGTGGGCTGGATGACCTGGAGCTTCTCTTCTACTTATCTCATCTACGATTCTCCCAAGGAGAGCAGCACAGATCTAGAAAAGAAAGATGGCCCCACAATGGTCCTCCTGAGACAGACCAAAGCTCCTTATGAAATATGGCCACCCCAAATCCTGTCATGCTCAGCTGCAGGCGCATTAACCATGCCTTTCTTTTGCACACCTGGACATCATGCAAAGTTTGCCATTTCTCAGCATGGCATAAAATAAATTTTATGTATGTATGCATGCATGCATGCATGCATGCATGCATGCATGCATGTATGTATGTATGTATGTTCTGTGTCCAGAAAACACTAAGGAGAGGCTTTGGGAAAGGGATTGATGTCTCTTTGCTCTTGAGTCCTGCTGGCCTGGTGCTATGTCCTGCACAGAGCTCAGGGGGCTGCTTGGTGGACATCCTTGGAGCGAAGCACTTTGTAGACCACCCAGTAGAAAATGTTGAACACCAGGAAGGTGAAGGGGAAGACTGCCCGGGAGACAGTGTCAATCCGCTTGGCCCTATCCAGATGGTGCCTCCGGAGCACTTCTCCTTCTCGCAGGAGCGAGGCCAGAGCAGGAGGACCGTAGATGGGGCTTTCCACAGCTCCCCCGCTTTTCACGCGCTGCAGACAATGGCCCAGGCCATAGCCCTTGAAGTAGAATCGGCTCTCGCGGACCACCTCCTCTTCCTGGAGAGGGGAGGCAGAAGAGGAGAGAAGAATAAAGGTGGTGGTCAGCCCTTCCAGGGAGACCCGCTCAGAAAGCAAGGCCTGGGCTGAAGCCCCTCTTATCTGACTGTTACTTGGTAGCGGCTCTCCCTCTTGTCCTTCAAGGCCACTCCCTGTCCCTCCACAGTTCTATCTCTGCACTGCAAGGATACATTCATGGTTGCAAATCACCCAGGTCTGTGTTCCAGGCAGAACTGTTATCTCTGTGAGTAGGTCGCAGGTCCTAGCACAAAGAAGTCAAGTCTGACATCCCCAGAGGGAGCACTGTTCTCCCCCCTTTTATGCTAGTGTTCTGGATGCATGCACCACCTTCTGCTTCATCCTTGCTGCCTTGTGGAGCACAGTGTTGGGAGTGGCAGCAAGGATACAGCACCCAGCAGGGAGGGGACTTGGCCCAGGCTGCCTGCACATCTACCTTCCAGTCTGGAACTGAGAAGGGCAGCGGGGGACGGTTTTGCATCATATGGGCAGCTCAAGATACGACCAAGGTTATCACATTTCCAGGCTGCCTGTTGAGCCCAGAGTGCTGAAGCTGAGCAGCAAAGGCTCAGCTGCTTGTACCTTTGCTGTGCCAGCTTTCAAAGGTGTTAGCCTTGAACATCTCTGAGTTTCCCACCTGGCCTCTGAATGCCAACCCCTGCCTTCTGTGTCAAGCCGAGGATGGGTGATGGACTGGGGGCTCTGCCCTGGAGCTGCTCAGTTCAGCACAGCTCTTTTGCCTTCTTCCTTCTCGGATGTAAAACTGGACACCCTCCTGCAGTGAGAGGCTGGCAAAGGGCTCTGCTTAAAACTGGGGCCTGCAGCTGCTTTATCAAGCACTAGAGGGCAGCCCAACTGTCCTGGCAGAGACTGGGCAGCCAGCAACTGCTGCCAAAGGGAAGAAGTGCCACTGGACCTGCGGGTTCCCAAGGGAAGCCCCCCTCACCCTCCCAGGTGGTGGGGCTGCCTAGCAAGCTGCCTTCCTGGACTGATGCATCCTAAGGCTGGGTGAGCGGCAAAACAAGTGAGGTGCAAAACCGAAGCCAGCACAAAAGAGGAAAAGTGTTTGAAACCCTTTAAGCAGCCATTTATCTTAAGAGGTGCTCACAAAAACGATGGCTGTTTCTGACTGACCACCCAGAAGTCACCCAATGGAGGATGGCTTGGCTTGGCAGGTGCTTCTCCCACGCACCCCACACACCCTCCTTGCCAACTTGTCCCAGGTGCATATCTGGGGGCACTGGGCCTGGGCCTGCTACTGCCCCCACCAGAAGCCCCCAGTTCTCACTCACCATCCGCTGCCGCCGTTGGCTCCGCTGCCGACGCAGGAGTTCCTTGTGCTGGCGCGAGACAAAGTTGACTGCAGCATACTCCAGCAGGGCAGCAAAGACGAACAGGAGGCAGACGGCCATCCAGATGTCAATGGCCTTGACGTAGGAGACCTGCCGAGGAAAAGCGATCCTGCCAGCCTTCCTGGCTGTGCCTAAGACTGCCCCCTCCCCAGCTGCCACACTGCCTCCATTAGCTCAGATGGCGTGTTTTTTCTGGGCAGCCTTGCTTCTCTCCAAGTGTCCTACAGAGCACCCAAAGGTTTTTACGGGTACTTCTCATTTGGCATGGCAAGGCACGACACCAACCCCGATGCCAAACAGGCATCAGGATGCCAGGAGTTTGGTGGTTCTCCTGAGGTGAACATTTTGTGGGGCTTTGGCTTGCTTTGCAAGAACCGGGCACAGCCCCCGGGGTCTTACTATGAAGTGTGTGGCTGCCTTGGCTCCAAGTTCAGCACCCCAGTTCGGGACAGCACCATTTGGAAGGTGAAGCCAATGTCTCTGCATGGACTTCAGCTGCTTTTGAGGAACAGAAGGGCGAGACCCACATAACCAACTCCTGCATTCATTGGCTGCCCCTAGTCTGTTGCCCTTTGGCTGGGGAGTGTGACTCACATTCAGAGGCTGAGTCCCCCTCTCACCAGCCTGCATCTGATTGTGCTCAGTAAAACCCCACGGCCACCTGCCAAAGGTGTAGCATCTGCCAGTGGCCTTTTCCTTTGGAAACTATAAATAGCCCCCTGAACAGATAGGATGCACATGCTAGAAAAGATGGGGAGGGAGTTCTCTCGACATTGTGGAAGGAAGAGATGGAACTTCTCTTTGCAAGTTCAGCTTTTGCGAATGCTCAAACCCAGGTGGGACTGGAAATCTAGGAAGGACTTTTTTCTCCCCCCTCTCCTCCTCTTCCTCTCCTCCATTTGGCAGGCCCAACACAGAATAGTAGTGGGAGAGATTTCTTATCAGGCCTGCAGTGCTGGGAGTATAAAACTTACCTCCATCCTTTTTACCCAGCTAGAAATACCCCCATTGATGCTATTTGCCTTAAAAGGCACACAGAGGTGTCAGATTGGTTCCTGCATCATTTGCTTTGTAAGCAGCACAGCAGTGCATTGTGTCCCTGCATGTGGCACAGAGAAGAGGGTTATTCCAGCTGGTCCTTCCCGTGCTTTGTAGCTGGCTTCTGGAGATGCCACAGAGCGTTACTGCCAGCAGCATCAGAGGCAGCCTGGCTCTCCCTAGTAGTCACTGGGAATATGGCATGTGCCTTCCTATCCGGCTCCCCCTCAGGACACATGATGGGAAGGGGAGGTTGTCTCTGATATTTATTTTATTTTATTTATTCAATTTGTCCCTGCCCATATTACCAGGGCAACGCTCCTGTGGGCTGAACTTAATGACTTGTGCTCCAAAGGGAGGGGTAGCAAGGAATCAAATGTGTGAGAAACCCAGTGCCCCCTCCTTCATCTCAGGGAAGGTGCAAGAGATATGTGTGATCCTTACTTCGCATAATGTCATGTTGCGGTTTGAGGGAACATCTGAAAGCCACATAAAGGGGCCAACTGAGCCTATGAAGCCCTGCTGTGGGGCTTTGCTACAGCATGGTATCCTCCCAGCTCTGGGTGTGAATCCTGGGGAGCCCTTGGAAAGAGGCTTCCTGCCTGCCTAGAGACTCATGTCCCGGAAGATGCTCCAGGTTCCCTGCCCGTGGGCCCTGACCTTTGGCAAGGATGCCCGGGAGCCTGCACTCTGGGTGGTCATTGTCAGCACAGTGGTGATGCCAAGCCCCACCCGGGCTGGTGCAGCATCCATGTTAATCCAAAAGGAAACCCAAGAAAGGATGACGATCAGCAAACTCGGGATGTACATCTGGATCAGATAGTAGCCCATCTGCCGCTCTAGATGGAACTTCACCTCAATGCAGGTGAACTGCCCTGGAAGAGAGGGAGACAGAAGGATGAGCAGCAGCAGAGCAGAGCCCGCCACCTTTGGGGCCCAGTCCCCAGACAGGCAGCCAAGAGCCTCCTCCTCACCTCTGGAAGGCCCAGGAGAGACTCCAACAGGGAAGGGTGATGAAGTGCAACTGGGGGATGCTGGGTGGTGGTGGTTGGTGGGTGTGTCAAAGCAGTGTCTTACTCCCCTAGCAGAGGAGTTGGGGAAGTTATTGTGGTTGTCATTGTGGGGAGGGTGATGGATGTGCTCTATGGCCAAGGGTGGTGGCAGAGAGGAGAGGACAGGTAGTTCTGTCCAAGTCATGATAGCAGAGGGGGATAATGAGAAGCTGAGGGTGGGAACAGCAGGGCTGGTGGTGAAGACCCGCTCCACTCTCCAGCCCTCAGTGTTCTGCCCTGAGACCAGGTCACCGGCTCTGTAGTGGCCCTGGGTGCCCGCGGCTGTTACGGAATGCCCTTTATCTGCAGTCTGTGGATGAGGCAGCCAACCAGATGTGTGTAACTGAGACTGGCAACTGGGTGGAGTTGCCTTTCTTGAGATGTGCCCACCTGGGTTTTGGATTTGGCACCAGCC
Organism: Candoia aspera; assembly: GCF_035149785.1. NCBI lineage: Eukaryota > Metazoa > Chordata > Lepidosauria > Squamata > Candoiidae > Candoia > Candoia aspera. The sequence goes on along the minus strand of NC_086164.1, from coordinate 319,637 downwards.
ATGAGCCCAGGATAGGGTGAGGAGGCAACTGTCCTCCATGAGACCTAAATGGCTTTCACAGGCTCTGCTCTGCAGATAACTGGGTGTGAGACCCTCTGGTCTCCCCCACCCTGACCTTATTTAAAGGAGCCCCTAATACCTGGTTCTTTCCCCAGCCTTGGGCTCGTGCAGGTGGCAGACTCCTTGTGGGATGTTTGGTTTGTCAGAAGCTGTTTGCTGTTTTTCTGGGTGTTTCCTTTTTGCACTGTCTGTATCATGTTGTTTTATAGTGTATGCCTGCCCAGAGTCGTGATGAAGTCAGGCAGTGAGTGACTGAGTGAGTGAATACTAGTGGCTGAGGCAGTCTGCCAGCGGGATCTTTTTAGCACTGGGAGAAGCGACCAGCACATCCCACCAGAGTGGCCTGGTCACCTGTGTTGTAAGACTTGGTGCAATAGCCCAGGTCCTTCTCATCCTGCAGAATGAACTGAGGGAGTGTCAAGCCATCGGCCACCTGCACGGCCTCCCGCTCCTTCTCCCACTCGAAGATCAGGTCGTTCATGGTGTAGCCAACTGCAAGGGAAGCAAAGACAGGGAGCATGAGGAACCGAAGAGGCGGGCAGAGTAGAGCCACCCACCTCTTGGCACAGACCAAGCCACTTCTCTTGCCAGAGACTGTCCAGGCCCAGCTCCCACAACACCCTCTCCACCTTTCATTGCTCCTGCAGTGTAGAGGGCCGACATCCAACTGACTTTCCTCTGCTCATGTTGGTTGACATGCCCAGGTAACATGGCCTCCAGCTCCATCTTTCGTTGCTCAATTCTTCAGATCTCTCCTTACTGGACTACCTGGGACTCAGTGGCTACCCTCATCTAGTTATGGCATTAACCCATTTTCTGAGTGTGTGCAATACACTGAGTTATACACTAACCACACAGAATAGTTAAGCCACAACAATGATCCAAAATTACTACTAATGAAGCTTAGTATATTGTGGAAATCCAACTCCTAGGCCTAACCTAGTTAATCATATTGTGAACCAGCCTGCTACTCCTTGTACCTCCAACTAATTCCCATTGCCTCTCAAGTGTACACTGCAGGTACAGGAAGAGTCACTTGCTGAGATGGGCAGCTGCAGAAATCGAACAAACAAACAAACAAACAAACAAACTGTGGCTCTTATGTATAGCACCAGGGACTCTGTTGATGCCACAGTTAATAAAAATACCCACAGCTCTCCAGCTGCATGGTACATGTCTGGATGTCCATAGGGAAGTTCTTGAGATCCATAGGACAAGACAGGATAAGAGTCAGCCTATGGGGAAGAAAAAGGACAGAGTTACAGGGACCATGCTGAACCATATTTTGTGTATTTAGGCTAAGCAAGATGTTGTTGATGCTGATACCTGATGCTGTACAGCACGCCTCCATTTTTGAAAATGCGCAGAAGCTTGTTGTCTGTAGTGACCTCATGGAAATTGGCTCCCTTCTCATTGGCAAAGAACAAATCTGGCTTCCAGATAGAGTCTAGCATGGAGGGGTCCAAGTCCAGAGAGTCATCAGGGTATTCCCAATAGGTTAGGCGGGGGTCATTCCAGTGCTGCCGTAGAAAGACATTGACACGGTAATCCTAGAAGAGCCAAGGGAAGCTGTCACAGGTGGAGGCAAGTCAAGAAAAGGCATACATGTACTCAGCTGGGCATCTTTGACAGCTAGGACAAGAACAGCAGCAAATACTATAAGAAGGAAACTTGCGGATTGAGGCAGCAGAGAGTGGCTTAGAAGGTAGAGCTACAAGGAGTGGCAGTGGACACACCATAGGGCTGTTCTTTTGCTCCTTCCCTCAACTACTGTTGCTCCTTAGTCCCTCCCTTGACACTATTGGTTTCCAATTATTAGCAGGTAACAGTCTTCCAAGGCCACAGCAATCAGGGATAGTTGTGACCTGCCAGCCATGCTCCTGCCAAGCCATTCGGCCTGCAGTTTCTAGGGGCTGACAGAGCTGCAGTATTCAGGTTCAGAAAGGTGTGGGAGAAGGGGGGGGGGCTAAGCCTTACCATGGCAGTTTCTGTGACTGAACCAAAGCTGTTTATGAAGATGTTGCATGTCACGTTGACAGGTGGACCTGTAAGGAAGCGAGAAAAGGACATATGACTAGCATATTATGAACCTGGCCTCTGCCAAGTCTGATGATAGGTCCCAACCAGGTAAGAACCGTCTTGCGGGATTAGACCAAGGACCATCATACTGTTTCTTACAGGGGCTCACCAAATGCGTCTAGAGTGCTTCCAAGCAGGAGGCATTCCCCTCACCCCCCACTATTCTCCTGCAGTTGACGGAGGACTGCTCCCCACCCATGGAGTCTTCAGAACCAGTAGCTTCCAATAGTCTTGTCCTCCATGATCAACTGACAGCCATCCATGAATTTACCCCCTGTATGAAGCTCATGGCCATCACCACACCTTGTGGGAATAAATTCCACAGCTTAATGATGTATTGAAGGAAAAAGTCCTCTCTTCTTTGGTATGTCAGAGTCAGGTCTAGTGGTTAAGGCAATGGGCTAGAAATCAGGAGACGGTGAGCTCTAGTCCCGCCTTAGGCATGAAAGTCGGCTGGGTGACCTGGGGCCAGTCCCTCTCTCTCAGCCCCACCCACCTCACAAGGTTGTTGTTGTGGGGAGAATAGGAGGAGGAAGGAGTACTAGGTATGTTGCCCACCTTGAGTTATTTATAAAAATAATAAAGGTGGGATAGAAAATAAATAAAAAATAAAATTAAAAAATGTCATAAATCTCCTCCCAGTCAGCTTTATTGGGAAGCTCCCAGTGCTAATTTTCAGAGATGGAGAAAACCAACTTCTCTCTGCCCACGTTCACCATGCCATCCATGCTCCCTACACCTTAATCACATCTCCCCACAGTTGCCTTTTCTCTAAGCCACTTTTTTCTATGTAACTCCCTGGAGTGGGGAACCCATAAAACTCTTCGATGGAACGTCAGGCATAAAAGTCTTTGATGGAGCATCAGGCCACTGGTCTTTGGAATGCAGAGACTCCTGACCCTCATAAATCTAATGTCATGTAAACATCCTAATATCTGCAGCTCCCCAAGATCACAAGCAAAGGGACCTCCTTCCTAGGGGAGTCGATGAGAATGAGGTCTTTCTACCTGCCAAGCAGCTGACCCACACCAGGCCATCTGTATCCTCAGCCACACCCAGCATCCTTTTGAGGTGCTCCCCATGGGAAAACTGATTCCACCTCCCCACTGCTCACACAGTGGAGAGACTGCCTTGTGGCGAGCTCTTCTGTTCCCAGGTTATCATGCCTTAATAGCATCTTTGACAGCCCTGACGGAAAAGATGAATGCAGTGCAAAGGCCATGGACCGTTGGGCCAAGCAGCTCTTTGAAAGGGCGCTTCCCTCCAGGAAGGGTCAAGGGCAGCTTCTCCGGAGGCTGGAAGGTGCCTTATAAAGCAAAATGTCCTCTCGTTTTTCAGAGTGAAGCAAGGCAGCCAGATAGCTTCACCCCTTTTCCAAGGCCTCATCTTCCAAGCTCTTGGAAGTCTGGCTGCATGCACAGATGTTTCTTCTAGCTGCTGTGAGCCCCTATCACAGTAAAGAGGGGATGTGAAAGATTGCTCTGTCTTAGTGCAGAGCCTCATTTCACTTCTGTAGTGTGAAGCAGCTAGTCCAAATGGATCCAAGTGATCTTGTGGGGGCCCAGTAGCCAAACCATACTTTACCTTTGAAATTGGGCCTAATGCGAGCATCGTACCCTGATGTCCGGCCCATCAGCTTGTCCAGGAAGTCAGAGGGAGACATCGGCTGGGGGAGGCTCTGCAGGGCTGATTTGACTCCTTTCCCTGTCACAAATCTGGTGGGGGTGGTGGGGAGAACAGAGCAGATTTCAGCCTGACGATCTTTCCACATGCACACATTGTCTTCATGGGACATATGCCAAGTAGCCAGCCACAGTTGAGCCCATCATAAGATATGGTTCATTTATGGTCTAGTGTCATGCAAACCTAGAACATTTAAGTTTCTTCCAGTCTGAGGCCCCCTTTCCTTCTGCAGCAAAAGAAGGGATTGGGGTTTTCATTGGGGTCACCTGCTAGGGACTAGGCTAAATGGCTCCAGTCAGACGGCAGGTACTTCAGGAGGCACAGTGACCCCATCAGAGCTGAGGGCTTGGGGTAATAAAGACTGCCACCAGCACTACATTTGATTGTGAAATAAGTTGGCACAAGGAGACCAAATAAATGATGGTGTGCAAAAGCAGGTGAGAATGACCCTGGACCATGGGCAATGCCTTGCTGAGCTCCCTACAACAATGCCCAGCCCTTGTGTTGCCTGGGAACCCTAGTTTTGGCCTTCTTGTAGAGTCAGCTGCAAGGTTCCCTCCCAAGAACGTTGCCCAGAATTCAGAAGGCCAGCTTGGTCAGTCAAAACGTTTCAACCAAACTGCCACTCAAGAAACCGCTGGAACCAATTGACCCTGCCAATGAGACTGCTCCAGCATTCTTCTATTGCCCCAGGAGCTTCCCTCCTGTCACCCTTGTGCCATTCCATGTGGCCTTTGGAGAGCTAGCATGGCAAAAGTAGAGCTTTCCACAGCCCAAGGAGCCATTCTTCCCAAGGGGCTGCAGAGGATGTAGACCTCTCTAACCCCCACCCCACCCCCAATCCCCAGGCAAGGGGGCACTGCAAAATCTCCACAGTCTTCTGGCTGGGCTTTGCTGAGCTCCCACACATCCATTTTACAGCAGAACATACAGATGAATCTTCAGTCCCTGAGATAAAGAAAATGTACATGGGCGTTTCCCCCTGTGCTGGTCTGTAAACTCTTATTTGAGTTTTTCTTGCCAGTTTTAAGGGGCCTAAGACATTTGTTCCAAGGCTAATCTGCTCCCATTTTGTAATCCTGAAAATTTTACTTGGGTCTCTGGAAAGAAAATGTTGTTTTGTTAAAATACAAAGAAAAACAAACAAACAAATCAGAAAGTTTTCCAGTAACAACCCCAACCCTGTTAAGAGGAGCAAAGCACTGTCTGCAAATCCGGGGAAATTCTGGGAGGAAAAACCCTATTCATAAACATTACACACCTTCCGGGGGTCAAGTAAAACCAGCTCCCTAAGAGTTCAGATGGACTTGCTTTCTGTTCTGACCACAATTTACCTCTTGCCTTACAGAAGCAGAGGTTGGTACTACCTGGAGCTTGTACTGGCTAGAAAAGAACTGCAGCATTTCTCTCTTTTGAGGCTAAAATAACCTGGTGGTGCCTATTAATCAATTCAACCTTGAAAAATTGGCTCATTGAACCGCGCTCATACCTGTTTCATCAAATAATACTTTCATAAGTAATATCTGAAGAAAAGCAAGGAACAAAATGAACATCCGAGCAAAGACCACCGCCTTCATGGCCGAGAGGGCAAGGGAAGATGGAACTGCCGAAGCCAGGGCAAAAAAGCTGCTGGGCAGCGGATGCCTCGGGAAAACCGGGACGGCTCCAAGCCGCGGAGAGGAAGAGGAAGAGGAAGAGGGGGCTTCCTAGGCCGTCCAGCCCACTGTTTCCGTCAGGGCTTAATCAGGCGATGCCCCTCGTTCTTCCTGGAGGAACTCCCGTTGGCGCTGCTGCGGGGCAGCTTCAGAGCGAATTGGACACCGTCTGCGCCGGGCGCGGCTTTATTTGCGCGCTCCTCTGAGCCTCCAGGTTGCTCCGGGAAAGAAAGCCAAGGGGTCGGGCGGGCAGAGAGGAGACCTGAGCGGTCCCAGCCTCAGTCCCGGCTGCCTGGAAGGAAACGCCCCCGCCACTGGCCTCCCAGCACGTGCAACGTCCCGCCCGGCCCTCCAAGAAGCCAGGCCCCCGGCCGAGACGGCCATCCTCCTCCACTCACCCGAGCAGGGCGCCATGCAGGAGCAGGAGCGGGACTCGCATTCCGTGGCCTCGGGGCATCACTGTGAGGCCAAAGGGGCTGAGGCCGAAGCGGGCGGGCGGCGAGGCTCGCGGGGCAGCGCTCCAGTCCAGGGAGTCGCGCGAGCATGTCCCACCGCCGCTCTCCCAGGCACGGTTTGGCGGCGGCGGCGGCAGCGGCAGCGGCAGCGGCAGCAACAGCGCCGAACCGAGGCGTCCGGAGGGCGGCCAAGCCGGCCTTGCCGGAGCCCGAGACACTTGGCTCACTTCTCCCCGCCTCCAGCGGGGAGGGCGCTGCCCACCCACGCGAAGGACAGCCCCGACGGCCGACGCGTGGCTGCCGGTCTCGCAGCCTTCTTCCGGGAGCCAGCTCCGCGGCTTCTCTACGGGCGCCCAGCCTCGACGGCGCTGACTGCAGGCGGAAAAGCCGGGGCGTGGGCAGAGCGGCTTCTTCAGCGGAAGGCTTTCCTGAAACCGCCAGCAGTTTTGGGCACTGGGTGTCCGCCGCCTCTCCGTCCTCCAATGAGGACGTGCGGAAGACAACGAAAGCGCGTTTGCCGCTGGCGGGCACCCGCCAATGCTGTTGCGAAACTATGTGTTCGCCTGACGGGACGAGCGCGGGTTCCCCGGGCTCTCGAGGGACGATCAGCCCGACGAAGCGGCCTTGCGGTTGGAGCGCGCCCGCCGGAGTGAATGGAAGAGCGTCCCCTCTCGACCTGCCAGGAGCCTTTTCTGCCGTTGCGGAGAGGCCTCTCCACGCGTCCCTTGTGATAGGAAGGTGGACTGACCCCTGGGTCGTGGCTGAGCTCCCTTTTCCCTGCCAAAAGCTGGGCCATGAGCCTCTTTCACTAGGTCCCTTTCTAACATAGCGCGGCATTCACACATTATTCATTTATACACTGCTGCTCCCTTTCTGAAGACTTGGAGCAGCGTTTACAATCAGCAACCTGCAGTTAAAACCAAGGGAACTAGTAGCACATGAAAGGTAGACATCCCTGCTTTGTCACATCTGGGGAGTGGCATCTTCAGGGTCCCCGGGGTCTCTTTGTTTTCATGACTCTGTCAAAATATAATTACGTGGCATGTTCCAGATATCTGAAGCTGGATGGTTCTAAGTCTGCTTTGTTTTGGGATGGCCTAGCGATTTGCGTGGATGACCCAGTGCTTTGGTGAGTTTGATTAAAGTTATTGTGCCAACCAAGATTATTGATTAATTCTGGAACCCAGGACATGTGTTGTGATTCAGGCATGTTGCGGACCCCGTCTATGAAAGAAAGTTGATTAGCGGGGCCCAGGAAGAGGGCCTTCTCTGCCATTGCCCCCACCCTATAGAACACTCTTCCCCCAGAGGTGAAGTGGGCCCCCACTCTCCCAGCCTTCCAGAAAGGGGTGAAGACCTGGCTCTGCCAATTTGCGTGGAGCATGAGGAAGGGTAACCAACCCTGGGGGTGGCTAGCACCCTGAAGATGCTCCTGTAGATTAAGAATGTCTAATTAACATCTGTGCCTTGGAATACATTATTTTTGAGAACATTGTTTTATTGTATTTTAAATGAGTATTTATGCTTGTTTTATTGTAAACTGCCCAGAGTTGCTTTTTGAGTGAGATGGGCAGTGACTAAATTTGAAATATAAATAAATATAAATATGTGTAGTTGAAACAGCCTTTCTAAGCTGTCGAAGGAGATGTGAGCCCGGCCTATCCTTGGAGAGGGTCCCCAGAGGAAGGTATGTACAGGGCCACTTTCTGAGGGAACCTGCAGGACAACAGCCCCATCCCGCCCAAGGGAGAATACCGTTGTCTGCGGAAATGCCTTTAGCAGGAGCAAAGGCAGGAAAAATGTGCCCATCCTGCCCAGTGGGCAAAAGGTGATGTTGACAGTTGGGGAGGGGTCGGGTAGAATGGTAAAGGGCATGGCTGCTGCTGGGGGTCTGGAATGCAGCCCTGTTTGGCCACCCTCTGCACCCTCCTTCCACCCCTCTCCCAATCAGTGCTCCAGTGAGGGAGACGGGAGGAAGAGAAACTCACTCCCAAACCACAGGGACTGTGGATTGAGAGAGGGGACAGCACCCAGCAGCAGCTCAGGTGAAGTTCCAGAAAAGGTTGCAGAGCTGTTCGTTCCCACCGCAAGGCTAAAATTAGCGGATGACAGCAGGACAATCATTTGTCCCTTGGACGGTGGATGCAGCCACTCCAGCTCAAGGTGACAAAGCCAGTGGGCTGCATGCAGCTCCACACCCCTCTCTGCCTTTTGAGCCTTGCAGTTTTGCAGAGGAAAGGCTTATAGCTGAAAGTGGGGGCAGGGGATAAAGAGAGACCGTGCAACTCTCACCTGTCCACTGGCACCTGCTCTTCCCTGGCCTTGCCACTCTGCTTGCTCTGTGCTGTCCAGCTCCTGTCCAGCCAGTCTGGGGAACAGCAACACAAGCTGCACCTCATGGCTGAAAATGGACAACAGGAGGTATGAAGAGGCACTCTGTTCCACCTGCACTGGCTTCCAGCTGTGGGGAGATGTGGGGTGCACTTGCCAGCCATGCACACTCCAGCACCCTTCAAGGACTCCATCTGGACTCCAGCATCCTTAAACAGCCATCCAGGTGGACATTCCTGGAAGTGAGCTCACCTCTCTTGTCCATCCTGTCTTGGTGCCTTGAATCCCTGGGTTTCTTAGGTTTGTCTGCATAAAGGGGTTGCTCTAGGAAAGGTTTGGGGGTACCCTTGTGCTTCATTATTGTGCCCCACCGGAGCCTTGGCAGGAGGACCAAAGGAGCTTTGGCATGGGAGAGACAGAGGTGCTCTGTCCAGCTGTGAGCGCTTCCAACCTTTCCTTCCTGGTAGCCAATGCTGTGGGAAAGATGGTAAGTATTTAGTGCCAAGGGGAGGTGATGTGGGCTGATATCCCACAGCAGAAGAGGCTGCCAAGGCTACCATGTGAACAGGATTTTGCTCATTCCCAGGATGAAGTTCACCCCAGGGCAAAGAGGAATGCTCACCCTCGGGATCCCCTTCCAGTTCCACCAGCACCTGTCCAAGGACACCAGAGGGACCTGAACAACCAGCCTGGGCAGGCGCAGTCCTTATTCAGGGTTAGCCTGGACCACATGCATGTGCCCACTGACTCTGTGTCAGCGTGTGGGTCAGCAGGGTGAGCCTCCATGGGATGGGAGAAAGAGCTGTTTGGCCCAGCCCGCTTCAGGAAGGCAGCTGCAAAAGATGTGGCTCCAAAGCTTTCACGGGGAAAGTGTTTCATGGGCACAGTGTGGCTCCTGATCCAGTGGAAAAGGGTGCTCCTTCCACAGAGGAAATCTCTCCATGGGAGGAGCAGCTGCAACTGGGTCACTGGCAGGTCTGTGGCTGCCCTGAAACATCCCCACACCAGGTAGAGGCAGAGTGAGAGAGGGTTTTTTCTCAGGGCACATGCCTGTGGGGAAGTCTGCTGGGTAGGAGATTAACATTGAAAAAGTGAGACGGGAAGCTGTTTTCCTCTCTTGGAGGCTCCCAAGGCACTCTGCCTGCTGTGAACTGCTCTGCTCACATCTTTTCCCAGCCTGCTGGGACCACATTGGTCTCCAGCTTCACAAGCATGAGCTGGGCAAGATGGGCAGTGCTCTGCTGATGGGAAGGCAGGAGGATCTTGCAAAATCCACTCCTCTGACCCTGAGAAATGTCAGCTCTTGGTGGGAATCACCCACCTGCTTTGAATTTCTCCCAGATTACATGAAGAAAGCTATGTACCTCCTGCCCCACCTGCTGTTCTGGCAGAGGAGCTCAGCACTCTCTGACTGGTGCGCTGACCATGCGGGGAGAGGTGTCCAAAGCTCAGTTTGGAGAGGCGCTCTTGGCCAGCATTGAGCCTCTTTTCTCTGTCCCCTGTTCAGAGCTAAAAATACTCAGGTGGCTTCAGTGGGAATTGCCTGCAGGCTCCAGTGAGCCAGAAACAATACAAGCAGGTCTGAGCCAAGGGGGAGGTTGCCGCAGCCAGGCCTCGAAGACACCCAGCTTCTGAGGCTTCTGCCTGGATCCTGCTTTGCTGGGACTTCTCTGACTCTTACATTCCACCCCAAAGCCTCTCCCTGCTGCCTTGAGCCCCACAGAGACAGAATGAACCTCCAGAGCACTGGTGGCATTTTCACCGAAGCAAGGAAGTTAAGCTGGTAGAGGAGTAGAGGCGGAGGTTTTTCTCTCTGCTGGAGCAAGGCATCTCTCACGCATCCCTCCTGTGCAGCTGCTTTGGGCATTGGCCACTTCCCTCCCTCCTCTAACGGCAGTTAGCCTGAATGATGGTGCGGCTCCGGTCCCTACGGGGTGCAAGGCTGCAGTTGTCATCTCCAGCCCAGGCAGGTGTGATCCGCCTCCTGCTTTGTCCTGGCTTGGCCTCCTTGCATCACGACCCCTCCCCTTCTGCCTCGGGGTTTTCCCCCTTGGACTCTGGGACAGGGAGGCTGAGTAATTCAGGGTAACAGGAAAGCCACAAAAGGGAAAGTCCAGGAACTTGAGGAGGCAGCAGACAAAGTGGGAGAGGCCAAAGGGGCCCTTGGAAAGGCCTGTCCTTGCCACAGCAGGCCTCATCCTGGGCCACAGCCCACAGCGATGATGGTATTGTCCAGAGGGCACCTCCTGATGGAATACCTTCAGCTGTGGATGGCAACCTTCCTTTGTTTGGATGACTGCTGAGGGATTCTGCTGCATCTTCACTTTCCAGGCTTAATAGCCCCAGAAGGAGAGAGGGTGGCTGCTTGCTGGAGGAGCCTTCCTTGTTTTCCATCTCTGGATTCAAGGCACTCAATGTCCACCGTTCTGGCTGAATTCTCTTGCTGGCCACTGGCCAGCTGGGCTCCATCCAGGGCCTGCTTCTGCCCCAGAGTTGCCTTGATTGCAAACAATGGTCTGGGCAGAGCCACCAATCTGTAGTGGCTGGGGGCTCCTCTTCCTGCTTGGGCTTATCACCCACTCACTGTAGTGCCAGATGGCCGACTGTAGCCATGGCCTTTGAACTAGGAGCAAGCAAGCTCCCTTTGGACGTAGCAAGGGTGGGGGGACAGAGCTCCCTCCCTCCCTGCCCATTCCTCCTTCGGTCCAGCAGAGGTAATGGCTTCCAAGCAGTGGTGGGGGAGGGGGAGTAGTTTTCCAGCCCTGGATGAAGATCTGACTGAGGAACCCGGATCTTCTTTCTGCAAAACCATTTGACATTACAGCCCTTCCCTTAAAGGACCTTTCCATGCTGGGGTTGGTTTTGAATCCTGTGTTTCCAAAAGCCTGAGCATGGGGGTGCAGGGCAGGGGGAATGGAAAACTTGCAATTCTGCTGTTGATGAAGATTCTCAGCCATCCAGGTGGAATTGTCTGTAGGTTGAGTCATGGCAACTGGACTTCTTTCTTTTTGGTTGAAACGTTTCGCTGCTTGTCCAAGCAGCTTCTTCAGTCTGGGCAAAGGTTGGTGAGGGGACCCCATATATGTCTTGCAGGGTGGCTGCATTGTCCCTGCCCCTGAATGGCTGGTAATTGTGCCATGGAGGTGTGGATTGTCTTTGGGATGTCTTACTCCTAGATCCTTTGTTCATCCCCAAGTGGATCGTCAAGAGTGGCCTTCCTGGTGGTCGAATCTTCCTGGGGACTGATGACAGAGCAGCATGAAAAATGAGGGACAAGTTGTGTCTGAGGCCTCTACTGAGGGAAGGATTTTCCACTTTGGCATGAATGGATTCCTTAACCCCTCTCTCAAACCACCTATCTTCTCTGTCCAAAATGTGAACATTGTTGTCCTCAAATGAGTGTCCTTTTTCTTTTAGATGAAGGTAAACTGCTGATTCTGGTCCTGTGGTGTTGCTCCTCCTGTGCTGGGCCATCCTCTTGTGTAAAGGCTGTTTGGTTTCCCCAGTGTAGGGCTCAGAACACCCCTCACTGCACTGGATTGCATATACTATGTTGCTCCTCTTATGTTTCCGTGTTGGATCTTTAGGGTGTACAAGCCTCTGTCTCAGTGTGTTAGAGGGTTTGAAATGTACCGGTATGTGGTGTTTTCCAAATATCTGTTTTATCCTTTCCGACACACCGGCCATGTAAGGAATGACCAGGTTCTTCTGTTGACTCTGGGTCTCAGCCCTGTCTGCTGTTGTTTTAGGTCTAGGGGTAGACTTAGATTTAGTGAAGGCCCAGTTTGGATACCCACAGGCCTTCAGGGCTGTCCTCAGTTGCTGGTTTTCTTTCTTTTTGGCATCCATGGAGGTGGGGATGGTTTCTGCCCTGTGCCATAATGTCCTGAGGACTCCTAGTTTGTGCTGCAGTGGATGGTGGGAGTCAAACATCAGGTATTGGTCTCTGTGTGTAGGTTTCCTATAAATCTCTATTTCTAGAGATTTCTTGCCACTGATCCCAATAAGAACCTCACAGTCTAGGAATGCCAGTCTGTTGTCCTTGGTGTCTTCCCTGGTGAACCTAATGTTTATGGTGTTTATATGGTCTGTGAAAGCCTGTACTTCCTGAGCCTTAATTTTAACCCAGGTGTCATCCACATACCTGAACCAGTGGGTGGGCACCATTCCCTGGAACATGCTGAATGCTTTCTTCTCCACTTCTTCCATGTATAGGTTGGCAACAATGGGTGACACGGGGGAACCCATGGCACAGCCATGTTTCTGTCTGTAGAAGTCACCTCTGTAAGAGAAGTAAGTGGTGTTGAGACACAGGTCCAGAAGATGGCAGATCTGGTTTGGGTTGAGGTTGCTTCTCCTGTTGAGGGTGCTGTCCTCTTCTAGTCTCTTCCTAACCACAGTTAGGGCATCAGTGGTGGGGATGCTGGTGAAAAGAGAGGAAACATCGAAGGAGACCATGGTTTCATCTGTATCCAGTTTCAGGACCCTACTTTAGCAACAAATTCTTCCGAGTTATGAATACTAGCACCTCCAACCAGAGGTGCTAGTATGGTGGCAAGGTGTCTGGCAATGTTATATGTTACTGAATTAATGCTGCTGATAATGGGTCTGAGGGGTGCTCCTTCCTTGTGGATCTTAGGGAGTCCATAGATGCAGGGAATGGCTTCTCCAGTATACGGACGGTGGTAGGTTATCCTATCGATGGAGCCCTCTTGTTCTAGTTGTTTCAAGCTATCAGTTCTGTTGCCTGCATGCACCATAGGCTAAGAGTTGTTAACTCAGTTGCTGCTTCCTTGATTAACTCAGACGCCTGGGTTCATACAACATGCTGAGCCACAGATTATGCAACCAACGTTTAGCCTCATATGTTGTGTGAATCCAGCGACTGTACCTGGGTCATCAAGAGCCATTATACAGTAACTGATCAAGCAAAACATTGGATGGATGTAGAGGAAGGTCCACTGCCCAGGGAGCTGTGGAGCACTCCCAACACTTATGGAAGGGAGGGAGCCTGGGTGTTCTGCGCCATCTCCTCTCCCTCTGTTTCAAGTTTTTTGCGTCTGCAGGAACAGCAGTTAAGTTGCCTCTCAAGACTGCTTGGCAGTGGGAGTCAGAAGGCCTCCTGGTTGCCATGGCAATTTGTAAGCCCTGAGGATGGAGGAACCTGGAGGAGATGCAGTTTTCCATGGCTCCTCTTGAAGTAAGTTGGTGTTTCTCATTCCCCCATCCCATCACTTTCCCAGTTAATTTCTGCCAAACCCTCTAACACGGCTGCTCCAGACTCCTGGAAGATGCTGTTGAGGTTTTCCTACTAACAGATTAAGCTGCTGTTGTACCTAGTCATTTTGGCCGGGTTAAAAGGTTGTATTAGATTGTCTCCTCTCACGTGCTTCATGCAAAATAGCCTGGGGGAGGAAACCTGCCCGGACTTGTTCTTACTTCCTCTTTTTTTTTCTCTGCCGGCAATGTAGCCAAGCAAGGCTTGCTCCAGGGGAGCTAAGTCCTTTAAATGTTTTGCTTTTGTTTTTGCTTTCTGTAAATAAATTATTTTTATAGAAATGCTTGGTGTGTGACTTTTTTGACCTCTCCTGGGCTAAAGGCTTTCCCAGCATCTGCCAACAGGTTATGGGCCCAGTAAGCCCAGTAAAACCCAGAGAGAAAAGAGAGATCAACTCCACACCTCATGCACAATTTAAAGGCAGGTAGCAAAGACCTGTGAAGATTTTCTTTGGAGCCACCTGGAGATTTTCCAGCAACTGCCAGTCTACAGGACAAAGAAGCCAGCTGAGGTGACTTGCAAAAGAAGGAAGAAGCCATGGCTACCTCCCAGCCCTCAGCGATGCCTCTGGAGCGCCTATCAGAGACCAACTATTCGAATTGGGCCCTGAAGATGGAGATGTATCTTCGCAGAGAGAATCTTTGGCTGCCAATTGGTGAGCAAACCCCCCAAAATCCCAGTGCTGAATGGCTGAGACAGGATGAGCGGGCTAGAGCCACCATTATCCTGGGAGTTGAGGACAATCAGCTAGTCCACGTGCGAGGCATGCAGTCTGCAAAGCAACTTTGGGACGCTTTGAGAGACTTATATGTAAAGGCAACAGCAGGGAGTAAAGTTACTCTGATGAAAAAGCTGTACAGAGCCTACCTTGCAGAAGGAGATAGCCTTCCTGAGCACCTGCATTATATTCAGCAGCTGTTTGTTGAGTTGCAGGAGAGAGGAATGGAATTTACACCTCTCACAAAATCCTATATCCTCCTGTCCTCACTAAATGCAACGTGGGACACGCTGATCTGTACCCTGGAGGCTATGCCTGAAGCAGACCTCACCCCATCGTATGTTACACAGTGCTTACTCGCTGAATGGGAGAAGAGAGAGGAAAGATCCCCCCCATCTCTTCTGGAAAGCTGCAATACCAGAAAATGAGGGAAAAGAAGGGAAAGGAACCTGAGGCCACAGCGCTAGCCAGCCAGCGATGCTTCACTTGTGGTTCAGCTGGACATTTGCAAAGAAACTGTGCCATGAGACCCAAGAGTAGAAAGACAGAGAAGAAAAACACAAGGGCAACACAGAAGAAGGCTCTTCAGACAACCCAAATTGCACAGGTTGCTGAGAAGGGTAATTCTGATGTATGGGTGTTAGATTCTGGGGCCAGTTGTCATTTATGTAATTGTAAAAGCTCTTTTGTGTCACTGTCTAAAACTGAAAGACAAAGTGTATCTTTGGCTGATGGGTCTGTGATCAAAATTATGGGACAAGGTGACTTGTATTTATCCTGCTTAGGAGAAACTGTAAAAGGTGTGTTGTATGTGCCAAATTTACAATCAAACCTTTTATCTGTGGCACAATTGGCTGCAACAGGGTATATCATAACATTTAAGAAAAATGGTTGTGAGATACGTAAACATGGGAAATTGTGTGCTACTGGTATGTTAAAAGACTCCTTGTACATTGTGCAAAATGCAAGGAAGCCAAGCTGCAAGGCTGCAGTTGGCAACACACCATATCATGACCAATGTGTACACCTGATGCACAGGAGATTTGGTCATGCTAATTTCAAGTATATAGCACAAATGCCACAGCTGTGTGCTGACCTAAAGATAAAACCCTGTGATAAATACTTAGACTGTGTAGTTTGCAAAGAATGCAAAACACTAAAAGCTCCTGTGAGTAAGCACAGTGACAGAGTTACAACTAGACCTTTGGAAATTGTACACTCTGACATTATTGGTCCTTTTGCTCCAAGTCTTGGACAAGCAAGGTATGCAATGACCATCATTGATGATTTCTCAAGATACACATTTATCTACATCTTAAAACATAAAGATGAGGCATTTGAGAAATTTAAAAGTTTTGTGACATGGGCAAATGGAAAATTCCCTAGGCCTGTATCTGCACTCCAATGTGATAGAGGAGGAGAATACCTTTCTCACAAATTCAGAAGGTTCCTAGTGGAAAAAGGGATAGAACAAATTCTTTCTAACCCTTACACCCCTCAGCAAAATGGTGTTGCTGAAAGAAAGGGCAGAACTTTGCAAAATGCGATGGAATGCATGTTAAAAGATTCACGATTATGTTTTAAGTACTGGGGAGAGGCCATATCTACTGCCACTTATGTACAGAACAGGTTGTATAACTCTGTGATTCAGGACACTCCATTCCATTTGTTTTATGGTGTGAAACCAAAGGTAAACCATCTTAGAGTGTTTGGTAGCACTGCATGGGTTCACATCCCAAAACAGCAGAGAAGGAAAGGAGGCCCCACAACAAAGAAAGCCATCTTTGTTGGCTATGAACAAAGCCAAAGGAGCTACAGGTTCATAGTGGGAGAGAAATTGATAATTAGCAAAAGCCTTCTTTTGCTGAACAAAACTGGGGGAGATTAAATTCTAGCTCTCCAGTTGAACTGACCACCACAAGAGAACAGCAAGGACTTGCTGATGGTGATCTTTTGCCTGATGAGGACATTAAACCAGAAAAGCAAACTGAAGATCTGTCTGATGAGACAGATGCTTCTCAGGAAAGTGATAGGAGTCAAAATTTAAGCCCTGTATTACCTCGCAGATCTCAGAGGAGTAATAAAGGCGTTTCTCCATCACGTTTTCAGGCTGAAACAGTAAAGGCTTTTCACATATTCACAGAACCTGAGTCTTTAGAACAAGTGAATGCTTTACCACCTGAGATTGCACAAAATTGGCATTCTTGAAAGAAAATAAAACATGGAAACTGGTAAATCTACCTCCCAATGAATGCTGTCTGGGTTGTAGGTGGGTTTTCAAACTGAAAAGGGATGCTGATGGCAAAATCCAAAAATATAAAGCAAGGTTGGTTGCAAAAGGGTTCACTCAAAGGAAAGATTTAGACTTTGACAAGACTTTTGCACCAGTTACTAAAGGTGAATCAATTAGATTACTGTTAAAAGTTGCTGCACTCAAGGGAATGTCAGTTAACCACTATGACATTCAAACTGCATTTCTCTATGGTGATTTAGACCACAGATTATATATGCAGCAACCCCCTGGCTATGAAAAAGGGGAGAATCTAGTCTGTGAACTGCAGAAGTCAATCTATGGGTTAAAACAAGCTGCTAGATCCTGGAACCAAAAAGTAGATGAAAAACTGCAGAATTCTGGTTTTGAAAAAGGAAAAGCAGATCCCTGTGTATATATGAAGAAGGACAAACAAGGCTGTATGTATCTGTGCATTTATGTTGATGATTTGCTGCTGTTCACATCAACAGAAAAACAAAGGCTTGATTTTGAAGCCTGCATGAAAAGCCATTTCACATTAAAAAGCCTTGGAATTATAACAACCTAGGTTTGGAAAAACACAGGAAGAAGAATGATAGCTTTCTGTTAAACCAAAGGGGAGATAATGGTAAAGTAATGTGAATGGAAAGACATATAAAGTTGTCAGAGAAGATTGGTTTGCATCTTAATCTATAGTGTAAAAAGGGGAGTGTTGAGGTTTTCCTACTAACAGATTAAGCTGCTGTTGTACCTAGTCATTTTGGCCGGGTTAAAAGGTTGTATTAGATTGTCTCCTCTCACGTGCTTCATGCAAAATAGCCTGGGGGGAGGAAACCTGCCCGGACTTGTTCTTACTTCCTCTTTTTTTTTCTCTGCCGGCAATGTAGCCAAGCAAGGCTTGCTCCAGGGGAGCTAAGTCCTTTAAATGTTTTGCTTTTGTTTTTGCTTTCTGTAAATAAATTATTTTTATAGAAATGCTTGGTGTGTGACTTTTTTGACATCTCCTGGGCTAAAGGCTTTCCCAGCATCTGCCAACAGATGCAACTGCAAAGGGGGGGGGTATGTTTTTTGTGCCACCTGGAGCCAAGAGGCAGAGGAGATGCTTAACCACCCTATCCCACCCCCTGGCCTCTTCCTTTCTCCATTCCACTGTACACCACCCTTGGCTTTTCTTATTAAGGAGGTGGCTGTGACAGATGCCTTTAATTAAAGGACAACCAGGTGTCCCCTCCCCATCCAGACAGGCACAGAAGAGGAGCAGGGAAGTAGACACCACCCAAGGTGTAAATGTGGTGCTCCCTCAAAGCAGTTTCCTTCTTCCATCTGCCACAAGCTGCTCCCATTTTCTGTAGCTGAAGAAGAGACCCCCTTGCCCCAGAGCAACACCTGTGGTCCATCTGGAGTGCTGGTCACAGCTTTCTGGGTTTTTAGGCAAGAATCTTTCTTAGCTGTACCTGCAGAGGCTACCTGGCATCTTCTGCCAAGCAGGCACTTCTCCTTCTCAAACAATTGGCAGCCTGAGAGTTTCTCTGCGTCCGGAGATCAACAGTGCAAATGAGCTTGGAGCTTCAGGACTGCTTCCAGAAGGTTGGCCAGCTAAAGCTGAGTGTCCCAGCAGCAGCTGTGGGGGTGACTGGGCCCTTATCGGGCAGGAAGATCAAAGGCTGGGGCTCAGAGAGCCTTTGCAGCAGCTGCGGGGGGAGGCAGCAAGTCTTCCTCCAAACTGGGTTGGTCTAGACTCAGAAGGAGCACGTGTCATGGCAGGGCAAGGAGTGGGGCCACTCCTCCCGCCTCCCACTGGTGTGTCCCTGCACAGCTCTGGGCTGAGGGCCATGCTCTGGGCAGCCCTGCCCGCCCTGCCCTCATCCTGAGGTCTCCTGTGCCTGTGGCAGATGTCTTCCCCTCCGCTGTTTCTGCACTGGGCCTAGAAGTAATGGTGGGTCAGAGGTTGCTGCCTGCCCCCCTTGTGATCTGATCTCTCTCCAAGGATGGAACAGAAGGGAGGACGGTCAGCCTACAGAGCAACAAGCCTTTGTGGAATGCTCCGTGCAGATCGAGCCCTTTGCTCTGGGTAGTTTATGTTACCAAGCCATGTCTTTCTCTCTCATGTGCATGTGCATGTGCACACACACACACACACACATCCTGGGCAGGGGTCCCTTCTGCCCTATGGAGAGAGGATAGAGAAAATATTTTCCTGCCTGATGAATTCAGGTGGACTGTGAAGGTCAGCAGTGGCTTCCAGTGCAGGTGGTCCCTGGTTCAGACCCCAGCAACATCTGGAGAGCCACTGGTGGGGGTTGGCCAGGTAGAACTCAAGGCTCCCTTGCCTTGGTGCCATAGAACGGGGCTTCCTGCCCACCTAAGAAGCAAGGGAGTCAAGGAAAGATGCCAGCCTGTGGGCCTCTGTGTCTTGGGGTCAGAGTGCAGAGGGGGCTGCTTGCTTCTCCTTCCCTCACCCCCGGAAGGAACCACCACAGCCTCCCCCCCTCCCTGTGGAGCACAGCTGGACTGCAGAAGGAGCCTCCTCACCAAAGACCCTCCGGCCTTCTATCCACCCACTGGACTCTTCTATCCACCCACTGGACTGCCCGGACACCACAGCCGAGGAGACCCTGCGGTAGGACTACCTCGCGGCGCTGGATTGACAGCAAAAAGATTATAGCGGGTATGCCCCCCCCCCCACTTGTTCTCCACGACGGCTGCTGCTGCCCCCTGCTGGTCCCAGGTAGAGGATCCGTTTCTCCCCACCTACAAAAAGCTCGCGCCCGAGGCCGGTCTGCCACCTGCGCTCCCCCCGAGAGTCGCCAGTGCGGCCGGGATAGGAAGGGGTGGGGGGTGGTCTACTTTAGCGGCGGCTAGAGGCCCCGGGAAAGCAAGCAAGCAAGCAAGCAAGCAAGCAGGCGGGCGGGCAAGGCTGGAGGACTCTGCGGAGCAAGTGCCGAAAGCAGCAAGCGCGTTCCAGGGACTGGGGAGGCAAGCAGGGCGGCAGGACCTCGCCCCCCGGAGGAAGCCCACACCAGACGGCGCTCCCTGTGGAGCAAGTATTGCACGCGGAGACGGTGTTAAACTGGGAGAAGAAGAGAAGGGGACAGAAGGCGGCTGCCGGCTGCCGTCAAGCGATCGTCCGGATGAGCGCAGCCCGGACCTATAGGCCTAGGTTCCCCATCCCCAGGACCACTCCTCTGCCACACAAGGCCGCCACTCCCCCTCTTTTGCGCGGGCGGCTGTTGTGACCCCGGAAAATGCCTTTGCCGGCTCGAATTCTTGACAGCCCCCGAGCTCAAGCAACAGCGGGGCTTCCCTTGGAACCAATCCTCCCCCCCGCCCCCGCCGAAAGACCAGGGTTAGTCGCGGGAAATGCGCCGCACGGAGATCCTGGCAGGCTGGAAGACTCGTTCGCGCCCAGGGAGCCCAGACCCCCTTTGGGAGGAGGCCTTTCTGACCGGCTGGGAGCAGGCAGAAATCCTCCGTCGTCCGTCTGCTGCCTCCGAGGCGACGGCGCGCCCACTCAGGCACCACACTCAAGCACGGAGAGCTTCCCGCGTTTCCCCTGGGATCTCCCCCTGCCTGGCAACTAGGGGGCGGGTGAAGGGGTCCGGGATGTCTTTGGGAACTGGGGGAGGCGCGCCGGAGAAAAGCGGCTGGACCTGCCCGGGGTCTCGCTGTCCCTCGCCTTTTGGGTCGCCTCTCTCCCGCCTCCGCTCTGGACCACCGCCTTCGGTGCTCGGCGGGTGGCGTGGGACGTCGATGTTGCACGCCCGGAGGAGCCTCCATTTGCCCCTTGGGGAGACGCGCTTTCAGCCTCCTGTGGCCAAGCGGTGGACTAGTGGCAACGCGGGCCTCGTCGCCGTACGGCCTATTGTTCCTCCGCGACCCAGGCTCTGAGGGCGTCGCTGTTGCTTGCGTAAAGGGCTCGCGCCCGTTTGTCCACAGCTCGCTCAGCAGAGTGGACCTGCCCAGAGGCCGCGGTATCAAGGCATCCACCGCGGAGAGCCGTGGGCCCCGAGTCTCACCCCCTTTCCTGGGCCAGGGCATTTCCGTGGGCGGGGAGGGGGCAAGGCAAGAAAGATGGGCGCCACTACCATCCCCCAACTACACAGAAAGGCCAGAATCAGGAGTGCTGCCTGGGTGCCTGAGGCAGCCTTGGGAGCCAGCCCTTTGGAAGTGGACCTTGCTGGGAAGGACCCTCTCTCTTTATTTAGTCTGGGCTTTAAAGTAATGAAGGCCCCTGGCCTCTTTCCAACAAAGCCCCTGCACTGGACCTTCCTGGGGCATCCAGGGGCCTTGAGGCTTTGCAGGATTCCATGCAAGGTGTGGGAATATCATCTCTGAAGTCTACCTTGGTCCAATATAGACTGTTTCAAGCTCTTTTTCCTGCTCAGCCTTGGCACATCCCAGGAGAAACCCAAGAGCTGTCGCCATGTGCCCAGATGCCCTCTTGTTCTAGTTGGGACATTCTCCTTTGGCTCAATCCCCCACTCTCCTTCCTCTGGGGAAGAAATGTGCACATGAACCCACCTGGTCGCTAGTCTTTCTGCTCCAGGCCCACTGCACCCCCTGCAGAAGCAGCAGAAGCAGCCCGCCTTCCCCTTCATGAGTTCCTGCAGTCCCTCCTGGCTTAGCCTCCAGAACCAGCCGCCATCCTCTTCCCTCCCTCTCTCAGGCCTGAAGGGTCTCGCTGATCTCAGCACACCCTCCGGAACCTCAGAGTCAGCTGGGGTGGAAGGGGAGGCTTTTCGTAATGGGGGACGAAAAGGCAGCAGCCAGGCAGGAGAGTAGCCCCAGCCAGCCCCAGCCCTTCCAGGCAATGGCCTGAGAGGCGCTGCAGGGCCTTGGCCCAGGTCAGGAAGGCAACCGACTGCAGGAATTGCCCCTCTGAGCCCCAACTGTCCAGGCTCCACTGGGCAGCAGTGCCAGTGCACAGACATTCCTGCCTCAGGGCCCTTCGCAGCTTTTCCACCAATGGCCAGCTTACTGTTTGCTGAGGTATTAGCCAAAACTGCTGGCATTTTAAGGGAGGGGTTTTTACCTTAAAAGTTAGCTCAAAGGAGTTAAAATTACTGGCTTACACTGCCCCCTCCCCCTGCATGAACAAGCTCATGCCGTTTCCTTGGCAAGATACTCGGAAGTGGCTGCCCTTGCCCGCTTCCCAGGGCAGAGAGGGAGTACCTGGCCCCCGATCACCCACCTGGCCTCGTGCCAACTTGGAGTTCCCTGCTCCCACCCAGCGCCTTAACCACTTCCAAAGCAATGGTGATTTTGCACTTACCCTCATTTATGTTACTCCCTTCGCTTTTATCTGTGGGCTTCTGTTAGATGTGCTTGGGGCTGTTTAACAACTGCAAAAAATATGGGATTGAATCTGTGAATGCCTCAGGACACGTGGGCTCCTGAGCCCTCTGATAGCAGTCAAGACCCCAAATCCTCATTGGGGATGAGGTCCCAGCCTGTGGTGCCCTTGCCTGTTGCCTTGGGGAGGTCCTTTGGAGGGGGCACAGCACAGATCATGTGCCCCCTCCAAACCTTGGCAGTCTCTGCAGAAAAGACTGGAAATCTGGAGAGCTGCTGCCAGAAACAGATTAGCCAAACAAAAAACAAGGTGAAGTGTGGTCACTGGGGTTCCAACCCCCCCAGCTCTTGTGGGGAGCACCAGAACAGCCCCAAAGCTGGATCTGGCCAAGGCTGAGTCAGGGGCTGCCCTTTCTGTTCCTACAGTGGTCCGAGGCCTGCTACAAAAGGAGGCCCACAAGTGCAACATGAGGGCACGAAGCATACCCTGCAACTTGTGCCACGCCAAGCAATGACCCCGTCCATCCACCATCCAGAGGAGGGTTAAGAGGGAAGGGAGAGTCCAAGGGGGTGGAGCAGATGAAAGGGGGGCTGTCTCTTTAAGGGGGCTGGCTGCCAACCCAAGAGCCCTTTCTTTTCTGGAGGACAGGACAAGAGAGTTACCAGAGGGAAGGAGAGAAGGCAGAGGGGCAGCACCAAAGAATTCTGCTAGCCGAGCAGGGGTGGGAAAAGACCAAGGGTATCTCGACTGGCATCCCGAAACCATGGGTAAGTTGACAACTCCAAGGAAACTTCTAATCCTTTTTGCCTTGATTCAAGTTCAGTTGGCTTTTTGCTCCACTGTGGAGAACCTATAATTAAGTATCTGGGTTGTTATTGCCGTATTGCCCTTCAAAAATAGTGCTGGGCTGAAGGGATTTGTCTGCCCTTTCTTCCAGACACCTGGGATTTTACATTTACTTACTGAATTTAGGCACAGTAAGCATGCAGAGAACTCTCTGTCCTGCCATTTTATCCCCACAAAATTCCTTGAAGAAAGGCTGACAGTGACTGGGAAATTCCATGGCTGTGAAGATTCCACCCACGTTCTACAGGGGAGCTACATGGTCCTCTGGCCCTGAGTTAGAACTGGACCCCCTTGCAGGAAGGGGTCTTTGCGACTGAGCCAGTGCCAAAATCTCCTTCGAAGGTGCAGGAGCACCCCAGAGAGCACTGGGCATGTTAGCAGTTTGGGAAAGGTTGGGTTCAGTGTGAGCTGCTCTCAGGGATAAGGGAGGCTGCCAATTTTGAGCCTGAAGCTCCAGAATGTGGGGTGCTGAAGAGGCGGGGAGTGAGATGCTTGGCGTGATGGTTGGTGGGGGAGGCGGGGGAAGAGGTACATGCGTGGCATGTGCCAAATCCACTAAATGTTAACTGACTAAGGATTTGTGGGTCTTTTTACCCTAAGAGCTCATGGAAGGAGGCTGCAGAAGCCCCACAAGCCAGGGGTCTCTCTCAGTAGGCAGGACCTGATTCAGCCCCAGAGGCAGGTCCTGGATGGCTCGGCCTCTGGCTGCATCATCATCATCACCCTGCCAGAATGTGTATCCCTGCTAACCCGTCTGACCCTTGCTCTGAAGCTTCTTCCCCACAATCTGGCTGAATAAGTTGGCACCTTCACGGAGTTGGACCCCAAGGGAGCACTCGCCTCACGTACAGCTGAGGGTGATGAGCCGGAGCTCCACCCTGAAAGCAGGTCCCTCCCAAGGGTGGCTGCTGTCTTTTCCCCCAGAGCTCCTGGATGCCCATCTCCTTGGCTTCTCGGGTCTAAATCCTGACCCTTGGCTGGAGCAGCAGCTGTGCCAGGCCACCCCACTAAAGAGACAGCTGGAGGGGCAAACGCCTTCCCCATGAATCGGGAGTGCCTCTCGGGGCTCGGAGAAGGAGCTCTCCGCTGCCCAATGGCTCCTGGGGGCTGCTTCTCCCATGTTACAAGGGTGCGGCCACTTAGGCCCCTCCCCATGCTGTTCCCAATTTATCCATGGAGGCTTAGTTCTCCTCCTGCCCCCGCCGGGCTGCCTGATAGGCATAAAACAAAGCCAGTCTCCAGTAAAACATTAAATCATGAATATGTGGCTATAAAAATAAAATGTCATAAATCCACAGTGGCTTGGGCAAATAAAATGACATTTTTCTGGTGTGGAACAAGCACAGCTCCTGGAGAATTCCAAGCGGTGGGGAGGGCCCACCACACCCAGTCCCTGCTTCCCCCTAGGAGCCAGCATGCGCCAGAAGGCAGGGAGGGATCCTTATGCTCCCAGCACTGAGTACCCTTCTCATGCCCTCTCCTTTTCTCCCACATAGAAGCTTTCCACCTTCCTCCCCCAGTTTTTTTTCCATCAGTCCAAAAATAAAAGCAAAGCAAACATGCACACAAGGAGGAGGAGAAATGGGAAGCATATATTGCAGGTGCCCTCTGTAGGCCCTGAGCGCTTTAACATTTTAGACAATGTCTTACATCAGCAGAATGTGAGGTGCTCATTGGACCATTTCTGCAGGCCAGGATCATGACCACTCACAGCAATGCCCTGGAGTGATAGAGTGAATCCTGCACTGGGCCAGGGGTTGACTAGATGACCTCTAAGGTTCCTTCCAACTTGGAGATTCTCTGATAAGATGGGCAATGCAGCTGATGATACACCTCAGAGGTTGGGAGCTGGTTCTGACTGCTTAGAGCCAAGTCTGACATCTGGGGCACGGAGCTGTTCTGCAGAGAAGCGCCTGCCTGCTGGGTTGGACGAACAGGGCCAGACTGGACTCAGACAGAAAGAGAGGTCCTCGCACAGGCAGTAGCCAGAATTTTGTGGGGTGGAAGGGGAAGAGGGGAACCTACCCCACAAGTCCTCCTCCTGCTTTCATCACACAGCAGCTTCTCTACTTCATTGTAAAATACCTTCATCTGAGTCATTTTCTGTGGTTTTGTTGTAATCGTTTATTTATTTATTTATTTATTTATTTTACTCCTTACTCTCCAAACCCATTCTTGGGACTGCTTCCACCCCTAATTTAAGTCATGGCAAGACAGCCACTTGTCTGCAAATGTCAGAAGGCCTGTTCTCCCTGGCTGCCCTTCCCATCCGAGACCTCGCTTGACAGAAGCAGCTTCCTTGGCCTCGTGAGTGGGGGGCTTCAGTCCGTGGGCCCTCCAGTCCCCTCCAGGGGCTGGGAATTGCTGGTTGGAGACAGAAGCAGAAGGGGCAGTGCCCCTGGCCAGGAACCTTCCACCTGGCTGGCCGAAAGGGAGGGTGCCCAAGGAGAACAGGGCTCCTGCCTGCTGTAAAATAGTAGCTTCAGCTCCATTTCAAGAGCATGGGGAAGGTGAGCACCCTTTCAGCAGCCACTGCCTGGCTCACTTTGATCTGTCTGAGCCTTCTCAGGGTGATGAGTGACCGGATGCCCAGGTTCACCAAATCCCCAGTGGCCCTGGGCACATGGATCCCTGGGTAAAGAGACAGACTCGCATATAGGTTGCTTTGACCCTGGGGTGGCTTAGCCACCTGCCTCTCTGTTGCCTGGCCAAAGCTCTGCTGGAGGTCTCAGAGGTTTCCACTGCTCAGAATGCTGGGAGACCCGGGCCCTTGGTGGGTCCACTCCGGCAAGCTGGGAAAAGTCTGGCTATGCAGACATCTCTAAGGGGAACCCTGCCTCTGGACAATGGCTGCATCCAGAAGTTTCCTTGAGGTATCTCCCATCCTAAGAAGCCCTGCAAAGCCAGGCTGATGGGGCTCCCACTGTGTGAGATTGTGCCCTTCCCTGCCACTGTGTCTCGGGGCAGAGAGAGGGCATAGTGGGACCACAAGAGGACAGGAGAGAGGTCTTTATGCCACTCTGTCCCACAGAGAACAGCCCCAGGATGGACCCAGCCCCAGTTTTCTGCAGGCTGAAAGGTGTCTCTTTCCTTCCTCCCCATAAGGGCCAACTCTCCTGAACACGTAGGAGAATGTGCTTGATTGGCCTTAGCCCGGCCTGATTCCTGCCCCCTACCAGCACTGCTTTGTCTGAGGGTGTCTCTTTTGGCCTCTGCCAAAACAGCCTGTTTCAGCTCTGTCAGCCTCGGAAAAGAGCACTTTCCAAGCCCCCACCTCTGCCCCTGTGGCACCCCACGCCTCTTCTTCCTCCTGCCAGTACCAGCTGGAGCTGCTCCGGACTCAGTGCAGCACTCTGTCGGGGGTGGGGGGTTGAGCTCAGGCCTCTGGGAGGCTCATCCTGGTTGTCTCCTTGTGTCCATTGTTCTGCCCTTGACACAAGGCTGGGGATTGTGTGCAGACAAGGGCCTCTTTCTGTCATCTTCCCACCAAACACCCCCTCCCTTGACCGCCATTATGTAAGCTTCATGGGCTACCCCTGAGCCTGGTGGAAGGCAAGGGATGAGCCAAGAGGTGAAGCCCCAGTGCCGAGAGTGCCTCTTTGGCTGCCACGCAACAGCTGTGGGTCCCTCTCTGCCCAAGGTCTGACAGAGATGCTTAGGCCACAAGCCCACCTGTTTTGGCCCCACCCAAAGGCACCAAGTGTGAGGAGTACAGGAATTATGAGAATAGGAAGCTGCTGCTACCAGAAAGGAAATGGATCGGCATCATGCTGGAAGTAGGTCTGGCAGAGTTCTGCTGAAAGCCTCTGCAGACTGGATGGCCTTTCTTCTTGACTTACATATATCACTTTTTATGCATGGATCTTGAGTTTAGCCAGGAAGAAGAACAAAAGAATGAAAAACCCGAAGGGTATTTAGTCCAGTCTCTCCCAGAGTGGCGGAGCAGAAGCCTTCAGGCAGGTGGTGGTGGTGGCGGCTTCCAAGGAATGGTCAAGCCACCTCAGCCTCCGGTGTGTCCCACATTAGCCACCATCCAGCTTCACAGTACCATCCCTGTGGATCCACAGCACACCTATTTGTGCATAGCTCCGCTTGCTTTTATCTCATAGCTCAAAAGCCTTGAGGTTTGTAATGGGCTCCCCAGATACCCCCCTCCAATCACACCAAACTGGTTCTCCTCAGCTTCAGAAAGAAGTGCAGCATCTTCCTGTGTCTTCAGACAAAGCCGTGGAGATGACCCTTCAGGGATTTGATACAGCTGTGAAGGGGGTACCTGTTGTACTCTTGTGGC
Organism: Candoia aspera; assembly: GCF_035149785.1. Taxonomy (NCBI): domain Eukaryota; kingdom Metazoa; phylum Chordata; class Lepidosauria; order Squamata; family Candoiidae; genus Candoia; species Candoia aspera. The sequence continues at coordinate 292,697 of NC_086164.1, read as the reverse complement.
TCCTAACAGATGCATTGTTATGGAGGAAGCTTTGCCTGAATGCAGTCAGTTTCATCAAATGTGTGAATGCTTTGCAGAGCCCAAGGCCAGGCCAACACATCCTTCTCAAAAGACTGCAGGAGCAGGGTCAGCTGGACAGCCCTGAACAAGTGGGCCAGGAACCCAACCCTGTGGCAGGCAGCCCCTTGTCCACCGGGCAAAGGTGGACCCTGTTGTCTGGGCTTGTGATATCACAGTGTTTGTGGGGCAGGTGGGAGGAAGAGGCAGAGCAATGAGCGCATTCAGGGCTGCTGAATTCCCAGGCAGCAGGAGGGTGATAGTGGAGCTTCTAGGGTGCCCACCTCCTTGGCTGCACAGCGCCTGCCAGATGCCAGCTCCAAGTGGGGGACCCTGCTGGCCAGAGGCCTCGGGGCATTTGTTTCACACCCCACTTGGGGAGAGCGGGGGAAGTCTGCTCCCAAAGAAGGGCACAGAAAATAGGGCCCCATTGTTCTTGCTGGCCCCCTTCCCGCCCCAGCCTGGGCAGGGAGAAGAGTGCGGAGCTTATCTGAGCCTGGAGGGGAGAACAAATCCCCCTTGTCCTCCTCTGTGCCACCCAGAGATCAGTACAGCTTGCAACACTGACCCTCGGCCCTCATGGCTTCTGACGGGCCCATTCTTTGGGCTGAGAAAAACACCCCGGGGGGGAGGCGGAGGAATGGTGGAAGCGCCTGGGTGGAGTGAGCAGTGCACGTCCCAAGCAAGATGGTGATGGCTGGCCAAGCAGGTGGACCGGCTCTTGAAACCCAGCGGCAATGGCGTGGCCACTGGGGGCTGCCTGGAGAGGGGGTGGGGATGGGGATGGGGTTCTGCACTGTGTTGAGTATACTCAGGCTTGCTGTTGTATTTTTTATAATGTAGATAATGTTAGTGAAGTGCCTGAGCCAAAACCCCAGAGCCAAACACATCCACAACCTTCGGGTCCTCAGAATCCAAACCTGGATCCAGTTCCACAGCCGAGGTCTCCAGGTAGCCGCCCTTCTCCCAATCTGCCCTCCTCCTGAACCCCCCCCCCCCGCCAGTTAAGAGCAGTTTTCTCCTCCTAGGCTCTTTGGCCCAGGCCACGTTCTGCCTACCCCATGAACACCACCCTCACCTGGAGCTGTGTCCTGCTCCTTGGGTGCAGGTTTCCTTCTTCCAGATGGAGCCTCTCCTCACGCCCCCCCCGCCCCCAGATTCTGAGCAAGTTCTCAGCTGGCATTGGCAGATGGAGAGTGGCTCTTGGGGGGACAGGGCAGAAGTTAAACTCCATTTTGGCCCTCACCTCTGTCCATCACCAATGATTAGGGATTTCTGCTTGCTCCAGAGAAGATGCCCAAGGAAGGGCAGAGCTGGATCCAACGCATAGGCAATGCAAAGTGCCGCACCTGCAGGCCGATCCCAGGAACCATTCCAATGCACGAGCCGATCAGTCCAGCATCCCCAAGGGCCAAGCCACTTCTTGGGGTCTAGCGTAAGAGACTTTGCATGACATCTCATCTCCCCTAGAAGGGCAAAGAGTGATGGAGCCCGAGTTGCCCAGAGCCACTAAAAGAGGCAGCCATGAGGCAGCCATAAATAGAATGAAGCAAACGCTACAAGCTTTCTGGATTCTGGGCAGTCCAAAATTCAGCCTCTTTGGGGTTAACACTTTGCCAAAGCCAGGGAAAAAACATCATTACTTGATTTAAATCTTGCCAAAAGGCCAGGCAACCTGCTAACTGTACTTCCCAGCCAGAGACGTTGCCCTCCTCCACCCCCACTGCAAAATTCAGCATCCCGCCTTCACTAAGCCTCCTCCGGAGCTTTTGTGCCTGGAGCAGCCTGGAGGGCCCCAGAGGCTGTTGTTCCTGGAGCAGAGCAGAGCAGAGCAGAGCACCACTTGGTGGAGTCGTCCTTTCTCAGCAAGCAACACACCCATAACTTTTAAGATCAGGGGAGGCAGGAGGAAATGAAAACAAGTACCCAAAACCAGAGGAAAACTATCTGAAAGTGCCTGCCCCAAATAATTGGTGGCCCCTGCCCAAATGCACGTCCCAAAGAGGAGCCTCCCCTGCCAACAGGGGGCAAGCGGAGGTGCACCCCCAGGCCCCTGTCCCTAAAGTCGGTGACTTATTTCCAAGGGAGGTGGGCTGCCTCCTTTTTGACCTTCCCCCTGCAAGAGCAGACTGTGAGGCAAGTTGCTGGCCAGGAAAGAAAGACGTGAGTGGGATAGTGTGGTTTTCAGCAGGGGTCTGTGGTTAACTTTCTGGTATTTTATATCCCTTGATTGACATTGCAGCTGGCTGTTGCAGCATCCTGTCAGCCTCTTTGAACACCCCTTGGGGGAAAAGTAGGACACAAACCTAAAAACTGTCCTTTGGGCACTTTTTGTAGAACTGGGCAGTTTCTGTCGAAGCAGGTTCTGCTCCCTCTGCCCCCACCCCACCTCAGTGCTTGGTGTTCAGACGGTTCTAGGGTTGGCTTAGGTTGCCCCACAGATCTGGGTCCAGCCTCAGCTTCTCGATTTGATGCAGCCTCCAAAAGCTCTCTCTTCTCTGCACGGGGCAGAACATCTCATTTCACCTGCGGCTGCTGCGGCTGCTGCTGATGGACAGTCTCTCTCCCCCCCTCCCCCCTTCTGCTCAGGTTTATTAGAGTGCTGTGCCAGATGCCTCATGGGAGCCCCCTTTGCCTCCCTGGTAGCCACAGGCTTGTGCTTCTTGGGAGTGGCCCTGTTTTGTGGCTGTGGCCACGAAGCGCTCACGGGCACTGAACACCTGATCGAGACCTACTTCTCCAAAAACTACCAGGACTACGAGTACCTGGTGGATGTGTAAGTACGATCCCTCTGCGCTCAGTTTTCTGGAGAGGGGAGCAGATAAACCTGGCCCCTCTACAAATGCCTGGTTTGCTTTCCCCCCTCAAATGCCTCTCCACTCCTGTGGCCCACGTTCCCGCTAAGCCAGAGAGGCAGTGGCTCCGGTTGTGGTGTCTTCTGAGAGATTAGAGCTAGCGGCTGCATGGGTGGGTGATCCACAGTGTGATTGGTAGACAGACCCAGAAGAAAGGTCAGCCTGAGCACCAGTCTGGCTGCTCTACTGGGGCCAGGGGCAGCAGATGGCCGATGAGGGGGCTCTGCTCACTGGTGTCGGGGAGAGCAGGCACCGGAGCCTCTGCTTGAGGTCTCTGGGGCAGCCTGGGGCCTACCCAGCAAGGCAGTGCTCGGGAGGGCTGAGTGAGGAGGGCAGCAGCCAGCCTTGCCTGGGGTGGTGGGGCAGGCTGAGTCCCGTGGCCCAAAGCTGAGTTCTGCCAGGGATCTCCTGCCTGCAAAACAAGGCTCTGCAGCTGCTCAGGGTTCAACACATCGCAGGGTTGTGCCTTTGGGCAAAACCAGGCTGCTGCTTCACCTTGGAGCCTCCTCCCTCCCAAGGGCCGGGCAAGACCAAGCAGTTTGCCAACCCTGACGTCAGCCTTACCAGGTAGACCAGCCAGGAAACACAGCCAGATAAACTAATTCTACTTTATTGTAAAGCTGCATTAACAGAAACTTACAAGTCTAAGTGCAATCCTCTCCCCCCACCCCTGTCTCCTTTTCAGCCCAAGAACTTAGGGAGGGTCCCTCCTGAGCCTCTTGCCCCTCCCACTATGCAGCTGTGGGCTATGCCCTCTGACCGCTCCCTAAGCAGCATCTCTGGGCCCTGTCTCCCAAGGTCTTTCCTGCACACCATCATGCCTGGCTCCCGGCAAGGCCTCTGGCTGGGGCCCTGCCCTTCTCCCCTCCTTCTGAGCTTTGCCTTTCTTCATAGGATCCACGATTTCCAGTATGCCATTTATGGGATTGCCGGGTTCTTCTTCCTCTTCGGAGCCCTCCTCCTGGCCGAAGGCTTTTACACCACTGGCGCTGTGAGGCAGATCTTTGGCGACTACAAGACCACCATCTGTGGCAAGGGCCTCAGCGCTACGGTAACAGGGGGCCACAAGGGGAGGGGTTCCAGAGGACACCGTCAGGCTCACTCTTGGGACCTGGTGTGTCACTGTTTGGGCAAATGGCTGGGACATCCTGACAAGGTGATATATCCACAGTTTGCGTCTTCTCTGGGCATGTTGGCTGGTCTGGGCATTGGCAGACAGGCATGAGACTGCAGCCCTGGTCAGCCCGGTGGCTGGTCCTGAGAAGGCTCCAGGCCCAGGCGGAGCAGCTGCACTGGACGGACAGTGGCATCTTAGAGAGAAAACCGCACAGGGCGGCAGCTTCTCCACCCCCACCCCTGCGGCTGGTGGATGCAGCCCCCTCCTAACCCCCTCCCCAGCTGTTCTGTTGACTTTGGCCTTTGCCCATGCTAACTCGCTCACTCAGCTCACGTTCCCCCCTCACGGTGCTTCCTTCCCTCCTCCTGGTGTTCCTGGTTTTGCAAGGAAGACCTGGAGGACCAGAGTCATGTCTGCCTGGCGATGCGCCCCGCCCCCATGGCCAGCCCAGAGCAGTGGGCCCAGCCTCCCTAGGCTGACCACTGGGCCTGGTGTGCTCGCTGTGAAGCGCTCCAGCCAGGGCTCCTTGGTTATCCCGGGCAGTGTTCCTGAAGGATGGGAGCCTGGAGGATACAGTGTTGACAAAGGATTGATTGAGCCATGGGGAAGCCTCAAACGGGCACTTCCAAGTGATATTTGACCGGCCAAAAATCCAGGGCACACTGAAGTGCCTGTGATGCTGGGTGACCGATGCAGCAGAAGCCCCGGCCTCCCTCGAGACGTCTCAGGCGGACTCCTTTCAGGGGAAGGAACAAAGAACAGCTGTACGGGCACAGGACTGAGAGCAGGTGGGGCGGGGGCGGGGGACTGCCGTGGACGGAGGCGTTTGCCGGGGGTTGAATCTCAAGCAAGCAGGGCTGGCCACAGCCAGAGGCATTGCCTCGGAAATGCCCAGTTGCCCGGGAAGGCAGGCCAGCAGCTTCCCCACAGGCTTGGGCTGGGGCCTGAGCAGAGCAGGTGCTGTTTTCTTTCAAGGTCACTTACTTCTGCACCTCTTGGGCAGATGCTCACCCTCAGGCATGCACAGTATGCCTTCTTGCACTCACCTAGATGTCACGCACATTTCACCCAAGCTCACAGGCCCCGTCCTCACTCCAGCCTGGAAGCACACACCGAGCACAAGCGTGGGAAGGCTGGCTCCCCGGGCGCCATAAGCAGATGCCTGATAGGCCCAGGCATACTGAGCATGCCTGTCTCTGAGCATCTGTCCCAGCCGGAAACCGGGGTTGGTGCCTGGGGGGGGGGGGCGCTCTGCACAATCAGGCACACAGCTCAGACACTTGCAGCGTTGACCTCAGAGCAACAGTAGTATGTTCAAAAACGTTGGGGGGGGGGGTTGCACTTTGCAAGCCGGGCAGAGAGCTGTCTTCTTCCTTTCAAAAGGTCTGTGGAAGTACACACAGTGTCTGAAGTGTGAAGGTCTTTGTGAACTGCAACCCAGTTCAGTGTACAGCACAACTGGAGAGGAAAGTGCGGGTGGCAGGGATGAGGGGAGAGAAGATTGACCTGCTGGCACTCACCATTCTTAACAGTGCATAAGTAAGGGAGCATCTCTGCACTTAATACATACAACTTTCTGAATTGCATGAGGTTAGCTCACAAACCAGATCATGTGTGACACCCAGCCACAACCCTGCTCCATGTTGTGAACTGCTATGGCACAGCAGACTTCAGCCTTTTGAGGGAAGATTACAGAGCCTGCAGATAGGTGGGGAACTGCTGCACCCTGTCCACCAATGGTGCTGAGAGGCCCTGGTTGGACATGTGAGCAAGAGCTGTGTGCAGGTGGGCTGCAATCCACACCCCTCCCTGGCAACTCCATTGGTGCTGGGGGGGGGGGGCGGTCCTATCCTTCCTGCTCCGGTTGAAAGAGGTTTGGGAAGTCGTCTCAGGTGCAGATCTCCAGTCTCATGCTCTTCTGGCCACAGGCTCCAAGCTGACCAGTAACGACCCCTGCCTGTTCTGACTGTTTCAGTTTGTGGGCATCACTTACATCCTGGCTGTCCTTTGGCTTCTGGTCCTCGCCTGCTCCGCTGTCCCTGTCTACGTTTACTTCAGCACCTGGACCACCTGCAACTCCATCGCCAATCCCACCAAGACCTCAGCGAGTATTGGCAACCTGTGCGCTGATGCCAGAATGTATGGTGAGTAGCAAAAGCAACTTTCTTCCTAACAATCAGGAGGTATCTCTAGAAGATGCCAGGGCAGAATGGCCCTGTCCAACCCACAGCAGAACATGCAGCTTCTCTCCCTGAGGCCAAACTACCTAGAGACAGTACAGGCCTAGGCAGTTCTCTGGGCTCTGGAACATGGCAGGGGGCGGGCAGGTGGCCAGAGTCTGTCCTGGAAACGCAGAAGTCCCCCACCGCCCATCACAGGCAAGCTGGAAGGTTGCTCATGTTAGGTGTCCTTCCTGAGGAGTGAGCAGAAAGTTGCCTTCAGGAGGTTGGAATGGTTATTTTCACATAATGCGAAGCCTTGCCTGCTTAACTGTGGGTTACAGAAAAAGCTGCAACTGGCTAGGTTCACAAAAGACACTAAGCCAAAATCAAACCGCTGTATGGTTTAGAGTGTACACTTGGACATGGTTAGGCCTTCTGGCTGCCCCCAAAGCTCTCTGGCTTGTCCTGGCTTCTCAAGCCAGATAGAGGGGCACATTTTAGGGAAAAGCAGTCCAGGAGGCTCTTGCCAGGGTTTCAGGCCACCTGCTTCCCATGCCCATGTAGACCTCCTGACCTGCAGGGGGTGGGCTGGTCTATGCTCAGGACTGCTTGTGCTCCACCCAGGTGTGCTGCCCTGGAACGCCTCACCAGGAAGAGTCTGCGGCCAGAGTCTCCTCTCCATCTGCAAGACTGCTGAGGTAAGCTTCTTCTGCTTCACAAAGGAGCAGAGGAGGGGCCAGATGTTCCCAGCAAACCAAAAGACACCAGGGAGGAGAAGGTTCCTTGAGGAGGAGGGGTGATTTTAATGCAGGAGCTGACAGCCGGGAGGGGTGGAGGCCAACAGTATCCACAGACTGATGTGTTTCTGTCAGAAAACTATAAAGAGACACACTTCTTTCTGTCAGAGGGTTAGTCACTGACCATCCTCACATTAGAAGGATCCACTGGGGCCTCCAAGTTGCTCATTTGCCCTCCCCAAAGCATTCTTTGATAACTCAATGATGTGTTTATTCACTAAGCAACCCAATAATTTGCTTTTTACTAACTTGTAATTGAGTAATTGGCAATCTGCTGGTTGTGGATAATGCATTGTGTTCAAGGCTTCAGGAGGTTGTTAAAAATCCAAGTTGAGCCATCAAACACATTTCAGTGTCTTAGTCAGCTACTGCCATTTTAGTAAAAACCCTCACTGTGAATAGCGTTCTATTCATGTCTTATTTATTTGGATGCACAAAACTGATGTAAGGTGCCATCTGGGCATGATTTTGGAGGTGACACTCTCTCACTTTTGTGTGTGGGTGGGAGAAGGAGATCCCACCTGCAGCTGAATGCTCAGTGCGATGGATCACCTAAGGAAAAAAGAGCACGTACCAGATCTGTGAGACCAGCCTTGCTGGCTCAGTGAAGGCCCCTCTTCGTCTGGCATTTGGTGGGCTGCCCAGGCAAAGGTGCTGCCTCATCTGGCCCCGAGCCAGTGCAGACCAGCCTGAGCTCCCATGGGTGGCTGGCCAGGCCTCTAACCTCTGGGCTGGCCCAGTGAGTCCCCACTCCCCAAGGGGCCTGCATCTGCCGTCCGTGAGGGGTCCCGGACTTAGACCTCTCCGTGTTCTTTGCTTGCAGTTCCAGATGACCTTCCATCTCTTTATTGCTGCCTTTGCTGGTGCTGCTGTTACCCTCGTAGCCCTGGTAAGCATGGCAAAGGCCCAACTTGCTTCCTGGACCATTTCTCTCTGACTCAAGGGCAGCAGAGGAGAGTTTCTGGGGGAGGGGGCAGTATGGCTTCTGGTCCAAATGCTCAAAGCAGCAGCAGCTTCAAACTACAAAACAGAGCAACATTGAAATTAGCTTCCAATTAATCTGCTTTGGTTATTGCTTTGGTCTTTTGCTGGGAACGAGCATAGGGCATGGCTGGAGATCTCTGGGCAAGCGGCAGCAGAAGCCCTGGGAGAAGGGGTCACCCTCCGAAGGGCATGATGGAAGCTGGGGGAGGCAGGCTACATTTCATGAGCATTTTGACCTCATTGCCTCCTTTCCACTTTCTGCCCCTCCAGCTCACATTCATCATTGCTGCCACCTACAACTTTGCAGTCCTCAGACTGATGGGAAGAGGCACCAAGTTTTAAACGTGGGAGCAAGAGAGTGCGATTCCCTTTGCCAGATGCTCTTCCTCCTCTAACCACCAGGCTTTAACCCAGCAAGGCGGCCACCCTGCCCCAGGCCTCCTCCTTTAACCGTACCCAGCTGCCCTCCCTCTCCCCTTCGTGCCAATGAAGCAGGCGTGTCCCGAGGATGGAGGAAGAGAGGCCCTTCTGCACCGCAGCCGCAGCCATGTCCTTCGTGCTCTCGTCTCTCCTCTGAGGCTATTTGGACTCCTCCAGGACCCCCAGGATGGGGGCTCTCTGCTCTGCTCTGCCCGTAGGGAGAAAGCTGCCTGCTCCAAAGAAGGCACAGGTGGTCTGGTCTGGTCAGGGGTGTGTCTGTGTGGCCTGGGCTGCTGTGAGAGAGGGAAGGAAACAGGTGTTGCTGGCTATGCTTGTTCAGGACTCTGCTCCAGAAAAGCGAGCTGTTTCCCATGGTGGCACTAGAGGTGGAGGACAGAAGCATAAGAAATGAAAGCTGCACATTTTCCCACCTTCCTGCCTGCCTTCCTGGGCAAGGGGCTTAGAGCCAGGATCTTCCCAGGAAAAGGAAAGAGAGCACTGAGCCACCTTGCTGATGGGTGCCCTTGTCCAGACCCAGCCGCCCTACTGAGATCACCGAGGAGGAACTGGGGAGGGAGGGGCCCTTCTTCTCACCCTTGGAGAGGTGAAGCCAGGCGGAGGTTCTCCAGCCTCCGGGCCACTTTGCTAACTCACTGGGCAGATTTCAGCCTCATCCCTGGAGCCCCCCTAACCAGAAGCTTGAGTGTAGAATGCCAGACGCTCCTTAGTCACCCGAGGGGGTCCTAACCGCGGGCCATGTGCTTCCCCCTGTGCCACTAGTTGCGGAACCGAAACTCTCCAACCGTCACATTGGTGCTCTTCTCTCCCAGAGACTTCTGCTTCTTTCATAAACGTGCTTCATTAGGGATCCTTTGCAGAATATAACTTGTATTTCTTTTCTTATAATTACTCTTTCCAATTTCTTGCAAGCCATAAACCACCCCAGTTATATGGAGCCTCCTGTCTTGGTTACTCGGTCAGAACAGAGAGGTAGCAGAAGAGAAATGCACTGAACGTTCTGGACTACCATTTCCACCAAACAAAAGAAAACCAGGGGTCTGTGTGGGAAAGACGCACCCCTGGATTTCACACAATTACATCACATAGTAAGAATGCAGGGCTGGAAGGGTGACCCAAGCTCTCCCCTGCCCCCCAGGCCCCCATGATGTCAGTTTTGAAGGGGGGCTTCATCCATGTAAATGGAAGCAAAGCCGTGACCAGAAGCTCCACGGCCAGCGGTGCTTGGCAAGCTGGCGGCGGGCTTCAGCCTGGGGGTGCCTTTGTTAGCAAGATGGGGAGGGGGCTGGGCTGGGCATCTGTTCTCCTGACTGCCAACAATCAGGGCAGCCCTGCTGGGCAGGCTTGGCCCAGGCAGCTGAAGCCCACCCTTGATGCACGTGCGATCAGAGCCCAACGAGAAATAGAAGCTGATTCTGGGGGCACATGAAGTCATCTGTACCTGACATTTCACGTTGATTGGAACAACATATAACTGGGACTTGTGCCCACCAACTCCCTCAATAGAAATCCTGGGGAAACATAGCTAATAAGCTAAGTGTGTTTATTTCTCCTTTGGAATTTCATTTTTTTTAACAAAGCATGACAGATTGTTTTTTGAGACTTACCTTGCAAGGTGTATTTTGTAGTATTCAAGGGAATAAAAGTTAAGGATGTTCTGAGGAATCCTCCGCTCTCTTCCTTTTTGACTGCTTTTCCTCCTGGCCCCAAGGCTAGAAGATCCTCAGGAGTTGGCCTCTTCGTCTCCCTGCCAGAGAGACTGGGGTAGGACTTCTTGCCAGAGCTAAAACCTGTCAGCAGTGCTTGCAAAAGCCTGGCCCTTCTTGGCATGGTTTTCAGAATGTCATCAAGGCAATTCAGGTTGATGCTCATTGCAAGTCCACCTGCAGCTCTGGATGGTGAGAGCAAAGATCTGGTTTTGCTGCCTGGACTTGTGTTCCCAGATTTATAAATGCTCACCACATGAAGAGAGCTGTGTGCTGCAGGAACAGAAGCCAGCCTTCAAACATATCACTCAGGAGTTCTAAAATGGCAGGATATTTGATGCAATAAATTTGCTGGCTATTGGGCCAGTGCTGGAGTGGAAATGCTCAGCTCACAAGCATACAAATGTGACTGAGGGTCACGGAGCTAGACATTGTTTCTTCACCAAATGAGGGTGAAGTATGTTCCAGATCCTGAAAACCAGAATGAAACCATCAGAGCTTCCGCAAGAAAAGATACGTGGGGGTGGGATTGTGTCTTCAAAAGCAGTACCAAGGGGTAGTGACCCTCAGGCTCCACTGCACTCCAACCAGAGGATTGCAGGCAATCCTGCCTTCCTCAGCCTCTTGGGTCTGCAGGCTTTCTGAGAAAAAGGACTGTGTTCCTTGCTTCTTCCATCCCCTTTCACTTTTGTGGCCAGATGGCTGTTCTTCACACCCACCCTTCTCAGAACTCATGGGCCTCACCCCAGGCATACCAATGGGAGCATGTTGTCCAGAAGCCTCCCCACTTTCCCTCTCTCAGGACTCTGAAAGGCCTGGTGGGTGTTCAGATGGGCTAAGGGTCAGGAATGAGACCCACAAGCAAGGGTCCCTCTTTTGCTGCCCCACAGAGAGCTTCCCACATCAGTAGGGGAGGCCCCACCGCTATGCCCAACAAAGGTATGAAAGAGGAAGGTTACCTCAGTTACACGAAAGCGTAACTGCAAAACTTGTCCTGCTTTGAGCAGGAAGAAAACCAAAGTCACAGCCACCAAGGGAGGAGGACTTCCTCTCACCTGTCAGGTGAGCCATCAACAAGTGACACCCAAGTCCATGTGGGTAGATCGCCTCAAAACTGAAGGAGTCTGCTAGCACCTTTTCAGACTAACCAATTCTATTATTAAACGTTTTTGTGTACTACAGCTCACTTTGTCAGATGCATGGAGTGGCTATACTGATACATGATTTGAATTGGGACAAGAGTGGAGACACAGGGTATTTATGCAGGTGTAGGTTACAGATAACAAGTACGTTATTGATTAACAAATGTAGTATCTTACAAACACATTGCATTTCTTGAGACCTTCTGAAATGGAATAAAACCTTTGGATGTTTGTGAGCTCAGCAGTCTCTCACTGAAGTTCATGCTGGCAAACTTGCTTTTAAAGGGCGTTCCCTGGGAATTGATTTGCTATTGATCTGGTTGGTTGGTTGGTTGGTTGGTTAGACAGATCATTCAATCTCCCGAAGGCCTGGTTTAATGCCAGCGGTTGAGGCACTCTGTAAAGTGGGTCAGAATTCCCCTCCCTCCTTTAGTCAGCTTTGATGTTTCCACAGAGCCTCTGAGGAGGAATGAGATCTGTAACTGCTGGCAAATTCTGGCATGAACCTGCATCTGCACTGTTTTTTTTTAATTGGCAAAACAGCATGAAAGCTGCCATCATATGAGTACATTCACCTTTTACTGCCCAAAGTACATGTCTGTGTTGCCTTTTTGTTTATATATTTATTTATCAAATTTGTCACCGCCCACCTCCCACCAGAGGGACTTTGGGCGGTTTACAACAATAATCAATTAAACAATAAATATACAATAAAATTACACTATATAAAAATACAATTATTTAAAAAACAGTTACAAGTAAACACACATGAGGGGGGCTTTGTTGTTGACTGACCTGGCGCTAAGCAGCAGCAGGGCCTGGGTCAGAGCGCAAAGGGCCAGAACACACCACCAACAAACACCGGGGGCATCTTCCCTGAGGATGGCCTGCCCTCCAGCTCCCACAATAGCATCCACTGCCCATTACCACCTCAGTGATATGCTGCCAACTCATGAGTACAGGACCAATAGCACCCCTGGATAATCATGGAGGAAACTGGACGAGCTGCTGACAGCCCAGCAAGGTGCTGTCAGACCAAAGGGAACACTCGCTTCCTTGCAGGCATTCGGAGAGGGTGCCTGGCAAGGAGAAGAGCAGCTAGCAGTGTGATGCCTCGCATGCAGCCACTCTAACGTGAGAGATGTTTTACGAATCTACTTCTCTTAGGGTCTTTAGGGATCTTTAGGAAGAGTCTACTTCTTCAGACCAACTGTTTCACTGGCAGTCAGGAAGAGATACACACACAGGAGGGCAAGGTGTGGGATGCACTGGTGAAGCAGGCGCCTTTCTGACGTGATAATGAACTTGCCAGTTTTAAAGGGTTAAGGTGTGAAACCCATCTTTATTAGTGCTACTGGTTTGGTTTTGCTGCAACAGGCTGACATGAACTATCTCTGGAGACAGCTTTGGAAAAAAAGTAGTCATGCTTATAACACTAGGAGTATGTTTTCATTTGAAAATGAATAAAATACTGCATTTGGACTGCATTTTAAATGTTAATCTTGTGCATCTTAATTTGTCACAAAAGACATCAAGAATACACTTGAGAGGTCTGGCTACACACTACTCTGTTCATATGTTTGGTAGTTTCCCCTTCTCCATTCATGGTCAGAAGAAAAATGAGAGCCAGTTTGGTCTAGTGGTTAAGGCTCTAGGCTAGAAACCTGCCTAGAGACGGAGAGTTCTAGTCCCACCTTAGGCATGAAAGCCGGCTGGGTGACTTTGAGTCAGTTGCTCTCTCTCAGCCCAACCCACCTCACAGGGTTGTTGTGGGGAAAATAGGAAGAGGAATGAGTATTAGGTATGTTCCCTGCCTTGAGTTATTTGTAAAAATAATAAAGGCGGGATAAAAAATAAAATAAAAAATACACCTGTTGCTTCCCTTTTTAGAGCACCCTCTGACAGATGCAGCTGGGGTGGGGCTTATCGTGTCATGGCCTCTATGCAAAAATTAATGTGGGGGCTTCGCCTCACCTATAACTGCCCCACTGTTGAAGCCACCTCTGCTGGACCCCAAAGACAATGGGGGAATGGTCAGACTTTGGCCCACATGAGACAGGAGGTCACCCATTATTGCAAACATGAATGGCGGAGCAGCAGCAGCCTGGGAATCCTGGCCCTTCTTGAGCCCAGCCAGACCTCGCACCTCCTGAGGCCACCCAGGTCTCTCCCAGGCTCTGTTCTTTGGCTCCAGAGCAGCTTGCCTTTCACCTGCACCCACGTTTTTCTAGGTGGTGGGAGGCTCTCATTTCCAGAATAGACTGGAAGGTGGACACACCTCTCCCAGCACTGGTTCAGCACAGAAAAGTTACTTCTTAGGGGTTCAGCCAACAGCTGCTACCCCGCAAAGGAGGCCAGGCAGCTGCAACCTTGGGAAGCTAAGAATTTCCCCCAAGAGAGGCGCAATTGGTGGAGATGCACAATTTGGCCAGTCTCTCCTCCCCCAAGAAGAATGGAGATGGAGTTGGGCTTTGCTCTGATCAGAAATTCAAGATTCACTGGGTTTAAACACTCACACATACATATACACATGAATGTTCTAGCCAGGTTATCAGTCACTGCCCCCACAGATTCACCTCAGAGCCATCTGCTTCCTCCAGAGTCAAAAAGAGGTGTATCCCCCACTTCCAGGTGAGGCACCTGCAGCAACCTCCCTGACCACTTTCCTTCTGTCCCGCAGAGCTTTCCCACCACCAACTCTAACTATCCAAGGAGAATTGACAGGAGCAAAGACCACCAAGGTAGGAGAAGAGATGAGGAGGTATCACAGAGATCTCTTGCTGGCTGGCACTGACAGTACCCATAGAGACAGCCTGATTCTGCTCAGCTCCCACCCCATTTGGCCCATCCATCAGCGCAACTCACCCCTTTGCCAGGTGGCTGTGCAACAGCTCCAGAGATTCTGGCCCTCCCTGGTCCTGCTCAGAGGCAAGGGGCTGCTGGGCAGGCAAAGGACCCCAGCCCTTTGTGCCTACAGCTGAGGGGCCAGGGGGAGAGGAGAGGAACTGGAGGTGCGCTCCACGAGACCCAATCCTGCACTGCAGTGATCAGGAGGCAGCAGCAGCAGCTTAACCAGCTGGGTGCTCAGTAGGCTAAACAGAGGAGTGGCCACCCCGAGAACCCTCCGTCCCCTTTGGGTTGACCTCCAGCTCAGGAACTTCCCATCCCTCCCTCTGTAAACAGCAGTCAGTCTAGTCTGGTGCCTCTCAGCAGCACGAAGACCCCGGCTTGGCACCAGGGTGCAAGTCGACCGTGCGGCCCAACGCGCAGTGCTCCGGCTGTTCCTCCAAGGCCAGCACCTGCCTCACCGCCTCCTCGAAAGCCACCGCCACATTGGTATCGTCCTTGGCACTGGTCTCCAGGTAAGGGTAGGCTCCATGCTCCAGGCACCATGCCCGGGCCTCCTCCGCAGCCACCTGCCGCTCAACCTTGTCAACCTTGTTGCCCAGCACCACAAAGGGGAAGCGCTCGGGATCCCTGATGTTGGCGTAGCAGGCAAACTCCTTCTGCCAGTGGCCCAGGTTCTCAAAGCTCTGGCGGTCATCGACGCCAAAGGTCAGGAGGCAGCAATCCGCACCACGGTAGAAGGGTGTCCGCAGGCTCTTGAAGCGCTCCTGTCCTGCCGTGTCCCAAATCTGGAGGGTCACGAAGCGCCCGTCCACTTCCAGGTCCTGGTTGAGGAACTCCACCCCAATGGTGTGGAAGGCCTGGGAGTCAAACTTGTGGGTGACGTAGCGGCTCATGAGTGAGCTCTTCCCAACACCTCCATCGCCCAGGAGGATGACTTTCAGCAGCAGGGACTTCCCACTCATGGCTGAGGTGGCAGCAGTGGCAGCAAGCTTTAAAAGAGCAGAGCACAGGGGTTAGTAGGCATGTGCCCCCCACCCCCTCAGCTCCCTGGCAGGCGGGACCCACCTTGGCTTGGAAACCCCCCTTTCTGGGGACCGAGCAGTCCCCTTCCTGCCTGGGAGCCAGACTGGAAGAGAAGCCAGTGCTTGTGGCTGAGGGAGGCAGAGGCCCCAAGGCCTCCCAGGAAACCAAACCAGGCTGGC
This sequence comes from Candoia aspera, assembly GCF_035149785.1. NCBI lineage: Eukaryota > Metazoa > Chordata > Lepidosauria > Squamata > Candoiidae > Candoia > Candoia aspera. The sequence goes on along the minus strand of NC_086164.1, from coordinate 277,387 downwards.
TCAGTCCTTCTCAGGGGGCAGCTGGTTGATTTGCCTCTGAGGCCCCTTGGCCTGTCCGGCTATGACAAGAGCCTTTCTGCAGCTCTCCCTAGCTCAAAGAACCGGCTGGCTGAGGAAGGGCCCGCGTGGCTCTCAGGTCTTGATTTGGAAGCCAGGAAGAGTGGCGGTGGACGGAGCCACACGCGGGCGACAGGCGCTGGGCCGGGTGGGGGCCTGGAAAAAACACCTGCGTTGAGGAACGGGCCGGGCCCGGCGCACCGCAACCTGAGCATCACCGCCAGCTACAAGCCAGGCGGCCCTCGGGCCCCGCACCCCAGAACCGCTGGTACTCCGTTGTTCGCTTTCCGTTTTCCCCGCAAATCACTTCCGAGGGGGCCAAGCCGCCTCGACGCCACCCACAGTTTCGCCTAGCTGTTGCCACGGGCCCGGGTGGCTCCGGGCTCGCATCGCCCTGCGCCGGGCCTGGAGGACGAAGGCGAAGAGAGGCTGGGGAGCCCGCGCTCCGGGATGCGCCAATCCCAGCCGCCGCGCCTTTGCATCCGCAGCCCCGTCTCCTCCATACCGGGCATCTCTGCCCAGTAGCGGCGGGTACGCAACAAACCTTGATCCTGCTGGCGAAAAGCTGCAGGGGAACGCGGGGCTAAAAGACGCTTCCGTCCGGCAGGCACTTTTCTGCCCCCTCCAAATCTCCTCACCAGTAGGCTGTGGTTAGTCCCGGAGCACCTGCCCCACCGCGAGGGCGGGCCTCAATTCGCAACTCCGTAGCTTCCGCCCGCGCAGCCAGACCTGAAACCCGCGGCAGCATCTGGAGCCGGGCATCTCCGGTGCGCATGCGCCCGCGGCATGCGGCTACCCGGGCGTGGACTGCGAGCATCTTTCGGCCACGGCTGCACCCGCCAATCGAGGGCGGCCCCTTGATCAGGCCACGCCTCTCTGCATCTTTCCAGCTTCACGCAAAGGACCAAGGAAGCGCTGCGGCCGAGCGGCTCCGACGCGCACCGGCGAGCGCCATTCCTGCTCTGTGCTGGCGGGGTCCCGGGAGTGTCCCCAGCAACTCTGCCCGACCGGCGGAATGAGGGGCGTGCGAGGCCAAGTGCGAAAGGGGCGTGTGCCAAGAATCTCTCGAGCGCCGCTCGTGTGGTTGCGCGGCTCGCCGCCTCCCTTCAGAGGCCTGCTCGCGCGGCACAGGAACAGGAACTACCAGCTTTGAGCGTGGCCCGAAGCCAGCGCGGGTTTTTAGTTGAGGATTCGACCACAGAAAATTAGGTTCATTGCGGCAAGTGTGATCGGCTCTGCTTGGACAAATGTGTCGTGTGAGCACAGTTCTGGGGCCAGCAGGTTCCGAAGGCAGCACCCTTCTCCCAGTCCAGCACCACCAGGAGAAGAAGTTCAGGCCGACGGCGGGGCGCTTTGCGGCGGCTGTGGGTGGCCCAGTTCATTAATTAAATAGATTTATACAGCCGCCCATATCACAATTGCGATTCAGGGCTGTAACAGAGCCTGGGGCTGTCCCCGCATTTGGGAGACGGCAGGGAGGCGGGATGATTCTCCTCGACTCGAGGTCAAGCAGTCTTTGGGGAGGAAGAGGTGGGTGGGGTTGCCAGGGTTCAGAGCAGGAGAAAGAGGGAGAAAGGGTTGGTTCTGCACAGGGTCCTCCCTCTCTGGTGCTCAGGTTCATGTGAGAACGCTTGGCTGCGCAACACTTGGAAAGGCAGCATGTCCCAGCCAGCGATGTCTCCTGCTCCTTGCCTTCTCCAGCTAGCCAGATCTGTTTGTTCTGCACTGCCCAGGGAGCGGCTTGTCTCCTGACCTTCCCCTGGGGAACGAAGTGGGAGGGAGGCAGGTCTTGCCCAAATAAGGCACATATTTTTCTTAGCAGAAACACACACCTGGAAAGCAAACAGCTTTTGTCCCAGCTGGAGCTTTACTGGCAGGGCCCTGCTACTGCTGCTGCTATGCATGTGGGTGCTTGGAAGCACTCCGGGTGCAGCCAGAGGTCCAGCCAGGCTTCCAGGTAGCTGTGTCTCACTAATGGTCATCCTGGTGGGAGAAGACACTGAGCCTCATGGAAGTTCAGCTGGTTCCTAAAGGAACGTGCTTTCTGAACATGCGCAGAACATTTGACCAAATTGACCAGGCAGGCTGGGTTCCTCTAACTAACATGACCCCTGCCTGCCCCATCCTTAGAGTGAGTGCTGATCAAACTGAGTGCCTGGTCCAAATGCAGACAGGCCCCAATGCCATGTGGAAACAGCCATCTCCAAGCCCCTTCCAGCTGGCTGGGCTACCAAGGCTGAACTGCCATGTGATCTTTACCATGGAACAAGGATTCTGCTGAGAATCACTCTGATCTACTTGGCAGAGCCAGCTTAAGGGCCCGTGCAGGAGAAGAATGGGAAAAGTGCTGTCTAGCTGTTTGCCCTGGGTGCAAACTCCATTGATCTCCCATGCCCACAAACAGAGCAAATGAGTCCCAGAGCAGTAAAAAAATCAAGAGTGCTCCCCCAGCCACCAGTGTAGTTCATCACACACCTCCAATGGAGGCATGGAACAGGCAGGCCCTGCAATTGCCCATCATCACAAACCAGCATCCTTGCAAAGGCGGTGCCTTTGGTCATAAGTCCAGCAGTAGCAGATCTCGGGGAATCCACACACCATTTGGGGATCCTCCTTGCTGTTTGGGCTGCAGCATTTCCCAGGCTTCTGTGCCTGCAGTGGAACCAGCGTCATCCTGTGTGGGAAAGGGGGCTGATGCCAGTGCAAGGAGGTCACTGGCAAAAATAGCTGGCTCCTATTCCTTTTGTGGTTTTACTTTTCGTTGCTTGGTGGAATTTGGTTTAGCTTTGCATAAGGCACCGTGTGAAAGGCAGAACACTGTGTAAAACTGCTCTTGTGAATCAAACAAGCCCTCCCCCCAGTTCAGTGGTGCTCTGGTGGGTCCCCAGATTGCACAGAAAACAGGCCGGGGTCTTCAGGTAGTAGCCTGAAGCGCTGCTTCTAGACACTGCACTCTCAATGGGACCGTGGCTGCAGCAATGGGGCTTCCTCCTGCAGAGTGTGGCCCATGAGCCCTTTGGATTTACCCACCAGTGAACTTTTAAGGAGCAGGAGAGAACCCAGAGGCGCCCCTCATCTGCTGTGGCCACAAGTAGCTTTTCTCCTCCAGGGTTTCCCCACAACCCTGGCTCCAGGGAGCAGACTGCAGGGCTGCCCCAGGTCAGGCAAGGGGCTATGCTTCTCTCCCCCACACGGCCTAGGCATGTTCAGATCGAAGGCTTCTGGCTGGATGGGAGCAGGGAGCCAGCTCCGTCCTGCTGCTCTTGGGGCAGGATTGACTCACAGCACCTGCCCTTCTCAGGAAGATGGCGGGGGGGAGCAGGGGTGCACTCCACCTCCCTGCTGTCTGTCCCAGGTTGGGAGGGGGCTGGGAGGAGTCTGGCTGGGAAGCTTTTCTCTGGCTCAGAACTGCCCACCCCCTTTTTCCACCAACCCAGGATACCTGTCTGAGCAGAACAAAATGGGCCTGGGCATGCCGCTCTGTTTCCCCACCCTGCTGGAGGCTCAGCCCTGGCCTCAGAGTCCAAGGAGGCTGTCAGGCTGCTGGGTGCTTGCCTCTTCCTTGAACAGACTCGCATTGACATGCAACAGCCCTGACTGCAGAGCCAAGAAACCACCACAAGCCACCACCTGGTTCGCAGGCTTGGGGAGTCCTCAGCCATCCTCCTGCCCAGGTCCACCATAGAACTTCTGACCTGCCTGTGTAATCACCAGAGTTTAGGGAAGTGGCAGGATCCCACTTTGCATATCTAAAATTATGCACCCTTCCGGAGAGAGGCTCTGAGACTGCTGCCAATCTCTCTAGCCAGCAGAGGATCCTGTGTTCGGTGAACTTGGCCCAAAGCTTTCAGTGCAAGCATTTTCCAACTATTTTGCCTTCCCTCAAGCTGCCCCTGTCCGAGGAAGGCACACCAAGAGCAGCCTCCCTTGCATGAAGTGCCATGGGGAAGTTGCATTAAAGCCAGCAGTTTCTGCTCCCTTACTTCCTCTTTTAGTTTTTTGACATCTCCAGCAAATCCCTGCCCTGTTAACAAAGTGTGTTTGCACAGAGGCAGGTGGAGCTAGCTCAGAATTGGTGCCTGCAAAGAACACTACTGGCATTCAATTGTTACTGTTTCATGCCAGTTGTTAGTTGTTTACCATCTTTCATCACTGAAAACTTGTATCTGAATATCTAAGGAAACAATCTAGGCGTCTTTGGAAGTACACAGCTCCTTTAAGCCAAGTTTATTGATTCCTCTCCTCCTGGCCATAAAGGTGCCCTCTTGCACTGCTCTGCATACGTATCAGGGCACCTGCTCTGGGTGGGTCTCTGGCTAGCTGGAATCTGAAATGAAGCCTTGTGAGGCCCTCGGGGGCACTTCCTCCTGCACAGCAGGCCAGTAACCCCGCCTGCTTCTAAAACCTCCCCCTCTGTCTCTCAGGCAGTTTCTTCAACCTCACGTTCCCTATTCCGTGTTGGCTTACACTCAATTTCATACCTCACCCAAGCCTGGACCAGTTGCTACTTGCAGGGGGCTTCCCAGAACTGCAGTGGAACTGCCTTAACCCAGCCCCTCAGGCAGTCCTGACTTGCCAAAAGAAAATGCCCCCCTCCCCGGAAGAGACTCCTGCTGGCGGTCAAGGCAGAGATGTCAGCCCCAGTCGCTTCCATAGGACCCTTCTGCCCCCCAGCAGACAGACCATCAGCCCCTTTCAAATTGCCACCCTTTCTCAAGGCCACACAGCACAGGCCTGGGACAAATGGACACAAAAAGGCCCAGCCCCCAGAGAGGATGGCTTCAAAACTCTGGGTGCTCTGGGGAGGAAACAGAAGAGACAGCCACAAGGTCATTACATTTTAAAATTTTTAATAGATTCTTCTCTCCATGTTTAGGAAATCAAAGTAAGGCTGAAAAAACAATCACAAACAATTTTACTAAATAGGATTTAACTGATGAAATTGCCCCATCTGGCAAGAAAGGCAGAGGGTGAGAACCAAGCTGTGCAAACCCCAGAAATTTTCTGCGGATTGTTTTTCCTTCCAGCCTGGGAGCAGAAGAGGTGGCGGAGCCCAGAAGGGTAAAGCATGGGGCAGCTGCTGCAGGGCTCCGGAAAGGCCCAAAGAGGCAGCTGCCATGGATGGGCTGCAGCATTTCTCAAGGTGTAAGTTGTATAAAAAATAAAGAAAAGAAAAAAAGCTGTTTCAGAGAAACAGCTGAGAAAGGACATCAGAGCTTCATGCCGCCGGTCCACCTCTACGACGACTTGGTGCACTCTTTCTCCTGTTCGATGGCTGGGAAGAGAAGCAGCACCTGGAGCATTAAGAGTCAGTCAGCTGCACCCAGAGCCTGCCTTCAGATCCACCCTTGGGGCCTAGCGGGGGTGGGGTGGGGTGGGGGAGAGAGATGCATTTTCTGGGCAGCCCAGAGCCTAAACCCACCAGCAAGCTCTGCTGGGCACCCGGCTGCACACTAGCTCTCCCAGCAGGACCCACATGCTACCAAGGCTCTGGCAAGCCAGCTGCAGGCTGAGGTCAAGGGACCCTAAAGCAGCTTGCCTTCCCCAGCTCCTGGTCAAGGCAGGGGGGCTCTGTGGGGCAGGGTCTTGCTCCTCAGGGTAGGAGCCCGGTGGTGACCCACACTTTTGGGGGGACTTCAAACTCCATGAAAGGGACAAGCTCTTTCCATGAGAGAAACACTTCTGCCACCCTCCAATGCCCTGACTTTGCCAAAGCAAGAACTAGAGGGAAAGAACCCCACCTCAGCAGGAGGACCCACAACAAGCAGGACAGACTCCCTGCCAACAGCAAAGACCCTCGGATGGAGCACTCGGTGCCAGCTGCTCCTGGACTTTGTGAGGCTGGCAGGCAAATTCCCACTCCCCAGGGAGGCGGGGCTCAACTACAGGCTGAAAAAGCTCTGCCCAAAGCTACAGCCTTCCCAAGTCGCTGGTCCCCAAAGCTTGGGCTCTCCACCCTGCAAGCAGCAGTCCAGAAGGGTGTCCTCAAGCTTGCTTGCTTCCTTCCCCAGAGTCCGTGGGAAGTTGCTGCCGCTGGAGGTCCCCTCCCGAAATACTTACTCTCCTTGGAAGGAAGCGTATTCTTCTCCTCCGTGTTTGTTTTCTTCAGCTTCTTCTTATCAAACGTCTCAACCTCCGAAAGGTCTGGTTTGTCGCACATCTTGGTCACGCAGGAAGCTACGCCGATACCCCGAGAACTGCAGAAAGCCACACGGTCTCTTGTGGGGAGGGAACCAGCCAAAGGGGCGCGCCAGGAGCTTCCCGAAGCAAGGAAGCAGGAGTCCCAAGACAGGCGAAAAGAACGGCAGGCGCGCCGGTGTGGGGGGGCAGATCCGGGGCGGAGAGGGGGAGCAAGACGGGGCGCGCCTCTCCTCGCCCCAGGCCACGCCCCGGGACAGCTAGGCGGCAGAGGCACGCCCCTCTCGCTCTACCCCCTTTGTCCGCCGCGGCGCACCTCGCTCCCAGGCGTCCGTTTCCCCAACCACCTCTTCCGAGCCACGCCGTCGAGGGAAGCTCAGCTCGGCTCGGCTTAACGCAGCCCACCCGTTGATCTCTCAAAGCCCGCCCAGGCCCTTTACCCGGGAGTTGCGGAGAGGCACGCCCGGAAAAGGAAAGGGAGAAAGAGCTTCTCCGCTGCTCCAGCAGCCGCGCCACCAGCGGCGAAGCGTTTCCCCACCCGCAGGTTCGGGTGCATGCAGAGGGCGCTGCCTGCCACCCCGCGTGTCACCTACTCAGCCGTCAGCCGCTGCCTCGATCGTCCGCGCTCTCTAAGCCAGCGTGTCGGGGGAGCGGCCTTTTATATCTGGCGGCTGGAGCGCGGGGCACGTCGGGAAGTGTAGTTTCTTCTTCCTGAACGTGGGAGGGCGCTGTACCGTGGAAAACTACGCGCCCCAAGGGACCCCGAGGCGGGCCAGCATGCTGGAGGGCTCGCCAGGTCTGAGCTGAGTGCGCCATCCCGGCAGGGCGGTGCGTGATCGTGCATCTCGCCGGTTCCTTCTTCTGACGGTCAACGGCGCGCCGCGTTGTTCCTTCGCCCGCTCCCTCGAAGCCCTCGCCCACTTCCGGCGCAGATTTATTCCCCGGGTGCGGGGGGGCGCCGCTTCGCCCTTTCGCGAAGCCCCCCCCCCCCGGGGGCCCCTAGGAAGGACGGAAGGCGCGCTCGGAGGCTGCAACGCCGCTGCCCCGTGACCCCAGAGCTGTCCGGCTCCTCCCGCCGGCCCTGCGACTGACAAGGGATCCGCCCTCCCGAGAACCCAGCGGCCCGCGTTCCAGACGTTGCTCAAGGACCTCTCTCAGGCTGCTCGCCGTGTCGAGGGGAGGGGTAATTCGGTGGCGTTTGACGGCCGCCGGTTCTGAGCGAGCTTCAGCTGGGGGGGGGGGCGTATCCCCGGAACCTCGGAGGGAGACCGCTGGTTGCGCAAACCCGATCCTGTGGGAGTGGGGGGGGGGGGGGCTCGGGGAGCCGTTTCCTGATGTGGTGCGGTGGTGAGGGGAACGTTTTGTGGTGGTGCAGGGGGAAATGATGGTTTTAAAAAATGTTGAAGCTTGCAACACCGGAATAATGTTAAGACGTTGCTTCCTGGGCCACGCTCTCATTCTCTGTTAGGATTCGCTTTTCTTCTGTCTACTCAGCCAAGCCAGTGACCTGCATTTATTTATTTATAATTTGGATTTCTAAGGCTGCCCAACCCAACCACAACACCAAGTGGCACGCAGATGAAGAGCCAAGACCCAGGACATTAGAGGACCTTCCCTCCCTCCCTTGCCATAAAAGAGGCCGTTTGAACTGCCAAGGAGGTGCCCAGCCGTGATCGAGAAGGCCGGCTTCTTCGGGCCGTCAGTAGGCGTCGCTCGGGAAATGGGATGCGACGCGAGACCGCTCGGTTGGAGCGTACCAAATGTTCAGGAGCTATGCGAGACCGGTGGCCTCTCAGATAAGCAGGCCCCGGGCCGCGAAGGGCTTGTGAGTAACAGCAGCACGCGAGTTGCCTCCAGAAGCAGGCCTGGCATACCGGGGTGTGCCGACAACCGCTCAGGCTGCTGCAGTCTGGACAGGCTGTGGCTTCCCAGTGGCTTTCAGAGGCAGCCCCGTGCAGAGCCCATTACGCTACTCCAGGCGTGAGGAGACTTTCTGTGATGAGTAAGCGTGAGAAGAGTCTCCAAGGAAGGGCACAAATGGTGCACCCGACGGATCTGGACAGAGGTCTTGCCACAGCTGGTGGCCTCCCCTTGGCCCACTAGGAACGGAAAGGGGGGTCAGTCAAATCGGCGAACGGCAACGCCGCCCCCCGGCTAAGCGCCGCCCTAGACCCCATGGGTGGCACCTGGGCGGGGAGGCTGGACGGCCCCGCCCCCCGCGCTTTGTTGTGGCAGCCCCCGCCCCTTCACAGGTGGGCGGGCTGCAGTGCTCCATTTCCCGCGCCGGAGAGGCGGGTTTGCGCGCTGCACAGCGGCGGAACGGAACCTGCAAATCTGGCACGTGCTTGGCTAGTTTTTTTCCCCTTCCTTTTTAAGTGTAGCTGGTTCAGAATGGACATTTGAACTTAAGGTTATATGTAAAAGTTAAAGCTAAATAAAGTAATAAGATGTTGTGGTAAGACAGTGCATGGCTATTATCTGTTACCTTGCAGGTTACAAATAATTTGCTGGTGAGCTGCAGGGGTGGTATGCAGTTTTGCTCACTCATTTTCTATGCCAATAAAAATTTTGTGTGCTTGCTTGTGTGTATTGCACTTCTAAAAGAAGAAAAGTTTTAAAAAGTTTGGAGGCCCTATAAAATAAAAGCACAGGTGATGAAATATAAGTGCCAAAATTCATTTCCTGCTTGTGGGTTTTTAACCAGCAGATGATGGTTATGGTGGGGGTGAAAGGTCCCCTGTGCAAGCACCGAGTCACGTCTGACCCTTTGGGGGGACGCCGCTTTCACAACATGTTCTTGGCAGACTATAGAGCGGGATGGTTTGCCATTGCCTTCCCCAGTCGTCGCCTTCCCCAGCAAGCTGGGCGCTCATTTTACCGACCTCGGAAGGCTGGGTCAACCTGAGAAGGCTACCCGAGAATCCAGCTTCCATTGGGATCGAACTCTGGTCATGGGGAGAGTTTCGGCTGCAATGCTGAGACTGGGGTGTATATGTGGATGAAAAACAGGCCATGAATACCCAGGTTACTCAACAGAACGATCAACAGCTACACTTATTAATTCAAAATTAATTTATGCCATTAAAATCCAGCTCAGCTGAAGATAAAGTTTATAGAAACAGTACTCAGTTGATTATTTATAACTAAAAACAAAACACACCTTTCTCCAAAAGATCCAAGATGAGTTGGCTGATATAATTGATACACATTTCGAATAATTCAATCAGAGCTTAATTCACAAATCAGAGTCAGGGTTACAATTAATGCATCCTGGCATATCTAATGGGACTTAATTCCCCTATGACATCCTGCTTGTAGCTTAAGGTTCCAGTGGGCATGTAAGAACAGAAAACATGGATCCCCTCATCTGAAATGCAGCTGGAGCCCCTCCCTTTAGGCCAAACTCGCTGTTGCCCTGCAGGAAAGTGAAAGAGATGTTTTGTGCTGGCCACTGACGACCCGGTTTGGGGCAGAGGGGCGTTCTGGAGATCAGATGGAATTAGGTTGGTCGAGATGTGCTTGCAACCTAAGCAACTGGTGGTCCCCACTTCAGATTTCTAGAAAGTCTCCAAGTGAACCAAACCCCCAATTCTGAGTTTGCTGTGCATTCCTCTCTCTCCAGCCTGATACTATTTGGTTCCCTTACCCCCCACCCCACATGGGGCACATTTCCTTTCCTTCTTGTGTCACTGTCTCCATTTACGCCGTGTTTTGCAGGTTGGTCTATCGACACTGAGGGCCCTCCTAGCCCAGCTGTTGTGAGGGTGCCTGGTCCAAACCAGGATCAGCCCTCAGCTTGCGACCTTGGACAAGAAGTGGTAGAGGCCGGTTGTAAGTCCCCATGTGAGGCTAGAGCGGAGAATGAGGAGAGAGCCACCCCTATACAGCAGCCAGGCTTTCCTCCCCCGGGCCTGCCAGGCGTTTGTCATCGTGGCCAAGAGGCCAAGGGTTTCCTGCCTCCCCACTTGTGATTGCACATTGGCAATGAGGATGCTAAGCGGGTAGAGGAGCAGGCACACCACAGTGCCACTGATGCTGCCTGACAGAAAGGCTGGGATTCCGGCAGGCAAACCCTGCTTGGAGAGACTGCTGCGGAGAGGCTCTTCTAGGGCAAAATAGAGGGAGCTCCCCAGACCGTTGCGCACCAGGATGAGCCCGAGGCCTTGGTAGAAGCCCAGGCTGAAGCTCTCCCAGAGAGTGTAGGAATGGAAGGTCGCCAGGATGTGCCTTGTTGTGGGGAACTGCTGGACCTTCCTCCCATCCTGGAGCACGTTCTGAACCCTCTCGAAGGGACAGAAAACCAAGGCTTCCAAGAAGCCAGAAAGCAGCCCAGCTGTGGCCCTTTTGGAGCACGGCCCCAAAGGCTGAGTTGAGAGGAAGCCGTAGAAGCTGTTATAGGTGCCAAACATCAATGTTCCTTGCAGTGTCTTGGCCATGAGTGGTGGAAAGACACCTCGGTAGATTTGGCAGAAGCCTTCGCAGCGCAGCTGGTGCACCGCTTCAGTGATGGAGGAGGCGTGCAGCTGCTGGCGGAAGATGGTCTTGTAGACAGGGAAGGTTGCCAGGGTGGAGAGGCTTGCAGAGGCGGCACCCACAAAGTAGCTTCTGGAACTCCACTGCCTTTTATGCCTCTCTGTATCCTCCTCCATTGTTGTGGAGCACCTGGGAAGGGTTCTGACTTGCTTCTTGCTCTATGGGAACAGAGGCAGTGTGGGATTGCTGCAGGGGGTGACTGCAGAGACCTGGGATTTGAATGGGTGAGGTTGCTGCAAAGGACATGTGGGGGACACGTGGGGGAAAGGCTTCATCCCCCTTCTGTCATGAGTAATGACGGTGAGCAGGAGGGGGCCTCTATCCAGGGGGGAAAATGCATGCGTAGTACTGAGGAATTAAGCAGCCATTCAAAGAGACACAGATCAGGCCTGCCTTAGCTTTTGGGGTTTATATGTCTGAGTTTTTCCCACGCTTATTCAGTTTGTTAGGATTCTGTTTATGTAGCAGTACTAAACACTAGAGAACTACTCCTCGTCTCAGTGTGTGTCTCACTGTTAGGACACCTTCCCAGTTAAGAAAAACATCCAAGCCAGGCTACATTTTGCAAAAACCTACATCAAGTCTGACAAAAGCATGTGGGAAAATGTGCTATGGTCTAATGAGACCAAGGCTGAACTTTTTGACCATAATTCCAGAAAAGTATGTTTGGCACAAAAACAACACCGCGCATCACCAAAAGTACACCACACCCACAGGGAAGCCTGGTGGTGGCAGCATGATGCTTTGGGGCTTCTTTTCTTCAGCTGGAGATGGGGCTTCAGTCAAGGTGGAGGGAGTTATGAACAATTCCAAATATCAGTCAATTTTGGCACAAAACCTTCAGGCCACTGCTAAAATGCTGACGATGAAGAGGAATTTCACCTTTCCACACAACAACGACCCAACAACGAGCATACCTCCAGATCAACAAAAGAATGGCTTCACCAGAAGAAGATCAAAGTTTTGGGATGGCCCAGCCAGAGCCTGGACCTGAATCCAGTTGAAAATCTGGGGGGTGACCTAAAGAGGGCTGTGCTCAGGAGATGCCCTTGCAATCTGACAGATTTGGGGTGCTTCTGCAAGGAAGAGCGGGCAAAGCTTCCCAAGGCAAGATGTGCCATGCTGATTGACTCCCACCCCAGAAGACTGAATGCTGTCATAAAATCAAAAGGTGCTTCAACAACATATTAGTTTAAAGGTGTGCACACTTATGCAACCACATTATTCTAGTTTTTTATTTTTTCACCCTAAAAGATTTCAGTTTGTTTTTCAATTGAATTGTAGAGCTTGTATGTTATATTAAAGGTGGAAAAAATTCTGAAGTGATTTATCTTGGTCTGATTTTTTTACATCTCAAAAACCTGGCATTTTAACAGGGGTGTATAGACTTTTTATATCCACTGTATATCCCTGCAGCCTGTGGGGTTGCCTTAGCTAATCCTCCCTCAGCTTCTTTATGATACTCAGTTCTGCTCTCTTACCAATTTCACTACTTTTGAAGTTGGTTCAAACTAAGTTCTTGCAGCCCCAAAGTGTATTAAGAACTTTGTCTTATGTTTGGAGATGGGTGTGGTTCCTGTGGATGCTAGATCTTGGTCCCTATCCATCAATTTTTGGTTAAAATTAATTTTCTTCCCCAAGGGTTTGGTCCCCTTGTTTTTTAGGGACCACTTCAAATTGTGGTTTAAGAAGGCAACTGACAAAATCCACAGGTTGGAGAAGCTCTGCTCATTAGGCTTTGAAATCCCAGAAGTGCTCTCAAGCAATAGATCTGGGACGTTGACCTCCAAGCCAATCTATGCCTAGCATCTTGCCCTACAATCTGGGGATTCTTCCGAAAGGATTTGTGCCAGCCTCCTGTCTATCATCCATCGCAATACTGAAATTCCATAGGGCCTTTTCAGAGCCAGGCTGGACGCACTGCCCTTAGTGAGCCTCTCAGGTTACTATAAGGATACCCTGCACACCAGCATCTATGCCAATATGTATTACATTATATTGCTGCAATAAATTATTCAATTGAGCTGCTTTCCAACCTCTTCCCGGCAGTTCCTGTTAATATGTTTTTTACTACAGATTAAGGTTACTATGGTAACTAATCATTTTGGCCGGGTGAAGAGGTTGAATTTAATTGTCCTCTTTTCGAATGTTAATTTTTGCACCTGGGGAGAAGAACTTGCCTGGACTTGTTTTAGTTTCAGTTTCCCTTCTGTGTAGGCATGTAGAGAGTTAAGCAGCTCTCACTGAGAGCCTGTAAATATGTTTGCTTTCTGTAAATCAAATTATTTTTATAGAAATGCCTGGCGTGTGACTTTTCTGATCTCTCCGGGGCCAAAGGCTTTCCTAGCGATCTGCTAACAGTTCCCCTCTGGATCACCGGGGCAGCAGGAGGGAGGGCTGCCTTTCCCTGGCGGTGGGGGTCCTCTGCAGCTCCTAGCATGATCTGGGCCATTTTTCAACTCCACCCTTCCGGGACTGGCTTCTCCCCGCTTGCACAGGGGGCACCCAGCCCACCAGCCCCGGGACAGCCATCCCAATGCTCTTGGCTCACCTTCCGGGCTCTTCAGAGCCCCTCAGTCTCGAGAGTGCCAGTACCCTCCTCCCTCCGGACCTGAGGCAACTTTTAACCCCTCTACACCCTGGATGCCCCGGGGGCGCTGTACCCCTCCCGCGGCAGCCCGATGTACCTTACCTTCCCGCCCCTGAGCGTGCCTCGCCGTCTTTTGGCGCACAGCTGCAGACCCGCTCCGGGCGCAGCATCCTCTCTCTGAAGGCCCCACCCACGGGGCTTCCGGCGGGGCTTCCGGCGCGGCTTCGTCGGGGGCCTTCTCGCGGCTAGGGAAAACTCGGAGCCCAACGCAACCCTGAGAAGAAATGGCCAGCCGGGCTCCGGCTTCCCAAGGAGACGAGAGAGAACAAAAGAAGAGTAAGACTTCCGCAAGCACTTTGAACTGTACCGTACAGGGGGAAACGCCAGGGCCCCGATTCGCCCCCAGGACCTTAGGACCGTATGGGGAAAACCGGCTAGATCCGAGAGTGCAGGAGAGCCTTTTTGTGGTTAAGGGAAACCGCGCTTCTTCCAGGCGGCGGCACTGCCGGAAAGAAAGAGCCGTGACTCTGGTTGGCGGGCGGGGGGTGGTGGAGGGGAGCAGCGGCGCATCACCCACTTATTTCGCGGCCACTTCCTCACTGCTCCGCCTTGGCCAGTTGCACCGGGCGGGATCGCCGCTGCTCTGGTCCATTTCGCTCTGCCTTGGTTAGTGGCGAGCAATGCTTTCTCCTTGTCAGCGAGGGGAGGGGGCTTTGTTTAGGGGCAGGAATCGTTCCTTGGCGTCCGACAGGGTTTGCGAGCTCAGAAGCCCCTTTGAAATAAACGCCTCATTTCAGCCAAGCACTCGGAGCAAAGGACGCAGCTAGCGACCCGTCGAAAGCTGCTCTCCTGCACGAAGAGCTGGTTCACCCCTTGAGAACGAAGTGGAACCTGATGCAGCACCTGCCCCCCCCCCCCGCTTTCTGCCGGACACGCCCCATGCAGGGACCCCTGATCAAGTCCAGAGGAACCTCCAGCCTTCTCTCAGGGTAGTTGCAAGACAGCAAGAACCCCCCTTCACCAGGAGCACGCACATTTTTGCTCTCCACAACAGGAAGTGCTGCAAGCTGCTTTGGGGAGTGGTGGTGGTGGCAGGCACCAGATCAGAGCACCCCCAACCAGCAGCTGGGCAGACAGCACCCCACCCCTCAGCCTCGCAGAGTCAGCACCCCAAGACAGCAAAGCAGCAGGGCACCGCCCTCACAAAGGCGCACCAGCCTGGCTGTCACAGGGGAGCACAGCAGCATGCCCCCATGAAACACAGGCTTGGCTCACTCCCCTCCCTGGATTTTGCACTGGGGGGAGCACCAGTCTCTGCATAACCCTCAACTCCGTGGACAAAAGAGCTCTGTCCAGCCCTGCCCTTTACCTAGCAAGTGTGCTCCAGCCAGTTGGCCTGATGTCCCCGTGGCTACCTGCCCCGCTTGGGAGAAGAGGCGCTGCGGATGGAGAACCCCATAAGGCAGGCAGAGGAGCAGCATCCCCCCACCCCTCAAGGTGCCCTTCCACAGGCTGCCTTCCTGCTGCATGTGCAGTTTTTGGCATGGCACAGCTGCTGTCTTGACTTGGGGAGGTTTCCAGTTAATAAGGACTGCTAATTCTGGGCCACGTTTATTGGCTTGAGAAGTAGCTCGCATTGTATCAAAGGAACAAGTGTGTGGTGTTGGGCTGCAACTGTCACAGCTACCTACAGCACAAAGGACCACTTAATACAACTGGGTTCAGCCATGCCAAGACCTGTTTCCTCCCTACCCCCCTTTATTCTGCCTTCACTGGGGAGAAGTGCTATGCTCCAAGGAACCTCCCCAGAACATTGTGTGTGGGAACAGCATCCAGAAAGCTCTTGATGTTTGAAAAGTTTAATTCCTCCTGCTCTGAAATTGTGAGTAGCACAAACGTCACGGTGGAACCCTTCTATGGATTCAGCGGAAGCAAAGCAGAGGCAGCAGGAAGGGCCCAAATAAGAAGCAAAATAAAGATATATAGATACATAGATATGCACACACATGTACCAGACCAACAGGCACAAAATCAAGAGAGCTGCTGCTTAGAACCTAGTTGAACTGCCACGGGATCAAAGGCAACATTCCCAGGCTGCAAATCTATTTTTCTGGAAGCTGCATTTCTCCTGTCTTCAAATGCTCTGGAAACCTTTGGGATAATGGATGGCCATCTGGTTGCTGGTTTTGCCTCTAAAATGGATGCAGGCCCCCACTGCTCTGAAGTCATCCCTGCTGCTGTCAGAAAGGGGGTAAAGTTACCCCAAAAGGAGGAACCAAGAGACATGCCTGAGCACAGAGTGTCCCTGTATCACAGGGTGTACCAATTCCCTGGGAAACCTTTAAAAGGAAGGGGCAAGGGACACTCCAACTGGCCCCTTTGGAAATGGAATGGACATAAAGCAGGAGGGAAAATAGGTGGGCAAGTTCCAGTCAAGGCAAGCCTTAAACTGCAGTCGTTTTTTGGCACAGAAAGGCTTTTCTCTGCGTGTTGTATCTGGACGTCCCTTCTACCCAGTGATCATTCTAGGTCTGACTAAAAACGTAGTCCTGAACTTTTGCACCCAGGAAAAACAACAGCTAGTTGCTACCTCCTTCCAGGGAAATGTGATGACGTGCAATGCTAGTTCTGTTCTCCTCCAAATGAAGAGGAGTCAGCAATTTCATGAGAAGCCCAATTTGCATAAAAGCACCTGGCCAGTGGACAGGCTGAGAACGGGAACTGTGACACCCCACACCGAGAAGTAGAGAGGAAGAGTGTGGCAGTCAAACAAGCAACATCTACTGAACCTTAAAACAAATTTGGTTTTTCAAGAAGCCACCCAAGCAGCAGCATCTACAGTTATAAAGGGACGTGACTGAAGAGGTAAGAGACAGATTCCCCGTTGTGAGTCCTCCTGATGGCCTCGGCCAGGATCATGGAGATGTCGATCACCTGCAGAGGGAGAGGGAGGGACAGGTCAAGTCACCCAGAGCCCGCAGGCTGCCTAGATTGTCCAAGACCTTTTCCTCTGCAGCCCCACCTGGATCTTGGGGCAGTGCTTCATCTTGTCCTCCTGGGGGATGGTGTTTGTGACCACAACTGCTTCAAAGCAGGCGTGGTTGATTCGGGAAATGGCTGGCCCAGAAAAGATCCCATGAGTCAGGATGGCATAAACTTTGGTAGCGCCAGCTGAAAGCAGCCTATGTAGAAGAAAGACAGGAGGGAGGGTTTACTGGGTGGCCAGGCCACTCATCCCCTAATAGAATAAGCATTCCTGCATGCTATTAGCGAACCAGGGGCCTTCTGTGCAGCCTTTCTGATCACAGCCAGGGCATCGTATCGCTGCCCTGCTTCCAGGAAATCCAGCTGCACTAAGAGAAGCAAACCAAGGCTGAGGACAAAGGCCAGAGGGGAAATCGGCGGGGCAGAACCACCCACCTCACCTGCTTGATGCTCCCTTCCTTGGAACCCAGGTGGATGCCCACGCCCATGTGGGATACTCACTTGTCTGCTGCGTGGCAGATGGTGCCACAAGTGTCTGCCATGTCGTCCACAAGGATGGCCACTCGGTCCTTCACATCCCCTACCAGAACCATGCGGTCTACCTCGCTGGCCTTCTTCCTCTCCTTGTGAATGAGGGCAAAGTCCACGTTCAGCCGGTCAGCAATGGAGGTCACTCTGTGGAGGGACAGACAATTTCAAGAAACATGGCAATCAGTCTCCACGTCTTCCCCTTCCTAATGCCCTTCAGCTGCACGGGAGCAACTCCTTGAATACTTGTTAAGCGCTGCAGTCCTGAGTCCACCCAGGAGACCCCAGGCTGGGCAAGGCTAGCACGAGTGTTGCCAGCAGCACACGCCCAACATAACCAACACCCCAATGCCGCACAATGGCTTGTCCTGCAGTTCTCACAACAGAGGCAAGCTCTCGATTATTTAGGAACGCCTAGATGACTTTTCTTCTGTGCCAGGTGCATAAGCAGATGACAGGAAAAGCCCATCTGCTCCAAGCCTGAGGACCAGAATGTAGAGGAGACAAACTGGAGCCAACAGCTGGCCAAGAGAGCCAAATAATTCGTGTCTGTAAAGGGTATCCCAGTCAAAGAATTCTGTGAATGCAAGCAGCCCCCTGCAGCTACATTTTCAAAGCCCAGTGGCCAAGCTGGGAGCCTGGGGTGCCACTGCAGCAGAGGTCTTCCGCTGGGGTAGCTTCCCTTTGACGCCAGCGCTATGCAAAGCCAAGAGCCAGAAAAGTCACACTGAAAGCCAACTGTGTTACAGATGTGTTCTGAATTGGGAGACTGAACGGGGATGTTGGCCCCCTCCCTTCAAGGTTGTCGCCTGTCAAGATGTCACCTCACCCGCGGTTTGAGACTGAAAACGTTCAACAGAGCACCCCTCACCCCCAACAGCTCTGGGTGCCTCACCTTTTGGCTCCCCCAGCGTCAGGAGAGACGATCGTGCAGTTCTTCCACTCGACAATGTTCTCCTTGATCCACTTCAGGACAGCTGGCTCAGCATACAGGTTGTCCACAGGGATATCAAAGAAACCCTTGGGGAAAGGGAGGGAGCTGCCTTCTAGCCCAAGCCTGGCAATGCCCAGAGACTCCACAGTCTCCCCCCCCCCCCCGCAAGGCTTTGTAGCCATGTCCTGGGAGGCAGGAGAGGGGCAGAAGCGCCCTCCCTCGCCCTGCTGGACTGCCCCCTCACGGGCTTTTCAGTCAGGGACCTCCAGGCCAGCAACCCCCAGGCCTGCAGGAGCAGCCCAAGAGCCACTCAGAGGGTGCTTCCTCTCCAGGCAGATGGGCCTGCAATGGCACCCTGGGCCTGCCCTGCAGGGTTCACAGTTGCTCCCAGGAGGGCCGCCCCTCCCCACCAAGAGCTCCAAACCTGGATCTGGGAGGCGTGCAGGTCCATGGTGATGATGTGGTCAGCGCCGGCGACAGAGAGCATATTAGCCACCAGCTTGGCGGAAATCGGGGCGCGGCTCTGGAAAAGAGGCAGCGCGGTCAGGGGCGGGCGGGGCGGTCCCGGCAGGGGGGCGGCGGGGCGGCGGGGCACCTTGTCCTTCTTGTCCTGGCGCGCGTAGGGGAAGCAGGGGATGACGGCCGTGACGCGGCTGGCCGAGGCGATCTTGCAGGCGTTGATCATGATCAGCAGCTCCATCAGGTTGTCGTTGATCTCCCCGCAGCCGCTCTGCACGATGTAGACGTCCTCACCGCGGACACTCTCGCCGATCTCCACGCTGCGGGGGGCGGGGCGTGAGGGCGGGGCGCAAGGCACCGGCACTCCCCTCCCCCTCCCTCCCTCCCTCCCCGCGCATGCGCCGCTCCTCACGCGCACCAGGTCTCCTGGTTGGAGAACTTCTTGGTGACGACCTTGCCTAGCTCGAGGCCCAGCCGGTCGGCGATCTTCTGCGAGAGGTCCTGGTGCGAGCTGCCGCTGAAGATTTTGATGTTGGGCATCCTGCTGGCCAGTGGCGGCGGCGGGCAGCGCGACGCGGCGGAGGACGAGGCGCGCTCCGCGGGCCCGCCGGCCTCCTGCGGCACCGGCAGCAGCTCCGCCTCGACCGTCACCTCCGCCGCCTCCCTGCGCCGCTCCCGCCCGCCGCTCTCGGGATCCAGCAGCAGCCGCAGCAGCGCCGCGCGGCCTCCGCCTTCCGGGCGCCGGCTCCGCTCGGACGGAGGGCGCGACGCACAGGCGGCCTCGAACGCGCAGGCGCCGACGGAAGGGCCGCGCGCGCTAGCCCGCCATCTTGGCGCCACGCCCCCTTTGTCGCCTCACCGCGGCTCGCATGGCAACGCGCACGCGCGGGGAAGGAGGGAGGGGCGCGGAGAGGCCGCCTCCCCGGGCGGCTAAGGAGGGGCGAAGCCGCTCAAGGAGACGCCCACGCAGCAGGTCCGGAATCAACAGATTTACTCTCCCTCGTTTGCGAGACAAGAGCGCTTTGTTCTGAGTACGATATACAGGTAGTTTTAAAAAGGTCTCTTTGGCCGGCAGGGAGGGGGCGGGGCGGAGCCCCTCCAGCCTCGGGGCGGCGGGGTTCCTTAAAGCACTGGGCGCATCTGGGAAACGAGCCTCGGGCTGGAGCTCCGGGGGCGCCTCCGGGCCCTCCCAGCCGGGCGCTTGGCGTTGGCGGCGTTGGCGTGGCCGGCGGCAGCTGGGGGCCGCGGCAGTGTGGGGCGGCCCGGCTGGGGGGGACGGCCTCACGAAGCGCTCTGCGTAACTACCTTCGGCAGCGGGGGGGCTGCGCCTCCCTTTCAACCGAGGGCTTGCGGGCCTCCGCTGCCTCAGAATCCCAGGAGGGTCCTCGGCCATCCATTCGCAGCAGCAGCAGCAGCAGCAGCAGCAGCTCCTCCCACCCGCACAGACTTGGTCCCCGGAGGCCGAGTAGCCCGTGTGACTCAGTGCGGCCAGAGGGAGAAGCTCTCGGGAGGCGAATATGCCCCTTTCTGACCGCTGAGGCTGCAAGTCCTGAAGGTGCTGGTAAGCTGAGGCCCTGGTGTGTGGCCGGGTCTCCGGTTACCCATTGGAGGGTGCAAGCAGCAGCTCCAGGGTGGGCTTTTGGATGGAACCAGAGCCCTTCCCTCTGTTTCCTGCCTCCAGGCGAGCCCAGCATGATCCCTGGGAAGCCAGAGATGCTCTCAGGAGGAGATGGGACTGGGTTTGTGGGGCAAAGCTGTCTCTCCACCCATGGCAGACAGCATTGAAGGCATGCATTGCATGGTGGAGGCAATTAACCACATTCCTTCTCCTCCTCGCATTTCCCCGTGGCCTGCAGCCCTACAATCTCTCAGGCACCTGATCTAGGCTGTGCGGGCCAGCAGAGGGGGAAAGCGGCGGGCACTGGGCTCCTACCGCAGGCACGGCTTTATTTGTTCATCAGCATCTTCAAGGAGCGTGTGAGCGTGTTCACTACAGAGGCCACTGATTGGCGGCCCAGCTGCTCAGCTTCCTGGTTCCCTCGGTGGCTCGTTCGGGCAGTGGATTCCTCAGCCGCTCTCAGCAAGAAAGTGTAGTTCCTCACAATCTCTTCGACTTTGGCTAAGAGCGCGTAGCGCTGAGACTCTGAGCGCACCACGTTCACCAGCCGCACAAAGGTCTCTATCAAGCTGCCCAAAACCTGGAAGCTGCTGCTAACTGCCGACAGCATGCGGGTCGGGCTCTTGTGGACTGCAGCAACTCTCCGGCAGGAGGCCCGGAAGTCTTTGAACTTAAGGGCCAACTCTTGCTTGTACTCAGTCAGCTGGGGGAGGTGAGGCTTGCCTCCATGGATCTCGGGGCTTATGACGCACTGCCGCAAGATGGTCAAGAGTTCACTAGTGTCAAGCTGCACGGCCAGGAATCCATTGGGCCAGGTGTAGGTGCGGCCCTTCAGGGCGTGGATCTTGGCCAGGCTGCCCTCAAAGGAGGAGGTCCGCAGGTCTATCTCCTGGGTCTGGTTGTCCGGAGTGCTGCAGGCGGTGGCATCCAGAACTTGGAGGGTTCTGCTGACGACCGGGATTGCCTGGTGGCTGAGCTTCCCTTCTGGGAGAACCTGCATGGGGATGGCATAAGACAGCTCGTCTTTCTCGCTGCCGTTGTCAGCCATGTCACACTTCCTGTAGTAGAAGCAGTACCGGAAAGAGCAACACCTCTCCCCGTCTGCATCCTCCTCTGGCAGGTTGGGGGGACTTGGGTACACATCCTCCTGAAAAGGAAGCACTGCACTGCCCTTCTGGTCCTGCTCAGTCACCTGAACATAGAAGGGGTCTGCTGCTGCAGAGAGGGGCTCTGGCTCTTTTCCCTTCAAGGCAGGGATCTGGGCTGTGGTGTCCCTCTCTCTCTGCTTGCTTGAATGATGGCTCTGATAGCCCAGAGAACTTGGGGAGGTTTGCTCCATCTTTTCAATTTCACTGACGCTGTAGCGGCGCATCAGCCTCTTGTAGCGCGGTGGTGCTCCTACGCACTCCCCAGGAGAGGCACATGTGGTCAGGCACGACAGGCCGTTCTCGGGGTCAGAACGGCAATCCCTGGATTCCAGGCTGGTGGACCTGATCCGGCTGCCCTTTGGAGGGGTTCTAATGCTGGAATTTCTTGGCCCTTCTGCCTGCTGCGGCTCTGTCCCACTCCCCTGCCTTTCCAATCCTGATGCTGCTGGCTGGCCGGGCCGGGCCCCGGTGCCACGGCTGAGCCGCTTGCAGTCACAGCTCCGCCTCTGTTCCCTGGACATCCCTGGCACTTTCTGCACAGGGCTGGTCCGGAGCTGGCAGGTGCAGCGCCCTGTGGTTGAGGGGTCCAGACAGTCTGGAGATACGGGGGGTCTCTTAGTCTTTGGCTTAAGGAGCTCTTCCAAGAATTCAAGCTCGTACTGCTTCACCTTCTGCAGCTGAGCCTGTCGCTCGTCCGTCTCTCTCTTGAGCCGTGTTGGAAAAGTGGCTGAAATGAGGTTCCTGAACCGGAATGACGCTTTGGGCACTTTGGGCTTAGCTGGGAGGTCTGAATCTGGTGGCATAATGGCCGGAGCCTTTTCAAGCCTTTTTGAAAGCACGGAATTGGAGAGCGGGCCCTCGGTCTGGGGACCTGGGGGGACCTTCTCCTTCAGAGCCTCGCTGCCGGAGCCACCAAAAGTCTGTGGGCTTTTGGAAGGCGGGTCCCTCAGGTTGCTGGCATCAGCCCTGCGGCTGTCAGTGCCTGCTTCGTGCTGTCCTTTTCCCCCTTGGCTGGCGAGAACAGTCTCTCTCTGGCCAGCTGGCCTGGCAGCCTCCCCCCGGCCTTTCTGACCAAGTTCCTCGCCAGCCCCTGGAGGCCCGGCCCCCGGAGGCCCGGCCCCCGGCAGCCTGGCCCCCTCCGGCCTTCCCAGTGGCTGGCAGCTCTGGGGCACCTGTCTGTCCTCTCCTGCTGCTGGGACCCTCTCTGCTGCGCTGCCCTGGGGCCCTCGGCACCACTGGCAGACATTGCTTGTTTGCTGCTTCTGGGAACAGGGGGGGCTTGGGGGGAGCCGGCCCACAGTGGCCATCCCCGAAAGGCAAGGCTGGGGGCTGGCTTGCTGCCTGCAGCTGAGACCCCAGGGGGGAGTGCCGCCTTCAGTCAGAGAGGAGGCAGCTGCTGCTGAGGAAGGGGAGGCTCTGTGGCTGACTGGCTGCACAGCATATGGAATGGTGGCAGGAGCCGCTCCCATGTCCTGTAGTCCATTCTCTGGCTGGCTGTTGCCCTGGGCAGTGGCAGTGGTGTGTGGGGTTCCCGCAGCTGCCCCGTCGGGACTGGAGCCCTTGGGCTCTGGGCCTGCCCTTATGGTGTTGGGCTCACTGAGCTGCTGGGAGGGCAAGGGCTGCGTTGCAGGGGCATGGTCTTTTCCCCTCTGCGGAAGCTCCCACTTGCTTCTAGCGCAGGAGGGGTTGGGGGCTGGGTTTGAGGACGCGCTTGGGCCTGGATGCTGCAGTGGCTCTTTGGCCCTACTGCCCTGAATGCAGAAAGGGAGATCCTTCTGGGCCAGGAGGCTTTCCTTGTTGAGGTGCTGAGTCAGGAAGAAGGCAGCGTTCTTGTGTTGTTTCATGGCTGCGACAATCTCAGTGACTTCGGGGACCTCTGGGGAGGTGGTTTCGTGGCTGGGGTCCATTGGTGACTCGGGCGTGATGGTGGCGAGAACGATGAGGCCTGGAGAATGAGAAGCCAGGCATGAGGGTCAGGCAGAGGAAATGTCTCTCCTGCTGGAGGAGGTCCAAGTCCACCCACAGCCACTGGATGACTTTGGACTGGTCAGTGCCTCTCAGCCCAGCTGGCTGGGGAGTGGGGGAGAAATGGAGAGAGCGCTGCTTTTTTAAATGTGAGGAATAAATAATGGGGGGGGGATCACTACTACTTAAAAGACATAATCTCTGCAGCAAACAAGTTGGGGCCCTGCAAGCATTGCTCCTCCTGTCCAGCAGGGTAAGTAGAGGGCACTGCAGACAGGCCATGGCCCAGGATGAGCCACGTGCGCCAACTGCCACTGGGCCTCTTGTCCTTCTGTAGGCCCAAGTTGTGGACCAGGATCTGGAAGGATCCCAAGGGCCCCTGTCTGCAGAGCCTGGGCCAGAGGAGGGGAGGGACGCTGCCTGCTCTGTGCCACCGGTTGTGGCTGATGGGTTTCCTCCCCCCAGCTGCTTTGCTTCGGCAGAGGCCAGTGACTGCAGCAGCACTGCTCAAAGGGCCAAATCCACCTGCTCCTCCCCTCCTGTTTTGCAGCTGCCATTCTAGCATCGAGGTCGCTCCATCTGAGCAGTGGTCAGAAGTGAGGGGTGGATGGTGGTTGCTTAAGAGAGCATGCAGCCCCTTTGCTGCTCTCTCGCTCCTTGCCAGTGAGCCTTGGGAGAGTCGAGGAGAAGCCTCCAGTCTGGTGGAGTGGGGAGGGGGGTTGTGTGGGGGAAGACCCTTTCCAGGTTATTAAAAAGAAGAAAAAGCCTTTCATGCTGTCCTTCCTGCACTACAACTGCGTGCCATGAAAAAAATACCGTGCCAGGAGAAAAAACCCTTGTTCTCAAGGACGGAAAATGGGAAGGGTAGAATTAGTCCTGTTTGCTGCTTAGTGCGTGCCTGTTCAACTGTCCCAACTAACTCTTGATCAAGAGACCTGTGAAACCATTTGGGGGGCTCTGGAAGGGTGCAGGAGCTCTGGATCTTTCAAGAAAACCTCTCACAAAGTGATTCCTTAAGATTTGGAAAATGCGTTCTGGAGTCTGTCAAAGACCACATTGGACCAATCAAAGGCTTATGTGAGAACACCGATACCATGGAAGATGTGCAGTATGTTTAAACTGATAAGCTGTTTCTGGGTTTGCACCACACTGAACTATAGCAGAACAAAATGCAAGGTTAACGTACCAGCCAGGCCTAGCTGGTTAGGAATAAGCTACCAGATCTGAGCTGCAAAATCCAGGTGCCAGCAAAAACTCAACTAGAGCTGAGCAGCCATATTGAAAACAGGCAAGGGTGCTTCTGGCTCAGGCTAGGCCTCCTGCTGTTCTGCTGGCAGGTCATTGAAAGACCCCCCCCCCCTTTTCCTTGGGCTTGTCCTGGGTCATGAAGTTTCAGAGCACCCAGGTGCTGCAACGGGGTACGATGCAATTCTGTGTGGCCACTTCCTAACCTGAAACCTGCATGTTTCCTTCAAGGTCTACACTGCAGTTGTAATGTAGGGGTCATCTGGGTCTTCACAGCTGTTAAAGAGTACTGTGTGAACACAGCCTGTGTGTGGCACGGATATGTCTTTGTTGGCCTAGTTCCTCTCGAAAAGGGGGCAGGTTCAGATATGCACGCTCAGAGGGCTGCATGGATAAGGGACCAAAGCGACCACGTGCCAGGCACAAAGGCGAACACATTCTCTGTTTGGGTCCCTCAGTTATGCCTTAATGTTCAGAAGATCAAGAGCCCCCTTTCTGTGTCAGGTTCTGGACCTCCTGAAGATGAACCTCAGGCCAGCTGCACCCTGGCCCGTGGGCCTTCCTATCTGGGTCTGAAATGGGGCTGGAGATAATTTGGTCAGTTGAATCTTTTCAACTGCGTGGCAAACTGCTGCAGCCAGAACCCTTGGGAAGAGCACCTCAGGGCCCAGCTACAGGCTCCCCCTCCTCTGACTTGGGGAGAGGGTCCTTCCAACCTCCAAGTGGGGGCCAGCTCCCTCCCTCTCTGGAGTGATGCTGGTGGGCTTTGGAGGATATTGCTATTTTGCTGTGCGCGTTCCAACAGGAGCCACTAGAAGGGAGGTACCTGCTGTCTGCTGTGGCTGAGGATGCGGACTGTCTTCTGAGGCTGCTAACGCTTCCAGGGCCTGGAGGGTAGAGACCAGAGCATCGTCCAGGTCCTGGGCGTGGTCCCGAACTGTCCGCGTCTGCATACTGTCTATGAGTGTTATGGGAATCTCCTCGTAGAGGATGCCGCAGAGGTGACGTCCTTGCTCTTGCCCTTTTGCTGCTGCTGCTGCCCGGCGCTTGGAGTCATCCTCGTCGGAGCTGTTGTCTTGGAAACCAGGAGGGGGTGCAGCGATGGCCGGGAGGAGGGCCGTGGTTTCGTCGTCCTCTTCATCACTCCCTGGAGGGGGGAGGGATGTCAGGTCCACCACATTGTCCCGTGTGGGGCCAGGATTGCCACCTCTGTGGGCGGTTGGCTGTTGGTGCTGGACTCTGGCCTTGCATGAGTCGCAGTACAGCTGCAGAGGCTGACTCCCCTGGTGGCCATCCATGGTGTATGCCCTGGCTCGGTTGGCCTGGTGCTCCTGGTCCAGGCCATCTGGGTCCTGATCCTGGGTGGCCCTGCTGCAGTCTCGCCCAGTCCTCTTGGATGTGGGGTCAGACTTGGTCCGGGGCCGAGACTCCTCGAAGAGGATCACATTTTCATTGATGTCTGTCCTGCTCTTGCATTCCTTCTGCTCCCGTGTGTGCAGGTAGCAAAAGCTGACGAGCTCCGAGTCGGAGGCCAGGGGAGCTTGAGGGCCACGCCCCAACCCGGGGTTGGGGAGGCAGGCTCCCAGGAGCCTGCTCTCTTTCTTAGCCAGGTGCCCTGCTGGTGGAGGAGGCTGCGGGCTGATGAATGTGCTGCCATCTGAAGCAGAAAGCAAGGTAGCTGTTAGAACACTTCCCGCAGGGAGCTCTCACCCGTGGCTCCAAACGGTTACCGGAGGACAGGCAGCAGAGGAATTCAGGCTGTGCCTGCTTGGCATGAGGCTCAGCAGATGGCCCCGTGGGGATCAATTGGTTCCATGCAGCAGAATGGGAGAGCAAGACTCAACGATGGTTCTGTGGAAGTTTCTGCTGCTTCCCTTCTTCCCCCTCGGCCTCCCCCTCCCCACTTTCACTTCTTGAACTTTCAGCTTAATCACAAATCGCAGTATGACCACTACAGGAACTGTTTTTTGAGCAGGCATTGACTGCTGGCAAATGGCTCCCCTTTTGAGAATAAGCTGAGCCATCATGGGGCTGGGTGTCAAGTGATCCACCTCTAGCACACCTGTGCAAAGATGAAATTCCAAATGCATCGAAAGAAGAAAGTGAGGTGAAAGCCTGGCCCACTCTTCTCCCAAACTGCCAGTTTTCTATGTGGCGAGAGGGATTTTGTTCCCCATCTGTTGCACAAGCTCTCTTGACTGGCCACCAAGGGCTGATCTGGGGTGATCTGGATGCCCCTGGCAAGCCTGCCTGCTTCCTTTCTAAGGCTCTGTGCTATTCTGCAAAAGGTCTTGAACACCGGAGCAAGCAAATGCCCTTTTGGGCCATCTCGGAACACCTACGAGCGGCAAGTGCAGGGATGCTGGGAGATGAGGAGTTCTGCTGTTGGAATCCTCACAGCTCCCACATCCTGCCTGACTTCTGGGTCCTGTCTCTCTCACCTGTGGCATCCTCACCGGGTGCCTGGCCCAAGGACTCTGTGACCTCCCACCTTCCTCCCTCCAAGGGATCCTCAGTGCACCCCTGTCTGAGCAGCTGCGGAGACATCCTGAGGGGGACCACTCTGAAACCAGGCTCAATGGTGGTTGCTCCACAGAGCACCACAGGAGAGCTCTGGCCCAGGGCACTTCTGCCAAGCTTTGCACATGTGCTGCCAGGGTCAGTTTGGTCCACAAGGAAATAGGACTGCATGGGGCTGCCCAAAGGAGGCTCTTGGAGGTGGTGAGGAACTTGGGAGGCAAAGTGGCCTGCGCTCTCTGGGCAAGGAAAGGGAGAAGAGAATGCTGCTGCCTGCTGGCTGTGCAGTCCTGTTGAGCAAAAAGCTCCTTCCCCAGCACTACTGGTGCCTCCACACCTGCTTGGCTCAGCGGGGTAAGAGGGGATACCACGCCTTGAGGGGCTTTGACTGTGATGCTGCTGCCGCCGCAGCCACCTACGGAGCCACCCAGGGGAGAGGCCCATCGTTGGAGCCCTGGGTCAAGGGACAGCCCTGGTCAGGGGAGCTGACCGAGGGGCACAAATCAGGGAGGATGAAACGCACCTGCCTTGATCAGAGGAGGCGGTGGTGGTGGTGCCTGACTGGTGGGCCGGGAAAAGATCATCCTCTTGGAATCCACCAGGAGGCGGCAGTAGCCGGCAATGAGGCAGGTGAAGTTGGTGGCCTCCGGCCATTCCATTAGCAGCACCAGAGGCTGGAAAGGACAGACAAGCCGGAGGGTCAGAAGTCTGTTTGGCCACAGGACAAGCAGAGGAGGAGGGGGGAGGCGGCGGCTTCCCTCCCCCAGCAAAGGGAAGCAGCCGGCTGCCCAATCCCTTCCCGCCCGTAAGGCCAGGCGTGCCGAGCCCCCCCTCAGCTCTTTCCGGGCCGCGTCATCTCTGTCAGGGAGGGAGGGAGGGAGGGAAGGGGCAGGCTTGCCTGTGGTTGCACCTGCGCAGTGCAGAGGAGAGCCTCTGAATTCCCTTTGCCCTTGCTGCATGGGGGATGGTGGGAGCAAGCAAAGGCAGGTCTCCTTCAGGGTGGGCTGGGATTTCATGGGCACATGTCTGCGGTCGTCTTGGCGGAGGGATGGAAATTGTTTGCTGCCTCCGGGATGCTTTTTGCTTTCCCAGTCTAGCCCATAGCCCTGGTCTGCGCTATTGTCCCCAGATAAAATATGGCCAAGATAGTACAATCCCATAGAGGAACAACCAAGAATGAGGGCAACTGGAACGGCTGTCTTTGTCAAGCATCTGCCTGTTCTGAAATATTAATCGGACTGCCCCCAAAGTGTGGTATCCCTGAGCAACTGGCGTTCTTTTTTATACTGGAGGAGGAGGATGAGGAGGAGGAGGAGGAGGAGGAGGAGGATCATCCATCTTCAAGACTTGCCCTCTACAGGCTTTCCTAAATCACACCTGGAAGCAAACTGGCAGACAGCAGAGCCCAGGAACTTGGTGGCTGCCCTTCTCCTGATGAAAAGCATCTCCCACCTTCCCTCCAGGCACCTTCCTGTCCTGCCAGCAGCAGCTTTGGGCCTGCCCCAAAGGGGCTTACATCTCTGCCTTGTTGGCTGCTTTGCCCATCTTTGAGGAGAGTTGCCTTTCTGCTCAGGCTTTGGCCTCCATGACTCTTGGGCCTCAACTGAGTCAGGGGGCCTCTCCTTCCAGCCCGTCAGGACATACAGCCCATGGCAGCAGCTGGACCTACCTTGGCATCCAGGATGCTTGTTTCCACCCGGGCCACGCCCTGGTTCTCTCTGAAGAGCTGGATCTTGCTGACTTTGCTGAACTCAGAGAGCACGGTGGTGAGGTTTGTCTTCAGGTCAATGACGTGGCTGATGCCATGGCGAGGCCCCACCAGGAGGGTGGTGGCTGGCTGTTTCTCATCCTGTGTGGAGCGAGATGCCAGTCAGGGAGAGAAGGGTGGAGGCAGGGAAGGGGGATGGTCAGAGGCAGGCCTTGGGGTCTGGCTGGGAGCCAGTCACTGCTCTCTCCCCTCCCTTATGTGCCAGAATTACTGTACCAGTCCCACAGTGCTGAACAGGACGCCTGCAAAGGTCGGCAGCTCATTCAGGATGTGCAGGTAGTGGAGCTTGGCTTGGGTGGTGGTGATCTGTGGAGAGACATTGGGCCCTTCTTTGTGAGAGTCCCAAGAGGCAAGGTTCCCTCAAGAATTGCTCTGCCCTGCCAACAATGGCATGGCGGTGGCGGCTTTTCTGGAGGATGAAGCAATTCAGCCCTGGCAACCTTTCCTGGCTTGACTACTGCTGTGTGTTCTGCCTGGGCTTTGCTGGAGGAGCATCCAGTACGAAATGTGGCAGCCAAGCTGCTAATTGATGCAAACTGTTCCTGTGTTGAAAGATCTGCACTGGCTGCCAGCAGTTTTCTGAGCACAAGGCCAAGTGCTGGCATTAACCTCTGAAAGCCTGGATGGCTTGTGGCCCAACTACCCATGGGACTATTTGCCTGGACAGCAACTCTTTGGAATTTAAGATCAGTAGGAGGCGCCCTCGGAAAGATCCCCCCATGTCCTGATGCCTGCTTTTGAGTGCACAGGGGATGGCTGCTTCTGTGGCACTGTTGACCCAGACTAGGCTGCACCCTCCCCTGTACTGGGCATAGAACTGCCGATACGGAAAAGCATCTTTGGTGGGCACTTGGGCAGCCGTCGGCCTGCATTCTCATTCCAGCCCTCACCCACTAGTCTGAAAGTTGCACCAGGAGGAGGAAAGCCCGTGAGAAAGAGGTTCTTCCTAGAAGTGCTGATTTTGTATAAGAGCCCCCTTCTGAGAGTGGGGAGAGAGGCTCACTGCAGGTGGTGAGTAACTGGGGAAGTGGTCTTATCACCAACGTTGGTTCTTCTGTGTCAGCTTATTTTCTGCCTTATGCAGAATTGCCCATTGATCTTTGTATGTCATACACCTCTCTTTCCAGGGGAAGACCGTTTATAGAAAGAAGAAGGCAATTTTTCCAGGTGGATTACACACATCTCACAACATGTCCAAACACCCAACCCATCTCATAATCAGGAATAATAGCTCCTAAATACTGGCAACAGAGACTGTAAAATCTCTCTCCCAATCCAGTGTGCCTTTAAACAAGAAAGCTGGTTTTTGTAACAAAGAAATTGATTTGATTACAGTAAACTATCTCCATCCACCAGCATATAAACTAAACTACTACAGAGGAAGGTCCTAGATGCCTTCCAGTCTTCCTTCTATGGCCCTTATTTCAAAGGATGCAAACTTGGGCACAGAAGAAAGTGCAGGGGTAGAATGGGCAACACAGCTTTGGAACAGCTCTAGGAAACCTCTATATTTTAGGACAAGTATGTTTTTCTCTCACAGCCTGTCGGAGGTGCAACTGTGTGCTGGTGGGAGGAGGCAACATTTGAGCACCATCTGGGGCCAAAGGGGTCACGCTGGTCCTCCCTGCTTTGATGGCCACCTGGGCCTAGCAGGCCATGCTGAGACCCGGCCATTGGCCTCCCCGCATCCTCGCCTTGCCTTGGTGCCACAGGGGGGCTGGTTCTGATGTGCCTTCAGCTGCTGAGAAAGCGCCTTCCGAAGACTCTTGTCTTTGATGCCTTGCAACAGTGAGGGGGGCAGGAATGGCTCCAGGCCCCATTCCTTCCTAGGCAGGAGGGGAGAGACACCCATGAGGGAAGGGTGCGGTGGATTTCCCTCCTTTTCACCTGCAATCCCTGGGCTGATGGGGGAAGAGGGTAGAGGAATGGGCCCAGGATGAGAACTGCTGCTAATCCTAGGAAGAGTCCCTCTGGCTTGCAACCCCATCCAAACCAGGTTGGCCTTTGTGGATGGAACTCCTTTTCTGTACTGGGAGACCCTGCCACATTAATCTTCCTCAGCGGCCCAGAGGCGGTAGATACATGGCATAAAGGAATAAAGAATGCTGAGTCTCCCTGCTTTGGGCTCCTCGCCACTGTGCCATGGGGCTCTCATTGGATGGAACATCCAGAACGTCACTGGGAGGGAGTAACAGGAGACAGGTGAGAAGGGCCAATATTCAGCCATCCCAAACTGACCGGTAGCAGGGCTGGGGGAGTTGACAGGCAGAACTGGAATGTTTGTGGGGTCAGATCTGTGGCCAGGGGAGGCTGAAGGCCCTGCCAGAACAATACTACAAGGCTGGCTTAGTGCTGGGGGAGACTCTGGTGCTGGGGAGACTCTTAGTGCTGGGGGAGACTCCAGAAGCAGCTTGTGCATGGCCTGGGTGTGTGAGGGAAGATGGGAAGCAGCTGCAGTTTTCACTGCAGAACTTACTCCACGTTTTTGAGAGACACTTTCTGGCTTGGCCGTGTGGCTGAAACAGTGATGTAAATGTGCAGGGCAGTCAGGCCGAGCAGCATTTCCGGCTTGGGCTCCATCCCAAATCGTTCCCTGATCACATCATTGCGGCTCTGGGGAGAGAAGGCAAGGCTGCTCAGAACAGCTGCCATCCCCTATTCCCATCTGTGCTGCAGCAAGGGGACATTGCGCAGGCCCGCAGCTGAGTAAGTGAATAAGCAACTGCCTCAAGTCTTTTGAGCATCTTCACCGCATGCTCTGGTTCCAGTGGAACTGTACTCCCAGTGCTGTTTGACAGCGGTTGTGGGCAGGAGCCTGTTTGGATCATCCTGGTGCCAAGGCACTAGGTTGGTGCCCCGAGGAAGGCAGAGTGGGAAGAGGGCCAGCCCTCTGCAGAAAAGCAAGAGGGTACCTTTTGCTAGTAGGGACAGAAGCCCTGGGAGGTCCAGGGCCTGGGCCTCTTCTCTCTCCACACCCCATTCCCCCCCATGTTCACCTGGATGTACAGGTACTCAAAGGCTGCAGGGTCTCTCTGCAGCAGCTCCACGGGGTCTTTGGGAAAGAAGCTGACACGGAAGAGGCATCGCATGCCTTGGTAGTGTGTCCTCTGTACCACCTGTGGAGAAGCAGAAGGGGATGGCCAGGCAGGTTCACAGGACCACCCCCCCAGTCCTCTGAATTTGGAGGTCTACATCTGGCAGATGTTGCAACTCTGTTGCATATTCGGCTGGTAACCGGCTAGCCTTTTCTAAGCAGAGTGGAGGGTCACAGATGGTGTTTCCAGTTCCCCTAAATGCTGAAGCCAAGGCTGCCCCAGGTTCAAACCCCTTTCAGGGCCCTGGTTCCTTCCCACACAGAAACATTGGCAATATTGCCTCAGGGTTGGAAGGGAAGTCTTCCAAAGCAGGAACCCTCAGACAAATGGCTTTCCGATTGTGACCTTTGTTTCAAAACCTCCAGCAATGGAGTTTCCATGACTTCAGAAGGCAAGCTGTCTTTAATAGCTCCCACAGTCAGGAAATGACTCCATATTTCAAGTTTGCATCTCTCTCTGAAAAGCTTCTACCCAGTGGTTGGTTCTTGTTCTGCTCTT
The DNA here is from genome assembly GCF_035149785.1 of Candoia aspera. Taxonomy (NCBI): domain Eukaryota; kingdom Metazoa; phylum Chordata; class Lepidosauria; order Squamata; family Candoiidae; genus Candoia; species Candoia aspera. Next base: position 245,309 of record NC_086164.1, on the reverse strand, counting down.
GGGTACTACAGAGAATAATGCCACACCCTCTTCCCTGTGACAGCCCTTCATGTTTTGAAGGCTGCTGTCATGTCGCTCCACCTTCTCTTGGGCTTAACATACCCAGTTCTTTTAGCTGTTCTTTGTAGGATCTAGCCTCCAACCCCTCACTGTCTTTGTTGCTCTCCTCTGTGCTCTTTCCAGTTCCTCAGCATCTCTCTTGAATTTTGGGGACCAGAACTGGACACCAGTTTCCAGGGGTGGTCTGACCAGTGCAGCACAGAGTGGCGCTTTCATTTCCTGTGATCTCAACATTCTACCTCTGTTGTTGCAGCCCAAAATTGCATTGGCTGTTTGGACAGCCAGAGCACACTGCTGGGTCACACGTAACCTGTGATCTACCGGGACACCTACATCCTTTGCACAAGTGCTACTGCTAAGCCAGGTACTACCTCTCTTGTGCTTGTACAGCTGATTTTTCCTACCTAAGTATAGACCCATACATTCCTTGCCTTGCCACTGAATGGCATTTTGTTGGAAAGGGCCCAGTGTTCCAAGTATTACCAGGATCCTTTCGAACCTTGAGCTGGTCTTCTGAAATTTTAGCAATCCTTTCCCCTCCACTTTGTGTCATCTGCAAATTTGCTGAGCATCCCTTCTATCCCCTCATCTAGGCCATGCCAGGAGGAGAGCAGGCAGCCATGGAAGGGCGGAGTTCTTCCCAGGCAGCTTCCTGCTCATTCACAGTGGGAGCCTTGAGGCCCAATTCCTGCAGCAGAGAGAATGAAGCCACCATGGGGCAGTGGCTTACATGGGCCAGGGGCTGCTTGTCCTGCAGAAGGAGGAACTTATGGCTCTGTTCAGGGCTGGAGTATTCCAAGACCAGGGAGAAATGCTCAATCTGCCTCAGGGACAGTCGATCCTGCAGGGTCATCACCACATCCTGGTGGGAAAGAGGAAGAGAGGAGCTAATTGTGGGGGGGAGTGCTTCCTCGATGCTCAGAGCCGTCCCTTCCTCCCAGGAAGGCCCAGAGTGTTGCAGTTCCCCAGGGGACGGGTCCAGCTGCTTAGCAGCTCTCAGAATTAAAGGAACAGCCCAGATGCCAGTGCAGGAGGGAATACCCGCTACCCCTTCCATTGCATCTTTGCTGGGCTATTCACAGGCAGAGGTGGTGTATTTCAGAATAAACAAGGCAACCATGGAAATAAATGGGTCCAGTTGTGCCTGTTGGGTTAGTGGTAGACAAAATGCCCCTCCCACTGAGGCTGGTGGGAAGCCTGCATCTGGACTGGCTGGATGGGTCGCCCAGCTTGGGAGTAGCCTAGTGGCAGAATCCTTCTTGGGCGGCACCTACCTTGACAGTGGTTCGGCCATCAAACGTGAAAGACTTGATCTGTCCATTCTCAAGGAAAACCTTCAGCACGTTTGGGATAAGAAGAAGAGCTTCCTTCTTCAGCATGTCCTTGGAGAACATGAGGGAGCCCATCCGCCCACCGAGCAGGGGCAGGACAGAGAGAAGAGGGTTGGAGGTATAGAAAGCGGGGGACGGGGGAGAATAGCGAGTCAGTCTTGTCCTGCCCATTCAGCCATACTTTGCTTTTAAAAGATCAGGTCTGTGGAATAGGACACCACTGGGGGGGAACAGACTCTGCTTGCTGTAGGAGATCCTTGAGGACTGACCAAATGCCACACACCGGCCACACCAGATCTTTGGCAGTGCTCTCAGCTAGAGTCCATGGGCCAGATGCTCTGTGAGGGGCCTGGATGGAGGCTGGAGGCCCCCAATAGAGCAGAGGCCCAAAGCAGGGAGACGGCAGCACGCGTACATGGTCTTGGTCTCAAGTTGGGAGCTGCTGCATGGAGGGGGCGAGGGGTCAGCTGCCTCCTGCCTGGCCAAAAAGGGCTGTTGCTGGGCACTCCCCTCAGTTAAATGCCAAGCAAGGCTCTATCCTGCCTTTAACATTGATTTGAACATAAACTGAAACAGCTGCCTCCAGATCTTGGTGAACTTCAGCAGGTGTCCCCAGAAACCGTCTATCCCGAGCAATGCCTCCTTTTTTCCATACCGAATTGAGATATATGTGCCTCCTTAATTGTCTCAAGAACACAAGGGTCTTTTCACAACTTACATCTGCACATAGATAGCACAATATCAGAGTTTGTTGGACGGGTGAATCGGCATGCAGTGGAGGCCCTCTCTGCTGGCCTCAGTTGTACTTTCTAAAGACCCGGGTTGGTGAGCCATGCCCACCTGACCGGAGGATGCCTGGAGGGCTCCTCCTCTGACAGCTGCTAAGGCTGCATGGAATGCACCGGGGAGGCACTCACTGGATCAGTCTCGCCAATGGTGACGTGTTCCGAAAAGCGCACTTTCACGGGGTTGGACCGCAACTTTGCCTTTTTGGCTGCACTGATAAAGGCCGATTTGGGGGACTGCAAAGAGAATGCACAAGTCAGATTATCTCTGCACAGCGGGACCAACCAAGTCTGATAGTGCTGGACCATCCCCCCTCCCTGGGGTTTTGATGAACCAAAGGCCTTGCCTCTGCCCCTTGAGGCCACCTCCCCAGAGATTGAGGGTAGATCTGGCCACGCTGCTCTCCAGAGACGGGAGGGCATTGTGTGCCCGCTTGGCTCACACTCCCTCTCCCTCGCTGAGCTGCAGCCAATGGCAACGCATCCTCTGAAAGGGAAAACAGGCAGGTGGCCAGGGTCTTCTCAAGCCATTCCTGTTTACCAAGATCAAAGGTTTGGCAAAGCCTTCAGTGAGAAGGGCCAACTGTTCAGCCTGTCCCACCATGTGGGCTCCAGGGCATAGACTGTCCTCCCTGCTGTCTAAGAGTCCCTGCCCTGGCCAGGTGAAGACTGCTGGGACACCCTGGCACAGCACACGCTGACTCTAGGTCAGACCGCCAGCCTTTCCTCCCTGTGCCCAGAGAGCAGGGCACTTCACCTTTGTAGAGGATGAGCAACAGTCATCCTCGGGTCCACAGCAGAGGGGGAGGTTTCCAACCAGGGGACAGGGAGCAAGGTTGCTTCCCTCCCGGTCTGCTGGTGGTCTGGAAAACAAATGCCAGCTGCCATGCTCCCCCTTGAGGGAGAAGAGCACGTGGGCTCAGGAGCCACAAGAAGAGAGGAGCAAACCCTGAGCCAGAATGTGGATGAAGCAAGTCCCAGGGATGCTGCATGTGGGGTAATGAAGGGAGGACCTCAGGGCAGCTCCCTTGATGCCTGCAGTTTATGGGTGGAGGAGACAAACAGGGCTGCCTCTGGAGCCCTTCCTGGGTGGATCACAGAGCAACAGCCCCGCCTTCTGCCCAGGACTGGAGAAAGCGTGAACCTGCAGCCTGTCCCTTCCAATGGCATGACAGCCATGATGGCCAAGGCTGGCTGCCGCTGCCGCCACCACTGTCATTACCAAAAAAGAGGGGTAGTTCCACTATGACACCTGGGTCATTTGCTGGCTGGAGGCAACACCTCCAGACCCTGGCCAACGTGATCCAGCCTTCCTTCCACGGCCCTGGGTTGCATTGCCCCAACAAGGTAAGGTGAGTTGGAGTGGGACCGGGAAGCTTGTGGCTCAGCCCATTAGGGGGAACCAGCCATCTCTTCCCATGTGGTGTGAATAAGACCATCAGGTTCACTGGTAATGTGGCATAAGCCCGGTGCCCCCCACCCCAAAGTTTGGCTCCCACCTGATGAGTCTGTAGCACTGTAAGAACCACGGCCTCCTTGGCGCCTCTGCAAAGAAAAGGGAGAACGGGCTGCTTCTGCGGGAATTGCAGAAGGGGCTTTGCAGGGAAAACGGAGCCAGACCCCCACCCCCGGCCCCTGCTGTGTCACTCCCTGGGTCCACAGAGCAGGCCTTCCTGTTCGCAAGCCAGGTTTTTATTCTGTCCCACCCCAATCACTGATTCACTTGGGGTGGCCTCGCCCTTCGGTCATGGGGGGTTGCCCTCCTCCTGCCCCCAGAGGTCAGTGCTTGGAGCAGTGCTGGGTGAGCTTCAGGCAGTGCTCTCTGGAGCAGGTCCAACCGGTTAAAGCTTGGCTTGCAGGTAGGGGGCATCTGAGTCCCCCTCTTTCATTCAGGCGGCCCCTCTTACCTGACAAGTTCTATGATTTTCTCTCTGGGGGCGTCACTTACATCTTCGTGGTTTATGGCCAAAATTTGGTCACCTGCCAAGAGCTTATCCTCAGATGGCCCTCCTGTCAAAGAAAGGGTGGTCACTGCGTGTCACTGCCCAGTTGGGGGGGGGGGTGCTGCGGGCATGGCAGCCCCTCCTGTTGCTTTTGATGTTTTCATTGAGTGCCTGGGTCCCATTGCCCTGCAGGCACCGCCTGGCTCCCTGCTGTCCTGCCACCCACACCTTTGTTTGGCGCACTGAGTCTTTTGAGCTGGGGACAGGCTGTTCTGATCATCCTGGGAGGCTTTGAGCCCAGATGGCTCTGCAGCTTAAAGTGGTCACTTCAGAAGGGCCTGTTTTGGAGACAGGATGCTCTGCACACTCCCACTTTGCTCCTGTTCACTCTCATGGCTTTGGGGGAGGGGGTTCCTGACATGCAGTAGCTGTACCCCCAGTGAACAGAGAGGAGAGTCCCCTGTGCCCACTCCTCATACTTGTGACCTTCACTGGCCCAGCTCCTCAGTGCACTTCCCTTCTCACCGCACCTGAGGTCACGGAGCGCACTACCACAGGTCTCTCGCTTCCGGCCACAAAGCCAAATCCATAGGCAGGGTCACGCTGGATTTTCACCTGTCGGAGGGTGTCTGCAGGCAACTGGCCACATTCCATATCATCCCAGCAGCGCTCCTCCTGCATCACATGTCTGGGCATGTGGAGACACAAAACAGCAGAGCTGAGGGCAGGAATGGGGCACCGGCTGACTCCACGGCTGCTTCTGTTCCATCCCCCACCCCGAGAAAGGCCTCCCTCTCACACCCTCTTCCTCAGATGAGCCTGTGCTCTCCTTTGCAGCCTGGGAGGGCCACAAGGCCATCTCTGGCACCACCTGGCCTGGCCCAGTTCCTGGTGGGTGGTGCTTCACCACGTGGGCGGGGGGATCAGCAACAGGGCTGACATCGCCTTTCCCAGGCACCTGTAGCGGAACCCTCTCCTTCCAAAGCATGAGCTGGCTGGTCCTCCCTGGGGCTTTGGCGCTGAAGGGCATGAAGATCTGCAAAGGAGCCATGAGATCAGGAGGGAGGCAGGGCGCCCCCACCTGAGGACCAGCACGCCTGCCTCCGCAGCTAAGGCAGAGTCCGAGGCTGCTCGAGCAAGAAGAGCATGCTGTGGAGGGAGAATCCAAGCAGGGTCCACCCTTCACTCGGGCAGTGGAACAGATGCTGTCCTTCTCTCTCCTGTTCCACATGCATTTTCCCAGGGGCTGCAACATCTGGAGTGTCCCACACTGCAGTGTGTGTTAAGTTGAGCCAGGAAGAGATGCCTGCTGCCCGGAGTGGCTGCCTTGGGGGAAACAGCCCATGGCTCCACGGTCTTTAGGAAGGGCAGGTTGTAGCATTTCTCCTCCTCTGCAGCACTGACCATCTCCAAGGGAGAGGCCATGTTTGGAGCTGGCTGGCAGCTTCATGCATCTCAGCACGAATTAATATTTTGTTGCTAGATCTCATGTGATATCCCCAAGCGCTCCCTCCTTCCCCTTCTGTCCTCCTGTTCGTGGAGAAGATTTTGCCAGCTAACCCAGTAAGCCTCTGTCCCTCCTGGCAGACTAGATCGGTGGGGAACACCCTCTGGGCCTCAGCTTCTCTTTAACTAGAGTCTCTTCCCAGTTTTGAGCCCAGCAATGATACCCAGCTGTGCTGTGGCTTTGGCTGCAGGCCGGGAAGCCCATCCGGAGGGTGCATGGCATTCTTCCCCTTCGCCATTCCTGCCATGGCCTGCTTCCCCCAGACTATCTGCCTCAAGTCCATGCTGTCTGGGTCAGGGGTTTGTGAGAGTCACAGTGGCACAGCAGATATGACTACTAGTGGATGCATTCAGGCCTGAGGTCACTGAGCAGCAAGTGTGCCCAGCATGCCTCAGCCTGAAGCTGCTAGGGCTTGTCTTGTCACTCCTGCTGAGGGCCACAAGTCCCCTGCTCTGGCTTGGGGTCTGCCCTCTGATGAAAGGCAGCAGCACCCGTCACTGGGTTCTCTGCCCTGCAGACTCTGAATGTAACACTCCTCCCCCCCAGATGGAGGGGGCCTGGTTTGCTCTGCCTCTGGATCCAGGGAGAATGGCGGGGGGAGGGGGCTGAGGGCACCAGAATTAATAAGAGGGAGCAGGTGAGGAATGCACAGCTACTGGTTCAAAGACATTGCTTCTGGCCCAGCCATGTTGCCACAGTTCCTGCCCACATCCCAGTCTCTCTCAGGGGATAGAGGGAGGTTGAGACCCCTGCAAATGGGTGCTGATGCCCTGAAAGCTGTTCTGAGCAGAGCAAGCAGGCCCAGTATAGATGTGCCCTGTCATTCTGCACTGTGACTTGCCTCTCCAAGCCCAGCCCTTTGGCTCCAGGTGCAGAAGGGTTCCTTGCATTTCTTCCTAATCTACATTTTAGGGAAGACCTCATTTCTTTTTCTTTAAAAACACAAGCAGCATTTGGGCAAAGGAGCTGCTTCTTCTGCCCTGTGGTAAGCCCATCCCCTCGCTCAACCTGCAAGCACACAGGGTAGATGTGACCTTCCTTTGCTTCCTCCTGAGTATGATGAAACACCAGGAAGAAAATAACATACATTATGCTGATTAATGTATTGTGAACAGCATGCATAATTAGTATGTATCATTACAGTTCTGTGCAAATCAAATGTCCATATAGCTGGGAACAGAGCTGGGTGGAGATCACACTAGGAAGCTGTGATTTTCTTAGGTTCCTCAGATCTCTGTTAGAGGAAAATCAAGGTAAAACACTGCTGAGGACGATCCTTGCAGGGACACATCCAGTGGGTGCAAGCCCTATGAATGGGTGCAGTCACTTTGGCACCATCCCTAGGACACAGCAGGATATGGAGAATGATGGTGAAGTGCCTCCTCCCCTGCTTGCTAAAGCTACCTGCTCACACCCCAGTTCCTTCGGAACACCATGAGAATGGTTCCAGGGCTGTTTCCTGTCCCAGCCAGAGGAAGGGTGCATCTGGGCTTCCCCCAGAACCAGCACAGGCAGCCCCTGTGGAAGCAGAGCACAACTGGCCAAGCCCCAAGGTGCTCTCCAGATAAATTGGGTTGCAACGCCACCAACTACAGCCAGCATAGCAGATACTCTTTGGGTGTGTGTGTGCGCGAAGGGTTTTCTAGCCCTGCCCAGAGGTTGAACTGGCTGTATCTCAACAGTCCCTGAGACATGTGCTGAAGAGGAAGTCGATGGTGAAGCAAGCTGAGAAAGAAGACAGTGGCAATGGAAGAACCACCTTGATGGGAAAAGGCCCCATGAAAGCTCAAAGGGTAGATGTTACTCCTGCACAAAGGGATGTGGACTCATTTTTTGCAGCTGATCTGCCCCTGAAGCTGTCTCCAACCTCTGGCTGCAGCCCTGACCCCCTGCTTTTTAGAAGCCTCTTCTGCCTCTTCTCCCTTAAAAGTAGCTGTTCAAAAGTTCCCTCTGTGGCAGCCCCAGTGCTAACCTGTCCTTGCAGTCTTGCCTCTGAGGAATCGTATTGTCAGAACATGGGAAGAAGAAGCAACTCTGGACATCTTCCCCTGATTGTGCAGCCTGGATATGCAGCTGCTTACACTAGAGCCACCAGAGCAGTCCTGGGGGAAACCACCTTTAGATTCATGACTGAAAAGATGTAAAATCAAGCTAGGATGCCTTCTGCAGACCTAATGCGGCCCATGCTGCACATCATGGGGCTACCTGGGTAGGAATGAAGGTTCTCCCAGGAGGTGCACTCTGGGCTTCCTGCTCCAAGGGCTGGGGCTAGTTGGGTGCAGGGGCAGAGGATCCCTGGGTGGATCCCTGTTCTCCCAACCAGAAGGAAGAGGCTAGCTGCTTTGCCTATGCCCACATCCCTCAAGCCTACAAGTGCAAACTCTTTTCACCCCAAGGCTGCTGGCTTCTTGGATTCTGCTGCGACAGTCCTTTATTGGAAGATTTTGTTCCCTCACTGCAGGGATGAGAGTCTCTTTGTACCAGGATGAGGACCCAGGTGAAATTCTTGTTGTGAGATGCTGCCTGTGTTCAACTCTAACAGCCCTTCCTGACCATATGCCCTATTGCCAACAGGAGGCACTGGAAAGGAAATCCACAAGTGAGAGATACTAAGCCATGCAGGCTGTGCACCAGAATCACAGAGAAACCCTTCCAGGATTCAGATGGGCACCCCCAGACTGGTCTAGTTGCACTGGCAGACACCTGGACTAAATGTAACCAGCCCAGAAAGTGGGCAGCCTGAAAAGACACCCAGCCATCCTCTCTCCAAAGTGGATCCCCAACTTCCACTTCCCTCCAGAAGTTGCCTTGGGATGCCTCTGGGTCAACCTGTTTTATGGAACTGGTCATTTAGCCTCCAGTGCAGTCGCTTCATATGAAGGAACCCCCCCCTGGAAAAAGCGTTGCTTAATGGAGGAGCAGCCCAAAAGGCATTTTCTGGAAAGGGAAGGAAAAATCCACCACAACACCCACCGGGGCTGCCTGCCAGAGGCACTCTGGGTTCCCCACTGCCTTGCTTGGACCAAGCAGAGCCAAGAGATGTTCTGGACTCTCCTTGTCTGAGGGCAGAAGAAGGCTCCAAAGAGCAGGTCAGCAACAGAAGATAGGTGAGAACCAGGAGACGTGGCAGCTCTGGGAACTGTGCCTTCCTTCTTCAAGAGCAGGGAGCTTCAGCTTGGCTCTGAGGAGCCTGAGAATGACAGGCACACCAAGGGCCAGTCCCTGGCTGTCCCAGGCAAGAGAGCACATTTCCTCCCTGCCTCTCCGCCAAGACTTTTACACGAAAAAGCCAATTAATATCTGTATGCCCGGTCTCTGGTTTTGTTTCCTCCATCATGCATAGCTTTTGCTGCACAGCTTTTGGTTGGAAATCGCGAAGGAAATCTGTCGCTAAATCTCAGCACCTCCAGCTCTTTCTAACAAAACTAGGAGGGGTGAAGGCTGCTTTGGAGGGCCCACCTTATCACTGGCACAATGAAGCCCTGCGTTCCCGGCATGGGATCCCATAGCAAATGCTTCCAGGGAACTGCCCCAATTCCCCTCCCCCACAAGGAAGCTGCCTAAGCCTAGAGCCCCCCAGCAGCCTCCTCAGGCAGCGAGATACTCACTGTCAGCATCCAGCAGCCAAGAGCTGAGGCAGCTTGCTCTGGCCTGCTCCCTGCTTCTTCCTTTGCCTGGCATTGGTGATGGCGGTGTCTGTGGAAAGAGCGAGAGGGAGGCTCTGAGCTCTCAAGCCTTCGAAATCCAGCCCCATCTGTGATCAGAATCTTAAAGAGCTGCTGGCTCAGCCTCAGACCTTGGCGGCCAAGGAGGCAGCTTGGAGCAAACTCCGGCAAGGGCTGAGCAGCTGTTTGCTGGTGGTTCACAGGGCTCTTTCACAGCCGAGCCACATCAGGGGAGAGGCATCTTCCCCTCCCTGCCAGATCCTCAAGAAGAAGTGGGGTGGCGGGCTCCAGCTCTTTTCTTTGAACAGGAAGCTCAGGGGGGCAGTTCTGTGAGGAGGGGAATGACTGACTCCCAGGTCGTGGCTCCAAGTGGAGGAACAGAAGGAGATATTGAGGGAGCTCACAGTTCTGGGCTCAGAAGGGAAAATCCAGGAAGGCAGATATCCATATTGTGATTGCTTTAAAAACCCCAAGAGCTTATGTGGCTACAGGGCTGGCTACGAAGACTCATTCCAGTTTATTCTGGCAAGGAAGAAAGGCTGACCTACATCATGCTACAGAAAAAAGACCCAGGAGAGCCAGGCCTCATTCCAGTTTGTTTGGACCCAAAGTCCTCTCCCCATTTTACCCACCTCAGAAGGATGGAAGGCTGAGCCGACCTGAGCCAGCTACCCGAGAATCCAGCTTCTGCTGGGATCGAACTCGGGTCGTGGGGAGAGTTTTGGTTGCAATACTGCCGCCTGCCATCTGTGCCACAGGAGGCTCTCCAGGAGGAGATTGGAACTCCTGAAAGAGGAACTAGAAGATAAAGATAAAGAGGAAGAGGAGATAAGTTGTTGCTGTTGACAAAAAGGTTGGAGCCAGTGAGGAGGATCAGAATTTGAGATCCCTGGTCAAGGGAGGAGGTTTGTCTTAAGGAGCAGAGAGGCAGAAATTGAACTCAGAAGAGCTGGAAAAGATATAAAAGTGAACTGTGGAACTGGATGCAAGACAGGTGCTCAAGGACCAGGGAAGGAGTGAAGCAGAAGCTTGGAGCAATGGTATATAAACAAAGGGGGGATACTCAGTCTAGACAGCAGTAGTCTAAGTAGACAAAGCAGGGAGACCACTCATGAATCAGCAAGAGGTATTATTTATATGACTTATATAGCTGCCCATCTCAGACACGATTAAAACACAGAAAACCCACCACACATAATCCCCTGGTGCCAAAGGATAAACAATAACCCCACTTGTCCACACACACCCCCTGCAACCAATAACAGCATCGCTCATCTACCCCTCTGACCTAAATGCCCAGAGAAATGGGCAGCAGGGAAGGTGTATAGTTCTCCTTGCAGCACTCTGTGTAGACAGAGTTCCAGGAGTGACAAAGGGAAGAGGGGCAGCTGGAGGCTGCAGAGGAATCAGGAGCACCAGTTGGGAACACCTGGCCAGCAAAAAGAAAGGGAGGGAGGGGCTGGCAGGTTTCCACCCCAGGATCTACTGGGGAAGGGCTGAGATTTGAAGAGCCAAGAAGAGAAGCAGAGTTGAATGGAGGAAATTCACCTCACATGGAGAGAGATCAAACAGTCATGAGAGGGGGGCAAGAAGCCTGCTGCATGCCCCAGCTGTTGCTTGGGGCATTTGGCAATCAGAGGGGGAGAGACAGTTTGTTTAAATGTGCATGGCACTTTGAGGACAAGTCTGTTGTACATGGGAGATTTAGAGGCAGGCAGGATTGCCCATTTCTCATCAACTCCTCTCACAGGACACACAACAAGTTCAATAACTTAGACTTGCCTAAAGTTAATCTTGGACCTATGTTACTGTCTGTATAGCTTTATGGTTGTTGTTTTTCTGACTCATGTAGTAAAGTTGTTTTTGTGCTGATAGACCAGCGTCACTTGTGAGATGGGCAGTGTAGAAATATGACAAATGTTATAAATAAATAAAATAAATAAATACCTTTCCTATTGGATACTGCAGAAGGGAGGAGAACTAGCACCCTAGGGAGCCCCTCCCCCATTGAAGACTCAGAAGTAGCCTTGGACAGGAGTTGGTGAAATCCTGATGGGACATCTCAAGGGGCCAACTTCTTGGATGTAGGGCAGCATCTGTGTTTAAACAGGAGTTATGTACCATACACACACACACACACATACACACATACACACATACATACATGCATGTGTCACAAAAGCTTTCAACTAATGGGCCAGATTCAATGTACTGAAAGTCCGAGGAAGATAAGATAGAGGAGGGGGAGGAAATGGGCCTGGATTATATATTGTGAGGACAGGAGATATCCCTAGTCACTGAAACCTGGTATGATAATTTTTAAAACAGTAGCAGTGCAACAGTCCTAGCAGGGTTCAGCCCATCTTCAAGTAGCCAGAGGAATCTGCGTGCTAGCCATGGTGCTGAAGTATTTAATTTCCAAGGGAGAAAGCCTGTAGGACTAAAGCATGTTTGGCTTGCTTGGGGGAAGTGTTGACAGCAGAGTATGTAAGATAGCTAAAATACATTTTTCCTGTGTTTTTCACATTGCCTGATCTGAACTGACATCAGCAGAAGGTACAGCAAAGTTCAGTCTGTAGTGGCAAGGGGCAGCTTTGAGGAAAGAGTGACATACCTCACTTGACAGTGGATGCTCTGCAAATAAAGCCCATCCCAAGTCTGGTTTCCATCAGGTGGGGGGGGCATGTGTGTGTGTTCAAATGTGTTTCCCTGCAGCTTCCAGAGTCCCTGGTCCCCATATACAGTAGCTTATGGGACCTGGGGAAAGTGGTAGTTCTGGTTAAATGGACCAAGGTGGTCTGGCAGATGCCCCTTCCTAAGTTTAGTCAAATAGGACTTTGTTAGCCAAGGCAGTGGGGGTGGGGTGGGGTGGAGGTTAACCAAATAAAAACATGGGATGGAAGGCCATTGAGAAGGATACCAGCAAAATCAAGCACAACAGAGCCACAATGTGGCTCAAGGTCTTAGGGAAACAAAAGGGATTCAGAGATGGACCTCATTTCTGGTCAACAGTTATAGGTGGCTCATTTGAAGCTGGATCCCTCATAAATGTCTGCAGAGATCAAGAATTATTTTTTTAAAAAAATCTATCATATTAATTTATGTTTCCATCATGGCATAAATTAAAACATGCACATTTCACTCCCCTTGACTTATAATTTGCACAGTTTTAGTAATGTGCCATAGCATTGCATCCACTAACCACAGTAGAAGGCAGACTTGGTCAGAAATAAACACGCTGAAATGGTTGAAACTATATATGCCTCAATTTGTACTGGATTACACCAACCATCCACACACAGTTTGTATTTATCCACAGCAGAAATTACCATCCCAATCTACATTCATCATACACAACTCTGACAATGAATTACAATGTTTAATCTCAGAAGCCACAAAGAAGAGCTATAATCTGGACTTTCTAATTCTGAGGCTACAAATGCAAGCTTTACTTCTTAATAGTAATTTAGTCTTCAGCAAAGGATAGTTACCTTGTCGTGGTGCTGGAGCTTGAGCACCTCAATGATGCCATGAGCTAAACCGTGAAGGGCCACCCAAGACGGGAAGGTCATGACAGAGAGGTCAGACTAAATGCGATCCCTGGGGAAGGTAAGGGCAACCCACCCCAGTATTCTTGCCATGAAAACTAAATGGATCAGTACAACCAGAGATATGTCGGTATACCATCAGAAGATGAGACCCCCAGGTCGGAAGATGGTCAAAATGCTACTGGGGAGGAACAGAGGATGAGTTCAACTAGCCCCAGATGTGATGACGCAGCTAGCTCAAAGCTGAAAGGACAGCTAGCAGCCAACGGTGCTGGTGGTGAACGGCGAATCCAATGTTCTAAGGATCAACACACCGTTGGAACCTGGAATGTAAGATCTATGAGCAAGGGCAAATTGGATGTGGTTATTGGTGAGATGTCAAGATTAAAGATAGACATTTTGGGCGTCAGTGAACTGAAATGGACTGGAATGGGCCACTTCACATCAAATGACCACCAGATCTACTACTGTGGACAAGAGGACCACAGAAGAAATGGAGTAGCCTTCATAATTAATAGTAAAGTGGCTAAAGCACTGCTTGGATACAATCCAAAAAATGACAGAATGATCTCAATTCAAATTCAGGGCAAGCCATCTAACATCACAGTGATCCAAATATACGCCCCAACCACAGATGCTGAAGAAGCTGAAGTAGAGCAGTTCTATGAGGATCTGCAGCACCTACTGGAAAACACGCCTAAAATAGATGTTATTTTCATCACAGGAGCCTGGAATGCTAAGGTGGGCAGTCAAATGACACCTGGAATTACAGGTAAGTATGGCCTGGGAGAACAAAACAAAGCAGGACATGGGCTGATAGAATTTTGCCAAGACAACTCAATGTGCATAACAAACACTCTCTTCCAACAACCTAAGAGATGGCTTTATACATGGACTTCACCAGATGGACAACACCGAAATCAGATTGACTACATTCTTTGCGGCCAAAGGTGGCGGACATCTGTACAGTCGGTAAAAACAAGACCTGGAGCTGACTGTAGTTCAGATCACGAACTTCTTCTTGCACAATTTAGGATCAGTCTAAAGAGATTAGGGAAGACCCACAGATCAGCTAGATATGAGCTCACTAATATTCCTAAGGAATATGCAGTGGAGGTGAAGAATAGACTTAAGGGACTGGACTTAATAGATAGGGTCCCGGAAGAACTCTGGACAGAAGTTCGCCACATTGTTCAGGAGGCGGCAACAAAATACATCCCAAAGAAAGAGAAAACCAAGAAGGCAAAATGGCTGTCTGCTGAGACACTAGAAGTAGCCCAAGAAAGAAGGAAAGCAAAAGGCAACAGTGATAGGGGGAGATATGCCCAATTAAATGCAAAATTCCAGAGGTTAGCCAGAAGAGATAAGGAATTATTTTTAAACAAGCAATGCGCGGAAGTGGAAGAAGACAATAGAATAGGAAGGACAAGAGACCCCTTCCAGAAAATTAGAAACATTGGAGGTATATTCCAGGCAAAAATGGGTATGATCAAAAACAACGATGGCAAGGACCTAACAGAAGAAGAAGAGATCAAGAAAAGGTGGCAAGAATATACAGAAGACCTGTATAGGAAGGATAACAATATCGGGGATAGCTTTGACGGTGTGGTCAGTGAGCTAGAGCCAGACATCCTGAAGAGTGAGGTTGAGTGGGCCTTAAGAAGCATTGCTAATAACAAGGCAACAGGAGACGACAGCATCCCAGCTGAACTGTTCAAAATCTTGCAAGATGATGCTGTCAAGGTAATGCATGCTATATGCCAGCAAATTTGGAAAACACAAGAATGGCCATCAGATTGGAAAAAATCCACTTATATCCCCATACCAAAAAAGGGAAACACGAAAGAATGTTCAAACTATCGAACAGTGGCACTCATTTCACATGCCAGTAAGGTAATGCTCAAGATCCTGCAAGGTAGACTTCAGCAGTTCATGGAGCGAGAATTGCCAGATGTACAAGCTGGGTTTAGAAAAGGCAGAGGAACTAGAGACCAAATTGCCAATATCCGCTGGATAATGGGAAAAGCCAGGGAGTTTCAGAAAAACATCTATTTCTGTTTTATTGACTATTCTAAAGCCTTTGACTGTGTGGACCATAACAAATTGTGGCAAGTTCTTAGTGGTATGGGGATACCAAGTCATCTTGTATGCCTCCTGAAGAATCTGTATAACGACCAAGTAGCAACAGTAAGAACAGACCATGGAACAACGGACTGGTTTAAGATTGGGAAAGGAGTACGGCAGGGCTGTATACTCTCACCCTACCTATTCAACTTGTACGCAGAACACATCATGCGACAAGCTGGCCTTGAGGAATCCAAGGCTGGAGTTAAAATCTCTGGAAGAAACATTAACAATCTCAGATATGCAGATGATACCACTTTGATGGCTGAAAGTGAAGAGGAACTGAGGAGCCTTATGATGAAGGTGAAAGAAGAAAGTGCAAAAGCTGGTTTGCAGCTAAACCTCAAAAAAACCAAGATTATGGCAACCAGCTTGATTGATAAGTGGCAAATAGAGGGAGAAAATGTAGAAGCAGTGAAAGACTTTGTATTCCTAGGTGCAAAGATTACTGCAGATGCTGACTGCAGTCAGGAAATCAGAAGACGCTTAATCCTTGGAAGAAGAGCAATGACAAATCTCGATAAAATAGTTAAGAGCAGAGACATCACACTGACAACAAAGGCCCGCATAGTTAAAGCAATGGTGTTCCCCGTAGTAACATATGGCTGCGAGAGCTGGACCATAAGGAAAGCTGAGCGAAGGAAGATCGATGCTTTTGAACTGTGGTGTTGGAGGAAAATTCTGAGAGTGCCTTGGACTGCAAGAAGATCAAACCAATCCATCCTCCAGGAAATCAAGCCAGACTGCTCACTTGAGGGAATGATATTAAAGGCAAAACTGAAATACTTTGGCCACATAATGAGAAGACAGGACACCCTGGAGAAGATGCTGATGCTAGGGAGAGTGGAAGGCAAAAGGAAGAGGGGCCGACCAAGGGCAAGGTGGATGGATGATATTCTAGAGGTGATGGACTCATCCCTGGGGGAGCTGGGGGTGTTGACGACCGACAGGAAGCTCTGGCATGGGCTGGTCCATGAAGTCACGAAGAGTCGGAAGCGACTAAATGAATAAACAACAAAACACTATAATACATAATACAATAAATATAATAAAAACCTTGATGGCTGGAAGTTCTTTATGATTTGCAGGCAGAGCTGGGTCCTTCTAAGAAACTAACCATCCCTAGAAATGGCTACTCTCTCTCCCACCCCAGGCATAATTACAGAACCAGGTCTTTAGTTGTTTCCTAAAGTCCAGGAGGGAGGGAGCCAATCTCACTTCTGAGGGAAGGATATTCCAAAGGGCAGGGGTTATTGCAGAGAAGGCCCACCTCCTGGACCTTGCCAGATGGAATTCACTTGCAGACGGGGTCCGTAGCATGCCCTCTCTGCACGACCGGGTGGGATGGGTAGATGTGATGGGGAGGAGATGGTCCCTTAGGTAACCTGGACCCGTGCCATGTAGGGCTTTAAAGGTGATAACCAACACCTTGAATTGGACCTGGAAGCATACTGGCAACCAATGCAGCTCGCGGAGCAAAGGGGTGATGTGTGCTGATTTTGGGAAACCCAAGATCGCCCACGTGGCTGCATTTTGCACCAGCTGAAGCTTCCGGATACTCTTCAAGGGTAGCCCCATGTAGAGCACATTGCAGTAGTCTATATGGGAGATAACCAGGGCATGAGTGACTGTTCGAAGGGCCTCTCGCTCCAGGAAGGGGTGTAACTGGCGCACAACATGAAGTTGCACAAAGGCCCTCCTAGCCACGGCTGCCACTTGCTCTTCAAGCAGGAGCCGTGAGTCCAGGAGGACCCCCAAGTTACACACCAGGTCTGTCTGGGGCAGTGCAACCCCATCCAGAACTAAAGATGACAATTTCCCAGAAATTGAGGAGCCCTTAATCCAGAGCCACTCTGTCTTCCTTGGGTTCAGCTGCAACCTGTTGTCCCCCATCCAGGCCCCCACAGCCCTCAGGCACTCGGAAAGGGTGGCCACAGCATCACTTACTTCACCCGGGATGGAGATGTATAACTGGGCATCATCTGCATATTGATGATACCTCACCCCGTAGTGATGGATGATCTCGCCCAGTGGTTTCATGTAGATGTTAAAAAGGAGCGGAGAGAGTACCGAACACTGCGGCACCCCACAAAGGAGGGGCCGCGGGCCGGATCTCTCGCTCCCTATCAACCCCGACTGGGACCGACCCTGGAGGAAGGAGGTGAACCAGCACAGAACCACGCCGCCCACCCCCAACTCCCTAAGTCGGTCCAGAAGGATACCATGATTGATGGTATCAAAAGCCACTGAGAGGTCAAGAAGAGCAAAGATGGATGCACTGCCTCCATCTTGCTCCTGCCAGAGGTGATCCATAAGTGCGACCAATGCCGTTTCCATCCCATAACCGGGCCTGAAACCTGACTGAAAGGAGTCTAGATAATCCGTTTCATCCAGAATCCTCTGGAGCTGCAAAGCCACCACTTTCTCAACCACCTTCCTCAAAAAGGGGAGGTGGGAGACTGGGCCAAAATTGTCCAGTATAGTAGGGCCCAGCAATGGTTTCTTGAGGAGGGGGTGCACCAGCGCTTCCTTAAAGCCTGCTGGGAACACACCCTCTCTCAAGGATGTGTTTACCATCGCCTGGACACAGCCACGTCACCTCCCGCACTGCTTTCACCAGCCAGGAGGGGCATGGGTCTAATTGGCATGCGGTAGCATTTACAGTCCGAAGGATCCTGTCCACTTCCTCAGGTTCAACAGGATCAAACTGGTCCCAGATAACCTGGTAAGTACGTTCCCTGGGTATCTCCTCTGACTCTATCTCACGCTTGGAGTCCAACTTGGTCAGGATCCGAGCGATTTTATCCTGCAGATGCTCAGAAAATTCCTCTGCACGGCCCTGTAGATGGATTTCTGACTCCCCTTTCCCTAAAAGGGATCAGGTAATCTCAAACAGGGCCGCCGGGTGGCATTCTGCAGACGCAATAAGAGCAGAGAAGTACTGGCGCTTCGCCGCTCTTACTGCCACAAGGTAGGCCTTAATCGTGGCTCTAGCTTGTGTTTGGTTGGGTTCAGTTTTTGTCTTCCTCCAGCAGCACTCTAGGTGTCTCTTAACCCTCTTCAAAACCCTCAGCTCCTCCGTAAACCACGGGGAGTGCCGGGTTTGGGTGGGCAAGAGAGGCCGCACAGGCGTGATCCTGTCCAAGGCTCCAGCTGCCTCCCTATTCCAGGCAGCAGCCAGGGCCTCCACTGGACCATTCGGGAGAGACTCGGGTATAACCCCCATCTCCCTCTGAAACCCAGCTGGGTCCATCAGTCCCCGGGGGTGGACCAATCAAATGGGTCACGCCTCCCTGTGGAGGGCGGCAGCACGAGCGAATCTCAAGGCCACCAGGGCGTGATCTGACCATGACAAAGGGGGAAGATGTAATTCTCCCCTCAGATCATCTTGCAGCTGCTCCGACAAGAAAACTAGGTCCGGGGTGAGGCCACTGTCTCTAGTCGGGTCCTGAATAATCTGGGACAGGCCCATGGCTGCCATGGTAGCCATGAACTCCCGGGCTGCTTCCGAGGCCCACCCCAGGGAAGGCAGATTGAAGTCCCCCAACACCATAAGCCTGGGGAACTCCACTGCCAAACCTGAGACGGTTTTTATTTTATTTTATAAAATTATTGTTTTTATATATTTTTATATATTTTATAAAATATATATTTTATAATAAAACATATATTTTACAATGCTCCATGAAGTAAAACTTGGATTTGGAGGTGATGCAAAGACTTGTCTTCTGGAAACCACTGTGTCTTGAGCTTCATGTGCAGCATTCCTACTGTGGAGGCGTGGGCAGGTGAGGAGGCACCCCCTACCTCTTCAAAGAGGGTTCCTTTAGGCACTGATTTGCAAGTCAGAACTGCATTTTATGGCAGCAAAGCTGAGCATTCCCACTGAGCAAGTACACGGCCAAAACAATTAGCTTGATCAGCCCATGCAAATCAACTCCAATTGGAATCCTTCATTACTTAATCAGATATACACTGTATTTGGTTAAAACATTTTCATACAGATCACTCTTTTGGGTTCCAGTTCCTAAATGCAACTGAAAAGGCAGAGCAGTATCCCATGTGCATATAAATCTGCAGAAAGCTGTAGCTGGTGATGAACTGAAGGGAGCTGCTAAAGGTTGTGTTTCCATAGGGGAAAGGAGCTTGGGTCCTCCTGGGCCACCCCCTTCTGTAAGGATCCAATCCATGTTCTAGCTCTTCTCCCCACCCCACCTCCTGTACTGTGTCCTATCCAGTCACTCTCCAGAAATCAGCATAAAACGAGCAAGACAGGACCTTCCTCTGTAATTGTTTAGGGGTCATTGCTCTGCTCTTTTGGGGAGAGCATCTTACTTGACATGAGGTGTCCCTGAAATCTAGTATGAAAGGCAGACAGACTGCAGGGCAGCAGAAATGAGTCCCAGCTTGATGCAGGCTGTGTTGACCACCTGCCTGTATGAGGCTCAGGTCAAGGTGCACATCTGCCCTTCTGAGGTCTCCACAGCAGGGAGCCAAGACCGGACTGAAGCACTTCCTCAACCCACCCACCTTTGCACGCCTCTCAGAGGAGGGCCTTGCCAGCCAGTCCTGCAGCAGAAGCCACCTCTCTCCCACAAGGCCCCACTGGCCACCGAAAGGCTTCCATGAGGAAGAGACTGTTTTTCCACTGCTACAAATTTGCTTTAGGGTTAGGGTTAGGGTTAACTCTAACCCTTTGTTTGTAAGAAAAAGCAGCATAATTAAATCGCTAATAAAATGTTACACAGTTGCTCACTAGCCATGGAGATATAGGGACTGAGATTCAGGGTTGTGAGGGAGGCACTCCCTCTCCAAATGACAGGAGAAATTTAAAGAAAGGCCCCATCAAGGGCATTGCCTGCACTTTCAAAGTCTCCAGTTATGTACACAGAGCAGGTGCAAATCTCTAAATCCTGTGGCTAGTCGACAAAAAAGTCACATTGCCTGCAAACATTAGCAACCCAACAGATTTTTTTCCCACTGGGACCAAGAACAGCTGGCTTGGAGGGGGGATCTTCATGTTTTTTCTCTCCATCCTTCGAGGGCTTCAAATAGGCACCTGTTCTCCCAAGATGCGGAGAGAAATGGCACAGGGCAAAGGTTCCGTGTTCTTCATTGTTTCTAACTATTTTCACTGAAATTTTAGCAGGCTTTGATTACTTCCCCCAATGTATGGAAAATATTATTCTAGCTCACATCAGCATGCTGAATTGGTCGTGAACTCTCTAACATCATTTAATAGCCACAGTAAAGGATCTGTTTTCATACTTAGCTGAAACACGCAGTTTATTATCCTGGTCATCTCCTCTCCCCTCCACCACATGCACAAAGCTTCCATCTCTGTATCCCCACTGCTTTTGAGTCCCTGAACCACAAGTGCCATAGGCCTTCCAAGCCCATCAATCCTCTGTGTTGCTGCGGCTCTTCTGTCTCTGATCATCCTTGCTCTGCCGTTTCACAGCCCTTCTTAGCAGCAGCACTAGGAGTATCAGTGAGGCTGGGAATCACCTGGGAATATCAGTCCCCAGACAGGCACCCCAAGTCAGCGGCAGCATCAACACTGGCTGGCTGGAAGAAATGCCGCCACCGAAAGGAGATCTTCCTCTAGCAAAGAAAGTGACCGACTGAGGACTGGCCTCAACCACATCTCCCGTTCCTCATTGCTTCCTCATTTGCCTTCCTTTATCATGATCTGCAAGCTGATGTGTAACAATCCTTGGGCACAGCTGCTCCCAAGGCAGGCTTCTTCCATCCCTCGCAGAGCTGTGGGGAGAGGCTAGGATGTGGAGCAGCAGCTGATTGCTTCTCCAAGTTCCCAGATTTTCTGGGACAGGCTGGGATGGATTGCAATGGCTGAAGTTACAAAGAGCAAAACAGAGTTGGCAGGCTGGAACTCTGGAGATACTCTTTTTCTACTAGAGGTTGCAAGGTGGAAGGACACTGGGGACAGGATCTGGGTGAGGAACTGCCGAGGAGGTGTGGGAAATTGCTCTAACCCTAACCCTAAACCATGCCTGGATTTCCTTTTCCACAGGTCAAATCCTCCTCCTGGAAACTTCCCTGTAAACTGCTCATCTCCTTCTGAAGGACCTTCTCCTGCTACCTTGGGAATCTGCAGTAGCCACCGCAGGGTGTCCTCTTACCTTGGCTGAGGTCTACTGACCTCCACTCCTTGGCTTAGCTGCTTAGGTCACTTATGAGCTACAGCGGGAGGTGCACCCTTGCTGGTGGGGAGTGGGGGGGGGGCAGACTTCCAGAAGGATGAGAAGGCTACAAGCAGATCAGATGCAGTGGAGTTGAGGAGCATGGCAAACTCTGCTCATAAGACATTTTCCCAGGAGCTTTGCTGCTATGCTGCCTGCGTGCAAAGGCACAAACTAGTGAATAAGTCTCATTCACACAGCCTGACTTCATCAGCTAACTTGCCTGACCTTCCTTGCATCTTTATGGGGAAATGGGATTAATGCACCCCAGACAGCTCCTTTTCCAGAGAGAGCAAGCAAAGCAAATCCTCTTCGCAAGCTGCCCAGATGGGCCCAGAGAGAATATCTCATTTCTCAAAGGATGTGCTTCTGCAGGGGTTCCTTCTCCACTCCCCTCATCCCCGCCTTGCCTCAGCAGCCTCCAGGATCCGCTCCAGCATCCTACCATTTCTTGATCAACTTGCTAGGGTTCAACCAAGGGTGGCTAATACGTTTTTATGGTGTGCCAGAATGCATTATGCACATTAGGCTTGAGCACAACAAATATTCTCAGCTTGGATGCTAAAATGGCCTTTGGCCCCCTCCGCCCAAGGAGAAGTTTCCAGCAAGCCTTTTGCAACATGCGCAGCTGCCTCAAAATCTCCCCCCCCCCTGCAATGACCTGTGGAACGACAAATGTCTTTCATGACAGATTACATACAATGGCCAGCTAGCCCCTGTGAAGCAGCATAGGGAGCTCCCTGCCAAGACTCACCAGAAGCAGAGAAGGGACTTTTGGAGACCAGCTGTTGGGACCATTAGGAACGCCATGATGCTGCTGGTTCACCCAAACCACGTGCAGCGTTTGCCGCCCCCTGGCTGACCTCAGCCTCTGGCTCCTGAGATGTTGGGGTTCCCCTTACCTGGGCACTGAGACTGCCCTGCTTGCTTTGTGGGCTGGGGCTTTCTCAGGTCTCAGAATACAAATCCCCAGACCTCCTGGGAACAGAAGAGTAGAAGGGGAAAACAGCAGGCCCAGCCTGGCTCAGCCCTGGCCCACTTGGCAGCCCAAAGCGTGGGGCTGCCAGTCCTGGGGCTGCACCCCCTGACTGTGACAGCATGAGCACTTCCAGATACTTTCCCCCAAGCTTTATTCTAAAATGGCTTTAGCTCTGCCGCTCTTCCAGTTGCAGAGGCATTATTGCTGATGGAATGAAAATAAATAAGCTGGTCAACAGGAGGAAAAACACTTTGCTCCGATCCAGGAGAAGGTCATTGATGGCAATACCTGAGGAAGAACGCTGGCATTGAAAGCTAAAAGAAAGGTCATTATCTTAAATCTTCTAAACTTGATTCCAATAATTTTGTTCTTATCTGCTTTTACTTTTTTTTGCTGGTGATGTTTCTGAATTGTGTTGTATTTTATTTTCTTTGCTGTGTTGTGAACCACCCAGAATTGTTTGGAGTCAGGCAGTGCCTAAATCAAATTAATTAATTAAAATTAAAAACAGGGAGGGAAGAACTTGGTTTCAAAATTATGAGGCATACTTGCAAATTGAATTATTTAACATCTCAATGAAATGATGTTCTCTAACCAACTGAAGCTATTGCAAAATCCCAGATGAACCTAACCAACCAGAAAAGACCAAGAGAAATGCCCACCGTCGGCACATGAAGACCTGAGCTGAGAGCAGGAGGCAAAGAACAGACCACCAATGCTTACAATGCCCCAGTGTTGAAACCCCCCCCCCACATTTTTTGCTTTGCTGATTTAGCTTGCAACCTTCTCCCTGTCCAAACTTAGGACCCCCAAACAACCTTCTGATGTTGAGACAGGAGGAACGTTGTAGACTGGAGAGATGACCAAGCCCGCGGCTCCACCCAGTCTTGCAAGGGTCTCCCCTAGCCCCTGCCACAGAGACGGCATGAAGCCTCCCCTACCCGTTGCCCCAACTGCCACAAGCAGTGACTCCCTTTAGAATTCCACTTTGGCTTAATGCAGCATGAGAACCCCAACAAGCAGGGCTTCATTCAGCAAAGCATGACTTAGCGTGGCATTTGAAGCCAGATTCAATGAAGATGCCTACTGTAGATGTTGCAGCTCTTATAATATGGTATAAACTAAATTCAGAATAAAAGAAATGGTGAGTGAACATGTAAAAAACAATAACCATTTGTTGTATTTCTCATTAGGTGGTTTTCTTAGGTATCTTACCATTTTTAAGCAGAGAAGCAACACAAATTATTCCTTTTTATAGGTGTATAATGATTTCAAGTTATCATAGCCAATGAATCAACTGAGAGGTGTATTTATAATGCTGGCATTTTATGATCCTGTATTTAAATGCTTAATTTGCCTTTCAAGATTGACGGTGCTTCTCTTTATTACTCCACTTTGCAGGGTGGGGAATGGGCTTGCTCTTTACAGCCATGCCCTTTTTTTGCAATGAAGACCAGCAGCATTTCGCAATGTATTCAAAATTTGGGGCTTTATCCACATGCCTTGGCCTTCCTGGGGCTCCTCTTGGGCCTGTGAACCTTAGCAGTCTGCCCAAGGGAGCCCCGCAGATTCTTTTGCATCCCTTGGGTTGGTCCTAAGAAAGTTATTGTCCAGGACAGGCTGGACTTTTTTCTGCTGGAACGTCGGGATTCTCCTCTGCTCTCTCTGGTAGGCAGTCTCCCTGCTGCTGCAGTGCCATTGCAGATCTGGACTAGATACTGCCAACTCTCAAGCCGCCTGTGAGAGACTACGGGGGTCCACATTCTGTGCCAGAGAAACCAGAGGACTCGGGGCAGGGCGGGGCAAGGCAGGGGCAAGGTTAGCAAAGTCCCTGTCTGTACAGCAGAAACATCTGGGGAGACGGCTCAGAGAACAGAGCAAGGGAAGGCTCACAAGCCTAGCGGATGAGAAGCTCTTGCAAAGCTCATGAACTGTTTACTAATGCAGAAGCAGCTGCATTTGCAGCCAAATGTTTGGACTGAATATTGTAAGAAGTGGACTCCTTGGATCAGTCCTGGCACAGTGGTGCCATGTGCCCCGAGGCCCTGATTCCTACTAGGTCACTCAGCACAGCAGAGCTTTCTGTAGGCACTTGCTTTCTGGAACAGAAAGGCTGCAAGCTGGCCCCAGGGGCTGCTTTGAGTCCCACAAGGTGGCTTTGCTTCCTGGAGCTGGCTGTCCAGCAAGCAGTCTGCCCTCCTCCCCCTCTTTTGGATCTGGCAGTTGACAGGCAACACAAGGAAGGACTGGTACAGGTAGTGCCATCTGCTCCTTGCCGTCCTCCTTTTGGCAAGCAACCTGCATGGTATCAGAAGGAACGGCAAGAGAGCGCCAGTAAAGTCCTCCACAGCTGAGGACAGCTGGAAGTCTCTGCCTGGTGGTGCTTCATGCTGCCCTCCAGAGAATTATGGCTGCTGTGCAAAACCCAGCCTTTTGCAGGACCAGAGCGTTGTGCCCTAGGGCTCGCCGTATTGCCAGCACACAGACCCCTGCCTAATCCACAGAGCTGGAGCAGGTGCTTCCACTTCTTTTTAGCTGCTGTTCCCTTTCTTGATTTTATTTATTCCATTTATTCTATGTGCATTAAAAAATGCTTTAGTTCAGTAGCAGACAAGGTTGCCTGGAAACAGACTATTCAGTGTGACAAATTCTTGACTGTTAGCAGAATTCAGTTGCTTGAAAATCAGCTCCTTATCAACCCAAGACAATTAGAAAATGCTGGCAAAACATTTACCCCATCATCCCAGAGGTTTTCATCCTAAGGATAAAGAAAGCATCCTGGTCTACAGCTTTCAACCTCACGTCTATGTTGCTGGCATCTAAATATGATTTTCTGCCCTAAACCCTCAGGCGTTTTTCCTTTATTTGCTCTCCCATGCAATGCAGTCAAATCTCTTCCTCCCCCCCCCCCCCCCCGTTTCCCTAAAAGCACCCAATCCTGCAAAGCAGGCATGGATTCTGTCACCTCTTTGTTCTCCAGATTCGAACAGTGGTGAAGACTGATTTTATTGGCACAACACTGGATGAATGAGCAGATGAATGAGTGTGCACACTGGTCTGCAGGCACAACCATAGCTTCTAAATGCACAGTGTGTGAAACAGAACAAACACAGCTTTCATTGGAGGACAGTCCTATACAAGAGTGCCAAGTAAGGGATAGATGCTGTGGGGATGGTGAAGGGCAAGCTGGTTGTTTTCAACGAACATCATCGGCATTTCCTCTTACAGCTGATATGGAGATGGTCTGGTTCCTTCCAGAAGGGCAACTGAGCCAAAGTGGGACATTTAATTCATCGTGATAAATGGGGTGGTGGTGGCTTTGGGGTGGATAGTTTGCTTTCCTGTAATGCACAAATCTCAGCAAACCTTCACCAAGGGTAGCTGTGAATCACCAAGATAGTACTTAACAAAGAATAAGGAATCCTTCCTCTTTTTCAATCTGTGGCTTGTCATAAGATGCCTCTGCAGTTTGGAGAATTGGGGCCTTTTTTCCCCCTGCAGCAGTGACAGTGAAACTGTGGGAAGACTGTCCATCCTGTGGAATAATTTCCTTGCCTATCGTCTCATTTCACTGTTCTCTGCCGTATGCTCTGCAGTTTCATTTTAACACACATTTTAAAGCTTTAAACAGGGAGTCATGAATACCCTGGTATAATGAGCATTATATGATGAGGAACAGAAACAATAAAAAGGAATCACGCTGCATTTCAGAAGTATCCAGACATGTTCAGAAGCCCAAGCGAATGAACTTGGCAAACCTGATGAACGCATAGAAAGCCTGTGAGATAAAGGAAGTGGAGCAAGGAATAAATACAACATTGCTAAAGATGTGGGTGCTGTTTTCCAAAAGCAAATTGCAGACTTTTCCAAGAGTTGTGAAACGGGGGTGGGCATTCCACTCCCGAGACGTGGGGTGGCAGAGGCACTAGCAGTGGTCCCCCCAAAGGTTTCTGACTGGGGGATGAGCCTATGGTCTTCCCAGAGTGGAGGGAGGTTGTTTTGTTGTTGTTTATTTGTTTAGTCACTTCCGACTCTTCGTGACTTCATGGACCAGCCCACGCCAGAGCTTCCTGTCGGTCGTCAACACCCCCAGCTCCCCCAGGGATGAATCCGTCACCTCTAGAATATCATTCATCCACCTTGCCCTTGGTCGGCCCCTCTTCCTTTTGCCCTCCACTCTCCCTAGCATCAGCATCTTCTCCTTTGACAGAATACCTGGGGTGGGGGTGGGGGCGGATTCAGAGGTCTGAAGGGCCCCTTCCAGTTCAAGTCTATGACTGGAAGGAAGCAGCAGGAACACAAAGCAAAATGGCCATTAAACAATATTCCTGATTTCAAGGGAAACTGAACTCAGTATAGTCAAGTATGCAGCTCGGATTTCAAGAGAGTAGATTTTAATAAGATCAGGGCATAATAAAATGATGCCATGTGATAATAGGAAAAAGAGCTTAAGGTGGGCAAAAGAGGAGGCAATAAACCCACAGTTCTGGAGAGGTACAGAAGAGGCTACGCCAAAAGCTTGGGGAAGGTCTGCAGAAAAGGAAGACCAAACCAGAGGAGCTTGAAGGAGGCCTGGGAGAGCCTGGAACGTCAGCAGAAGCGCCACCACAGCCAAGCCCCAGATGAGACAGCCAGGGGAGGACAGCAAAAAGAGCTGCTTCCCTTTCAAAGAACAGAAAAGGAATCAAGTACAGCTGCTCAACCAGGATGGAGAAGCGATAACAGGGAATAGGGAAAGAGGGAACTCATGTTTTGGCTCTGTTTTCTCCAACAAGAGGCCATAGGTTCCAACGGGCAATTATGAAAAGCAGGAAGGGGTAAGGCTGCAGTCTGAGACTTAATAGACCTGGTGAAAGAACACATCTTTACTTTGAATGCGTGCAGATGTTCCACACTAAATGGGTTGCCCTCTAAGGTCCTGCAGGAACTTGCTGGTGGTGTGGCTGAACCTTTCTGAAAAGTTCTGGAGAATGAGTGAAGTGCCAGATAACTGGAGAACGCAAATGTTGGTTCTATCTTCAGAAAGGAGAACTTGGGGAACTATGAACCAGTCAGTCTGACCCTGGTACCCAGGAAGATTCCACAAGAAATCATAAAGCAGCTGACTGTTGAATACCTGAAAATACCGTGATGATTACCAGATGTCTATATGGGTTTGTCAAGGTATCTGGTTTGCCAACTGTACATGTGAAAAAGATATTGAAATAGTAGTAGATTATTCACTGAATTCTCTCTAGCAGGTGGAATGAATTTGACTAAGCAGGACTAGGACCGGGACCGGGACCAGGACCAGGACCAGGACCAGGACCAGGACCAGGACCAGGACCAGGACCAGGACCAGGACCAACTACTGTTTGCTGATAATGGACCCTCTCTCTCCCAAAAAGGTGTGGGGTAGGAGGACCTTCCCTTCCTAAGGGCAGCAGCAGAGGAGCAGCTGCTTAGCAGCCAGAAACTCCCGGGCAGGATTCAAGCTCCAGCATCCCCTGACCATGGCCTAAAATCCAAGAGAAGAGCCATCAGCTAAAATAGACTTCTGCAATGCAGTGGCCATTCTGGGTAGAAATGGGCCATGTCTGGCAAGTGCTCACCACTTTCCTCCCCTGGCCCACCTATTCTCCACCATACAAGACATTCCTTTTAGTCCTAAGGAGGGCGGCAGTACTGGGCATCCCTCAGAAGAACCCCAACAAAGTGGAAACATGCTGGGCCATGACCCAAAACATATCCTTATGATGTCAATACCATCCCCTCTGACTCTTGCAAAGCTGGCAGAATCTTCCCCATCCCATTTTCCGGTTGCCTGGATCAAGGCCCTCTTCTCCTTATTGCTTTCTGCACTGCAGACATCCTGGAAGGGAAGTGAAGGGCATTGGCCTTCTGGATTTCTGTATCTTCCCCTTCCTCTCTGGTGGTCAGGATAACCTCCCCATCACTTTGGTTCTGAATTCCACTGGCAAGCCCATCCACATGAAGGGGGCTGGTTAGCAGGACTGGCCAAGGGCCCTGTCCTATGGCTTCAACTGCAATCCAAGGGCTTTCTGCTGAGCCCCACATGGAGAGGAGAGTTTCTAGCAAAAGACAGTGCCCCGTGGCCTTCTTGCCAAGCCAGTACCCCTTCCACAGAGGTCCAGCTTCTGCCTTCTTCTTGAGGGCCTGGTGGGCTGAACTCAGGACTGATCAGAGAAGCCCTGAGGAGGTAGCAGTGCCCAAAGGCTCTCTTCTGCCCCAGCCCCTTTCTGCCACCGCCCGGATTCTTGTCTGCTCACAGATGGAGCTGTGATCATGATTCAAAGACCCAAGCTTAGATGGTGCGCGGTCTTCTATCTTCCAAATCTCTTTCCATCCACTGCAGGAGGTTATTTATCACCTCTGTCGAAGACGCCACTCTCTCACCCCTTCTGCCTGCTGGCAGAGCCTTGTGTCACCCACCCTGTTCAAGGACCAGAAAGGGACAGGCAGAAGACGCATGGTATTCTCTCCATGCTCTTCCTGGAAGAGGGTGGTCTCCCGCTGCAGCAGTCCTCACCCACCCTGAAAAAAGAGCTTTAATGGGAAACTGGTGTAAGGCAGGCAAACGGGACATGCCCCCCCCGTCTCTCCCCACCCCCAGGCCCCGCAAATAATGTCATGCTGGCCAGGGGTGATGGATGTTGGAGTTCAGTAATGAGAAAGGCCACCTTTGTTTATCCTTGGAGTGAAGGAAAGGAGCTACAGCTATGTCAGCTTTTGGAACAGACATCCAAAATATCCCCATTTAAAAGCAAAATCGGGGATTTTAGCCATCTTTTGACAGCCACAAAAATCCCTTTATTAGTTACGTGACCATACATTTTTGCTGTTGTTTTTCTACATACAAAGAGGCTGTTCAGTTCATTCTGGAGTACAAAGGAGGGAGCCATTGATCAAAGGAGTAGGAATGGGTTAAAAACAAGATTTTGTTCTCTTCACAAAGTGCTTCAAATCCTTGGTTATTTTTTCTTTTAATGCAACCCCAAACATTTTGTTTTCTCATTTTATGAAGGAAGAGAAAAAGTCCTTACTGTTGAAATAAAATAACAACAATAGTAATAAGAAATCTCAGAAAGTAAGCCAAGGAGACACACCAACAAGGCCTAACAGACCCCTTCTGCCCCCCGCCCCCGAAGTGGGAGCACAACAGCTTTGGGATCCTCAGCCACCAGCTCAGCATCATCCTGGCTTATGGCCATCATGAAGAACACTTGCTGATTTTTCCTGGCTCCACCATACAAATGACTTCCTTCTATCAAACCATTATCATCTAATCTCAATACATTTTAGAAGAATCAAGCAAAAAGAGCATATATGCACAAGCGTGTAAACACAAACCATTAAGTAGAAAATGGCTTGGCTCTCACGGAACTCCTCATCTCAGCCAGGAGAAGCCCGTGTCGTTGGAAGAGCAAGGAGCTCCGGCATGCCCCCCCCCCGCCCCTTTCCGCCATCTGCTGCTGGACTATTTGTGTTTACGCTTGTCTGGTTGCCCCAAGAGAAGTGGGAGGATCTCCTCACGCTCTTCACAGCCTTCATGCCAACCCTGAGAGCTCCCCCGATGCTCAGCTCAGCTGGACCCACCAGTGGCTACAACACCTGCCGTCCCCCGCCATCCGAAAACTGAGAATAGGGTAAAGGATGGTCCCGAGTCGAAAGAGGGTTCTACCGAGCAGCTGCTGGGGCAGCAGCGGAAAAGCGGGGCATTCCCTTGCTCTGGACAGGAAGCCTTTTCTCCGGGGCTCCGTTCCGCGGGAAACTCCTGCCCCATTGCTTTGAGAGCAGCAGAGGAAGGTGGGGCGGCAGGCGCTTCTTCCCCAACCCCCCTTCCCACTGCTACCAGCGCCCACGGAGGACCGCGAAAGAGATCCCTCCACAGCAGCCTAGACCTGCGGAGAAAATCGCTACCCTCCGGCCGGCTTTCCAGATCCCAGAGTTGGAAGAGGGGTCCCCCAGGCGTCTCCCAGGCTAATCCTCGAACTCGAAGACTGGCGGGCAGCGACTCAAGGACGCAACTCTTGCTAAGGACACCAGCAGCTGCACGCCCGGGCCGCCGCGGCCTCCTTCACTTGCCTGGGTGGTGAGAAAAGCCACGTTTTTCAGCAAGAGAAGCGGTCCGCGTTTCTGCAGAGAGCGCTTCTGACCGCCCGAGGCTTCTCCGGAGCCCCCGAGCGGCCCCTCTTTCGCTACTTTCCCGGCGTCCGCAGCAAAATCCCCGCCATCACAGAAGCCACGGAGGCGCCGGGGGCAACGGGGAGAGGCCGCCACTTCCTCTGCCGGCCAGGGCCCCCGAAGCAGCATACAAACCCCCTTCCTCCCAAGGGTGTCCTAAGAAATGAAGGGAGAATGAACGGAGCTGGAAGGCAGGACGGGCCGGCGGGCAGACCCACCTGCTAAACTGGGCTGGAAGAAAGAAGGCCACGCGGCAAATCTCCCCGCCGCCCGCCTTCCCGGCAGCCGCTTTCCGCCGCCGCCGCCGCCGCCGCCGCCGCTCGATGCTCCGACATTAACGCTGTTTCAAGGAGAGAAGCCCTTCTCTCTCTCGGTCGGGAGGGGCTCCGGAGACCGCAACGCTCTGGCCGGGGGGAGAGCAGGGGCAGGCCCGCTCCGAGAGGAGGCGGGGCCGCAGCAGACCCCGGCAAGCTGGCATTCCCGCGTCCCCATAGAAACTGAGCCCCGGCGCACCAGCGCGTCCCTGCCCGGCCCGGGATCGCGCGAGGCTGCCCGAGAACCAAGGAGCCTGCGAGGGACTGCGGCCTGCCGGCGCCAGACTCCCACCACGCACTTCATCCATCCGCACCTTTCTGCCACCCGCACTCCGCGGAACGGTGCGGGCGCAGAGGGCGGCGAGGAGAGGTGGCGCGGCACGCGGGAGCCTTTCCCGAGAACCGACCGCAGTGGCAGGGAGGGGCAGCGCTGCCCACAAAGGGGGCGTGGTGCAGCGGCGGCTCCCTCGGCGAGCCTAGGCATCGTCCCCCGACGGCTGCCTGTCGGCTCCGGAGCGCTCTGCCGGGAAGCAGGCAGCCCCTTCCGCAAGGACTGGCGGGAGGTACGGAGCTGGAGGGAACCTCGGGGCTTACCTGGCGCTCGCTCCCGCCACTGCGGCTCTACTGGGACGGCGGCGACGGCGCGACAGGGCTTTGGATGCCTGGCTTGGCCGCTCCGTGCTCGGCCTTCGCTCGCGGCGGCACTGCGGACAGGAGGGCGTCGTGGGGAGGGTGCTGGCGAGGCTTCCCGGAACGCCACCGGACCTGGGCGGCGAGCGCGGCGGCGATGGGCGGGCAGAAGCGCGCAGGGAGGCGGGGAGCACGCGGGAGACGGGGGTGTCAGGTGCGCCCCGGCTCTTCTGCGAGGCGCCTCACACCGGCACAGGAGTCCCCCGCCCCGAACGCGGCCGCCGCTCCCCGCTCTTGCGGAGGGAGAGTGGCTGCTGAGCCGTGGCTTAGGCCGCGCGTGTCCAGGACCTCCAGGGTGGACGCTTGCCCTGCGCTGCCCGCTTCCGGGGGGGAGGGGAGAGCAGAGTTTAATATCTGCCCCCTGGGCGTGCGCCGATGGGGAGCGGGAGTCGCAAGATCCCTTCCAGGAGGCCCTCGCGCTTCAGGAGGCGGGCAAGAAGGCCCTTCCTCCTACTTCACCCGTCAGGTGGCAGCGAGGGAACGTCGCCAAAGGAAACCCACCTAACCTTTGGCATGGCGCTTCTGCTGTGACACGGGCTTTCTCTGCGACAGCAGCGCCCTGCCTGAAGGGTTGCCTTCCTCCTTCCCCCCGTCCTCCACCCCCACCCCCGCAAGAAGAGGGTTTGACGCAGCCTTCTGGAAAAGCGGCATTCTAGATTTTAAGTTCGGTAGTGGTGGGAAAGTGCGAACAGTCCCCCTGTTCCCCCCTTTTGTAGATTTCAGCTTGAGGCTTTTGCCTCCCAGATTAAGAAAGGGGTGAGGGGGTTCCAGCCCATGCGGGGGGGGGGGCAGGGTAGGGAAGTTGCCTTCTAGGAAGGCTGGCCAGGCTGGTGATTCCTCATTTTCTGTACCTCCACAGGCAGGCAGGCTTTTCTTGGTAGTCCCTCTCAGCCCAATCAGGCAGAGAAGGCCCCTGTGCCCCTCAGTAGTTCCACGTATCTTGCCAGGGGAACTACTGGGGGCAGAGGAATCGGCCCCAGAGGAAAAGCACCCCAGTCCCCATTTCCTTCTTGCCTGCTCTGCTCTGGCAGGGAAGTGAGACATGGCACTGAGGAGCAGTTGAGGAGGAGGGATGGGGTAGAAGAACTGCAGGGCAAAGGGAGTGGCTACTGTGGGGGGAAGCTTGGCGGAGGAACACAGGGGAGCAGCTCCCAGGGATGTCCGGGTGGCTGCTGCGAGGGGCGGCTCCTGTTTTCAGGCTCTGGTGCAGACAGGGGCCTCCACCCACCCGTGCCTCTCTGAGGGGGCCCAGCAAAAAACCCATCTTGGGCGAAATCCCTTGCCTTCACCCACCCAAAACAAGGAGAGGCAAAGCCTTCCCTGGTCTTTCTGTCCTGCCTGGTGATTGTAAGCACCCTGGGGCTGAGGACTGCTGCAAAACTGGGTCTCATGAGGTGGAGCCCTTTGCCTGCCAAGAATGCTGTTTGTTCCATTGATTGGCCACCCGATTCCTAAACAACTGAAGAACCAACATAGTAAAAGAAATACAGTCGACCAGAAGAACTTCCCGAGTTCCATCAGACGACATTGTTTTAATGGTGCAACTTGGGCATGCCAATTCTGTCAGATTGAACAGGGTGGGCAGGCACTATGGGAGACAGTTGAAATGTCAGCAGTGGCAGTATGGGGTGGCCCGATGCCAAATAATGCTGGGCTTGATTGTGTCCTGCCTTTTTCACAATGCTCCTTTGGAATGGTGGTGTCATGAGCACTGAGGGTGAACAGAAGGGGGCCCCTATCCAGGGGGGAAAACGCATGCGTAGTAGAGAGAATTTGAGCTGTCATTCAAAGAGACACAGAACAGACCCGCCTTGACTTTGGGGGGTTATCTGTATGGGTTTTCTCATGCTTCTTCAGTTTGGTAGGATTTTCTGTCTACTGTAGCAGTAATAAAACACTAGGGACTTATTCCTCGTCTCGGCGTGGTTCCTGCTTGTCAGGACAGGTGGGCCAAGAACTCTCAGGAAGGATGAAACAGAGGGTGCCTCTAAATTATTGGGGGTAAGCAGTAACAGGGCCAGATTATGCCACAGAGAGCTCCCAAAGGCCACCTACATTTGCCTCTAGCTAGAGACCTCCTTGGGGCCAGGAGTCACGGGCTGGTATTGGTAACCTATGGCTATAGATATTCCCATGGCTCTCCAGGAAAGGGGAATACTTGGATTTTGCCTCAGCATATTTCCAGCTCAGTTGTTGCACTTTTGCCTGCTCCACACCCAAAAGCCACGGCTCTCTGGCTTTTTCAGGAATGTCATTGACTCCCCTCAATGGCAGCCTTCTTCCTCACCTTCAGCAGTTCCTCCAGGCACTTCTGTGGCTACGTCCAGCAGCGGGGAGTGCCATCCCCTTCTCTCCTTCCCCTTCCCGTGGAACACGGCAACCAGTGAGTGGAAGGGGAGGCCAGGGCATCACTCTGTGCAGTGCCCAGCAGGGACCCAGACGTCACCTTGATCAGATGAAAGCATATCAGAGAAGCTGCGTGGGGGCTCAAGCCCCGGCAAGTCAATACACCCCACTTTTGAAACCGAGTAGGAAAGCGCCATCACAGGCTGCCTCCGTGCCAGGACAAGCAGGGAGCGGAGAACGACACCACCCATTCCAGGCCTCTCAGTAGGGTGCCAAGACACTGCTTGTCTTAGGACCCACAGAAAAGCCCACATAAAGATGCCCCTCCCAGCATCTGGGCCCTTGCCTGAGAGCCCCCCCTCCTGCTTCAGGATGGGAGGACATGCCAGCTGCACTCCTCTCCTCTGACCCACCTTAGCAGCAATCGTAGAGGCAGAGCGGTGTTCTGCCTGCCAATCTGCTCATGCCCAGGTGAGGAGGGAGGAAAAAGTACGAGTGACAGGGACTTCCCCATTGGTTCTGCCCAGGCATCCTCCACCTGGACTGGATTTATAGCCACTGTCCGCTTCTCTGCCGAGTCCCCTCATCCAGCCTCTGCTGTCCATCTGACAGGATTCAGCTTTGGAAAATATGTCCCTGTGAAGGACCTCCGCAGTGTTTCTTGCCATGCAAGCAAGCAATTTATCCAAGCAATGTCCCCTTTAATCCTGGTCACCTCTCTTGCAGCTGGCCTGTCTCTGGTTAATATTAAAAAAGTTCTTCTGCTGTCTTAATCTCATACTATTTTTTTTACTGTCCCCACTTCGATACTGATCTTTGTTTTACCTGGCCTGAGTTTGTATCTTTGGGCCCCTCTGATTAAACAAAAATACTATCATTTAAGTAGAACCAAGAGGAATTAGGGCTGAATTGGTTACTGAGAGAGGATGGATGTCTTGCAAGGGGTCCTGCTCTCTGGAGGTTGCGAACAAGCTGTTTGCCCACGCTTTCTCCAAGAAAGCAGGTAGGCATCAAATGCAAGGAAGCCCCTCCTGTGCTTCTTAGGGCAGGCCTTCTGCAAAGGACAGAAGCAGGCATAGACAGGAAAGGGCAAGACTTTTATTATCGATAAATGGCACAGCAGATCCTCAAAAGCCAGAGCAGCCAGCAGTTCAGCCATTATGACCCTGCTTTGCATCTCTGATGCCGATGTTGGAGGGGTGGACTCCCATGGGAAGCAACAATTAAGGAAAGCAGAGAAGCTGGAGGCTTGCCAGAAAAATTCCAGTGTCAGAATTCAGGAAGAGGGAATTAGGACAGCCAGACTGCCAAGGTCTCACAGTGCACGCACGCCAGCCTGCTGGGCACTGCAATGGCTTCTTTGGGACCAGTGGCTGGTTGGTCTCCTGCTCAATTACCTAACTAGGAAACCTCCACTAGGCCTCTGAGGGGCCCATTCCTTTCTCTTCACGCAAAATGGATGAAATCAAATTCTCGCTTCATCCTCAAAGTGACTTCCAGTGTGGCCTGTTCAGACAGAAAACAGGCTTTCCCTCTGGTGATGTCCACTGGATGAGGTAGGTGCAAGAGGAGCCTCCTGGAAAACAGACCATTCCAAGCTGCAACTGAGGGATGCACGAAAAGGGGGAGGCGGCTACATCGCAAATTATGCTTCCCCCCCCCCCCAGCACTTGCAGTAAGTTGGCAGGAAGGTAAAAACCAGAAGAAATGGGGAGATCCGAGAGAAACAAAGGATAGGGAGGCATACCAAAGCTCAGAAACCTTCCCAGTAAGAAAAGCCTATGGCCACTGCTCCCTAAGTCTGATGCATGTAAAGGCTGCAAACCTTCTCTGATAGCAGTGAGCCTCCAGCCAACCTACTACGCATCGAGCGAAGGCAACAATCTACTCATATCTGCTCTGAAGCACTGCACAGGGGCCTTACAGCCAGGATGTTTCAATCATTAACAGAGTGTCATTTTATAAAGGCAATGTAAGAATAATCTCACAAAAATAAATTCTTCAACTTACTTCTGGGGACTCCGAAAATCAAGGAGCTTTTCCTGGATATCAAGGGAAATGTCTGAAGATTTTGTGTCTGGCAGTTTAATCTTAATCTGAAATGAGAAAAAAGAAAGTGGAGAAGAGAGGTTAATGACCTTAAACGAATGCCTGGTATAGCCAGGCTTATTTTCAGTAGGAAGGGGTGTGTGTATTGTGTGGGCAAGATCTGTTATGTTGTTGCTTCTCTATCTCAAACAAGGTTGCAAACACAGAGGTTCTGGAATCATCGCACAACCCTCTCTCTGTCAAAAGTTGGGGGCACCTTTTGACAAGGAAAAGGGAGGCTTACGGATAGCCTCCTATCTTACATTCCTGCACAGCAATTCAGGCTGCAGTGGAAAGGGTCATCCCAGACTTCAAAATGCAACACACACAGAGAAAGGGCAGCTACCAAACTTGTGAAATTCACAACCCTAATAATGCCACGTAGCCAAAAGGAGCAGCCCAGAGAAACTTATTGCCAAGAGCAAGAGCTGCTTCTTACCAGCATGTCCTCACAGCAGGCGGTTGAGGGGTCCTTTCTGCTCATGCCTAGGAACAGGTCCTCCGCCCCCACTTGCTGCTTGAACAGAATCTCGTATCTGTAAAAAAAACTGTGGGTCAGGCAGCTGGGGTTTCAAAGGATGCTCAGCTACATCTTCAGAGAACATCCTTTCTCAGGTCCTCTACAGCAGTTGATGTCTCTTCCTCACTGAAAGAAACATCCCCTTTATCCTCCATCACACAGCAACTCCCAAACCAATGGGAAAACCTGGTGTTGGCTTTCCTGGAAGCGGGCTGCGGGGCTAGCATTCATCAGCCGGCAAAACACCGAGGACTAGCTGGGTCTGCCTCACGCCCCCACCCCAGGGCCCTGGGCAACAGGGACTGTTCTCACTCAGGACCCACAGAGTTCTTGCTCCTATCAGCTCGGTTTGCTTCCCCACATTCAGGAGGGCTACAAACGAGGATTTCCTCCTGAGCGCTCAGCAGACGGTGGGAGGCTTCTGGGGGGCAGACGAGGGGGCTCCGACCAGCCTGCGGGCCTGCTGCGCTTCGCAGGACGGCCGCTTCTCCCACCGCAGCGCGGAGACAGGCCGCAGCGCGGCCCGGCAGCCCGGGTGGGGGGCGCCGATGGGAGGGGTCCCCGACGACGTACTCAGGCTGCTCCCGGGGGTCCCTGGAGTCGTCGCACTCGGACCCTTCGGGCACCTCCTCGGCGGTCCAGATGGCCTTGCCTTCCACAGGCGTCGGCGGTGGGGCAGCTGCGGGAAAAGGCGGGTCCCTGAGCGGCACAGCCTCCCGGCGCCCCCCGACCCCGAGGACCGCGGCTCCCGAGAGGCCACGGGTAGGGCGCCTGGGCGGGCTGAGGACAGACGGGCCCCTCCCGCCCTCGCCGACTCACCCGCGGCGCCGCCCGACCTGGGGGGCCCGATAGTCCCCGGCCCCGCGCGGCAGCTCGCGGGGCCCTGCGCCTGCGGAGAGAAGGGGGCGGTCAGGCAGGCAGACAGACGGGCGTCCCCCCCGCCCTGCCACGGCGCCCGGCCCCGGCCCTCACCGCATCGTCGTCGTCGTCCCCCGGCGCGGAGCAGAGGAGCTCGGCCAGCGCCAGCAGCGAGTCGTCAGGGAGGGGAGCTGACGCCATGGCCCTCTCTGTCCACCGCGTCCCGCGTTCCCCGGGCAACAGAGGGGGCTTCCGGGACCTCCCTTTCCGGCGCGCGGCCTGTGGCGTCATCGGAGCGCGCGGCGGCGGGGCTGCTCGACCGGGGATCGCGCCATGAGTCAGTTCGGCTTTGGCGCGGCCGGAGGGGGTTTCAGCTTCGGGACGCCGAAGACGGCGGCCGGCGGCGGCGGCGGCAGCACCAGCAGTAGTAGCAGCGCGGCCCCCGCGGGCTTCTCCTTCTCCTCGGCCATCTCGGCCGCGGGAGGGGGCGGCGGCGGCGGCGGCGGGAGCTCCTTCGGCTTCGGCTCTCCCGCCCCGAACGCCGGGAGCGCCCAGCCCGCAGCCGGGCTGTTCTCCTTCGCGACGCCTGCGACCTCCACGCAGGCCTCCGGATTCAGCTTCGGGATGCCCCCCGCCTCGTCCGCGGCGGCGGCGGCGGCTCCTCCTCCCGCAGGGGGCGTTTTCGCGCTGGGGTGAGGCGGGCCCCTGGGCGGGCTTGGGGGTGGCGGCCTCGCGCGGATCCGCGTTTCCCGGCCGCCTGCGGAGCCAGCGAAGCGGAGGGGGACCAGGCCCGGCGCCGCCACGAGGGGGCTGCCCCGCCCGCGGACCGCCAACGCCGCCTTCCTTTCTCTCTCCTCGGCAGGGGCAACACACCCAAGCTGAGCCTGGGGGGCTCCGGCACGACGCCGGCTCCTGCCGTGGCCGGAGGCTTCGGACTGGCCGCCTCCGCGGCGAACAGCAGTGTGCCGGGCAGCCAGGCGGGGGCGCCTGCGGGGTTCATGTTCGGCTCGGCCACGACGACGTCGCAGCCTGCCGCCGCCGGAGGGTTTAGCTTTGGAGGGGCGGCCCAGACGGGAGCCCCGAACTTCAGCCTTGGCTCGCTGGGGAGCGCGGCGTTGCCAGCCGTGTCTACCGGGCTGACGTTCGGAGTTGCTCCAGCCTCCACTGGCGCCGCTGCAACCACAGCAGCTGCAACGCAGGCATCCACAGCTTTCAGCCTCGGGACCCCATCAGCCGGTGAGAGAGTGACGCAGGGGGAGCCCTTTAGGGGGATGAGCCTTTTAGCGGCCGGCGTGAGGGCCTTGTGCCTGTGGCAGGATTAGGGGGAGAGTGTTTCTGCCCGCGTTTCTGATTGCGTCTTGGTGCCATAGGAAAGGGAGGGGCCCAGTGGAGGCGTCAGAGCTGATGAGGTGGGGGTCGGCCATGTTTTCTTGAAGGGGTCCCTTTGACCAAGAATGAAGCAGCAGCAGCGTGTGGCATAGAAGCTCTCCTCCCAAAACCGTGCAGACGCATTGAGGAGACAGAGAGCCAATGGGCCCCTTTGCTTCCTGCCCTTAATTCTTGTTTCAGGTTCAGGCTTTGGATTATTGGCCCCGGCAGCTGCCGCTTCTACCACCGCCACGGGGACCCCGAGCCAGGGGCCAGCCTTGTCCTTCAGTGCTAAACTTGGAGGTGTGTTACTGTGCAAGGCTCCCAGGGAGGGAGGGGACGAAAACGTCCTCTGTGCTGGGGCTTCTGCTCATCTTGCTGATCCAGCTGCTGCCACTGTTTGCTATTGCTTTTTCAGAACATCCTGGCAAGATACTCTTTCCTGTCCCTTAACCCCTTTCAGCATCGTAGCCTCCGTTTGGCTCACCTGTCCTTTCCATGATCTTACCTGCTATAGTCTGTTTTTGTTTTTTCTGTTTCATAGAATCACAGGGCTGGAAGGGACCTTGGAGGTCTTCTAGTCCAGCCCCCTGCCCAGTGCAGGAATCCTCACATCATTCCAGGCAAATGGCTGTTTGGTTTTTTCTTGAAAACCTCCACTGATGGAGCCCCCTCTTACCCTCCAGGGTCTATGGAGAATAAATCCACACCCTCTGCCCTGGGACAGACTTTCAAGGATTGGAAGGCAGTTATCCTGTTTCCCCTTAGCTTTCTCTTCTTTAGGGCCTTTTCTAAACATTTTTTTTCTATGCTAAACATACCGAGTTCTTTAAGCTGGGATCTACTTGGGATTTCGCCTCCAAGCCTTTTACCGTCTTTGTTGCATTTCTCTGGGCTCCTTCCAGTTCCTCAGCATCTTGTATTTTGGTGACCAGAACTGAACAGAAAACTATTTCAGGTGTGGTCTGACCAGCGCAGCAGAGAGTGGTACTATCGCTTCCTGTATTCTTTTCCTGGAATAATTTCTTTGGCAACGTTTTTCCCGAAAAATCTATTTTTTTCTTATGTGCATTTTTACAATAGTTCTTCTTTAATTTCTCAATTGCAGCAGCTCTTTTATAAGCCTTGTTTTTTTCTTGTGTCATACATCAAAGGATTTGGAATCTTGTATGATGGCACTGAAGTAGTTCAGCAGCAGTAGCAGCAGCAGCAGCACCAGATTCCCTTGAAACAGCTGAAAAGGAGGTGCTGCAAGGATTTCTGCTTGTGTTTGATTTATTGGTAGAATTATGCTCTCTTTGTGCCAAGTTTCTAGATAGAGATATGGAAGGAAATGGGGTTTGGCCTTAAGATACACAGAAAATTGTGCTTGTCTAGAAGAGGTTCGGCTTGTTCTCACCAAGAGAGCACTGAAACCTCAGCATGTGTCCCCTGCCTGTTCCCCACCCCCAGGTACAACCGCCACCTCTATGGCAGCTGCTACTACGACTTCAGCTTCCCTCCTCGGCCTGTCAGGGCCCACGCTGTTTGCATCTGTGGCGGGCTCCTCAGCTCCAGCTGCCTGTACTGCCACTAGCCTTTCATGTAAGTTTGCGGCAGAGGCACAGCCAGCCGGAGGGGGTCCCTTTACGGCTTCCTCTTGACTGAGAGTGCAGGGTTGTTAGAGGTGTGGGTTTGGGTAATTTGACCTCCCTGCAGGTCAGGATTTTGCATACTTTGCCTGTCTTTGTCTGACATCTATAATTCAGCTTTTTTTGAAGTCCTTGGTCACTTAGGGATGCTTGTCACTTTCTTCCGCAGTGGGTACCCCCTCAACAGGGGCAGCCCCCATTGGAACATTGGGATTTGGCTCAAAAATGCCTGGAGTGACAGCAGTGACCGCTGCCCCACCAACAGCTGGTGAGGATTGGAAGGAGGAATGGACGAGGGGAAGAGGCGGCCATTTGTACCCAGAGACTCTTTACAGAGGTCATTCCGGCAGGTTTGGCTGTCTGGTTTGCCCTCCTGCGCAGGCATCCGTGCACATATCCACGGCTTCCTTTCCCAAAGTAAATTGTTGAGTCGGTTTACAAAAAGAAATAGGGAAACCTATTTCATGCACTAAGCCAGGATTAGGATGAGACCATCCGGCATGAAAATAAAATAAAAGAACTGCTGCTGCAGATGCGGTGCAGAAACAGTCCCAGCACCTTACCCCAAAGGAGAGGCAGGTGCCAAATCCAGGGGTCGCAGAGCAAAGCCTTTCCTTCTGGCCGGTCAGGTGCTTCGGAGGCACAGGGCATGGTTCCTGGGTTGGGGGCCCACATCAGGCAGATCAAGAACGGGGAACCTGTCCTTCAGATGTCCTGGGACCACAGTGGCTTTTAGGCTTGGTGGTGGGAATCAGCTGTTTGTGTTGCCCCTGGATGGAGACACACCCTGCTGCTTCTCACTATGGAGCGCCCACTTTGGGAGCAGTGCACCCTGTCCTCTGTGTCTGCCACAGCTTGATTCCAGGTGGCTTTCTCTCCAGGGACTGCCTCCGTGCCTGGTGCGGGATTCACCTTGAACCTGAAGCCCCTTGCCACAACAAACACGGCTGCTTCCACCTCCGCTGCAGCCACCACAGCTGTCACGTAAGCTCCACATGCATGTGTGGAGGGGCCTCTTGCACGTAACGGGGTTTGAAAGTGCAGTGTGGAGATATCGGGTGGGGAGTGCCAGGCCGCCCGCTGTCCCTGGCATTTCTGTTCTGCGGGCAGAATGACAGTGGGCCAGGCTCCCCTTTTGCCTCTTCTGCCTAGGGCTCCCCCCGTGATGACCTATGCCCAGCTGGAAAGCCTGATTAACAAGTGGAGCCTGGAGCTGGAGGACCAGGAGAAGCACTTCCTTCAGCAGGCCACCCAGGTCAACGCCTGGGACAGGACGCTGGTGGAAAACGGGGAGAAGGTACGGGGCTGCTTGGCCGTCACGCACAGAAGGGAGGACATGGCTGTGTCTTTGGGAATAAAGCGTGTGAGCTTTTTGGTCAAGCCCCAGTGCTGGCCCAGCAAGCCGCCTCCCTCTCTCTTTCTCTCTCGCAGATCACAGCCTTGCATAGAGAAGTGGAGAAAGTGAAGCTGGATCAAAAGAGGTGAGGGACTGGGGTGGGCATGAAGAAAAGGCCCTAGAGAGGTTAGAGTTGGCTTTGCTTTCCCTGCTGCTCAGGAGCGAAGGGGAAGGCTGTCCCTTCTGGCTGCTTCTGTGTCTCCATTCCTCCTGCGCTGTGCTGCCCTGTGCCCAGCCTCTGTTCCCGGGTGGCTTTTTAGGAGAAAGAGAAATTATGCCATCTGAAAGAGGCTGAGCAATAGTGTTTTTGGCCCCGTGAAGTTCTTTTTTGTCAACCCCCTGTGCAGCGGGCAAGATTTCCCACCTGTCAAGGAGGCCAGCTTTGCCTGGCACTGACCATTGATCTGGTGAGTCCCTTGGGTGGTGGAGAAGCAAGTGTTCCCTGTTGCTTGCTCTTGGCATCAGATGGCAGCAAGGGCCATGCAGCAGTGCCCTACTTCTGGCCTGCAAATTCTTTCAGGGGTATCAGAACCCTGAGTCAGCAGGCAGCCTCCGTGTGGGTGTGCAAGTGTGCACACGCTTGTTAATGGCGCTGTTCCTGGGAATTCTGATCTGCCTTTGTTCCTCTTCTGTTAGTCTTTGGCTTGACAGACTAGGAAGTGCCGGGCATCTCTTTCTGCTCAGCTGCCACCACTGTCCCTTCCCGGGCGGCTCTCTAGCGTCCTGTTCCTTTCCTTCCTTCCCTCCCTCATAGACTGGACCAAGAGCTGGACTTCATTCTGTCTCAGCAAAAGGAGCTGGAAGACTTGTTGATCCCACTGGAGGAATCTGTGAAGGAGCAGAGTGGGACAATCTACTTGCAGCATGCGGATGAGGAGCGAGAAAAGACGTGAGTAGTTTGGGCCTAGAGCCGCCCTGAAGGTGCGTGGCCTTGTTCCTCCCGGAGGGCCACTTGGCTGGCTTTGTGCTCTTCTTACGAGAGCCCTTGCTTGGTCTTCTCAGAGCATAACACTGCGCATTTGTGGTGTGCACACAGTGGTGGGAATGTTTGAGGCTGCAGAGAAGGTGTTTTTGTCCCCATCTGTTTAAGGGAGGGTACCAAGCTTAAGTCCAGGGACTGGACTTAGTAGATAGGGTCCTGGAAGAACTATGGACAGAAGTTCGCCACATTGTTCAGGAGGCGGCAACAAAATACATCCCAAAGAAAGAGAAAACCAAGAAGGCAAA
Source organism: Candoia aspera (assembly GCF_035149785.1). Classification (NCBI taxonomy): domain Eukaryota; kingdom Metazoa; phylum Chordata; class Lepidosauria; order Squamata; family Candoiidae; genus Candoia; species Candoia aspera. The sequence continues at coordinate 202,542 of NC_086164.1, read as the reverse complement.
ATGGCTGTCTGCTGAGACACTAGAAGTAGCCCAAGAAAGAAGGAAAGCAAAAGGCAACAGTGATAGGGGGAGATATGCCCAATTAAATGCAAAATTCCAGGGGTTAGCCAGAAGAGATAAGGAATTATTTTTAAACAAGCAATGCGCGGAAGTGGAAGAAGACAATAGAATAGGAAGGACAAGAGACCTCTTCCAGAAAATTAGAAACATTGGAGGTAAATTCCAGGCAAAAATGGGTATGATCAAAAACAACGATGGCAAGGACCTAACAGAAGAAGAAGAGATCAAGAAAAGGTGGCAAGAATATACAGAAGACCTGTATAGGAAGGATAACAATATCGGGGATAGCTTTGATGGCGTGGTCAGTGAGCTAGAGCCAGACATCCTGAAGAGTGAGGTTGAGTGGGCCTTAAGAAGCATTGCTAATAACAAGGCAGCAGGAGACGATGGCATCCCAGCTGAACTGTTCAAAATCTTGCAAGATGATGCTGTCAAGGTAATGCATGCTATATGCCAGCAAATTTGGAAAAGACAAGAATGGCCATCAGATTGGAAAAAATCCACTTATATCCCCATACCAAAAAAGGGAAACACGAAAGCATGTTCAAACTATCGAACAGTGGCACTCATTTCACATGCCAGTAAGGTAATGCTCAAGATCCTGCAAGGTAGACTTCAGCAGTTCATGGAGCAAGAATTGCCAGATGTACAAGCTGGGTTTAGAAAAGGCAGAGGAACTAGGGACCAAATTGCCAATATCTGCTGGATAATGGAAAAAGCCAGGGAGTTTCAGAAAAACATCTATTTCTGTTTTATTGACTATTCTAAAGCCTTTGACTGTGTGGACCATAACAAATTGTGGCAAGTTCTTAGTGGTATGGGGATACCAAGTCATCTTGTCTGCCTCCTGAAGAATCTGTATAACGACCAAGTAGCAACAGTAAGAACAGACCACGGAACAACGGACTGGTTTAAGATTGGGAAAGGAGTACGGCAGGGCTGTATACTCTCACCCTACCTATTCAACTTGTATGCAGAACACATCATGCGACAAGCTGGGCTTGAGGAATCCAAGGCTGGAGTTAAAATCTCTGGAAGAAACATTAACAATCTCAGATATGCAGATGATACCACTTTGATGGCTGAAAGCGAAGAGGAACTGAGGAGCCTTATGATGAAGGTGAAAGAAGAAAGTGCAAAAGCTGGCTTGCAGCTAAACCTCAAAAAAACCAAGATTATGGCAACCAGCTTGATTGATAACTGGCAAATAGAGGGAGAAAATGTAGAAGCAGTGAAAGACTTTGTATTCCTAGGTGCAAAGATTACTGCAGATGCTGACTGCAGTCAGGAAATCAGAAGACGCTTAATCCTTGGGAGAAGAGCAATGACAAATCTCGATAAAATAGTTAAGAGCAGAGACATCACACTGACAACAAAGGCCCGCATAGTTAAAGCAATGGTGTTCCCTGTAGTAACATATGGCTGCGAGAGCTTGACCATAAGGAAGGCTGAGCGAAGGAAGATCGATGCTTTTGAACTGTGGTGTTGGAGGAAAATTCTGAGAGTGCCTTGGATTGCAAGAAGATCCAACCAGTCCATCCTCCAGGAAATCAAGCCAGACTGCTCACTTGAGGGAATGATATTAAAGGCAAAACTGAAATACTTTGGCCACATAATGAGAAGACAGGACAGCCTGGAGAAGATGCTGATGCTAGGGAGAGTGGAAGGCAAAAGGAAGAGGGGCTGACCAAGGGCAAGATGGATGGATGATATTCTAGAGGTGACGGACTCGTCCCTGGGGAAGCTGGGGGTGTTGACGACCGACAGGAAGCTCTGGCGTGGGCTGGTCCATGAAGTCACGAAGGGTCGGAAGCGACTAAACGAATAAACAACAAACCAAGCTTATATTGGCAGCCACCATACCTCCTATGGCCAAGGGCATCTTTGCTCAAGGCCTTTGGTTGGGTGTCACGGTCCCTGTTGGCTGGAACGTCCAGCTGGATCTCTTCTTACTATCCCTCAGATACACACACATCCCATTCTGGGGGAGATAGTGAAATTAGAGGCATGGTTACACAGCTCTTTGCCTCCACGTGTCCTGTCGAGGCCCAAAATAACAGGCCTCTCCTAACCTGCTTTTGTGCCCTGTGCTGCAGATATAAGCTGGCAGAGAACATTGATGCCCAGCTGAAGCGCATGGCCCAAGACTTGAAAGATATCATTGAGCACCTGAATACCTCTGGGGGCCCTGCGGACAATAGTGACCCTGTGAGTACTGGCGCTGTGTGGTGGTGGCAGGCAGGGGCTGAGGGCTGTGCCTTGGTTTTCCTCCCCTTCCCTCAAGGCAGCTTCAGTTCGTCCTTCCATCTGTCCAAGGCTGCCTAGAGAAGGGAGGGTGGCGATGCAGCAAAGCCCCCTTGCTGAGGAATCTCATCTAAATGGGCAGGAAGGGCCTCCTGTCCTCGAGTTTGCACAGAACTTTGTCGCTAGAACTTATTTTTCCCCCCCTCCCAGCTTCAGCAGATCTGCAAAATTCTGAATGCGCACATGGACTCTTTGCAGTGGATCGATCAGAACTCAGGTATTTGGTTCTGAGTTCCTAGTGAGTGGCAGCCCCTTTCTTGATAGTCAGGTGCAGCCTCATGGCCCTGGAGGTGTTTGAGTCCAGGACTACCCCCCTCCCCCACTGTCTCTTCAGTCTCATTTGGCAGCTGTGCCTTTCTGGTCTTGATCCCTTACCTCTCGAGCTGCCCATCTTTCTGCCTAGTGCTGCCCCAGAGCTAACAGGAGAGGGGCATTTTTAGTCAGTTCCCCTCCTTTCTGCCCCTGGGGCTGTCAGAGCAAGCTTGTATCCGCAGGGCAGCTGTACCTGCGGGCCAGCTACCATTCAAGCTCCGTCTGTCCACAGCGCTGCTGCAGAGGAAAGTGGAGGAGATGACAAAGGTCTGCGAGAGCCGGCGGAAGGAGCAGGAGCGCAGCTTCCGCATCACCTTCGACTGAGCGGCCGCCCCCCCCCCCGCTTCTTTTTGTACCCTGCAATAAAGTGCTTTCTGCCAGCCGTGTGTCCTCGCTGCGCGTTCGGCGGCGGACCGCCAGGGGGCCTCGTGGGGCGTGGAGTTGGGGCGGGCTCTGGGCGGACGCCTGGCCAATGGGGGAATCCCGGCAGCCCCCGCGGCACGCCGGGAGCCGGAGCCGGTGCCGCCGCGATGAGGAGGTGAGCTGGGCGCCGGCCGGGGGTGCGGGGGCTGGGGCGGCCTGGCTTGGCCGGCCTGGGGACCCACCGCTGGCGCCTCGCCGCCTCCGCAGGTGCGGCGTCCGCGGCGGGGAGGAGGCGGCAGTGGAGGAGCTGGAGACCGAGGGCGAGAGGCAGCTGAAGTTGCTGCTGCGCCACCAGCTGGACACGTCGGCGTCGCTCGAGCAGTGAGTGGCCGCGGGGCGCCGGGAGCGGCTCGCCCAGGACCCCGCGCTAAGGCCTAAGAGCTGGGTGCCCGCCGGGGGGCGAACTCGTGGGGCCGACTAGAGGGCCTCGGGTGTAGAGGATCTCGGGTGCCTCGCGTGGAAGGCTCGGAGGGTAAGGCGGCTCCTCATGCAGGTGCGTGGCCAAGCGCCACCGCTTCGCGCCGGCGACCGTGTACCGGCCCTTCGGGGAGGAAGCTGCCGGGGCCCGCACCTTGCCCGAGTTCCGCGCCCTGCAGGAGAGCTGTGGGGAGGCAGCCTCTCTCCAGGAGCTGGGCCTCTCCGACGCCGAGATCCGCCTCTGGAAGAACCAGGCCCAGAAGGTAGTTGGCCGCGGGGGGGCTGGGCTGGGGCGCACCCGGCAGGGGGCTGCGGGGGCGCCGGGGGCCCGCCGGGTGAGGGCGCCGAAGCAACGAGGCTCTGCCGGGGTCCTTCGGTTCGGAGACCGCCCGAGCGCCGCGCTTCTTCAGGCCTGGGTGCTCGGCGGCTCTCCGAGTCGGGTCGGCCTCCTCCCGTCCTTAGCGCAGCGGCGCTTTTGGTCTAGCCGCGTGGCCATCGTGGTGGACGTTTCTCGCCTCCGAAGGGCGAGCCTTTCTTCCGCCTCTCGGCGCACGTTCTTGCTTCCAGCAGCAACAGCTGGCTGCGTACTCCAGGTGGTCCCTCCACCCGCCCCCTTGTCTTTTTAAGGAGTCTCTTGCTCCTTGGGAAGCAGAGACATCTGTGGAAGGCAGCCTCCAGATCCCCATGCTTGGGGAGCGAAAGAGGGGGGCCTCGCCTACTGCTGTTGCTTGCTCACTTTAGGATGCAGGGCTTGGGGCAGCGCCTGAAGCCACCCAGGACAGGATCCAAGCCATCCAGGAAAAGATTGCGGAACGCCAGCGCATCCTCTCCCTGCCACAGCACTTTGCGGGCAGCAAGCCGCTCAGCAGGCGCGAGATGGAGATCGAGAATGCACTCTTCCAGGGAACAGACCGCCATTCCTTCCTGCGGATGTTGTACCGCCAAGGTGGGGTTTCCATCTGGGCTGAGGACTGCCCTAGATTGCAAGGGGTTTGTTCCTCTGTTTTCAAGCTGACTGGCCAGGAACCATCTTTGCCTTTCCTTGTGGTTCAGATGAGGCCTGGCCAAAGGTTGCACCGGAGACGGGCCCAATGGCTCAGCTGGATGTGGTTTATCGGGAGCTCCTGAGCAAACCACTTCCAGGCCAGAGGCTGCCAGAACTGCTCTGGCCTTCCCAGAAGGCGCCTGAATCGTCTTGCCCTGCACCCCCTGCCAGCCCCACAGCAGCTCCGGGCGCCCCAGGGCCTATTGTGGTGACAGAGCCTGTCGCGTGTGTGCCAGAAGAGGAGATTCTCCGGAGCCGCCTTTCCAAGGAAGAAATCTGCAGCATCCCTAGGTTTTCCTCTTACAGCCCAGGGGAGCCAAGCAAGGTAGCCCCCATTGCTCGGCTGGGCTTGGGGGCCTTTGCTCTTCTCTGGGAGCTTCTGGGTGCCTTGCCTGTCATGTCGTGTTGTGCTGCTTGGCTTGGAGACCAGGCCACTGACAGGTTTCCCCACAGATTGGATGGCACTGATGGAATGGAGAGGGTTTGGTTCTTCTGTGGGCACAGAGCCAGGCAAAGGGGGATGAGATCCATTGTGCCCCCTCACCCCCCCGATTGTCCGGGATGATGCGGCTGCACATCCAGCAAGGCCTGGGGGAACCTGCAGGGGCAGAAGAATATAATGGCCCTCAGCCGGGATAGCCTTGTGTGGAGAAAGGAGGAGCTTTCCTGGAGGCTGCCTTGTCCTGCTTCCTTGTTTGCAGGCAGGCACCACAAACAGCTCTTGTTTTGGGGGGGTGGCAGGGGCCACAGCCAGACACCCAGGCTGCTCTTTTTCCCATGTGGGGGCAGGTGCTCTACTTGAAAAATCTGAGCCGCCACACCACGGTGAGGGACCTGCTGCCCTTGTTCTCGCGCTTCCAAGAGCAGGACGGTCCCCCCCTTCATTTCCGCCTGCTGAGCGGGCGCATGAGAGGCCAGGCCTTCCTCACCTTTCCCAGTAAGTAGCTGGGCAAGGCCTCCCAGGTGCCTGGAGCCTCTGCGGGAGGCAGAGGGTGGGGCTGACTGTGCTGGGGTCCCTCCTCCCTCTCCCAACCCTCTTCCTGGATCGCCCGCAGGTGTATTGCAGGCTCAGGAAGCCCTGGAGCTGCTCAACGGGTTCTTCCTGCTGGGGAAGCCACTTGTCATCGAGTTTGGGCGGAGCAGAACACCGTCTCCTGGCCCGGGCTCCAGTCCTGCCCCGGGCCCTGGGATCCACTCTGCGCCAGGGGAGGCTGGTAGCTGGTTGGACAAGTCACGGATCAACAGGGTAGCTTGTTCTGCGGAAGGTGGGGATTGAGTCCCCAGAAGGACCCATTGCCACCGGGGCAAATGCATGGCACTGTTGCTTCTGCGTGCAGAGGGGGACTGCCTGCCTGCAGGGAGCAGGAAAGAAAAGCCGTTCTGTCAGACTGTGGGAGCTGCCGTTTTTCTCTGGAAGCTGGCTACACAGCACAGCAACGTATTTTCTAAAAATGAAGCTTCTCTATTTCCCCCCTGCCCCCCCCCGAACTCTTCTATCGCAGGAAACCAGGATTTTGTTAAGGCAGTAGTTAGCAAGAAGCTTTGTTGCCCTTTCCTCAATTTATTCACATAAAATTTGTGGATGCTAATTGGCTCTGGCTCCTTTGTTCGGACTCCTCCTTTCCCACTGGTGCTTCAATGCATTCTGGGCAGCGTGTTCAGTCGGCGTGAGCAAGTGTTCCTGGGGGGGGGGGGGCTTGCTCCGCGTTCGCCGAGGCAGCCTTTCTCTTCTAGGGGCCGGGATAAATCCCTTCCTTCAGCCTGTTTCGAGCAGCTGAAGAGCCATCAGATGGGCTCTTCTGCAATGCAGTTAGTGCTCACTGGGAGCCAAAGGCGCTTTGTTTCAGGTAGGGCTGCTAACCATCGGCCGGGCCTCCAGAGTGCCAAATGGGTTCTTGGCCCCAGCGCTGCAAGTAGTGACCCTTGGGGAGAGGGGTGGGAACCCAAGGCTCTCTGAGAAGCAGAGCCTCCTGTTAGGGGTTGGAGCTCAGCTTCCCCCCAGTTGAGGGGGGCAGGAGGGCAGGGGCTCTAGTCACCCTTTGCAGCCTGAGTATCTCTAGAAGATCTGGTGATGACCGGGTGAAGGGGGCCTGTTAGTGGTGGGGGCAGAACTGGCAGGAAGGCCCAGGGTCTCTCCTCCCACCCACGCAGCAGGGCCAGAGGAAGGAGCCCAGCCTGCTGCCCCTTTTCTCAAGCCTGCAGCTTTGGGCTCCTTTCAAATACCATTCCCCCAGACCAGAATCTGTTCTTGGGGGAAGAACCCTGAGCTGCTTGAGGCTGCCCTCTGCCACCATCCCAGGGAAAGTCTACCAGGGAAGCCGGGGTGGTGGTGGTGGTGGCTTAGCAGCAAATCTGGCTGAAGCCGGCATGGCGGGCACTTCCACCTCTTTCTTTTCCCCACCCAGCTGGTTTGTTTTTGGGCAGCCTGCCCTGACAGAGGGACCCCTGGGCTGTCTGTCTGTGCATGCTCCTCTGAGGTAGGGGGGAGAGAAAGCGAGGGTGGTGAAAGGCAGGCAGTGTGAGCTGAGCCACTCCCTTTCCACGCACGCGTGTGCACACACACACACCCACGGGAGGACTGTTGAGAAACAGGCTCCTCTGGGTCGGGGGGGGTGGCCTGGGGAGCAGCAGTTTCAGCTGAATACGCCTCTTAGGGTCCCTACAGCGAGCTCTTGCCTGGTTGAGGGAGAGAAGCAGCAGCCATTAGTGTGCGGAGGCTCATTTAGCAGGTGCCACTCTCTGGTGGCCCTGATGTGCTCCCCTTTCTGAAGGTTCCCCCCTTGTGTGGAGTGGGGTGGTGCAGAAGCTCTCTGGCCTGCTTTCTGCAGTGTCCTCTTACAGGGGGTCTGCCACTTCCACCATCTGTGTCCTGCTCTAAATTACCTCTGTTTGCTTTCTTCTCTGGATCACAGGGATCTGGTGGTCCCACCTTGGTCAGCAAAGGAGTGCAGGGTATCCCTTTTTATTTTTGTTCTTGTTCCAGATGTGTCTGGCTCCTTGGGCGGCAGTAGGGAAGAAGTTATGGGCCCCCTGGCTGGGATTGCTCAGCAGGAAAGGCATTAAATTGAGAGCCAAGGGATAGGGAGGCCCCTTTGACCTGTCCCGCCTTGCACAGAACCTGCTGGGTGTGAATCTGCCCAGACAGCCTTCTTCACACCTGGGATTTTGTTAAGGTTGTCACGTGCTGAGTTGTTCCAAGGAGCAATCAGTCTGGCGAGGTGGGTGGGGGGAGAGGGAATGTCAAAAGTTCCTTGAACTGGGGGGCCATTTCCCCCTGCAGGGTGGGGAGCGGGAAGAACGCCTTAGTCAGCTATTACCAGGGAAATAGCTTTAATGGTTGGCAAAGGTGAATGGTGGCATGCAGTGGTGCATTAATCAACAGGTTTCTTTTTTCCAAACTCTCCTCCACGCCTTGCCTTTGTAAGCTGTCAAAGCCTGGTCCGCTGGACATGCAGCTGCTTTGAAAGGGGCTCAGCAGTGGTCCCCAACTCCTAATCTTGGGCCAGAACAAGGCGGGTGAAACTGCTTCCACAAGCCCAGCTCTTGCCTCAGTCAAAGGTGAGCTAGACCAGGGGTGCCAGCCTAGCCCCCAGAGGAGGCGGCATCGCCTATAGCTTGGCTTGCTCATTTGCCCAAGGGTGCTGAGCCTCCATCACTGGCATGGCTAGGAGAAAGGAAAAGGAACGCTGCTGTTTGTGTTTTTCATTGGAAGTTACCCCTGTCATGGCTTGCAAGTGTTACGCAGAGCTACACACCCACCCACCCCTCAATTCACAGGAAAAAGGCATGAAGATTTTCCCTTGTGCTGAACGTCTCTTGGCTCCAAATTCGGTCATGACATGTCACCATTCAGGGACACCCGTGTGCCTGGGCCATATCCATGGATGTTTCACAATTTTCTAGATGACTGCCCTGAAGCCTTGCAAGGGGAGGTGGCCAGTGCTGGCCCCCCAACCTGGGGGTGGCCTGGGCTTGCACCTTCAAAGCAGCACATTTAGGGTTAGGGTTAGAGCTCCTAGGCTGCTGCAGCTAGAAAGGGCCTGGCTAGTACACCATTCTGCCCCCTCCCCTGCCCCAGCCTCCTGCTGTTCTTGGTTCAGCTGTAAAGATGCCACATCCTGCTTGTACATGGCCCTGCAAGGGACAGGACCTTGCCGGGATGAGCTCCATTCCATTGCTTAGCTGCCATTCGTGTCGCCCCCCACCCCCTGGGCTCTTTAGCCAACCCTTTCTTGGACAGCCGCCTTGTCTTCAGATGCAAAGGGATTTGTTGGACCTTGATTTCTGCATACCTTGAGCTCTTCCTGAGTGGCGCTGTTAGCTCGTGTCTCACTTGCTTCGGTATGACCACTTCCTTACCCCCAGCCACACCCTCAGAAAGCACCCTCATTTCTTTACCACCTGCTCACTTCTGGGAATCCTCGCAGTGTTGCTTCATCTCCCCTTTTCCTTCAAGCAAAGCATTTGCTGGATTCCCAAGTACTCTAGTATCAGCCTCTTTGGGGGGTTTTAGTTTCTCCATGCCTCCCTCTAGGTGACTGACACTGTACGTGGGGAAACAGTGAGTCAGGCCTCCATCTTCCCTTGCCAGCTCACCTTCACATGTTGCCTTCCCTCCCATCAGCCCATCCAGCCCCACCAGTCTTCCTTCCCAAAGCATTAGCTCTTCATCTGAGAATAGATGTATTTTTAGGAGGATAATTTCACACTGAAAGCTCACACTGAACACTTTCACATCCAGTTTAGAAATCAATACTCTAGAGCATTGACTGCAGCCAGGAAATCAGAAGACGTTTAATCCTTGGGAGAAGAGCAATGAAAAATCTTGATAAAATAGTTAAGAGCAGAGACATCACACTGACAACAAAGGTCCGCATAGTCAAAGCAATGATATTCCCTGTAGTAACATATGGCTGCGAGAGCTGGACCATAAGGAAGGCTGAGCGAAGGAAGATCGATGCTTTTGAACTGTGGTGTTGGAGGAGAATCCTGAGAGTGCCTTGGACTGCAAGAAGATCAAACCAGTCCATCCTCCAGGAAATAAAGCCAGACTGCTCACTTGAGGGAACGATATTAAAGGCAAAACTGAAATCGTTTGGCCACATAATGAGAAGACAGGACACCCTGGAGAAGATGCTGATGCTGGGGAGAGTGGAGGGCAAAAGGAAGAGGGGCCGACCCAGGGCAAGATGGATAGATGATATTCTAGAGGTGACGGACTTGTCCTTGGCGGAGCCAGGGGTGGTGACGACTGACAGGAAGCTCTGGCATGGGCTGGTCCATGAAGTCACGAAGAGTCGGAAGTGACTGAACGAATAAACAACAAAAAAAAGAGCATTGCTAAATAGACCAGCAGGGACACAAACTCTGGTGCCAACGAATTGTTGACTGAGTGAGAACTGCAGCAGTTCTGGAGCAGGAGGTAGAACAACTGGTCAGCCTTGGGCACATTTTGCTGGCCACAAAACAATTCCTTGGAAAGGGCCAGAAGCATTTGGGGATCCCAATCATCTTGTTTCCATGGCATCCAGTTCAGAAGGAACCGGTCTCTCTGCTGGGGGTTATTCTTTCCCAGCGGCCCAGACACAGTTCCGCCTCCTTCCTTTGCCCTTGTGTGTCAGTGACACTGCTGAGCCCCTCTGGCGCCCAAGGAGCAGAGGGCTTCCTTGAGCCAGGAGCATTCGGGATGGGCAGGCAGGTGGAGCAGAACTTTGATCCTGGAGCAGGCATAGCAGACATTTGCTGTGGAGCCCTTTAATCTGCCAAGGCCAGCATGTACCCACCCACGGACAGCTGGCGCATGCTGGCTTCTTCAAAGCCAGGAGCTGAAACAGACACTGTGAGGCCCAAACAAGGGTTCTTGCTGGGGGCACCTGGCCATCCCGTTGGAAACTTGCCCTGGCAGGAGAGGGCAGGGGGCTCTCGACTTCTCCTGGAGGAAGCATCCAGCCTCAGTTGCCCTGGGATACATAAGCCCAGGCATTCTTGGTTCTGTTCTGTCATCAGCCTCTTGGCCTCGGCTCCAACAGCTCTGTTTTTTTTTTCTGCTCCCTTGTCAAGGACTTGCAGATTTCTCCCAGAAATGGTGCCTATTTTCCCAGAGCGCTCAGCTATGTCCTTTCTCTCCCCCTGCCCCATATCCTTAAGGCCGTTTCCCCCTCTGGGGCTATTGTGCCAGAATGTTCAAGAGTCCTATGGAACCAGGCAGGGGAGAGCAGCAGGATTTGAGAGGCACCCGAGAGACCCAGCAAGCACCTGGGATGACTGCAGATTGATCTCTGTTGCCATGAAGACTTCAGGCATTTTGTGTGGTCTTTTAGCAGGAGGAGGGTCTTCAGAGAAACGCAGCCCTGAGGGCCTTTAAGAAGCTGCAGCCAGCAGCCAGTTGACTAGTAACGCCCCTGGCAATACCAACTTGGATCAGGAAGGGATGGGGCTGGAGTGCTGGGGATAAAAGAAAGGCTGTGGAAAGAGTAAGCCCATCTATTTCTCTGCTTACCTGCTCAGTGCATCCAGGTGAGCCAGAGGACACTGCACAGGTGTTCACAAGCAGCCAGCCCCTGCTACACATAGCCAGTCTGGTGGTATGCGTTGGTCTTGGGAGACACGACGGGTGGTGGGGAGCTCCTGTCCACCACGGTCCGTGAACGGTAAGGGTGGAAAGAGGCTGCTTGTGAGTCTCGAGGTGGGCAGGAGGCACAGAGGATGGCTCCCCCAGCAAAGGAGACCAAGGAGGAGAGGATGCCCAGATACAAGGCTTCCCCAATCTCGTATTTCATGCTGTCCGGCACAACAGGGTTGTAGAAGTCCTGAAGGATTGCATGGATGTTCCATACAATGGGGATGAAATTGAGCAACCCCCCCAGGACAAAAGCCACCCCACCCAGAACAGCCACTTTGTCCTTTGCCGGGGAGCCCTGAGAGAACACCGTGCATCTCATCCCTGCAACAGAGATGACTGAGGCCAGTAAAGACACTGCAACAGACGTGGCCATCATGGCTTGGGCTACCTGCAGATCGGTGGGCAGGCTGAGCAGAGAGCTGTAGATGTCGCATTGTGTGATGCCAGTGCTCTGGGTTGCGCACTCCATCCAGAGGCCTTTGGAGAACCCGATGGCCGTGACGATGCTGGAGCCGATGTAGGAGCTGGTCCTCCAGCTGGGCAGCAGTGTGGCTACCAGGGCACCTAGCAAGCCCAGCAGCCCCAAAATGTAGCCTGCCAGCTGGAGCCCGACTGATACCATGCTTGCTCACCTCTGCCCGCCAGTGCCTCCTTGCTCTCTGTGCCCTTCCCCGTGCCGGTCAACTGGAGGTTGGAGAAAACGTTGTCTAGAAGAACTTGAAAGGAAACCATCCTGGATTAATTATTAGCTCCAGAAAAAAAGGCCAAATGCCCTTTGCCCACCCCCTTATCTGTAGAAATTACGTCCTGAAACGTAAGAGAATGATCAGTTATGATAAATAGGACAAAGGGGGAACATCTGCTTCTTTTAGCAATCACTGGTTTAAGAAAAAATTCTTAAAGGCTGCTTGATAAGAAACAGCTGCTTGGTTCTCAGAGGAAGCAGCAGCACCTAACAAATGCTGCCCCGCTTGGGGGTGGGGGTGGCACTCAGCCCCTTCCAAGGCACTTCTGGAGGACGGAAGGCTCTGTGGCTGAATTTTCTATTTCAGTTTTTATACATGGCTTTGCTATACATTTTGGACATTTGTACAGAAAAATAGAGTTAATCGATCTTGATTTTTAAAAATCCTTCGCAAAAAGAGAAGTGACAGAAGAGTGAGGAGCTCACGCCCCACAGGCGGGTGGGGGAGACTACCGCCGGCAGCCCCTGGTGGGGAGAGACGGAGAGTTTTCTTGATTAAGACACTCGGCTACGGCATTTTTTCTCTTCGGTCCAGACTGGTGGATAATTCTCCTTCCGAGGCTGTGCTTAACTGCTTCTGGCCAGCCAGACCTGAGTTCAGTTGGGGAGCAGTGAGAACGGGGGAGCTTCACCAGCTGAACCAAATTCCCTGCCGCCGCCGCCTCCTGGTGAAAAACGGGATTTTCCTTGCCAATCGCCCCACCCGTTGGAAATGGGGTTTGGCTTCCATGCTACCCTCCCACTGCAGGCCTGCCTGCACCGATTGACAGCGGGGTTGTGTGTGTGTGTGTGTCCAATTGTACTCAGAGATGTCCACATGTAATCTCCATCTTTGGTGCAAAAGCAAAATATTTCCCGCAGCTGCCAGCCCGTTGTAACTAGGAGCAGCAGAAGCAGCTTTTCTCGGTGGGAGAGGCTGAAAGGAGCCGAAGCGGCTGTTGCGGGCGGGGGTGGTGGTGGCTGGGCGAGGCGGTGTTCCCTGCGCCCCTCCAGGCCAGCCTCGGAAGGCCACTCAGGCAGGGTCTTCACACCTGGGGTGATAAGCAGCTGCCCTGCTGGCCCATTCCTTTGGCAGCGCCACTCTGGTACTCGCCCAACAGGAACTGCTCGGGGCGGGTTCTGTGACAGACAGGAGAGTAACTCAGGGCGGTACAACCGCAGCACTGGAGACAAAAGCAGGACTTTGAGGTTCTGCGCAAGGGCTGGAGCGCTAGCCCATTTTATTAGCGGACTCCCGCCGCGTCCTTCGGAAGCCCTGTATTTTATTGTAAACTGCCCAGAGTCCCCCGTTGGGGGGAGATGGGCGGTGATATAAATTTAATTAAATTTAAAAAATTAAAAAAAAATTCGCCTGTCTCCCCTGCGCGTGGGTGGCCGTCATTGGGTCAGCTGGGTGACTGTGGCCTCGAAAGCGAACGCCATCGGAGAGCTAACGCGGTTCGAGGAAGGGCAAGGAGGAGGAAGGCATTTTGCTGGCAAGGGAACTGCAGCGCTGCGACGAAGGCAGACTAGCGGAACGATAAGAAGGTGCGTCCAAAGCCAGTTCGGTTTGCGACCGAGACAATTTCTCTTAGCCTTCAGTCGCAGTAAAAGCAGGCGAAAAGGCTGGAAGAGCGGCCAAGGTTTCGGCGCAGAGGCCGGCCTGTCTGCAGGCTTCTCTCCCACTGCTTTTGAACTGGGCCGGGCTTCCCCCCGCGGGGGGAGGGGCACACTGGCTGCAATCCAACTGGCCTCCCCAGGAATATGACTGAGCGGGGCTGCACTGAGGACAAGTGAGGAGCTGGCGCCGTCCTGGCACCCACTCAGGCACGTCACAAAGGTTGTCCTTGTGGGGCATCCCTTGCCAAGGTTGGTCCCTCAACTCCCCTAAGGCCCCTGGCGGGACTTCTGCTCCTCCTCCTTCCAGCAAGGAGCCCTGCTGAGGGGAGGAGCACGGCTGCCCCTCCTCTGGCTTCGGGCAGCCTCTGCCCGCGTGGCCTTCGATAGAGTGCGTTTGGCCCTAGGCTGGTAAGAGCACGCAGGGGCCCCAGGGCCGCCCAGTCCATCACCTAGACTACCCCGTAAGGCCCGTGCGGAACTTCCCAAGCCCTGGGATAGCGGTCAGCAAGGGAACCGCTCCCGGTCAGCTCGCCCCTGAGGTCCCCCGCCAAGAGGGACGAGCTGGTCGTCCAGCGGGAACCCGTTTACTCCCAAGCTTTGCCTGCCTGACGGCGCCGCTTTTACTGATTGGAGGGCTATGCTCAGCAAAATGCCCCCGCCCCCCGTCTTCTTTCGCTGAGGGCCGGCGCGCCTGCCTGCTTTGCGCGGGAGTGCTCCTTCCCGGAGAAGGCTCACTACGGAACGGGACAGCCTGCGCCTCGCAAGCCGGGGACCTGCACCCGACCTCCGTCAGCGGTTCTCCTTCCCGCGGCGTCCTGAGGGAAGCCATCCTGCGCCCTCGCCCTGAAAGAGGGAGATCTCCGGGGATCGGGGCGCAGAACGTCCCTTTCGCGTTCAGCCCCACGCTGGCCACCGGGGAGACTTTTGCGCCCCTGGACCACATTTCCCAGACGCCCGAGCGACCATTAAAGGCACCTTTAGCCCACACATGTTATTTCCCGTTTGGAGGATGGATTGGCGGCGGCCCGCCTCCAGCTTGCTGGACCGGCGATTAGATGCAGCGGCGGCCAGGGTCCGTCTTGGGCGGTGGTCCATGCGAGCTCCGCCCTCGAGGGCGTGGCTGCCCAGGGCTCGCGGCAGGCCCCGCCCCTTAGCTCCTCCGACGGGCCGCGGCTGCTAGCTGCCCCGCCGAGCTTCTGCAGGACCCGTCGGATCGCCACCGCATGGGAGGGTGGCCGCGGCATAAGGACGCGCCACCGGTGGGCTCAGGTGCCGTCTAGGAGAATTTAATGGAGAACGCGGCAGGGTGGCTGCCTGGGCGCTGCACCTCCCGCTCCTAGCACCGGCGGCGAAGCAGGCTACGTCCTTCCGAAGGCGTTCTCGACTTCTCCGGCAGAAACCAGGAATCCCAGGCGGATCCGTGGAATCCCGCGGTCCAGGCGAGGGGGCGCGCTCTGGCAGGCCCTGTACCCGTGGGTGACCCCGATGCCTGGGGATGGCGCGTATGACATCAGCTGCATTCTGCCCTCGCTGCATCCCGTTCGCCGCCTGTTGCCATGAAAACCTCCTCCCCGACGGCAGAGGTAGGGGATCGGGTTCCTCGGGGGGCTCCGTGCCCACAAAGAAGGGCTTCTCTCTCTGGCAAATGCGGTGGGGGGCGGCGGTGTGTGGAACGGTTGCTCTGGCCGGCTTGCCTGCTGCTCCCTCCGACTGCAGAAACTCCTCCCCCGCCCCCCCCCCCCCGCGCGAGTTGGGGACCAGACCACCTCTGAGATCGCTGTTCCTATCGCCCATTCTCAGCAAAACTCTTACTCCCCCGCGCAGCCTTGATTGCCTGCAAGCGAAACTGCAGGGAGAGGGTGCCTGAGAGATGGGGAGTGGGGGATTGGCTCACTGGTTGCGACGTTTGTCACTGAAACGCGGATCACATTTGGACTATGGGATTGCCACTCCCCTCCTTGCGCAGAAGCCCTGCATTGTGCAAGGTGGGGGGGGGGGGATGCCACTTCTCTTCCATCATCTGATATAGAACACCCATGCAGGGATCTGCCTTCAGTCCCGTCTCGCCACCCCGCCCCAGCATATCTGTAGATGTTCCTGGAATAAATGCTGCAGACATGGACTCTCATGCTTTTCCATCATAGTTACTCTGTGGGGGCATCGTCTGGACTTCCTGCAGACAATAAGGGCAGCTGCTGGGTGGGCCTGGGCAACTGGACCTCCAGAACCTTCCTTGCCCCTCAGACATGGAGGAAGGGAAGAAGAGTCAGAGAATTAACTTGAAGGTTTTTAACTGGTTTGCTCTCTTCCCAACAGTTGGCCAAGACCCTTAACTAACAGGGTGAAGAGCTAACATGGCAAGTAAGTGAATTTTCTGCCCAAGGGGAGAGGCATGTTTTACATCCATCCTGTGGGGGGGGGGGGGTAGCAAAGGCAAGTTGTCACCTTTCGCCACACATGGCTGGTTGGGTTTGTTCCACGTTCTAAAACTGGCTTAATGGATCCAGGGCTCTCATCTTAAAAATGCAATTAGGAGGGGGAGGAAGCTGCTCTTGGGTTGGCTCAGACCTAGTGGGAAGTTGGGGAGGAGTCTTGGGGGTGTTTTGTCCATCCCTGGAACAGCCCTGCTCTGAGGTTACCTTTGCAGGAGGGGCCTACTCACCCTTGCCTGTGGGTCATCCTTGCCTTCTCCTAACTGCGTGCCAGGTAGCCTTTTAAAATGCCACCTCTTTATGGTGTTGCCTCCATCTCATCCCCAGCCCACAGCTGAGGCAGACTGAAGTTCCTTTTCGCTGTCCCAGTTTTCAGTAGCGCCTTCCCTCTTCGCCCAACACAGCTTGTGTGAACATGGCTGCAGATGCTTCATCAACTGGTCAAGTGAATTGGGCTATTTGACATGTGGCTAAAGCAGCCCCTCTAAGCCCCAGCCCACCCCAGCCCAGTCTTGCCCCATCACAGGTTAAGGAGAATGAGTGGTGCTTGCTTCCCCTGCCACTGGAAATGTTTGGTGGGAGGGGGCATGAAGCCAGGGGGAACCCCACCCCCCACCTGTTGCTTTCCTCAACTTGTTCTGCAGCAAAGCAGCAAGGCCTCCACCCCTGGGGAAGACTGGGAACTGGCAGGGAGGTCAGAGCCATGGATGCTGAGAGACATTACTGCCAGTTCCTGGGATGGAGGGTTGCCCGCTCAGGGGGCCATGCCTGTGCCTGTCTTTCAGCCTTCCTCACAGCCCCCAAAGCCCATTCTGTCCTGAAGCGCTTCCCACAGGCCAATGGCTTCCTGGAAGAATTCCTCCAGGGCACCATTGAGTGTGAGTGCGTGGAAGAGGTCTGTAGCTATGAGGAGGTCAAGGAGGTGTTGGTGGGTCTGGGAGAGAGGAGACGGTAGGTGGGTCTGGGAGAGAGTGGCAGGGTGGGATCCCATGTCTTCAGCTGGCATTTCACCACTTTACTTGAGAGGGGTGGTGTGAATCCACCCAGGTGAGGGCTTCAGCTACCGAGGGGGCAGCTGGCAGGTTAGGTGCTCAGTGGTTGTCTGGGTGTGCAGCAACAACATTTCTTCCATGCAGTGTATGAAAGGGCTCATTATTCACTGCACAGGAACAGAAATAAAGCCCCTGTCTTCATCGGGTCAAAGAGTGAGGGGTGGGCAGGTGGGCAAGAGGAGAAATTTTGCATGAGAAAAACAGAATGAGCTAATAGTTGGGGGAATGGAAAACAAAGGACCTGTAAGCCACTGAAGGCCCAGAGAAAAAGTGTGCATTTTAAGTTAGAGGGATAAGTATGTTGGACAGTCTTGTTTTAGTGATTTCTCCAGATGGGGCCATTGGTGCTGACTCCAAGTGACGGGACTGAGTGATTGCGCAGTGGGGCTGTGCAGGATCTTGCTCTGTGGGGTATCAGCTACCTTATGAAAGTCTCTGACTCAGGGCAGTTGCTTGGCTCCTGGTGCATGGTCCCAAATCCTTGCACAACCTGGGAGCTAACCCCTCCCAGGGGGGTTAAGAGAGGAGGATGAAGGGTTGCTGACTGGTCTTTCCCACCCCAACAGATGGAGTTCTGGAAGGGCTACTCTGTCAAAGATGCCTCAGATGGGACAGACCGCTCAGACATCATGTACTTGGTGGTGCCCCTGCTAGGTGTGGCTTTGCTTATTGTCATCAGCCTCTTCATCATCTGGCGCTGCCAGCTGCAGAAAGTCATGTGCCACCGGCCCTCCTACCCTCAGAATAGGTGCTTGGCCAGCCGAGCAGCTTGCAGCTTGCCCAGGGTGATGGTGTACTGGGAGGCTTCTCCCAGCCAGGATGAAGCCCACAGCCAGCGGGACCCGAGCAGCAGAGGGGCTGACGATGGTGAGTGGGGGCAGGGGTCACCCAGTCAACTGGCCAGGACACTTGGTGACCCAGACCACGTGGCTCCAGTCCTGTCTAGACTGTGTACTGCCACTCCACCCCCCTCGTATGAAGAAGTGATGGGGCAGCCTGACTGTGGTGGCAGCAGCAGCACAGAGGAGCCCACCTTGTCCTACAGTGACCCACCACCCAAATATGAGGAGATTATGAGTCCCCTTCGCATCCCTGGGAAGTAATGGCCCCCCAGATGCTCTCGGCCAGGTGATGCTCTCACAGAAAAGCCTTATCCTCCATCCTCACCAAGTGCTCCAGAGGTGGCCGGTGCTACCCACACCCTTCACCCCTTCTGCTGGGATGTTACAGGACCCTTGGCTTGAATGGTTCTGGTTGCTGAACTGTCAGGGAAAGCAAGGCTGGACTGTGCCCCAGGGGTCCCCGGGGGTTTTAGGGGAAGCCTGCTGAACAGCTGTTTGGGTGGTTCCACAGGAAGGAGGCTGGGCCCTACCACACCCCCAGCCTGCAGCAAGGAGAGGCTGCCGCAGCTTCTAGGATGGGGCATTCAGGGCCTTTGATTCCCACCCTTTGAACTCACTTCCGGCAAGTGTTTGGCTGTCACCAGCACTGATGGCAGATAGGGTGGGGTGGGAGCTGTACCGCTCTTTCTGCCCACCTGGGATGGTTCTGGTATGGTAGGGAGGAGGAGGGTAGATATTCCTTATTGGGATGTGCCTGACCTGGGAAAATGTCACCACTTCTTTTCTGCGTGGTCACTTTCTCTTTCTACCCAGCACTGCTTTGTCCAACCAAGGGAGGGTGGAGGGAAGAAAGCCCACCTCCGCGTTTGCTGTCCCTGTGGAATGTTTTCTTTGTCTATGGATTCAGCCCTTGTTTGCAGCCTCCTTCTCCAAAGACAAGTAGTCCAAAGCAAAACTGAATCACTGTATTCACAAAACCAATGCGTTGATGTTTGCCATTTTCTGAGGTACTTGTTGCACTGGTAGGGTGTGTGTCTGTGTCTCCATGTCCATATGGAGGACAGAGAAGAAGGATTTAGCTCTTCTTTGTCTCTCTTGCCTGCTGGAAGGCACAAGGTCCTGCTCTTTCCCCTTCGCTGTCTTGTGAGGCTTTATCTCCCTCCCTCCCTTCTGGAAATACGTTTTCTAGGCCTCCAAGCTCATCCCACTGGGCCCGTCTGTGTCTTCCTTTCCTTGAGGCTGTGTGAAAGTAGACATTGGGAGCAACCCCCTGCCGGGGAAGACTCTGGAGGGACATCTCTGTAAGGACCCCCATCCCCCTGCAACAGCGCTTCTCCCCCAGGCGGGATTCACGCCCGGCTGGAGGTCACCTGCATGGAACGTTCTGCCCCAGTGGTAGAACACTTTCCCTTCTCCAGGGCCCTTTCCCTGCTGAGTTGGAGGACATCCTGCTCATCCCTGGCCTTTGGTGCTTGGTGTCTCCTATAACCTTGGCTGCCGTCCATGTGGCCCTTGTCCTCTCACTGGGGTCCCCTGAAGGAGGACCCGGGGCTGGAGCTCAGCTCAGGTTGCAGAGGAAAGCCCTTCTCAGGCCCACCATTGTGGTGTCATCAGGAAAGCTCATCTCCCTGCCAGAAGGAGCAGCCGCGTGATGGTTGACATCCCCTGGATGAAGCACGCACTGCCTCTCACGTCTTTCTCAATGGTGCTAACACATAGCCAGATATTCCCTCCTTGTGTGACACTCTGTGTGCTGCTTTGCTGTATTTATACATTTTGTTTAAACTGAAAGAAACTTCATTTATCATGGGCGGTAGATTGTTTCTTGCACTGTGTCAAAACCAGATTACGATTCTGATGCAAGCTGATCAGCCACAAATTCACACTGTAGACAGTGGCAAAATGTAAAAAAACAAACAAACAAAGCCAAACACTGCAAGTAACTGCTCTTCTCCCTTCACTGCCTGCCTCACAGTGAGTTTTTGCCCACGCTCTTAAGAGAAAGAGCTGCCATCATTGCCATCGACAACCCTGAGCCGAGGGAGACTCGCCGGAGAGCCCCCTTTCCTGGCCCAGAGAGCAGAGGAGGTCTCAGTGGTAAATGGCTCCCATCATTGGTAAGTGGGTTGGCTTCTGATCGGCTCCTGTGCTGCTTGTGAGGACCTGGGGGATCTGTTCTCAGGCTCTGCATCTATGCACCAGCTGAACTTGGAGGAAGGTCGGATGGAGAACAACTCTCACTGAAGGAGGATCTAAAAGCAAAATATGAAGCTGTTGGGCCTACATCCAGAAAGGATGGGCAAAGGGCTTTGTGGGAGTGGACGTTGGGGTGATTTTGCCCACAGAACATGGTTTGTGCCACTGATATATTTAAAGGTCAGGTCCGCTTGTCACATTCTGTTCTAATTGCTGCATTTCTAAGGCATCTAAAGTCTACCTTTACATTAACCTTTTCCAGCCTGGTACTCCCTGCCCAATGTGATGGGTTGCATGTCCCATGCTGGTGGGTGGCAGGGGTGGGGTCGTTGGGATTGTACTTTTGGTGGATGTCAGGCTGGAAAAGGCCTTCCCATAATGCAGATGCGAAGGAAGCAATCAGGCTGCCGGGGCCAGACTCTGCCTCAGGAGCACTCGGATTGTGTGCTGCGCTCCCAACAAAATCAGGCGCGATGCAACCCAAGCCTCCAACTCAGCAGCTAAACCTCTTGCAGGAGCCCCGTCCTCGAAGCTCCTTTAGGGGAGCGGGAAAGCGCGGCCGGAGAGGGAGACCTGCGCCGGAGGCCTTGGCGCGGTAGGCAGGGCAGCCCCGGCCCCTCTTCAGAGCGAGTTTCTCGGAGATGCTAAGGCCGGCGGCGGGAGGGGGAGCGCCGGGGGGGGGGGGGCTGCCTTTCGGGTGAGCGGGCGAGAGCCGAGCCGGAGCACCGGGCGGTCGGTCGGGGTCGCAGGCTGTCGGTCAGCTGACTTCGGAAGTAGGCCGGCCGCCCAGACCCGGCGCCTTCCGGCCGAGAATGCGAGCCTCCGCGGGGGACAACTGGGGGGCGGGCGACGACAGGCCAATAGCGGCGCGGGCCGAGGCCGCTGAAATCACCGGCAGGCGGTGGACCGGCGGCGGCAGGTGGGTCCTGGTTGGGCACCAGGAAGCAGAAGGTGCCCGGCAGGACAGGGCCAGGCAGGCGACGGGCGATCCGCCGCTTTCGCTCCTCCTCGCCCCTCCCGGCCTCCCCCGCTTCCTCCTCGTAGGTTCCTTGCCGTGGGACAAAAGCCTTAAAGAACACCGGTGGCCCGACCTCCCCGCCGCGCCGTCGCTCAGGAGAAAGAGATTGTGGAGGTGTGGGTGTGTGTGCGCGTGCGTGCGTGCAAGAGTTAGACCCGGTGTTTGGATGCCGGTCAGCTCGCCCCGCGCCAGGCCCCTCTTGTGGGTATGCTTTCAGAGCCGTACAAGGGGAGGGGCTGTTTAGCATGGAGGCTGTGCCCAAGCAGGCTGGGAGAATCCGCACCGTGGAGCGCGGGCCGCTTGGCGGAGCGTTTACTGTATGTTCGGAACCCGGGGGAGAGGTCCTTTCTCTGTGTCGGAATGGCATCGCAGGACCTCTTTTCCTGGGAGGAGGGGGCAAAATCCCAAGGCGGCTCTCCTGTCCCCAACTCCTGTACCCCACCCTGAGAGCTTGAGTTGCTGCTACTAGCAAGGGAAAGCCTTTCGAATAGCTCCTGTTACAGGACACCTACGGAGAGCCATGTGGTCTGCACAGCTGCACAAGGCCGACCCAGAGGCAGACCTCAGCAAAGCCATCAGCCGGCTCAAGCAGGTCCCCAGCCAGCTGAAGGTGGCAGTCGATGGCCTGCTGCTGGATCCCACCGACGACTTTCCCCTGTCTCTCTGGATGCAGGTCCCTGAAATGCTTTTGCTGGCAGGTAAAGCAGGGAGCCCTGTGGGATGGGGGTGGTTGGGGGGATATTCACCGTTCCTGGCAGTTCATAATAAAAACAGAAGGCACAATAAATAAGTCATTCAACCATACATTAGCTAGTTAAGTGATGCCAGCTGGCCCCAATCCCATTGCTGGACATTTCAGATCAGCAGTCCCATTTTAAAAGCCTTGTGCCTCTGGGGAGAGGCTATTCCAAAGTGAAGGTGATGCAAAAGAAGCATTGCCTCCACCACCCCAAACCCTCTAGTAGAGGAGACCTTCAGTATCCCCTTGTGGGATGAGCCCATGGGACGGGAGAGTTGTACTTGAAGGGGATGGTCTGAAGGTCCTTGAGGGTCAAGCTCAGAAGGCCTTTATAGGCTAAAACCACATTTTTGCCTTACAACCTATTGGAAGCCAATGAAATGTTTGCAAAACCAGTGTTATATGCAAAACCAGTGTTACATGGTTGTGACAGTTTACACATGCCAGCGGGTGGGCTGCACAGTTGCAGTTTTTTGGTGATCCTCAAAGGCAGTCCCATATAAAGCACATTGCAGTAGTCCAGCTTTGGGGGAATGAAGACGTGAGTTACCATTATGATCTCTTGCTCAGAATTTCCCTGGCTGGCCTCTACCTGCAAATCTAACAATAGCTGTGAATCCAGAATCCCCATAACTCCCTTGGGGGAGCGCAAACCTGTCCAGAATTGACGCAGGAGCTGACAGAGCACCAGATGATTTGTGGACAGTATCTCCCTCTTGCAAGGGTTTTGTTTTCTTCCTTTGTCCCATCCGGAGCAGCTGGATGACCTTGAGTGGAAATGTGTAACTGGGTTTTAACTGACAGATGACCTCTGCCAGTGAGTTCATGTAGTAGTTTAAAACACAGAAGAGAGGATTGGGCCCTGCATCTCCTCAGAGGGTGCAACCACTGAGCTGACCTTTCTGACTGACTAGAAGGAACAGAACTGCTGCAAAACCATGCCCCTGGCCCTTGGGGGATGTCCAGACCACCATGACTGATGGTATCAAACACTGCAGAGAGGATGATAAGATTGTGGTGGGGAAAATGCGTTTGGAGACAGATGCAACAAGGCACCTTTTCTTGGCATGCTCAGCCACAATGATCACTAGGCTCTTTGCCAAGGGAATGCAGAAGACCCCCAAAGTTCACAAGGTTACAGGCTATATACCCTCTGAAACAATACATAGAACGTACAAAAGCAGTATAAATGATAACACCACCTTTACTGCCGGAATGTGGATCTGATAACGATAACATGGGGTGACCTTCCCGTGGGCTGACCAGCACCTCTTCATTCTGCTCTTCTAAGCAGGTGCCAAGCCCGCCCTTTCTACTGATGCCAGCACCTTCTAACATAGATGGTGTCCTTTATTGTGTCCATATCTTGACTCCCTGCACACCACGGGAAAGGCAGCCACCTGGTTTTTGTTATCTGCCTTCTTCCCCTCCAGGGTCATCAGGCAGTTTCAGTTTGCCTGCTCTGCCTAAGTTGCTCTTCAGCATCATATATGCCAGGACACAGTATTACTGGTCCCCCTCAGGACTGAGCAGGCTGTACTCCTCATATCCAGGTCCTGATTCCACCAAAGCAGTCTGTGCACTTTCCATCCCACATCCAGGCTTACAACCTGACTGAAAGAGATTCAGATAATCTGCTTCATCCAGGTCACTTTGTAGCTGTTATTCTACTACCTTCTCCACACATTTTCCAGAAAGGGGAACTGGCGGCAAGACAGAAGTTGCTGGGATGGTTGGACCCATAATGGATCTCTAGGGGGACACAGTGGCTCCCTTTAAGACAACCGGTATGCCTTTCTCCCAAAGTCCATTCAATCACCCCACCCCCAGCAGCTCAGGCGTGGGGCGTGGACCTAGCTGCAAGGGGACATAACTCATGCCACAGGTTGCCCTCCGCACTTTGCACATACTTCCCTCAATCAAGTTATGGAAGAACAAGTCAGCCCTGCCTAAAGTTTCTGTGAGGTATGGCTGGAACTGACCCCTGAGAAACTGGAGCCCGCATGCCTTGCTCTTAGCGTGTGAGCCCCTTTGGTCTCGTTCAGGCATTGCGTAGTGGTTTTCTCCTCCCCTTCCCCTTCCCTTCCAACTGGAATAAAGCTGGGAGCTGGTGATGCAGTGATGGCTTTATGAGGTTTGTGGCTTATGGAAGGATAACCCATAAGCTGTCCTAGATCTGAAGTGCAGGGGCGGGATTGTACCCAGGGCTCCCCCATGACCTTGGGGAACTGAGAGTTGATAGAACTCACCCCCAAGAGCCCTAGGAAGATTTCCTTTTGTGGGACTGATGGGGCCACCTTCCTTTTCCCCCTCTACTTCCTTTTTTTTCCTTGTTAGAAACAAAGGCTGCAGCTTTCCAACTTTCTGTGGCACAGCAGCATTGTCCATCTGCTGATAGTCTCTTCCTGGAACCAGCCATCCATGAAGCCTGTGGCCAGCACAAGTTTCTGAGCTTTGCCTCCCAGCCTGGACCTCAGAAGAAGGAACCACTGGTACTGAATTCAGAATGTGTAGCAAGAAGTTGGATGGTGATGGGAGGCTGAGGCTCAGGAGTCCCCCGAGATGGCAGAGAGCTCTCTGAGTCACACCCGAGGGGAAGCCTCATTCCATGCTTTGGAAAGAGGTTGCTGCTTGAAACTCACCCTTGGTCCACCAGTTCTGGGCCAGAGTTGGGGGCGGGGGCAGGGACAGGAACAGAATAGGTTTTCCAGGACTTTAGCCATGCCTGAAGCCATTGCTGTGGGTTGAATCCAGGAGCTCCTGTGAAGCGCTGTGTTGCAGAGGGTGCTTTGTCCTGCTCCATCCTTGGGAGGAAGCAGGGTTGGCCTTGCTGGGGGTGGAGAGCAGCAGAGGAACAGAACACGGATGCCCCCCCCAACAGTGTGCGCATGTGGGCCGTGTCCATGAATATGAGCGTAAGGCTTTCAGGCTCGAAATCCTCTTTCCCGGTCTTTGGGCTGCAAGTGGAAATCCTCACTGCACGGAGCAAGGAACCCAACATGCTGCCTGCCATCCAACCTATCTTCATTTCAGACTCTTCCCAGCTATCAGTTGAACCAGCCCCAAATGCGCAGGGCCTGGTTTTCCTGCATCTTGGCAGCCAAAGTGGGCAAAAACTACCCATGGCATGTTCAGATAGCTCAGGTGCAGTTCTGCTTGCAGTGACTGCTGCCTGCTGGGTGACCAATTTCTTTAGGCTCAGTAGAGAATGCACTAATGAGATGTGTGCGTGTGCACATGTGAGCAGGGTACATGCTTGTGATACGGGAAATGACCTGGTTTGTGCTCTCACTGCTAGGGGATGCGGGCTGGTGTGCCCTGGCAAGTGCCAAGACCTATTGGCTTGGGGCAGCATCTCTTGCAGTGCCAGGGAGCTGTGTGGAGCAGAAGGCTGATGTCCCTGCTGGGCGTCCCAGGCTGTGGACTTCCGAGGGCCTCTTGGAGGAAGCTCAGCCCACTCACAGGGCTTTCAGCATCACTGCAGAGGGGGCTGGGCAGGCCAGGCTCACTTCCTTTGCCCTTTGTGCCCAACAGGCATTTCTGGATGCAATCTGGATGGCGGGGATGCTGGTTGAGACCCCTCAGGTGGCAGTGGAGGGGATCAGGTGGAGGCAGGGCAGGTAGGAGAAAGCAGTGGAGCAGGAGGTCTCCCTGGGAGGAGGGAATCTCATGTGGGCCAGGGACGAGGCAAGGGGAAGGTAGGCAAGAGTTTTACACTACCCACCTTTGTCAGTTGCTGCTCTGACCTCAACTGCTTAGAATTAGGATGCAGGCAGGAGGGTGTGTGCATGTGGCCAAAGCATTAGGAATAGGAAGTGACCTTGGAGCTACGCATCCCCTCCTCCCCCTGCACTCCCACTGTTCTAGTCTAGGATCCTGCCTTTAATGCAGCAGAGGATGTTCTCCGGCTTGCCCTGAAATCTGGACTCTGTGCAGCAAAGGTGTTAGGATGGCTGGAAGTCTTGTACCGCTCCTGCTCTCCCTCCCTCCCAATGATGTGTTTTCACCTCCTCGCCTTTAGTTCCTGGGAGATGCACTTAGTCTCCAGTGGATCCCTTGAGAAGTCTGGCATCCCAGAGACTATGGCAATGGCAAAGCAGGTAAGGAAGAGGCCACCAAAATGTCAATTTGGCCAATGGATCTTCCCTTGTAAGGCACTGAGATGCCCATGTCCTGCCCCTTAGGCCTGGGGTGCACAATAATGGCCAGGTGATTTTCTTCTGTTCCTCTCTCCTGTTTGAAATGCAGTTGTCTGACATTTCTGGGCAATTCTGTGTGCTGGAAGAGCAACGTGTGACTTGGCACCGGAAAGAGCTGTTCATTTATTCCATGTTGCTCTCTTTAACACGTGGCTGTGGCTCAGGAGCTGACGTGCCTGGGACAACCATGAGGGGAAGGTGGTGCAGTCAGTTGCAATACTTGCACCCAGCCACTTCGTCTGTGTGCCACTTCGTGTTCTTCATTGCTGGATGGCCAGAAGATTTGCTGTGTTAGGAGGAAGGACATGTCCTGGTGGTGAGAGGAAACACTGCCCTCCTGGAGAGGTCCTGGGTCCTGGGGAGCGGAGGTGTGGCCTGGAGGAGAGGTGGGCGTGTCCCTGGAGAAGATGGCCTGGAATGCCATTCTGGGCTTGTGGCCTGCCTGGCTCAAGTTGCCTGTGTCCTGGAAAGAGTTCCTGCTGTACCTTGGGGGGTCACAGACCTTGGGGCTGGAATGCTAATGCCATCAGCAGGAATGGAACTGCCTGAGATGGTGCTTCTTAAATGCGCATGTGTTTCTGTACTGCAACAGAAGAAGGGACAGTTTCTTCCCCTACACCAGGGCATGGATTCCTCCAAAGATCCCAGAAAAGGAGTCTTTTCAACAGGTAAAAACCACGCAGTGGCTGACGAACATGGGACAGTTGGCAGGAACCCCTTTGCCCATGCCAAATGCTTGGGGCTTCTCCCCATAAGCTCCAGGTAGCATGACCGAAAGCAAAGGCATGTGGGAGCTGTGTGCTGGATCAGCCAGGAGTGTGAAGTTGCATCCCTCTGCTCTACAGGACTGATATGGCACATTTCTGCCAGGAGTCTGCAGAACCACAGCTGAGCCCCAGAAGTGTACCATCGGCAGGCTTGGCCGGCACCCCTGAGAGCCTTTCCTGCCCTTCTGCTCCTCCTTCTCCTGGCTACATCATCCAGAGTGGAGAAGGTCTCCTGGCCACAGATGCATCCTGGGAATATTTTATGATACTGGGAATTCTGAGCTTTAATAAAAGACCTGCTTATTTAACAGCCCTCCTTGCCTGTGGGTGGGATACCAATACAATGCATTGTGGTGATGGTCCCCTTGTTTCAGCATTGCCTTCTCCCCCTGAGATCTGAAAGCCCCCCCCTCCCACTTCTGGTATTAGACAGGATAGATTATAGAAAGAAGAAACTTATGCTGTAACCATGGAGTAAGAGGTAAATTTATAATTGTACTTATAACTGCTGTAAAGAAGATCAGAAGCTACTTCTTTGTATCTTTTTTTTTCTTCTATTTTCTTTTACTTCCCCTCCCTTCTTGCACTTTTAGCTTTCTCTTTGATTTCTTGCTTTTTCTTTTCTTTTTCTTACTTTATATTAGTTTGTATTAGTTTTTATCCTCCTTTTAAAAAAATCTTTAATAAAATTATATAACAATAATTTGTATATAATTTTTATATTTGTATATAATAGTAAAATCTAATACAAACTAAACTTAAAGAGAACAGAAAGGAGTAAAAGTGCAAGGAAAAAGAGAAAAGTAAGAATATAATAAATAGAAAAGGAATATATAAAGAAGTGACTTCCAATTTCATCATAACAAGTATAAACAAATTTAGTGACTCTTCACCCCCTCCAAGGTTACAAACATTTATCTCTTCATCCCATTATCCCATCCTTTATCTATAAACAAATCCATAAAACATCATCTTTTCAGTCCTGGTGTCAGCAGAAAGTCCATAAAGGGTTGCCAGAAGTAACAACATATATTGTTCTAACCTTGATCAAATAAAACGACTTTATATTCCTTCCTTTAACTTATAACAGTCTTAATCTTTAGTTCATTCAAATATTGTCATAGCATCCAATATCTAATTTGGAAGAAGTTCCCATCCTTCAAAGATCTGATATAACCTTTGAAATATGCAGTATTTGTGCTGCACTGATGGCAATCATGGCAGGGGCTGTGATCTGCCCAGTCTCTGTTGGCAGCTTTTGGCTGCTTCAGGCACTGCATCACCTCTCTGGTTGGTGCCAACTTCCTCTGCAGCCATTTTGGGTTGTGCTGCTGGACATTTGTGATGGCAGGAGAAGAGCAGTCAGACCAACATCCCTAGAGAAGGTGGTAGACCACGACCCTGGAAAGCAAATTGCCTGCCCAACACACATACAAATGCCCCTCCTGCGGAAAGCTCTGTGGAGTGCTGTAGCACCCTGGAGAGTGGCCTGCATGTCAAGGCCTTTATTCTACATGGTCTGGCAAGCAGGGCACCCCAAGATCGCTGGAGCAGGGCTTGCGCCAAAAGGTTCTGACTGCTTGGTCAACCTGCTGCTCTCCACCTCCACCTTCAACCCCAACACATCGTTATGTGGAGCAGCTAGGGGGTGTTCCTCCCACTTGCAGGAAAGCCACCCACCCTTGCACCTTAGCTTCCCGCCCAGTGAGTGATCTGTCAGAGTGCTCGAAAGTGTTTGGCCCGAGAGATCAGAAAAATCACACACCAGGCATTTCTATAAAAATAAATTTATTTACAGAAAGCACAAAAACACATTTACAAACTGTGCATTCACATGAGCTCAGAGAGGACTGAGCTGCAACTGGGCTGGAAGGCTACAAAAGCGAAACTATAAGTCCAGGCAAGTTCCTCCTCCAGGCAATGCAGCTTTAACACCCAAACTGAGTAATTAAGTTTGACCTCTTCATCCTGCCTATACTTAAGAAAGTACTCAATTACCATGGTAACCTAGTGGCTTGGTCCGTGCAAAAACAAAGAAATGCCAACATGATCAGGGTGATGCTGCTCTCCAGCCTCGCTTCCAAGACAGAGTAGAGACCTGCTATGCAGGCTGTGCAATTGTGCCAGCGTACTTTTGTCCCATCTTGCAGCCTGCAGAGAAGAGTGGTAAACCGCTTTTTGAATGCACCTGGGATGCTCCCTGTTGCATTCTTCCTGGAGAAACCCCTTGGCGTGGTCTGGCCCTTCCCTCTGCCATTCACCTCCCACTGCCCCTTTCTCCAGGGAAGGGATTGTTGTGTGTTTGATAAGTGTGTTTTGCAACCTGGGTGCGCTAGGGAGCCTGACTCTGTGTCGGAGGATGCCAGTTGGCTGCTGCAGCTGCTGCCTCCTGAGCCTTGCCTGCTGCCATTTCTCTCTCAGCTCCTCTGATTTCAAAGTCTTGGAAAGTCCTGTTCCTCCCAAAGTTCCCCTCCCAGGGCTTACAAGGCAAGTTTCTAATTTGGATGAAGAGTAATTTTGCAAAGAGGCAGCTTTATTTGATGGTAGGCACTGCTAATGTTTGGAGTCTGCCACCTGAGACAGTAATAGCACAGATTCTGTATTTGCTCTATGCTTAGAAAGTGTCCTTTTAGGCAGAAGTCTTCAAGTTCAGCCTTGGCATCTCCCCAGTTTGAAAGAGGATCATTTGCCAGGGGTGGGAAAGCTGTCTTGCTGCCTGCTGCCAGGCAAACACAGGCAGGAGGGATGAAGACGCAGTTCACCTGTTGAGTATGCATCCTAGAGAATGACTGATTGACATCTATTGGCCTTTCTCAACGTGTTTTTATGTTCTTTGTCCCCTGGCTCAGCAGAAGGGTGCCATTTCTAAAGAAGAGGAGCTGCCGGATTGTTAGCTCAAAGCAATCTGTGTTGGTGCTGGAGGTAACCTTGGCAAACCACCGAGTCCCTGAGCAGCAGAAAGTAGTAGAAAAGGTGAACTCCTTTGGGCTCAGCTCCCATACTAAGCAAGCTGGAGGAAGGGTTTGGCAGCAGGCACCACTGATGGGCAGGCTGTCCTTTCATCCTGATACAAACTAGTGGTGGGAGTGGTGCTCTGGAGGCACTCTTTGCTCAGTGTTGGAGGAGGTGTGAGACCTCCTGCAGAAGGCTTGGTGGGCAGGCTTGGTGGGCAGCACTGGGTCTCTCTGCCCAGAGGTCTGCTCTTCTCTCGAAGGAAAGGCTGCACGAGTAGGACATCTGGCACCACCCCAGCCCGCAGAGAACCTCCTAGTTCCTTGGAACACCTGGCAACCCCCAGAAGCTGCGTCAGCCTCCCAGTTCCTCTGCCAACAACACTGTGAAGGGAAACTGAGGCCCAGAGAGGGGGTGCTCAGCCCAGCCAGCAAAACCACTGGGAACCAGCAGCAGCTCCTCCTGGCCTGCCCACTTCCAATGCAGCAATCTGCCCAACACGGCCATGGTGGAACACCGGACTAGTGAGTAGCCACGGGGAAAGGGTCTCCTAAGCCTGCTTAGCGGGGGAAGAGTTACACTGGGGGAGCTGGGTGAACAAACTCATGTTGTACTGAGGATATGTACTGAGGAAGCTGCCGAGAGTCACTTGTTGAGATGGGCGGCTATAGAAATCGAATAAATAATAATAATAAAAAAATATTGGCTAATGGCCTTCCTGTAGTTTCTTCTTTTGGCAGAAAAAACCCTTATTCCATGCTTGGCAGTCTTGGAAAGTAGTTATTAAAAGGCTAAACTGATTCCATTTTAGAAAGGAAGCTACTCCTTTGCTCTCAAACAGAGGCAAACATTTACATTTGTGCAAATCTGCAGGGGGCTGTGGGGGTGGTCTCTGGTCCAGCTGCCCAGAGTATCTCCTGGGAGGCTTAAGAGTGGCAGAGACAATGGATGTCAGAGAATTTGGAAATAACAACTTGTCAGTAGAAAGAACTAAAATAAATAACAAGATGCATCGGGCATAATTCTGAGATCCCACTTCTCTCCTATTGTTCCAACTGCCTCTTTCTTTTTCTTCAACTGACTTTTGTAACTGTTCCGGAATGATTGCCGTGGTCTGTTGCCGTCTGGTCTGTGACCCCCTCTTCAGAGCCCCCCCCCGCAGGAGTCTGGACTCAGATGGCAGAAAGGGAGAAGTGTCTGGGTGCCCATGCAGATTGTCTGGCAGATGGTCAGTTGGGAAACTTACTAAAAAAAACCCAGGATAGTTAATTTCTGAACTGCCTGCCACACTTGGCACCTCTTCTGAGCTGCTTGGTCAAACATACAGAAAACCAGCCAGGGAGAGGTTTTAAGAGGCTGTGAGGAAGAGCTTGGGAGCCCATCTCCAATCAGGTGAGGTGCTATAATGGAGGCCTCCCACATTACCTTGGGGGCTGTGGGCTGCTATTCCCCCCGCAGCACTTGTGCCTTTCCAAGTGACATACAGTAGTTCAGTCGGGGATGCTGGTATTTGCTCATAGCTAGTGGGCAGGTCTCCCCAGCTCAACTTTGCAGAGTAAGAACAGCTTGAAGTCCAGGCTGCTCCAAGTTGTAATATCAGGGGGGTATATTTTGCTTTAAAGGCTGAACAGTTAAACTCTGGAGCATTATTGCCTTGATTCTTGATTATTTTATTGATAGTTCTCTTCTATCCCACTCTGGGTTCTCCCAGTGAGCTATATACAGGTGTTACTTGCTATTATTGCTACTATTAAATTTGCTGAAACCAGTTACTAAACAAACAACCAAAGTTAGCAAGGGCTAAAACAGATCTCAAAATATCCACATAATATATTGTGGCAGTGTCTTCCTGCAGCTGGCTTGTGGCGGTCAGCTGGAAGCTTTGCTGCACCTTGTGGCTGATGATGTTCCTTCTGTGAGGCCGGAAGACCTGGTCCTTCCTCCCCAGGCCTGTCCCTCCCTCGTTGCACTGGTGAGTCTGCTGAGGACAGGCCACAAAAGCACCTCACACCTGTTGTTAGGTAGGAGCTGGATGCTGTTGTGGTTGCCATGGTTCTGAAGACAAAGATGAAAGCCTTTGGGAGAATGCTTGAATAATAACACAGAGAAGCCATGTGGGGGATAGAGGAAAAGGGGGGCAGGGGCTGGAGGAGCACTGAAGGGAAGGAGGATGGGAGGAAATTCTCTCATTTGCTATATAAATGAAATTCAAACAAATGTTTGAACATTTATATGTATTTGAGCTTTGCCAACTGCAATAGTCTGACCTGTTTATTAACATGTAACCATTTAGATGATGCTATTGTTACTCCTGCGATGAACTGTATCTGCAGAGATTTGTCACCACACACAGTCGGGGCTCAGGCGGATTAATTGAGGGAACCAGGAAGTTCAGCTCCACATTGTGGTAGATGCCATGCGATTAACATCCAGCCCATGATTTTTTCCTGCCTCCTTCACTCCGAAACCCCTCACTGATTTTATGGGATGGTCACTTACTGAGCCAGACACCTTGGCCATAGGGCTCTTGGGTGTTGGGAAATTTGCAAGCAGCCCTACCGTCCCTTGGACCACATCTGATGCCTCCACACAGGCCTGGCAGAGACTGAAAGCAAGTCAGAGAATGGCTAGGCTGGTTGTTTCCTTGAGAACGAAGACATCCAGGAGAGGCAGCCAGGCTGAAAGGAGGAAAGGGCAGCCTTCACAGAGATGTTTAAAATGGTCCTCCATCTAAAACGAGCAAAAGGCATTTTTGAAAGCCCCAACACAGAGACTTTGCTCCAGGAAAGCTGGACAACAGCCTTGGCAAGGCGGACCTGCCTGAGCTTTCCAGCCATTTCTCTGCCAAGCAAGCTAAGATGCCTCATTTCAGTGAATCTCAGAAAAGTGCTTGAGATACTGCTTTCTCCAGTACTTCCTCCATGTGCCCCTTCCATGTACAATGAAAAAGTGTAACTTTTTGGATAAAGCAATGCTTAGGCACCCACCCCAGAAGCAAACGTCCATCACGTTCCCTCATGTCCATCCAGGGTTCTTTATTTTCCATGTTTGCCAGAGCAGGTTAAAGCTGGTGGCTTCTGCACATGGAGAATGATGGCAAAGAACAACGGTGTGCAGGCTTCCCCTGCGAACCATCAGCAAAAGATCTCTGTAGGAACCACCACCAAAGGTGACCCGAAGCAGACCAAGCTCAGCAACCACAACAGCAGGTAACTGCGGGGGCTTTGGAGAGGCTGCAAGTCCCTAGTGGCCCAGGAATCAGGTTGTCAGAGGGCCATCCGGTCACATTAAGAAGATGGCATCTACACGTGCTCTGAAATAATGTCCATTTCAGAGGGGGTAGGGGGACCTGGAATAAGAATGGTGGTGTTGCAGTGATGTGGTGTCCCTTTTGTGCATATGTTTCCTGTTGCACGCATGTACAAAAGCATGCAGTGTGATGCTTTGATGTTGCTTTCATCATTCAGATTGTCTTCACCAATTGGCTGTCTTCTACTGTTAGGAAAGAAGGGGACCTGCTGTGCCCCATCTAGAGGGAAATCGGGTTGGAGAGAAAACAGAGGCTGCCCTGAAGCCAAGGGAAGTCTCTTCCTCATGTGAACCCCGAGATGGCATTTTCATCAGAAAGTGCCTGAATACTTTTTCCTGGTCTCCCCTTGAACTGAAGTCTTCTCCTGCCTCATCAGCATCTCCCACAGCTAGACTGACAGAAGCAGGATCTAGTTTTGGCAATAAGGAGCTTCCTTCCAGATCACTGGGCCCCTGACCTTGGTTTGCAAGGCACAAACCCATGGATTCCCACCTGATTGTAAACAAAAGGGAGAGGCGGCTTGGCTTCATTTCTCTCGGGTGCCCATATAGATGGGACTGGGAGAGGGAGGAAGGCAGAGGCTCTTGAGGCTGTTTTCCTATCAGGTGACCCTGAGCGGGTTTGGAGGGTTAGAGAGGCCTTGTTTTCATGGAAAGAGAGCGTGATCTTGCTGAGTGTGGTGGGGGGTGAGGGTGCTGCTCAGCTCCATAAGCTGGGGACACCACTTACTGCTTCGTCTCTCTACAGACATCCCTCAGTCGATGATGATGATGCCTCCTCAGAGCTGCAACGGGTGGCTGCCTTGGAGGATGCGGACCACCCCAAGAAAGGGGGCCTCTCTAGGTATGCTTCATGTGGCTTTGGCCAGCTAGGACCTGCAAGTGGAAAAGGCAAGGGAAGGAGAGCTTTTTGAAGTGGACAGCTGGTGCATGCCATTTTTGGTGGGTTTATTCCATGTCATGAAGCCCAGCAGTCTTTTGCCTGAGTCACTGGGGATCCCTGTTGCATCTTTCTGTAGGGAGCAGGAACTGGATCAAGGTGTCCTTTGTTGGAAACTTTGGGCTGCAATCACTTTATGAGCAATTCTGCAGTTTGCCTGACAGGACTTTGATTTCTGTCTGGAAGAACGCAGTCTAGGCGCCTAGACTGGATGGGTTCAACATGTGAGGGTGTGAGGAAGTTTCAGCGGGAGGGAGTAACAATGTTTGGGGGACTGCTGGAGGTCGGGGATACTCTTTGGACGTCACTGCTTTCTTTCTCCAGTCCGAGCCAAGCAGGAGAAAGAGACAGTGTCAATTGGTTTCCCTGGCGCTTTCTGTGTCACCTCATCAACTCCAAACCAACCAGCCTCCCTCCCTCCCTTCCTTCTAGGATAGCCCAGCTGGTGATGGCTGTCCGGGGATGGGCAAAAAATGGTTTGAAAGAAGAGAGGCAGGACTCCTTCCTTGAGCGCTTTCGAGGACCAGATGTGAAGCCTTTAGCATCAGAGTTGGCCACAGCAGGTGGAGATGGCCTTGCAGGCCAAGGGAAAAAGAAGAAGTAAGTCTGCCTCACTCCCCTGTGATACTCCTATCTGTTCTGGGGGTGCAGTGGGGGAACGGGGACCTTCCTTTCTAAGTGCTGAGGTATGTCACAAGAAAGAGTCTGGAGAGATATGTTGAAGGGAGGCCAGCCTTTGGATGGAGGATGATGGTGGAGGGACCTGATGGTTAATGACCAGGAAAGAGCTACTGGCCATTCTGTGGTGGGTGCTGCTGGTGGACTGAAGTTGTTGGCTGATGCAGCCTGGTCTACCAGTGTGAAGACAACTTCTTGGGGACTTTTTGTCCCCATGGTAAAGGAATGGGGCTGCTGCATTGAAGGCACTGAATGCACATTGCCCAGACTGCTCAAGCAGACCAGCAGGACATTTGAGCTAACCGAGCATCTGGCAAAAGGGCAGAACTCCCTGGGGCCAGTGCCTTCAGCTGCTGCTCAGTCCCTCAGTGGAGCCTTAGCTCATAGACCGGCTGTCCTACCATCAATGCTGCCCAGCAGGCCCCGGTTGCCTAGGCTTTGTCAGGGCAATGACTTCATCTGGATGGCACGCTCAGGGTCCCTTTTTCTGGGCAGCCAGGGAGGCCTTGAAATTTGGCAGAGGCTGGAAGGCTGACTGAAGGGAGGTGAGTCCTAATCAGTCCCAGGAAGAGGCTGGTAGTCCCCTTGTTGCTGGTCCAGGGGGGAGAACATACAGCCAGAGGCCAGAGCTGTCTCCTTCCTCCTCAGTGCCAGCAAAGGATGTGCTTCGCTAAACCAAGGCAGTAGATGCTGAGCAGAAGTACAGCAGTGGCTGTGCTTGAGCTTCCTCAAGTCCTCCCCCCGACCCCAAATCCACCACCTTAGCCTCTCCACCCTGGGAGCCCTCTCTCAGCTGAGACTGCAAATGGGATCCAATCATTCATCTCACCACCCTCCTTCCCTGCTTTCCCAGTGCAGTTGCCAGATCAGGTCCTTTAAAAGAAGGTTTTGGCTATGTTTCCAGGAAGAAATGGAAAGTCCTTGTGATGGACCCTGCTGGGAAATGGTACTACCACTGGCTCCTGGTTATTGCAATACCAGTTCTGTACAACTGGTGTATGCTGGTTGCAAGGTGAGTAGAAAGTGTGTTTGGTTGGGCCTCGCCTTCTGCATGTCTCACTTGCTGGGGTCTGAGGAAAACATTGCTTTTGCAGAGTGGACCTACCACTGAAGCTCCTGCAGGGACATCAGACCAGGGCCTGGGACCACTGGCTGCTGCTCTTTTGCTGCCATCAAAGGGGGAAAAAAAGATCCACAAGTAGTCCCTTTCACAGCTATTAATCTGCCCCAAACCTGATCAGCCTCTATTGGGACTTGAGCTGGCACACCCAGCATCTCCTTCCTTTCTTGCCATTCCTGCATGATAAGCTGTTTCTAGTATCTATCCTCAGTGGCACGCAGTTCTACTGGCTGCCAGGGAAGAATGTAGGTGGGAGAGATGCTTTCAGACATGTCTGTCATCAGAAGGAATGTTTTGCTAGTGGACAGCTGTCACCTTCAGATGCATATCTGGGGAGGGCCCAACATCTGTATAGGATTGCTGTCCATGGAACTTGTGCTGGCTGTCTCTCCTTCCCTGGGGGACCCCAAGAAATCAAGGAAGCTCCTTTGGTTCAAGGCAAGGGAGGGCCAGCCAGTTCCACCAAATCCTCTGTCCCACCCCACCACCATGGTTCCCCTCTTCTCACAAACTGATTTTCATCCTTTTATGAAGGAGCATAAAGTATAGCTTGAAGAATGTCCACTACTGTGGGGATCATTCACCTGTCTTTTCTTTTGACAGCCCTGGCGGCCCTATGGTCTCTGTGTTCACTTTGTCATGGGAACTGCAAGGGCTTGGGATAGTTGATGCTTCCTGAGCACCTCAGCTGTGGTATCTTTACAGAGCCTGTTTCAATGAGCTCCAGAGAAAGTACTTGCTCTGCTGGCTGCTTCTGGACTACCTCTCAGACAGCATTTACATCTTGGACATTGTCATCCGGATGCACACAGGTGAATGAGGAGAGGTGGGATCTGGATTGTTTGGTGCTCCTTCTGTAGCTGAGGGAGAGATCCCTCTCTTCCTGACATGCAGAAAATGGCCTCAGCAAAGTGAATCTCCTTGGCTGCAGTTCTGAAACCATCCCCCAGTAAGGATTTATCAAGCTTTACTGCTGAATAATTTGTTAAAGAATTACCAGACTGGGCATTAACAGTCATGATGGTTAGCAAGCTGAGTTAATAGATGCTCAAACTGGGAAATATATTCTCAGAACATCTGTGGCTTTCAGTACCTTGCCTCCCCACCATTCCCCACTGTGAAGATGGAAAATGTTTTCCTTTGTGTTGTTGTGCAATCAAGAGTAAACCGCCCAGAGTCCCCCTTTTCAGGGGGAGGTGGGTGGTGATAGAAATTGAATGAATGAATGAATGAATGAATGAATGAATGAATGAATGAATAAATAGTAGCTCCTTCACTGACCACAGACAGACTGTGGATCCTGGCTAGCATGTATAAGGAACAGTAGCATGGAAGTAAACATGTAAGTAACCGTATTTGAATTGTTCTTTGTGTTTTCCCTGGTAGGTTTTCTTGAGCAGGGATTACTTGTTAAGGACTTCAAGAAGCTGCGTGATAAGTACATTGCCACCTTGCAGTTCAAGCTGGACATCTTATCTATTCTGCCCACTGACTTGGCATACTTGGTTGTGGGCATCCATCGGCCTGAATTACGCTTCAATCGGCTGCTGCACTTCCCCCGCATGTTTGAATTCTTTGATCGGACTGAGACAAGGACCAGTTACCCAAACATCTTTAGGATCTGCAATCTGGTGATGTACATTCTGGTCATCATCCATTGGAATGCATGCATATACTATGCCATCTCCAAGGCCATTGGCTTTGGGGAAGATACCTGGGTTTATCCAAATATATCAGATCCAGAATATGGATATTTGACAAGGGAGTATGTCTATTGTCTCTACTGGTCCACACTGACCTTGACTACCATCGGTGAGACTCCTCCACCGGTGCGTGATGAGGAATACCTGTTTGTCATCTTTGACTTCCTGATTGGAGTTCTTATCTTTGCTACTATTGTGGGAAATGTGGGGTCCATGATCTCCAACATGAATGCCACCAGGGCAGAATTCCAGGCCAAGATTGATGCTGTCAAGCACTATATGCACTTCCGCAAAGTAAGCAAAGAAATGGAAGCTAAGGTTATCAGGTGGTTTGACTACCTTTGGACCAACAAGAAAACTGTGGATGAGTGGGAAGTGCTCAAAAACCTTCCTGACAAACTAAGGGCTGAAATAGCTATCAACGTCCACCTCGAGACTCTGAAGAAAGTGCGGATATTCCAGGACTGTGAGGCTGGACTTTTGGTGGAACTGGTGCTCAAGCTTCACCCTCAGGTTTTCAGCCCAGGTGACTATATTTGCCGGAAAGGAGATATTGGTAAGGAGATGTATATCATTAAGGAAGGAAAGCTGGCTGTGGTGGCAGATGATGGTGTTACTCAGTATGCCTTACTGACAGCAGGATGCTGCTTTGGAGAGATCAGCATCCTCAACATTAAAGGAAGCAAAATGGGGAACAGGCGAACAGCAAATATAAGGAGCATTGGCTACTCTGACCTCTTCTGCCTGTCCAAAGAAGACCTCATGGAAGCTGTGACTGAGTACCCAGATGCCAGGAGGGTCCTAGAGGAACGTGGCCGAGAGATCCTCACTAAGGAGGGACTATTGGATGAAGCGGCAGCTGCAGAAAGTATGGAAGTGATGGATGTGGGGCAGAAGCTGGACAGGTTGGAGACCAGTCTGGAGATGCTAAATACTCGCTTCTCCCGACTCTTGGCTGAATATGATGCAGCTCAGATGAAGCTCAAGCAGCGGCTCACATCTTTGGAGACCAAGGTGAAGGAAGACAAGCAGGATGAGCTTTTTCCTGATGGCTTCATCAGCCCACTGGGAGAAGAAGAAGAAACCAAGCCTTGAGGCCTTGCTTCCTACCCTTTCCTGCTCATTTATTTTATTTACTTTGCTTGTATGTTACTCATTCCCCAAAAGGTGGCTCTCATCGGACTATCTTACCACAAGATCCATTTCCAGACTGCTGGTCTTTACATGGCCCTCTCCCTTAGGAATTTTCTACACTCTCACGATGGTTTTCTTTTTCTCATCAGTTAACACTTAGATAATGGAGTCTTCCTTGAGTTGTTCAAGAAGCTCAGATTCCCTCCATACATTCCTTTTCCTAACCTCCTCCCAGATGGGCCAATGCAGATTCTCAGATGTTCATTCCAAAAAAACAGTCATGAAATGAAAGTAGACCAGACTGCCCTGGTCTTACTTTGACCTCTACTCTGTAACAATAAACTTTCTTCCTTTTGAAACCTAATTTCACATTTGGTTAATAACAGTGGATAAAAGAGTCCCAAGCCTTCCTATTTTTGAGACAATTTCTAATGGAATTCTGCTGCCTATGTTATTTCACAGGTAGAAGGAAAGGAGGTGTGTACACATACTTCATGTGAGTTTGGTGTGGGTGTTGTGTGCCAGGGCATGAAGTGACCTCTCTAGGTGAGGTCTGCATATTTCAAAATTGCAGAGAAAGAAGTGCCTAAATACACTTGGTTTCTTCAGCTCAGTTCCTGCTGCCTGGATCTTCTTTTTCTTCTGAACAGTGAGACTTGCTGCTGTGTGTTCTCAGTTTTTGAAGATAACTGAAGTTTCTTCTGGGGCAACACTGTGTGCTAAAAAATGCAACACATCCTAGCAGGAGAAGGTGTTCAGGGATTATCTCCGCATCTTAAGCAGTCTGGAAAGGCATGGTCTAGAATTATTCCTTAGTCATAAATCCTTTCTCGTACGTAGATCCAGCTTCAGGAGGACCTGAAATCAATCTGGAATAGTTGTCCAAGTGAGCATATACACTGAAGTGGGTTGAGGCATACAGCTGCCCACCAGATCCCCACTATTAGAGCCTGGTCCTCTTTTAAACCAGGGGTCTTTCCAACACCAGAGAGTCTGGATGGTAAAACTATGTGCTTTGCATGGACTGTGAATTGGGTCTGTGTAATGAAGTTGTCAGGAAGGGCTTTTGGCACAATGTTTCTCTGCCTGATCTTGTCTTCTGATTCAGCCTTTGGCCTACTGACAAGAGGAAGAGCAACTTAAAGAGGACAAAGACATATTTGCACGCTCGTGGCAACACTTCTGCATAAGGTCTGCATAAGGCAGCTGAGAAGTGAGCCACCATCCCACTTCTGAAGCTGGCAATGAAGAAAGAGCTATCCCTTCAAGCCACTTCCATGCAGCCTTATAAAGAGCAGAGAGGTGTCTGCCTTGCGGTAACAGAGTTACACAGGGTTCCACATCATACATCGTAAAAAGTAAAGTACTCAGGTGTCAGTGATAGGTTAGTCTGGCTGACTTCTCTTTTTGCTGCCTTTTTGTTTCTTGTATGAAGTAGAAAATGGGGCAGTGGAACTGCTGAAACTGACCTTTCCAAAGAAGCTTTATTTATGCAGCAAATGGTTCAGCAGAGTGAGAGAATTCTGGTGATGCTGGTTGGTGGCAGTTGCAGGGAGTGGCTTGTCCACAAGGGGAGCAGCAGGCCACAAGTGGGTGCTGTTGGCCTATAAATAGGGTGGATTGGGAAAGACACCCCCCCACCCCCCAGAACAATTCAGTTTGATCAGCAGCAAACTTGTTAATAGTCTCCTGTTCTTTCTGGAGAGTTAAACCAATTGTATAGACAGGTTTTCTTTGATGGAGGTAGCTTGCCTGGCATACATACTTCACGTGTGGATTCTTCCATCTACTCAGCTTGATATGATGGTGTTCTGAAGCTACATGCTTATAAAAGTTTCAGAAATATGGACCAACACAGTTTTGCAGACTAGACTCCTGAAGTTTGCAAATGCATGTTATGATGCCATCCAGATGTTCATCGAACCCTTCAGCAGGCACAGGACTTCCTTTGAAATAACTCATTCTTTTACACTTTTTTCCATGGATAGAAAAACCATATATAACTTAGCTGAAATGCATTTGCCCTTGGCACAGGTAATGTGAAGCCATCTTCCCCAAGCCCACTCAAATAATTCTTGCTCTGTGTTACTTCTTGATTTTTGGGAATTTTCACTTCAATCAACAGGCCACAGTGGGAGGCATCTGCACAACAAGATTCAGCAATTTAGGGAGATGGGGCACCAGGAGCTATTTCTGCTTCAGGACTGGCAGAAGAACAATAGATGCTCCAGCTAAGAGGAGGGCCTATGTTACAAGCATTTGTAACATCTGCTTTGTTGCTTCTGCTATTGTAGTTACTTTCCATTTGCCTTGGGGAAACAGGAGAGCCTCTAACTTGCTTCCTTCATGAAGAAATGTGAATGTTGTATTTTGCTGCTCAGTCCCTCATGACAGAATAATGCCAGAGCAATGAGCAAATGAGGCAATCCATTTGCACAGAAGGCAGCTTCAAAAAAGCTCACCCAGGAGCAACAGCTATTTCAGGACTCTGGACAGCAACTACAGGCCACAGCTGCGCAAGGCACAATTTCAGGGAAAAAACAGCTGCCCCTGGCAGAAGTTGACAGAAAGGAAAGGCTCCCAAGTGTCACAAACAAAGCACAATAAACAAACCGAAACAGAATATGCTTGATGCAACCTACTGACCTACCTGAGCTTATTTTAACTTTTGTGAAAGCCAGTGTCACCAGAGAATCAGGCAGCTGTTTTGGGGTACCACATGAAATTAACTGTTGCATTCCAGTGGTTAATAATCAAAGGGTGGTGCTCATGGGAACATAACTTGATTGCAGGCACAAAGTTGCTCTGAGTAGGAGGGTGAACCCCCAGTTCTCAGGAGAGGTGAATGGAAACCTACCAGAGACTTTTCAAAGCATCCAAATATTACTTTTCTGATGCTCTTGATGGTGGAATCTTGTTGCTGGAATAGGTTGGGGAAACTGCACAGCCTTGACACCAAATACAACATGCCAAGAACATAACAGTCTTCAGGGCTCCTGGAAACAGGTTCGCGCTCTCTCTCTCTCTCTCTCTCTCTCTCTCATAATCTCTACACAGTAGTTTCTCCAAAGAGTGGTCTTTGAAGGAGCAGAGATTTGGCTTAAACCAAGGCCCTGCTTCCTGGAAGTGTGACTCTGCGGTAGGACTCATAGAGTGAAAATCCCTCTGCTGTTCCTCATTATTTATTATTTGCTTTAGGGGGGCAAACCGAGCAGCAAGAAGCCCCAAAAGCCTTTGATGTCCATGGCTGCCCTCATTACCTCCTTCCCAAGAAAGTTGGCTGGCAAAGAGCTGACTGCCATCCTTTAGGCACCAGGGCAGAGGGAGTGAGAGGAGGGACCAAGGGATGCCAGCCAGCCCTGTCTGCTGGGTTTGGAGCAGAACACACATTCAGCTAGCCCGCAGAGCAGCTCCTTCTCTCTCTGATTGCCACATTTGTGGCTGCAAGTGAGAGGGTTGTTGTGCTCTTTTCCTTTCCTTTCCTTCTTTCCTTTCCTTTCCTTTCCTTTCCTTTCCTTTCCTTTCCTTTCCTTTCCTTTCCTTTCCTTTCCTTTCCTTTCCTTTCCTTTCCTTTCCTTTCCCTCCCCTTAAAGCTGCCTGCCTTAAACTGCCTTTCCAAGTTGCCGAAGTTGAGAATCTGAGCAGCCTCTTTGCTTGTTCTGGCTACAGTGGACATGAAGGGTGGGCCACACAGCAAAGAAATGTGACGGCTTCTCCTGCACCACAGGTGGAGCACCTAGCTGGAGCATTAGCACTGGTTCACTAGGGCAGCAGGCTGAAATGGAAAGCATGTCATTCTGCATATGCTCAGAGTTAGGGATGCAAGAGGCCCATGATGTCTGACAGTACGTTTAAGCTAAATTGGAATGTGTGTTAAGCCACTCACTGCCTGCAAGGCAAGCTGGCACCCTTCTTTTCACTCTGAGATGGAGGCTTGTTGTTGTTGTTTATTCGTTTAGTTGCTTCTGACTCGTGACTTCATGGACCAGCCCACGCCAGAGCTTCCTGTCGGTCGTCAACACCCCCAGCTCCCCCAGGGACAAATCCATCACCTCCAGAATATCATCTATCCATCTTGCCCTTGGTCAGCCCCTCTTCCTTTTGCCTTCCACTCTCCCTAGCATCAGCATCTTCTCCAGGCTGTCCTGTCTTCTCATTATGTGGCCAAAGTATTTCAGTTTTGCCTTTAATATCATTCCCTCAAGTGAGCAGTCTGGCTTTATTTCCTGGAGGATGGACTGGTTTGATCTTCTTGCAGTCCAAGGCACTCTCAGAATTTTCCTCCAACACCACAGTTCAAAAGCATCGATCTTCCTTCGCTCAGCCTTCCTTATGGTCCAGCTCTCGCAGCCATGTGTTACTACGGGGAACACCATTGCTTTAACTATGCGGACCTTTGTTGTCAGTGTGTTGTCTCTGCTCTTAACTATTTTATCGA
This sequence comes from Candoia aspera, assembly GCF_035149785.1. Classification (NCBI taxonomy): domain Eukaryota; kingdom Metazoa; phylum Chordata; class Lepidosauria; order Squamata; family Candoiidae; genus Candoia; species Candoia aspera. The sequence goes on along the minus strand of NC_086164.1, from coordinate 159,496 downwards.
GATTTGTCATTGCTCTTCTCCCAAGGATTAAGCGTCTTCTGATTTCCTGACTGCAGTCAGCATCTGCGGTAATCTTCGCACCTAGAAATACAAAGTCTTTCACTGCTTCTACATTTTCTCCCTCTGTTTGCCAGTTATTGTCATGCGCTGCCTACCTCTGAATAATGCTCAGACACTGGTTCTGTGGAACAGGCTCTGATTTATTCACAGTGTAGGTACAGTATAGGAAAAAAGCTGAGAGTGACAGGAGCGCGCCGGTGCGGGGTTTAAGTACCCCGCGCCGGTCAGCGCCCCCTCACTCGTGGTTACGTCACCCCCCCTTTGTCCAACACGTTGTCCTGCCGGTAGGTGAGGGGTTGCGAGGCCCCGCTGGCGTTCCGGGATCGCCCATCATCGGTTTCTCTATTCCTCCGGTGATTGCTGTCAGCTGGGCGATCTCCGTTGCGTTAGCGCTAACAGCTTGGGCTGTTTAGCCATTGTTTCTTGTCCTTCAGTCTTTGTGAGTTGATGGCTACTTATCTTGAGCCCCTTCCCCTGTTTCCTTGCTATTGTCATGTGTGCCATTGTGCTGATGTCTTCAGCTCAACGGCACTCATGACATACTGCCCCCTGTCCGAATAGTGCCCCCCCCCGGTTTTCTGGTTTGTTTTTTTTTCCTCAGGAGAGCTGTCAAAAGAAACTTTTTGAAATTCCCGCCGGAGTATTTTTCGCCCCTCCCTTTGTTCCGCCCTCTACCACGTGCCTGCCTAGGGTGTGTCCTTAGTGCGCATGCCCAGGTCACACCCTGGCGTGCGCATGCTCCGGCCACACCCTGTTTGTTTGGCTCAGTTCGACGAGGAGAGAGGCGTGGCTGGTCGGGTGCTTATCAGCTCCAGGTAGGGCCCTTCTTTTTTATTCAAAGTGCGTCGCCTTTGTTATGTGTGCTCCTGGGCGTTGCCCCCAGGATGCCCTGTTGACTTGCTTGCCACTCCCCCGTGGGCCCGGGGCGGGGGGAGGGTGCTGGCGAACGCTTGTTACTGCCTCGTGGGCCCGGGGCGGGGGGAGTGAGTCCCGGGGGGGGAGGTCCACCCAAGTCGCGGGCTTGGGGGGGCCCTTTCCCTTGGGGCACGGTAGGCGGGGGGGGGCCCGCAGGGGAGGGGTTTTGCAGGTGACGGCTTGCTAGCCTTGGTTTTGGCTTGTCGGGGTATGCCCGGTGAAAAGCCCGGGTCAGGTCAGGCACGTTAACATTGTGCGCCGCCACCCATTCTGGGTGGGGGAAGTGTTTCCACCTGACCAAATAGTGTAAAGTTCCCCGTTGCCTGCGAGAGTCGAATATGTCCCTTACGTCAAAGTGATGTTGCCCGTCGATCATCACCGGTGAGGGCTGTGGCGTGCTTGGGTGCCATCGAGAGGTGGTTGCCAGTTTCAGGAGGCTGGTGTGGAACACCGGGTGGAGTCTCCGTAGGTTGTGTGGTAGGTCCAAGCGTATTGCCACCGGGTTCACTATTTGCGTGACTCGGAACGGCCCGATGTACTTTGGCCCCAGTTTTTTCGAGGGTTGGGGTGACTTTAGAAATTTGGTGGATAGGTAGACCATATCCCCCGCCTGGAACGTCGGTTGTTGGCGCCGGTGCTTGTCGGCCTGCTCTTTGTAGGCCGCCTGTGCATCCTTCAGCGCTGCCGTGATTATTGGCCACGATTCCGCAATCTTCCGTCCCCAGTCGCTAGCGTCCACCTGGGGTTCCGAGGGTTGTGGTAGCTCCGGTATGGGGACGAAGTCGCGTCCCGAGACTACCTCGAACGGAGTTTTCCCCGTGCTCGTGTGGACGGCGTTGTTGTATGCGACTTCGGCGAACGGGAGTAGTTCAGCCCAGTCGTCTTGATGATAGTTGGTATATGAGCATATGAATTGCTCTAGGGTGGCATTGAGGACCTCTGTGGCTCCGTCCGTCTGGGGGTGCCAGGCAGTGGATAGGGCCTGTTGGGTCCCCGTCAGCTTTAGGAAGGCCCGCCAGAATTTAGAGGTGAACTGTGTGCCCCTGTCGGTCACCACACGTGCGGGACATCCGTGTAACCTGTACACGTGGATGAGAAAGAGTTTGGCTAGTTGTTGTGCGGACGGGACCGACGTGCAGGGGATGAAGTGGGCCTGTTTCGAGAAGTAATCCTTCACCACCCAAATGGCCGTTTTCTTCTGGCTGGGTGGGAGGTCCACTATAAAATCCATAGAGATTTCCTCCCATGGGCGGGAGGGTTCTGCCACCTGTTGTAATAGCCCCGCGGGTTTGCCTGGTGCCCGTTTGGCCCTAGCGCACGTTGGGCAGGACGCTACGTATGCTTTCACGTCTCGTCGGAGCGCGGGCCACCAGAATTGACGCCTTGTTAGGTGTAGGGTCTTGAGGAACCCAAAGTGTCCCGCTTGCTTGGCGTCGTGTGACCTATGCAAGATCGCTTGGCGTTGCGAGTCCGGGACATAGATTCTGCCTTCCCCCCATGCCAGGTCCTGTGCCATCGTTACCTTGTCGGGGTTTGCCAGGAACCAGGGGTCGGTTTTGAGGGCGGCGGCGAGGTCCGTGCGTATTCCCCCTGGTAGTTGCGGTTGGCTTCGTCTGGTCGCAGGTTGTCCCGCCGTCGGCTGCGCCGTAGAGTCGAGCTGCCTCCGAGCACCGCTTCGGGTGGTCACGGCCATCCCCAGTTGCGAGGCGGATAGGACCGTCCCAATGGTGTCTGGGGCGGGTTCTTCGTCCTGGGGCAGTCGGGAGAGGGCGTCGGCCAGGAAGTTCTTTTTGCCCGGCATGAACTTCAGCTGGAAATTAAAGCGGCTGAAGAATTGGGCCCATCGGACCTGTTTTGGGCTAAGGCGTCTGGGCGTTCGGAGGGCCTCGAGGTTCCGGTGGTCGGTCCAGACCTCGAATGGTTGGGTGGCTCCCTCGAGTAGGTGTCGCCATGTTTCTAGTGCCGATTTTACCGCGAAGGCTTCTTTCTCCCAGACGTGCCATCGCCTTTCTGTCTCGGAAAATTTCCTCGACAGGTAGGCGCATGGTTTCAGGAGTCCCGTGGGGTCCTTTTGGAGTAGGATGGCCCCCAGGGAGAAGTCTGAGGCGTCGGCTTGGACCACGAACGGCCGTTCTGGGTCCGGGTGCGCGAGGATTGGCTCCGTGGTGAACAGCGCTTTCAGCTTGTTGAATGCGGTCTGGCACGCGGGAGTCCAATTCAATACTGTGCCCGGGTTCTTGGCGCGTCGGGTGTCCCCCACCCCTTTGGTTTTGAGGAGGTCTGTTAGGGGGAGGGCTATCTCTGCGAACCCCCGGGCGAATGACCTGTAAAAATTCGCGAAGCCGAGGAAGCTCTGGAGTTGGCGTCTGTTGCGGGGGCGTTCCCAGTTCAGCACCGCCTCGACTTTTGCGGGGTCCATTTCTATGCCGTCTCCGGAGATTCGGTACCCCAGGTAGTCTAGGCGCGCTTTATGAAATTCGCACTTTGTAGGTTTGGCATAGAGCTGTGCCCTTCTGAGCTTGTTGAGGACTTGCCTGACTAGGGTCACATGTTCTTTGTGCGTTTTAGTGTAGATAAGGACGTCGTCTATGTAGACAAGGACCCCTTTGAACAGGTGTTCATGCAGTACCTCATTGATGAGCTGCATAAACACCCCGGGGGCCCCCGCGAGTCCGAACGGCAGCACTTTGTACTGGAAGGCACCTAGGGGGCAGTTGAACGCAGTCTTCCATTCGTCCCCCTCCCTGATTCGGATGCGGTAGTACGCCTCGCGAAGGTCCAATTTGGAAAAGACTTTGCCCGTGGACAGGTGGGCGAGCATGTCTTTCACCAGGGGTAAGGGGTATTTGTTGGACAGGGAAGCCGCGTTTAGGCCCTGGTAGTCGGTGCAGAGCCGTAGGGTGCCGTCTTTCTTCTCCTGGAATAAGACGGGGGCTCTGACCGGTGAGCATGCTGGCTCTATGAATCCCCTCTCTAGGTTTTTATCGATGAACTCCCGGAGGGTTGCCATCTCCTTCGGGGTCATCGAGTAGATCTTTGGTCTAGGTAAGGGGACGTCGGGCAGCAGGTCGATCCGGCAATCCGTCTTGCGGTGGGGGGGTAGTTGGTCAGCTTCCACCTCTCCAAAGACCTCGGAGAAGTCGGCGTATTGTTCCGGTAGGTCTGCTGTGGTAGCGGCGTTGTCCTGTGTAGTCGCCTCTGCTCGTCCCACAGTGGGGTTGGTTCTGCCCGCTGGAATTGGTGCCCGATACTTGCCGTCGCCAAATGTGAAGGTGCGGGTCTCCCAGTTGATGCGCGGGTTGTTTGTCGCGAGCCATGGCATTCCCAGGACTGCAATGGGCCGTCCGATGTGGGTGACGACGAACGATGTGCGTTCGGTGTGAGTGCCCATTTGCAGGGTGACCGGCTCGGTTTGCATCGTAGCTGGTTTCCCTCCCGCTGTAGAGCTGTCCAGCTGGTGGAATGCCAGCGGCGTGGGGAGGGGGAAGCAGCGGAGGTCGAGTTTGGCGACTAAGTCGGGGTGGATGAGGTTTTTTGAACACCCCGAGTCCACTAGTGCCGTGGCCGTGGTGGCTCCGTTGCCGGCAGAGAGTTTAATTGCCGCCATTATCACGGAGCTTTCGCCGTTCCGTCGAGGTGGTCCGCGCTGCTGTCCCACCGCCTGCCTCGCAACGCGTTTCAGGGCAGGCGGGGAGCTTTTCCCGCCGGCTGGTCTGGGTCTACGTTGTCCTCTTCCCCCCAGTAGGCGTCCCAGCCTTCTTCTGGTGTCGCTGTGGCTACGGTCATTCGGCGGTGAGGGGGCGGCACCAGGTTAGGTGGTTTGGGGCTAGCTTTCGGGGTGGGTTTAGGCGCACTGGTCGGCAGTCGGTTGGCGAAGCAATCTGCCATCTTGTGCCCAAGTTTTCCACACCTCCCGCAGGGCTCCCGATTAAATTTCTTCTTTGGGTATGTGGGGCCGGCCGTCCCCACGTGTGGTGCGGGTACCTTTTTGCAGGTGTAGTTCGTGTCTTCCGTAGTTGTCATGAGGAAGGTGCGGTGCACGTGTTCGGCTTTCCCCGCGAGGTGGATCCACCCGTGTAGAGTTTCTGGGTCGTCGCGGTAGAGGGCCCATTGCAGTACGTCGCGGTTGAGCCCCCTTTTGAACATTTCTAGCAGGGTGGTCTCGGACCAGTCGCTGACCTTCCCCGCGAGGGCTTTGAACTCGAGGGCGTAGTCTGGGACAGTGCGTGTGCCCTGTTTAAGTCTTTGGAGTGCGCTCTTCGCCCTCACTTTGGCTAGTGGGTCTTCGAAGTAGCTTCTCATCTCCTTGATGAAGGCGGGGAAGTTGGCGAGGGCGGGGGAGCTGGACTCGTACAGTTGGACGTACCAGTCCGCCGCCCGGTCTTGTAATTTGATCGCCACGGCAGCGATTTTGTCCGCTTCGGAGTCGTAGGAGTGTCCGTGCCTCCCCATGAACTCCCTGGCGTTCGTGATAAAGAACGACAGTTTCGCGGGGTTCCCATCAAAGAAGATGGGGAAGTCCTTTGGGGCCCGGGCGTTTTGTGCGGCCCTTCCTCTCGCTTCCCGGCCTGTGGTGTCGTCCGCCTGGGCCGTCTGTTGACCTTCATTTGGCCCGTGGGGGTTCGGCGCTTCGCTCGGGGTGCGGACCTGTGCGGGGACGTCGTTGGGCGGCGCGGGGGGCATGAGCGACTGAAGCATGGTCCGGAGTTCCTTCAGTTGGGTCTGCATGGCCGCGAGACCAGCTCGTGCTTCCTCGTCCACGATCCGCGCCGCCGCTGGGGCCGGTTCCGTCGGTGTGTCGGCGGGGGTGGGTTGCCGGTGGGGTTCAGTCTCTCTCGGCCGTTGGTCCGCTTCCTCCGCCGTCTGCTGGGTGTCTCCATCGTCCTCCTCCGTGCTTACCGCCGTTGGGCTGTCGCTCCACGCCCGTTGCTGGGGTGCGATGTGGGGCGCGGGGTTCTCCGCTGGTTTCGGAAGGTATGTTGCTCCCTCCCGTGGTCGGGTTGCCTCCGTCGCCATCTCCCCTTGGGGTTGGAGCTGAGGCTCGGGTTGGGTCGGGTGGGCGTCCATGGCTCCGGGAGTCCGCGGTGCCTCTGGCCTCGGTCGGTCCTCCTCTGCTTCTTGCCGTGCGGCTCGCCCTCCTTGTCCGCATCGCGCCGGCCTCATCTTCCTGGTCTTCTCGCCGTCTACTCCTCCCGTGGCTCGTTGTCGTCCGGTGGGGCTCGGCGAGGCTGAGTTTATGACTCTCAGCTTTATGTCATGCGCTGCCTACCTCTGAATAATGCTCAGACACTGGTTCTGTGGAACAGGCTCCGATTTATTCACAGTGTAGGTACAGTATAGGAAAAAAGCTGAGAGTGACAGGAGCGCGCCGGTGCGGGGTTTAAGTACCCCGCGCCGGTCAGCGCCCCCTCACTCGCGGTTACGTCACCCCCCCTTTGTCCAACACGTTGTCCTGCCGGTAGGTGAGGGGTTGCGAGGCCCCGCTGGCGTTCCGGGATCGCCCATCATCGGTTTCTCTATTCCTCCGGTGATTGCTGTCAGCTGGGCGATCTCCGTTGCGTTAGCGCTAACAGCTTGGGTGTGCCTCGCGATCCATTTAGCCATTGTTTCTTGTCCTTCAGTCTTTGTGAGTTGATGGCTACTTATCTTGAGCCCTTTCCCCTGTTTCCTTGCTATTGTCATGTGTGCCATTGCGCTGATGTCTTCAGCTCAACGGCACTCATGACAGTTATCAATCAAGCTGGTTGCCATAATCTTGGTTTTTTTGAGGTTTAGCTGCAAGCCAGCTTTTGCACTTTCTTCTTTCACCTTCATCATAAGGCTCCTCAGTTCCTCTTCGCTTTCAGCCATCGAAGTGGTATCATCTGCATATCTGAGATTGTTAATGTTTCTTACAGCGATTTTAACTCCAGTCTTGGATTCCTCAAGCCCAGCATGTCACATGATGTGTTCTGCATACAAGTTGAATAGGTAGGGTGAGAGTATACAAACCTGCCATACTCCTTTCCCAATCTTAAACCAGTCTGTTGTTCCGTGGTCTGTTCTTACCATTGCTACTTGGTCATTATACAGATTCTTCAGGAGGCATACAAGATGACTTGGTATCCCCATACCGCTAAGAACTTGCCACCATTTGTTATGGTCCACACAGTCAAAGGCTTTAGAATAGTCAATAAAACAGAAATAGATGTTTTTCTAAAACTCCCTGGCTTTTTCCATTATCCAGCAGATATTGGCAATTAGGTCCCTAGTTCCTCTGCCTTTTCTAAACCCAGCTTGTACATCTGGCAATTCTCGCTCCATGAACTGCTGAAGTCTACCTTGCAGGATCTTGAGCATTGCCTTACTGGCATGTGAAATGAGTGCCACTGTTCGATAGTTTGGACATTCTTTCGTGTTTCCCTTTTTTGGTATGGGGATATAAGTGGATTTTTTCCAATCTGATGGCCATTCTTGTCTTTTCCAAATTTGCTGGCATATAGCATGCATTACCTTGACAGCATCATCTCGCAAGATTTTGAACAGTTCAGCTGGGATGCCGTCGTCTCCTGCTGCCTTGTTATTAGCAATGCTTCTTAAGGCTCATTCAACCTCACTCTTCAGGATTTCTGGCTCTAGCTCACTGACCACACCATCAAAGCTATCCCCGATATTGTTATCCTTCCTATACAGGTCTTCCATATATTCTTGCCACCTTTTCTTGATCTCTTCTTCTTCTGTTAGGTCCTTGCCATCGTTGTTTTTGATCATACCCATTTTTGCCTGGAATTTACCTCCAATGTTTCTAATTTTCTGGAAGAGCTCTCTTGTCCTTCCTATTCTATTGTCTTCTTCCACTTCCGCGCATTGCTTGTTTAAAAATAATTCCTTATCTCTTCTGGCTAACCTCTGGAATTTTGCATTTAATTGGGCATATCTCCCCCTATCACTGTTGCCTTTTGCTTTCCTTCTTTCTTGGGCTACTTCTAGTGTCTCAGCAGACAGCCATTTTGCCTTCTTGGTTTTCTCTTTCTTTGGGATGTATTTTGTTGCCGCCTCCTGAACAATGTGGCGAACTTCTGTCCATAGTTCTTCCGGGACCCTATCTACTAAGTCCAGTCCCTTAAATCTATTCTTCACCTCCACTGCATATTCCTTAGGAATATTAGTGAGCTCATATCTAGCTGATCTGTGGGTCTTCCCTAATCTCTTTAGTCTGATCCTAAATTGTGCAAGAAGAAGTTCGTGATCTGAACTACAGTCAGCTCCAGGTCTTGTTTTTACTGACTGTATAGATGTCCGCCACCTTTGGCTGCAAAGGATGTAGTCAATCTGATTTCGGTGTTGTCCATCTGGTGAAGTCCATGTATAAAGCCATCTCTTAGGTTGTTGGAAGAGAGTGTTTGTTATGCACATTGAGTTGTCTTGGCAAAATTCTATCAGCCTATGTCCTGCTTCATTTTGTTTTCCCAGGCCATACTTACCTGTAGTTCCAGGTGTCATTTGACTGCCCACCTTAGCATTCCAGTCTCCTGTGATGAAAATAACATCTCTTTTAGGCATGTCGTTCAGTAGGTGCTGCAGATCCTCATAGAACTGCTCTACTTCAGCTTCTTCAGCATCTGTGGTTGGGGCGTATATTTGGATCACTGTGATGTTAGATGGCTTGCCCTGAATTCGAATTGAGATCATTCTATCGTTTTTTGGATTGTATCCAAGCAGTGCTTTAGCCACTTTACTATTAATTATGAAGGCTACTCCATTTCTTCTGTGGTCCTCTTGTCCACAGTAGTAGATCTGGTGGTCATTTGATGTGAAGTGGCCCATTCCAGTCCATTTCAGTTCACTGATGCCCAAAATGTCTAACTTTAATCTTGACATCTCACCAATAACCACATCCAATTTGCCCTGGCTCATAGAACTTACATTCCAGGTTCAATGGTGTGTTGTTCCTTAGAACATCGGATTCGCCGTTCACCACCAGCACCGTCGGCTGCTAGCCGTCCTTTCGGCTTTGAGCTAGCTGCGTCATCATGTCTGGGGCTAGTTGAAATCATCCTCTGTTCCTCCACAGTAGCATTTTGACCATCTTCTGACCTGGGAGTCTCATCTTCTGATGGTATACCGACATATCTCTGGTTGTACTGATCCATTTAGTTTTCATGGCAAGAATACTGGGGTGGGTTGCCATTACATTCCCCAGCGATCACATTTAGTCTGACCTCTCTGTCATGACCTTCCCGTCTTGGGTGACCCTTCACGGTTTAGCTCATGGCATCATTGAGGTGCTCAAGCTCCAGCACCATGACAAGGTAACGATCCTTTGCTGAAGGAGATGGAGGCAGGAGGCTCCAAATTTACTGGAATCATTAAGTTGCTGGGGATACTCCTGGGCAAGGTGCTACTTTGCTACACGGCTGACACATGCTTGCTCGGAAGTCACCTTTGAACTGTCTGGAGGCTGCTACATATGTATTTCAGAAGAGGGAAGAAAGGTGTGAAGTGAAATGATGACTTTAATAGGTGGATGGCTGGGCCAAGGACTGAAGAAAGGAGGTGGGTCCAGCAAACTGGAAGCCATCCAGGCCAGGTCTGGAAAGCACAGCTTGGTTTCTTGCTTCTTCCTTTTGCAGACATATAGGCTACATCCAGATAGGATGCCATGTGCTGGGTGAAGAATCTCAGCACTGTCATGCACCCTGGCCAGATTCTTCACAGAGCAGAAGATCCCCACTGAAACTAGGACTCTTTTTCAAGGGCAGAAGTTGCCTCTGGCAGCAAAGTAGTAATGCAGTCTGCCGGTCAGAGACAGCTACTCGTCCTTCTTGTTCCAGATGGCCTTGTCCTAACCAAACAGGGCAGCTCCAGAATAGAGTGGCCAGCAACGCAACCCACAGGAAGGCCGAAGGCCTGGGTTTCAGTCACGCCACAGACTATGTTCACTTAATATTCTCCATGAAATAGGGGCAACAAGAGCCGATTTCCAGGCTAAAGGGCAGGTATGAATGAAGTATGGCTAACCAGTACTCAGCAAGACTTGTGTCCACAGGATCAACTCCTCTGAATTAGGAATGGAAGTATCTTGGGCTGAGTAGTGCTCAATTGATTTTAATTCCTATGTTTAGGGTGTTCACAGGTAGACTTTTTTTTCCTGTGAATGGGAAAGAAATGGAGCAGTAAGTAATGTAATGTGGTGGTAAAAGGTAACCCCCCCATATACATGTGGACTGCATTCATTGCCAAACCAATGAGATCCCCCCACCTCCGTGAACTGCTCAAAGTGCCCTTGTAAGGAAACATTCACAGCAAGCTGAATTGGCCAAGTAGTGACGGGGAGGAATTAGACAGGAACCAGTGGCCCAGGAAACTAATTGTTTACAGTCACTGGCCATATCTCAAAGATCGTATAGATGACAAGCTGACCCAGTAGGAAGGGATAAATAATCAGGAGGTGATACGGACGGGTTTATCAAAAACATTCCAACATCATGCTGCAATTTCCACTGTGTCTGCCTTTTCCTTTGTGTTGTCTTTGAAACGCAGCAGGCTGAAGATATATAAGCTGTGGCTCTACTTTTGTTCAGGGCTGCACAGCAAGCTGCCACTGCCTTGCTGGGCGGTCAATGCACAGTTTTATGTTTGCAGCTAATACATTTGTGCTGTATCTTCACAGTGATTTGGTTGCTTTAGGTGAGCCATTGGAAAATTGGAATGCAATTTTTTTGAAATCCAATTTTCCAAACTGAAAAAGGTGTGTGGCAAGGTTGTATACTTTCACCCTGCTTATTCAATATATACGCAGAACAAATAATTCAAGAAGCAGGAATGTACAAAGAAGAATGGGGTATCAGAATTGGTGGAAGACTCATTAACAACCTGCAATATGCAGATGATACAACTTTGCTTGCTGGAAGTGAAGAAGACTTGAAGTACTTGCTGATGAAGATCAAAGACTGTAGTCAGCAATACGGACTACACCTGAATGTGAAGAAGATGAAGATTCTCACAAATGGACCAATAAACAATGTCACAATAAATGGAGAAGAAATTGAAGTTGTCAACAATTTCAGTCTACTTGGATCAACGATCAATGCCAAGGGAAGCAGTAATCAGGAAATCAAATGATGTATCACGCTGGGAAAATCTGCCATCAAAGACCTATCTAAGGTTTTCAGAAGTAAAGATGTCAGTTTAAAAACAAAGGTGCGTCTGACTCATGCCATGGTCTTCTCAATTGCCACATATGTTGAGGTTTTCCTACTAACGATTAAGACTGCTATTGTACCTAATCATTTAGGCCCGGTGAAGAGGTTGTATTTGATTGTCTCCTCGCACGTGCTTTATGCAAATTGCCTGGGGGGAGGAAACCTGCCCAGACTTGTTCTTACTTCCTCTTTTTCTCTCTGCCAATATGTAGCAAGCCAGGTAGCTCTCAATGAGAGTTAAGACCTTTAAAAATGTTTTGCTTTTGTTTTGCTTTCTGTAAATAAATTATTTTTATAGAAATGCTTGGTGTGTGACTTTTCTGATCTCTCCTGGGCTAAAGGCTTTCCCAGCATTCTGCCAACAGGTTATGGGCCCAGTAAGCCCAGTAAAACCCAGAGAGATCAGCTCCACACCTCATGCACAATTTAAAGGCAGGTAGCAAAGACCTGTGAAGATTTTCTTTGGAGCCGCCTGGAGATTTTCCAGCAACTGCCGGTCTACAGGACAAAGAAGCTAGCTGAGGTGACTTGCAAAAGAAGGAAGAAGCCATGGCTACCTCCCAACCCTCAGCGATGCTTCTGGAGTGCCTATCAGAGACCAACTATTTGAATTGGGCCCTGAAGATGGAGATGTATCTTCTCAGAGAGAATCTTTGGCTGCCAATTGGTGAGCAAACCCCCCAAAATCCCAGTGCTGAATGGCTGAGACAGGATGAGCGGGCTAGAGCCACCATTATCTTGGGAGTTGAGGACAATCAGCTAGTCCACGTGCGAGGCATGCAGTCTGCAAAGCAACTTTGGGATGCTTTGAGAGACTTATATGTAAAGGCAACAGCAGGGAGTAAAGTTACTCTGACGAAAAAGCTGTACAGAGCCTACCTTGCAGAAGGAGATAGCCTTCCTGAGCACCTGCATTATATTCAGCAGCTGTTTGTTGAGTTGCAGGAGAGAGGAATGGAATTTACACCTCTCACAAAATCATATATCCTCCTGTCCTCACTGAATGCAATGTGGGACACGCTGATTTGTACCCTGGAGGCTATGCCTGAAACAGACCTCACCCCATCGTATGTTACACAGCGCTTACTCGCTAAATGGGAGAAGAAGGGAAAGGAACCTGAGGCCACAGCGCTAGCAAGCCAGCGATGTTTCACTTGTGGTTCAGCTGGACATTTGCAAAGAGACTGTGCCATGAGACCCAAGAGTAGAAACAGCAGAAGAACACAAGGGCAACACAGAAGAAGGCTCTTCAGACAACCCAAATTGCACAGGTTGCTGAGAAGGGTAATTCTGATGTATGGGTGTTAGATTCTGGGGCCAGTTGTCATTTATGTAATTGTAAAAGCTCTTTTGTGTCACTGTCTAAAACTGAAAGACAAAGTGTATCTTTGGCTGATGGGTCTGTGACCAAAATTATGGGACAAGGTGACTTGTATTTATCCTGCTTAGGAGAAACTGTAAAAGGTGTGTTGTATGTGCCAAATTTACAAACAAACCTTTTATCTGTGGCACAATTGGCTGCAACAGGGTATATCATAACATTTAAGAAAAATGGTTGTGAGATACGAAAAAATGGGAAGTTGTGTGCTACTGGTATGTTAAAAGACTCCTTGTACATTGTGCAAAATGCAAGGAAGCCAAGCTGCAAGGCTGCAGTTGGCAACACACCATATCATGACCAATGTGTACACCTGATGCACAGGAGATTTGGTCATGCTAATTTCAAGTATATAGCACAAATGCCACAGCTGTGTGCTGACCTAAAGATAAAACCCTGTGATAAATACTTAGACTGTGTAGTTTGCAAAGAATGCAAAACACTAAAAGCTCCTGTGAGTAAGCACAGTGAGAGTTACAACTAGACCTTTGGAAATTGTACACTCTGACATTATTGGTCCTTTTGCTCCAAGTCTTGGACAAGCAAGGTATGCAATGACCATCACTGATGATTTCTCAAGATACACATTTATCTACATCTTAAAACATAAAGATGAGGCATTTGAGAAATTTAAAAGTTTTGTGACATGGGCAAATGGAAAATTCCCTAGGCCTGTATCTGCACTCCAATGTGATAGAGGAGAATACCTTTCTCACAAATTCAGAAGGTTCCTAGTGGAAAAAGGGATAGAACAAATTCTTTCTAACCCTTACACCCCTCAGCAAAATGGTGTTGCTGAAAGAAAGGGCAGAACCTTGCAAAATGCAATGGAATGCATGTTAAAAGATTCACGATTATGTTTTAAGTACTGGGGAGAGGCAATATCTACTGCCACTTATGTACAGAACAGGTTGTATAACTCTGTGATTCAGGACACTCCATTCCATTTGTTTTATGGTGTGAAACCAAAGGTAAGCCATCTTAGAGTGTTTGGTAGCACTGCATGGGTTCACATTCCAAAACAGCAGAGAAGGAAAGGAGGCCCCACAACAAAGAAAGCCATCTTTGTTGGCTATGAACAAAGCCAAAGGAGCTACAGGTTCATAATGGGAGAGAAATTAATAATTAGCAAAAGCGCTTCTTTTGCTGAACAAAACTGGGGGAGATTAAATTCTAGCTCTCCAGTTGAACTGACCACCACAAGAGAACAGCAAGGACTTGCTGATGGTGTTCTTTTGCCTGATGAGGACATTAAACCAGAAAAGCAAACTGAAGATCTGTCTGATGAGACAGATGCTTCTCAGGAAAGTGATAGGAGTCAAAATTTAAGCCCTGTATTACCTCGCAGATCTCAGAGGAGTAATAAAGGCGTTCCTCCATCACGTTTTCAGGCTGAAACAGTAAAGGCTTTTCACATATTCACAGAACCTGAGTCTTTAGAACAAGTGAATGCTTTACCACCTGAGATTGCACAAAATTGGCATTCTGCCATGCAACAGGAATTAGCATCCTTGAAAGAAAATAAAACATGGAAACTGGTAAATCTACCTCCCAATGAACGCTGTCTGGGTTGTAGGTGGGTTTTCAAACTGAAAAGGGATGCTGATGGCAAAATCCAAAAATATAAAGCAAGGTTGGTTGCAAAAGGGTTCACTCAAAGGAAAGATTGAGACTTTGACAAGACTTTTGCACCAGTTACTAAAGGTGAATCAATTAGATTACTGTTAAAAGTTGCTGCACTCAAGGGAATGTCAGTTAACCACTATGACATTCAAACTGCATTTCTCTATGGTGATTTAGACCACAGATTATACATGCAGCAACCCCCTGGCTATGAAAAAGGGGAGAATCTAGTCTGTGAACTGCAGAAGTCAATCTATGGGTTAAAACAAGCTGCTAGATCCTGGAACCAAAAAGTAGATGAAAAACTGCAGAATTTTGGTTTTGAAAAAGAAAAAGCAGATCCCTGTGTATATATGGACAAACAAGGCTGTATGTATCTGTGCATTTATGTTGATGATTTGCTGCTGTTCACATCAACAGAAAAACAATGGCTTGATTTTGAAGCCTGCATGAAAAGCCATTTCACATTAAAAAGCCTTGGAATTATAACAACCTAGGTTTGGAAAAACACAGGAAGAAGAATGGTAGCTTTCTGTTAAACCAAAGGGGAGATAATGGTAAAGTAATGTGAATGGAAAGACATATAAAGTCAGAGAAGATTGTTTTGCATCTTAATCTATAGTGTAAAAAGGGGAGTGTTGAGGTTTTCCTACTAACGATTAAGACTGCTATTGTACCTAATCATTTAGGCCGGGTGAAGAGGTTGTATTTGATTGTCTCCTCACACGTGCTTTATGAAAATTGCCTGGGGGGAGGAAACCTGCCCGGACTTGTTCTTACTTCCTCTTTTTCTCTCTGCCGATATGTAGCAAGCCAGGTAGCTCTCAATGAGAGTTAAGTCCTTTAAATATGTTTTGCTTTTGTTTTGCTTTCTGTAAATAAATTATTTTTATAGAAATGCTTGGTGTGTGACTTTTCTGATCTCTCCTGGGCTAAAGGCTTTCCCAGCATTCTGCCAACAACATATGCCTGTGAAAGTTGGACATTAAAAAAGGAAGATAAAAGAAGAATTGATGCATTCAAATTGTGGTGTTGTGAAGATTATTGAAAATATCATGGGCTGCCAGAAGAACAAACAAATCAGTTTTAGAAGAAATACAACCAGAATGTTCCCTATAGGCGAAGATAACTAGGCGTAGACTCTTATACTTTGGGCACATCGTCAGGAAAGACTGATCGCTTGAAAAGGACATCATGTTTGGTAAAGTCGAGGGCCAGCGGAAAAATCCATTGCACCTTCAATGCAATGGATTGATACAGTCACAGCAACATTGGACTAGTCAGGCATATGGCGCAAGACTGAACAGCATTTCGTTCTGTTATACATAGGGTTGCCATGAGTCGTAAACGACTTGATGGCAACTAACAACAAGAACAAGGTGAGCCAGGTTTTGGCCAAACAGTAATGGCTTAGCGGAGCCCAGCTTAACTTGTTCCAGAAAGTGTCTGCAGATCTGTGAAGTGCAAGCACGCAGACTCTGAACGAGACAGCGGTTTAGGGTGGGGGTGGGGGGTAATGGGTGCCACCAGAGACACTGAAACCATCACCTCCCAAAGACCTAGTGGACCTAAGCACTAGGGATCGTGCACAATTTCAGCCTGACCTGGGCACAGAATGGCATGGACTTGATCACAAGCTTCCACAAGATCCCACCCATTCTGCAGCAGTCAAGAACTACTGCACGGGGGTGGGGGGTGGGGTTGCAAAGCAGTCTAGTGCCCTGGCAAGGCCAAGGGATGGAAGATGGGAGAGAAAAACATCCCAAGAGGGAGATTTTTAAAAAATCATTCAACGGAAAAGGAAAAAAGCCTATCCCTACTTCCCTCCACAGCAATATTTCCTAAATTTTTTCCCTAAGATTTGGATTTTTGTCCAGTGTGGATCTTAAGCTTTCGGATAAAGCTATAATTTTTTTCATGCAACAGAAGAAGAGAGAGTGCTGCACTTTCTTCAAATATTGATTTGCGCAATTTGGAAGCAAAGTTAAAAACAGATCAGGTACAATGTGGTGGAGGAAATATCTATTAATATTTATTGGCCATGGGGAACCTCCATGTTCAGGGCCCCCTCTGGCTAGGCCTGGGGAAAAGGGAAGGAGGCTGCTGTCCTCGTGCCCCACACGGGTCATCCAGAGGCGCACCTGGTTGCTGCTACTTAGAACTGTCGGATCCTTGGCCAGCTCTCAGCCTTTCCTGGAGTCCCTGGAAAGAAGTGCGCGGCGGCGGTGGGGAGGGTGGCGCCGCCAGGCAGATGAACGAGCGAGTCAACGAAAGAGCCAGCTGCGGCCTGGGGTTTGAGTCCGGGTCAGCGCCGCCTTGGCTCGGAGGGCCGAACGACCGCCCCGTATCTTGGGAGAAAACGGAGGTCGACGAAGACATCTGCCCTCTCAGCTGCTTGCCCCCCCACCACTGGCGGCGCTCCCGGGGCGTCTCAGCCCCCAACAAGAAGACTGTAAATGGCCCGGCCCGTTCCGTCTCCCCGAGGGTGAGGTCGCTACCGTCAGATGCGGGAGGCAGACCTGAGGAAAGATGACGGCGCCTGCGCTCTCCAGAAGGCCGGGCAGCTGACCAGGCTGGGGCTCCGCAGCATCGTTGCACGCCTGCCAGATGACCCGCCCCTGGCTGAACGTTTCTCCTGGCGGCGGCGGCGGCAGCGGCAGTGGCAGCCCCGCGTTCCCGGTCGAGGAAGCCTGTCCCGCACGAGCCACAGCGCGGAGCGAGAGAGTGAGCGGGCTCCGACTGCTTTCGTGGCAGCGGACAAAGTGACCTGGGTCGCCTGGGAGGAGCCTCGCCTCGGCGTGTCTCTCGGCGAAGCGGTGCTGGGAGTTGCTGCAGCCCTGCCGCCTGCCTGCCCTGCACCCAGGGGCTGTTGCTCCCCTTGCCCTTGCTCTTCTGCCCGGCCCAGAAAGAGACTGGGGAATTGCGACTGCTTGGGCTCCCATCCCCGCCTTTGGGAACTCAAGCAGCAGTCTTTCATGTTGAGGTTTTCCTACTAACGATTAAGACTGCTATTGTACCTAATCATTTTGGCCGGGTGAAGAGGTTGTATTTGATTGTCTCCTCTCACGTGCTTCATGCAAATTGCCTGGGGGGGGGGGGAACCTGCCCGGACTTGTTTCTTACTTCCTCTTTTTTTCTCTCTGCCGATATGTAGCAAGCCAGGCTTGCGCTCAATGAGAGCTAAGTCCTTTAAATATGTTTTGCTTTTGTTTTGCTTTCTGTAAATAAATTATTTTTATAGAAATGCTTGGTGTGTGACTTTTCTGATCTCTCCTGGGCTAAAGGCTTTCCCAGCATTCTGCCAACATTTCACGGGGTGGATGGAGCGTGCTCTGCAGATGGCCTCAAGGGTGGCTTGGCCACTGTCAAGGTGCCCCACAAAAGAGGGGCAGGTACCAAGAGGCATGGGGTGAAACAGCAGGAAGTGGGTCGTGCCCATGACCTGCAAAGACTGGCAGCAAGTGAACCAAGACCTGCTTTCTCAACAGAGTCTTCTGCCTCTAGAACAGGTGTTGAGTCTCGCACAGCTGGCTCTGCCTTGTCAGGGCCAAAGGCAGGCCAGGTATGTGGCATCTCCCAGCAAAAGCAAGGCAGGGTCAAGGGGAATTGCAACAGGGTGAAAATATTAGAATCCCCTGGGGGACCTGAAGGTCATCTAGTCCAGCACCCCCAGGTTGCTGGACCTGCCCGCCAGCAGGGTTCCAGAAGAGGAAGACAACCTGTCCTCCCTGGCCTGCTGCTTCCAGATGAAAGCCTCTTTAAGCAAGAGTCAGCCAGCCCCTTTCGGACCTCCTGATTTGAGTTGGACAAGCACCCTTTTGCCAGTCTCCCCCTTTCTGGCATTGCCCCAAGGCACAACAAAGACTCCCACAAGCAGAGGCTGACTGAAGGACCAGTTGACTGAGTCACTTGGGTGATACTGGGCTGCAGTGAACAGGCAGCTCCTGCCACCTGCTCAAGGGCAGAAGGTCAGCAGGCTGCTTGGGGCAACAGGCTCCTACCCACCAACAGAAGGAAGATACGGACAGCCTCTTCCACCATCCCGCTGTGCCCGTGTGCACTTTTTAGCATGGAAGGATAACAGAGAAGCCCAGGAGGGTTCTCCAACAGAGAAATGGGCAGTGCATTTGGCACTCAGGAATGGTGGCTGGAAAGGGAAAAGTGGCCCCCCATGGCTGGGCTCTTCCTCTCCCCAAGTGCAGCCAAAGGGCTGGTTGACCTTTGACTTCAGATCTGTGGCCAAGAGGTGTCTCCCCACTTTTTTCTCAGGTCTTTGGTCAACTCTATTCTTCTGTACTTGCCAATTGTTGAAGTGCAGAAATTTGTAGGCTAGGATTTAGCTGTTAGCACCATCAGCTGTTAATGCTCAGAATATAATTAGTTGTGAAACAGGTCCCTATGTGCTCTCTTGCCTTCACAATTAATTACACATGCATAATATCTGTCTTTCTCCTCTAGAATCCCCCAAGAAACATCAAGATGTGTCCTCTGGGAGTTTTTCTGCTGAGGTTTGCTAAAGGCTTATCCTCCTCTCATTTATCCCTCCTCAGCCCTGGAGAGATCAGGCCAAAATGTTTCTAAGGGAGAGATGCCAGCACCACAGCCTGGAATGTTCCCTGCTTGTCCCTTGCAGGAAAGCAGGAACTGCCCTTTGAGAACCAGCCCTCCCTTAAGGGTCAGCTTGGGAAAGAGCACTCCATCTGTTTGCAAAGCACTCACAGCCCCTCCCTTCAAGGGAAGGGTGGAGAACCTGTGTTCTCCAAATGGTTCTTCTTTCAGGCTGGTGACATGGTTATTTCAGCCCCACCTGCTGCTCAGGGACATTCCCAGGACCTTTCTCACAGTCTTTTCTGCTCAGAGCACTGCTACTCTGAACCCTGGCAGTCAAGGTGGCATCTCTCTTTGGCACTCGGAGGTACAGATGGACCACCTTCATGCAGCTTAATTCCTTGCTGCTGCTTTTTTCGTGGTTTTCCAAAGGAGGGAGGGTTTCCAATCAGACAAAGGCCCATACCCAAGCTGTGACTGCAGGTTGGATGCTAATGAGGAAATGGAAAGGGGGTTGGAATACTCACTTCAAAGATTGTTCTGCTGCTGCCAGTATCTGCTGGGCAAAGGGAAGGGCAATTGCGACTGAGTTCTATAGAGGGTGGTGAACAGGAACAGCAGCTTGAATTTAAAGCTTGCTAGCAGAAAGAGTCTTTGAGGTATATGATTACCTAAAATCTGTAGCCTGCTTGCTTCTGCATTCTGGGCAACTAACAAGTTATACTTTTGGAAAAGGATGAGCAACATCAGGCAACAAGAGCAGCAAAACCCTCAGGCATAGTGGCCGAATGAATCTCCAGCAGATGGGCTGCTGGACTGGGAGCTGTACAAGCAGCTGAGGAGGGGAGCCCAGCCTGTAGCTTCTGCCCTCATTGTCTTCCAAGCTAGTTCCCAAGCCTGTAGCTGTTTTTGGTTGGCGACCCATCGGAGGGCTTTCTCCTACAAAAGGAAGCTTACCCCCTGAGAGTTCTTACAGGAAAGGGGGAGGACGAAAGTACCTGTGGGTGAGTCCTTCTGCTAAGAGAGTGTCCATCCCTTCTGCTGGCAGCCAAAAGGTGACCGATGGCCTGCTTTTACTACCAAATGTATCAGTCACCCACATATCAAGGGTCTTTAGGCCAAAGGAGTCAACTCCTTGTGCTGCTGCCCCTTTGGCCCCCCTCCCTGTGGCAGACCCCCTTTCAAGGCAAGAATGTTGTGTTTCTCCATGCAGGAGAGAAGCCAAGGGCAATCAGCCCTGCTCCCTGCACAAGGTATTCCCCACAGCTCCTGGCTCTCCTGCAGGGGGTGGGGTGCATCCAAAGGGCTTGAAGCACGAGCAGAAGGCCTCTTCTCTGCCATCCCCTGCAGGAGCAAGGAGGGGGAGCATAATCTGGAAGAAGAGGCAGGGCTTCCTGGCATCGGGCAATTGTGAGAAAGGCCTCCATCCCACAAAACACGGCGTGCTATGATGTAATGAAGGAACCAGACCAAGGGATTTTCTGGACTGAGGGAAGCAGCTGGGATGCCAGGTGAAGGACATGAAAGAGAATGCCAAGGCTGCTGGGTGCCCTTGCTCTGACCTATTGAATGGTGCCATCAACTGATGCAAAAACTTCCTCCAAGTCTGTGCAATAGCATTTCACTGGGCTTCCACAGTTTCCCTGTGTTTTGCAGGGAAATAATATCCTCCACCACCCAAATGCCTGTCTGCCTTGGTAGCCTGCCTTGCAACCACCAATCAGTTTACTGCAATTATTGGATGTACATCAAAGAATGGGCCCCCTCTTGACTCCTGAAGAACAAAAGTGGATGGGGTTGACAAGGCGGCATTCTGTTTTATTTCTGCTGTAGTTAGCTAATTGGTTAATTCCATTGTTTTGCTCATTTCAAGACTGCTGTCTTCCTAAAGCAGCTTGCTGCATAAAACAATTTTAGTAATGAATAAAACTGGCATGAGCAGAAATACTGGAAAATTCACCCCACCTCATTTTCTCAGCTACAGGTAGTCCTCATTTAGCGACTGTCTCATTTAGCGACAGCATGTCCTGTGAACACCTGGAATCATCTTTGAATGCACTTGACAAGGAACAAAGACATGGAGATGGATTCTCAGATGTGAGGAGAAGCCCTTCCTTGTATTTTCCCAGCAAGAAATGTTTCCAGTCACCAAGAGTGGAAACCGTACTTGGGACTTCTCCAGCCCCCTTGGTTAATGCAGGGCTCCGTCTGTGTCCAATAGCGTCAGTCATGCCTTCTGCCTGGTCAGCACTGCAGAGATGCCAGGATGAAAGAATGTGGCAGAACAAGGGACAAAAAGGCTTTCTATCTAGTGTTGTGTAGGGTTGTCAGGCAGAACTGGAAAGCAAAAGGAAGAGGGGCCGACCAAGGGCGAGATGGATGGATGATATTCTAGAGGTGACGGATTCGACCTTGGGGGAGCTGGGGGTGGCGAAAACCGACAGGAAGCTCTGGCGTGGGCTGGTCCATGAGGTCACGAAGAGTCGGAAGCGACTGAACGAATAAACAACAAAAGGGTTGCCAGGACGTTTTTGGTAACGTGAGATTGCAGACCAATACATCATGTGCCACCATTTGACTGCATGTTTTAGCGGACAGGATGCTGAAAGGAATGGTTATTATTTATTATTTATTTAGCAATATTTATAATCCACTCCAGTCCAAAGGGCCTCTGGGGAGCAAACAGGGTAGAAACCATAGAAAAGAACAGGAAGATAGTATAAACAATAGTGGCCATTCAGGATCAGTCCGGATGAAAGGCTCATCAGGACAATGTGTACGCCATGCCCGTTTTAATTTCATATTTGGCAGATTTTCCAAACATTGTTATGGAAGCCGTGACCCTTTTCTTAGCCACCGAAGCAGCAGCTCTCTGAGGTTAAAGAATGTTAAAAATAGATCCTGGTAGCGTCTTGCTGCCAAAATGGTAATGAGGTCAAAGACTAAATCTGCCTTCTGGCCGTCCACCTTGAACCAAGGCACGGCGGTTCCCAGTTTCGCCTCGCACATTCGATGAGGGTTGCCTAGACTTTGGGGGTGTTGCAAAGGCTTACTGGTGGGAGGCAAATGCCCAGGAGACACCCACCGCCTTGGGGGCCCCCCGGAGAAAAGAGGCCCTGCTGTGCACACGCCTCCCGGCCTCCCCTTCTGCTTTGCTCTTGGTGCCTAGCTGCATCTTTTCTCCATTCTGGGAGACAGTGACCGAGTCTCAGTCTCTTTGTTCCTGTTTTCTTCTCTTGCTTCCTCATCCCCATTTTTTTCCAGATTCATAAATACTCATTTCTGAGCTTCCTTTTACTTAAAAAATAGGTTGTATTTATCCTTCCACCTAACCCGATCAATGCTTTCTCAGGACTTTCATCTGATTCAGTTTGCGGGCATGTCTGGAATTATGCTTTTTCTTACTCATTTTTTGTCCTCAAGCAAGCCCGCCCCCCTGCTTTACTGGGCCTATTTTTATACAGCCAGGATCACCAGGGCATCCCTACAATTTAATTCCTGCAGGGAACTAGCCTCCTGGGGCTGCTAAGGAGAGGGAGGCAGCGCAGTTGCTGAGGCCCAGTCCACTAAGCTGCTGGTCTCTGGCTACCCTCTTGGGTATTATTATTGTTGCTGTGTTGTTATTACAGCAGCAGCAGCAGCAGCATTCTAAATTATCTAGACTCATGGTGCCTTACAGTATAAAATTACAATAACACATATCTGCAGTAAGAACATTAACCTAAAGACAATAACATGTATGTGGGTAAGAAGACTAACTCATAACGTCATAACACAAGGCAACCATAATGAATCAGAAACAAGAGTAACAGTTCACACCACAAAATACCAATGGTAAACATTAATATCCCAAAGGCCTTCTAGAAAACTTGGATCTTTGCTAACTTCCAGGAGGCCAACCCACTTCTGGGGGAGGCCATTCCAGAACATTGGTGCCCCCGCAACAAGCAGCATTTCACGCAATTTACCTGGCTGCAGTGACACAAGGTGGATGCCTGTCATGCATGACATAGGAGCTACATACAAAAAAGGCTGGCCAGGAAGAGGTTTGGACCACCAATCCTTGTTTATTTTTTTCTAAACATTCACAATTATATTTACAACCCAATGCAGGGGTTTTACGAAAATAAAAAGATGTTGCATGTGTACTGAGTTTGGGATATTTTGCATAATTGCCTTGAAGTTGATAAAAAAGATTAATCTCTCAGGCAACATTTATTTGCACTTGGCAAATTCAGGCTGTAGTGGTTAACAGCAGATCCAACAGATAACAATCAAACCCAACAACAAATATGAATGAACTGAATAAATACAACTGAAAGCGAAATGTTTGAAGTTGTAAAAGCCAGTGAATCTGAATCTCAGTAACATTTGGGAAATAATTCTAGAAAATATGCTTCTTAGGAGCTGAAGAATGAAACTGTGACTAGTCATCCCTACCCCACTTCATACAGTAGCTTTGAGGGATTTTTCCCCCCATAGATAAAGAATTAACATTTCTATTTGTGCAGGTGCCCTAATTCTCCACACCACACCCAGTGCAGCATTGTTGGGCTTTTTTGGCACCTAGAGATGAGGTGGCAGAAAGCCTCTCCTGAATTAGCCAGTGTGGCTGATCTCAAAGTAGGGGTACCATATCTCGACTGCAGAACTCTGGACAATCACAAGGTGGCAGCAAAGTGATACAAAAACCCTCTAATACTTTGCTGACCATGTTGGTTCCAGGTATGAATTCTAATTCAGTCCAAAGTATATAATCGAGAGGTGCTTTCCATCAAGGAACTAATAATGGTGGAATATGGCTGCACATTTCTAAGGAAAGCAGAGCTAAAATCCAATTTGTGATTGCTGTCAGACTTTAGATACTCAGTGGAACTAATGTGGCTTTACTGCAGACAAAAATAAATTAGACTCAGGTCTCCTGCAGAACACAGGAATCAAGCCGTGTGTCTGCAACTTGCATGCATGCACATACGTACACTATGTATGCATGTCTCAGCCACAGGGTTTAAATCTCAGGCCTTTCCCCTCTTTTCTGAGTTAATGGATTTGGCTATTCTCTTCCTGGTCTTGAGAGTTAGGAGGTTTTCTTTTCTTTTTGATGTTCACAAGATGATTGCATCTGGCCTGAGAATTTTTGCCTCCCACCTCACCAGCTTCAGCCCTCACGCTTGCATGTGTGCAGCCAGGGAAGGACATGATCCAGCCAGAGATACAGGGGAAAGGGGTGCAGGGGAGGAAGAGGAGATGGGGAAGTCAGCTTCACCTATGGATGTCCTGCCCAGAATTGAGATGCTGCTGAGCTTCCAGCGATTGGTGTACGTTTTGGCAAACTTTTTTCAAATATTGTGAGATACCTACTTTTTCTCATGGTTGGTTTGGGAATGTCTTTTCTTTGCTCAGCCTTTGCCCTGCTTCCTCCATTACCATGGGGACTTTTAAATAAACAAGGAAAGGACCATCTTAAAGCCTGCTACAATTTTGTCTTGGCTGCCTCAGACTTCCTTTCTGTCCTGCGCACTGGTTGCTACAGAAGGTGTGGCTAGATGCAACCATTCAATGCCTGATGCTGTTGCTGGTTTCCACCCCAGGAGCACAGCTGCATTCTGATCCTTCGTGCTGATCCTACGTGGCGGTGCACGTGGTTGCTATTCCGCAGGAGGAGGAGGTGCTGCTGCTTTTGCAGGTCAGCAGCATGCATTTCTTCCTGGGTCTGTCCGGCATTGCCACGTAACCTCAGAGGCAAGGGAGGCTTTTTGTTTGCGTCCACTGATGAGAATACCAGTCACTGGTCTTCTCATTCGCTAGCTATTGCATCGTGGCCAGCCCTTAAATACGGTCTGGAAATTGCCGCTGGCCAGGAATGCAGAGGGATGGGTGGGACCAGTGCCCCTCAGAACTTTGCGCTGCCCAGGGCTAAAGCAGCTTCAGCAGGCTGGCTCCCTGCAGACCACCTGCTCTGCTGTGGCCTGCCTCCCTCTTGGAGCTGCCAGGGGAGCTGCCAAATTTCCCTCTGAAGTCCACGCTGATCCTGCTTCTTTGGCAGGGGGCATCTTCCTCTTTACTGCAATTTGTGGTGGGGTGGAGCTAAGATCTTATTCACCAGGCCCTTTAATGTTTGAGTGCTTGTTGTTGGAATGCTTCAATATTTTATATTCCTTATTTTTAAGCATGTTTCAGTGATTGCTTTTATTGTAGGTTTGTTAAGCCTCCCAGAGCTGTTAAGAGTAGGTGACCTGTAAATCGCCTAACAAACAGAGCCCGCAAAAGCAGTTCACTGAGGCTGCTCCCAATTCACCAGCCCCACTCAAGACAGCTCCTGCCGGAAGGCTTCTCCGGCCAGGGCAAGGGCAAGGGCAAGGGCAAGGGCAAGGGCAAGGGCAAGGGCAAGGGCAAGGGCAAGGGCAAGGGCAAGGGCAAGGGCAAGGGCAAGGGCAAGCGCTCGTGGGGCAAGCAGATTCCTCGGCTGAGCTCCGGGGGCTGCTTCTCACAGCCCCAAAGCAGCCATAGGGAGCCAAGCAGGAAAGACAGAAGGGTGAGGCTGTAGGATAGCAAGCGCAGGATGTGCAATTAAGGTGCCTTTTGAGTGACACTATACTCAAAAATGGACTTTTGATTCAGGGTTCAAATGGCAAAAGCTTCAACATTTGCATGCACAAAAATCAAACGGAACAATTTAAGCTCAGACCATTGTGACAAAAAAGGGAAACAAAGAAGGACAACTTTATCAAGGATTGTATATTTTATGCCCATAATTTCAAAACTTAAAAATAAAGCCCCAAGCCCACTCAAGAAAATCGTTCTGTAATAAATACCGAAATGCTGCATCCTGTCTTGATACCAGAGGACAAGACACAACAAGTCGGCTTCCCAGCCATGAAGTGGAGGGCATGGCAGAATTCCTCTTCTGGCCAAAAGACTGGGGAAGCTGTCTGGCCATCCTTACATTTTCAAGCCCCTTATTTAGCCTCCTTATTTACTTGTTCACTGTTAATGATTATTTTCCAGGAGTATCTGAAACACCACCATTCTCTTCTCATGTCCTTCTTGGTTATTCTTTGCAACTTGGTTCTGTCCTGCATTCTGCTCAGCCTTTACCAATTTCACACAGAATGCTTTAAAATGTGCAACAACTAAGTGCGGTTCACTTCTGTTCATTTACCTTCTTTCTTCACTAGTAGCCCAGTCATGTGAACTTCCATAACGCTAACCCTGAAGTAGTCCTTGTCTTTAAACACAGTTATGCCGTGATGTGCCAGAGCATACAGTTGCACGCACATGTCCTGCTGCCAGGGTGGGTGCAGCTCCATAGATATTAAGTGGCAACCCTTCCCCCAACAGCACACACAGCCCAATCTGGGATGAATGCGAGCCCCCTTTCAAAACTGCATGCACCTACTGAGCGGCCAGGGCTGCAGAATCTGGTAGAGGTCCACAGTGTGTGTGTACAAGTTTCTTGCATCTCTGCTTAACCTCATCCAAGTCAAAGTTGGGTTTCTCCCGACTTTCCAGTGGGCTAGGGGGCCAGAAGGTGCTTGCCCTCCTTATCCTCTAAACAGAAAAGATGGGTCAGCTTCCTCCCCTTGTCCTCAAAGGGGAACAGTTCAGGCCTGTAAACTCTCTGCTTGTTTTCACAGGAGGAGATGTTTTAAATAAATCCGCGGGCTTCTTGTGCACAAAGATGTCTATTGCAATATTTCAAAAGACCATAAATGCATGTTTTGTCACACGTGTATGTTGATGATGAAATAAAATAGAAATGCACATGTTGATTCATTCATTTGCACAAATACATTCTCAAGAAACCATTGTGCACTCTGTTTTAATGTGCACATTTGTCCATGCATGTGGCTTAATGGAGGAATTAAAAAAAGAAAGAAAACCTGAAGGAACAGAGAAATGCAGCAACAGCCAATTATGCTCACACAAATATTTACAAAATTTCAAAATCCAATTTAGATAATAGATAATGTATAAATAGGTGCTGCTATGTGACCAGAAACAAATAATTCTGAACCATAGGTCCAGTGAAGAATTCAGAAGAAATATCCCATGGAATACAAAGTACACCATGATAAAACTGCAAAGTTTCTGGAATAAACACCTGTTCAGTGTTGACACCTGCTGTTCCTGCTACGTCCTAGCAGTCTTTGTGAGAACTTGCTATTACTGAGCCCAGAACCTGCCTGGACTGTGGGGATGGCTCTCCTGGATCTGTCTGCTGGACAAAGTTACCCCCTCTGTCTCTCATCAAACCTTCCAAATGGCCAGGCTGCTCCAAGGTGGACCTAATTTGCTTTCCAGATTAGGGACCTCTTTCTCACTAAAACTCCAGCCCCTCCAGTGAGAAAGCCCCCACTCCAGCTGGCCGGAATGGAGCCCCCAGAGGCCATGGTCATAAGGAGCACCCTGACATGTGTCAGCACAGGGTGAGCAAGGCATGAAGCCAGCTTCCTGCAGGACAGAGAGGAGTAGACAGGATTGGGGATGTCAGATTCTATCTTAGAGATGCACTTTTCCGTGTAGGTCTCTTAGAGACACCCCCCCCCCCCGTAAATGTAATACATCCAATAACATTCTTGATTTTCTTTTCTTTTTTTAAAAATCACAGTTGGGTTCACATGGGAGAGGAAGGAAGTCAGCTGAATAAAATTAATCATAATAAAAGGTAAAAATAAATATAGAATCAGCAGGGTGACCAAAGCACCCCCCCACCCCCCAGGGCTCCTCTGTCCAGGATTGCATGGACAGATGGAGGGTGTGCAGTTAGTTTCAATCCTTTGGGATCATACCCTTGATGGCCGACTCCCGGTTGACGTATGTTGCCCAGTACACCATGTTGAAAATGGCAAACAAGACTGGAAAGACGATGCGGGACATTTTGTCTACCTTGCTGACACTGTTGTAGGTCTTCTTGTTCTCCAGAGGCTTCTCTTCCAGGCGGGGCACCTTGACAGGGGGCACCACCACAGCAGCTGGCATGGCTGTGGGGGCAGCTGCGCTTTTGGCAATGGTGGGAAGGGCCGGCTCCTTGGTGATGTTGAGCGCGTACGTGGTCCCCACAATGTTGTAGGTGTTGTTGGTTTTCTTAGCCAACGTGGCTGGCTCTTTTTTCTGAGAAAGGAAGCCAGGAAGGTTAGATGATGGCACAACTGTATGAATAAAAGTGCAGCCAGAAATATTTGCCTTTGTGGAAAGGGAAGGGTGGAAGAAAGGGGCAATGCTGGCCCTAAAATGGATCTCCAGGCGCCATTCAGGAAGAGAACGGGCCAGCACGGCACATCCTTTTGAAACAGGGCATCTCCTGGAATCAAGGTCCTTCAGAAATGCAGGTCCAATATTTAGGATAGGAGCAAAGGGTCCCTTGGAGATGTTTTCTGACCTGAATGTGACAGCTTTGAAGAGGTGCTTACTCTAAGTGCCCCTTTAAAGTGCTGTGACCAAAAGAAGTGTTGCCAGTTGGATTGCTGTACAATCCACAGTGCAATCACACTGTTCCCTTTTTGGGTTAAGTAAGTTGTAGCTTGTTACATTGTGTGAATGTGGCCAGAATTTCCCTGGATCACTAAACCCTGGTTTCTGTGGTGTATTCCAGTCCTCTGTTCCCCTCCTCCTCTCCATTCTCACCTTCATCTCCTGAGCCTCCAGCACCTTCTTGCCCTCCCAGGCCCAGCTGCGCTTGGTGAAATAATTGACAGCAGCAAATTCAATCAGCGCAGAAAACACGAAGGCATAACACACAGCCATAAACCAGTCCATCGCGGTTGCATAGGCCACCTTGGGAAGGGAGTTTCGCGCACTGATGCTCAGAGTCGTCATGGTCAGGACTGTGGTGACACCTGTGAGAAGGAAAGTGGATTGGAGGCAGCCGAAGGAGCCGAGGCTTCCACCCTTGGGGCCTCTTCTGCCAGAGTTAGCAGGCCTCTGTTGACCACTTGGCCACCCAAGCCTCCAGAGGCCAAGGCGGCCAAGAAACTGGTGGTCCATGTGCATGTGGCCCACCCCCAACCCCAGTGGAGCCGTGGCTAGCAAGATCACCAGCTCTGTGTCCAAAAAATGGAGGCAATCAGTTTGGGGCAGGAATTCCTAGTGGAAAGGCTCACAGTTCAGTGGGAAGGGAGGGGAGAACCAGGACAGAGAAGGTCCTGAAGGATGGGATTTGTTTGTGTGGGTTAAACCCAAATCCTACCTTTCTGCTTAGGTAAGCACTTACAAGTACAGATGGCTCACAATTAAAACAAAATACAAAACATACAACACGACAGTAAAATCATATAATTGAAATCAACCAACTGTTACAATCTGGCTGAAAGAAAACTGCCTCTCTTTCATCCCTCTGTTTTTTTGTGAGGGTATCTGCAAACAGCCAGGCCTGGGTGTCCTGATCAGGCCTGCAAGGACCAGGTTGGCCGCCCAGAACCCTCTCAGCAGCAGGGAGCTTGGGCTGCTTTTTCAGCCCCTGGGGGCTTGAGGAGGTCCTAAGGTGGCAATCTTGAATACTGGTGTTTAAAGTGATTTTATTTTATTTTATATTTTATATTTAGCATATTCATATAGCTGCCCATCTCACAAAGACATGATGCATACAATGCAACAACAGTTAAAAACTCCTTAACAATCTAAAAACAATCAAAAATAAAATGAACAGATAAAGGAAACAGATAAAGCCCAAGGAACCAGGAGAACAAACATCACTTGAGAGCTGGTTATCCCCAGCATACCGATGATGCCTCCCCTCCACCCAGCCGGTGACAGATGACCTCACCCTGCACGGAGATGGCTGCACAGAGATGGATGTTAAACGGGAGGGAGCGGAGAGTACCAGACTCTGCAGAGCCCCACATAATGATGGTCTAATAGTTTTTACTTTTACATAGCAAGGATCTTAGTTTTTATTTCTCAAGACCACCCAGGTACTTATATAGGGGTGAATTACTATTAATTGGTATTCCTTTTTTGACCCTGGCTCTTGGTTTTGTAGGGCATCATTCTGGTGATGGATTGTCTTTTCATTCTGGAGGAAGAGGAGGGGGAGGAGAGGGAGGAGAGGGAGGAAAGAAGCGTCCAGGTGAGGAGCAAGTCAGAAAGACCCCCCTGGGGTCTCCTGGCCTGCCTTTCCTCTCCCTTCTCCCCCCGGCCTACTCCAGGCCACCTCAGGTCCCACTCAGCTGCCACCCTCACCAAACACTGTTCGTGCTGGGACGCTCTCCCTGTTGAGCCAGAAGGAAACCTGGGACAGGATGACAGTCATGATGCATGGCAAGTAAGTCTGGATCACAAAGTATCCGATCTTGCGCTTGAGATGGAAATAAGTGGTCATCACAATGTAGGTCCCTGGAAAGAGAAATGCTGCAGTTACAGTGCTATTAACATCCTGCTGACAATCCAGGCAGCAAATGTGCCGATTCAGCCGCCATAAATGCCCAGTAAAATTGCTCCCCGGGGTGACCAGCTGCAGCTAACAATCCAGGTGCATCCAGACCTGCTCCCTTTCGCTTTAAAAGTCTGCCTTTCACATGCCGCATCTGTCATTGTTCTGTAGGTTCTCTTCTGGCCTCACAACTTGGTGCCATCTCTCTAGGGAAACTAAACAGCTGGCAATGCCCTTCCCAGGATCTTCTACAGTCTCCTTTCATGAAACAGTATGGAGTCCTCAAGTCTAGCCAGTAGCTACCAGAATTATTGCATTAAGAGAATGCTTACTGGGGGGAATTTCCTTGCGTGGTCCTGCCCTCTGCTGACAGTGATGGAGCCACACAGCCCCTGAGCTTAGAGGCACAGGAGAGAAGTTTTTTCTCCGTCTTGCCACAAGAAAGATCAAGTGCGGCAAACGTAATCCTTATGGAAATCGAACATGCTCTTCATGGGATCATCCAGTAGTAAGGGCTGTTCCCAAAAACTGCCCCTCCAACTTAGCCCTCTATAAAAGTGATCTCTATTCCTGTGGCCTGGACCACCTCTGCTTTCTGTGGCCTTTAGGCATATAGCCACTCCATTACCTGTACTAGACTCAATGGAGTCTCTTCCTACATTGTGGCCAAGGAGGTCATATTGATTGAGGCGTGAGCCACCTTCAGCCACCTCCACTTTTCCCAGGGTCCAAGTGTAGATGACTTCTGTCTTGGTGTAGGCATCTATGGAGGAAGAATCACAGAATAGGTGGAAGCCACACCCAGGAGGCTTTTGCCCAGTTTTGGTTGGCAGGCTAGTTGCGGCCTCATCTAGGGTGGAGGCACTGAAGAAGGCATCACTAGGCCACTGTGATTCACTCTACACCGGGCTGTTCTTGAAGACCACCTAGACACTTCAACTGCTGCAAAATGCAGTGGCCTGTATACTTATACCTCATTACTGCCACTGGAACATGAATGCTGGGAGAGCTGCACTGGCTGCCATTCCCAGGTGCAACAACTGCTGCCCATTACCCACAAAACCCCACATAAGTTGGGGTTTCTGCAAGACTGCCTTTCCCAGATGGCCTCCAAGCAAATTGGAGTCAAGGTGAGGTGGGAGGGGTCTTGGACTGGGCCTCTTTGTAGGAGCTCCCTTCCTTTGGAGCAGCCTCCTACCTGAAGCAGAAGGGTCTTCACAGTGATGGCTCTGGAAGACCTGATTAGAAGGCCTTCAGGGTGTGATGTTGGTGCTGAATGTGGGTTGCTTTATATAAAATTGTTACATTTAACATACTGTTTCTAGTAATGCTTTTGCCCTGGTATGTGGTATACTGTGTTGTTGCTTAGTCTTAGTCTGTTGCTCCAGCAGACCTTGCCCAGGTGAGACACCACAGAAGGAATGCTAGAAATGCTCCTCCTCTCAGGGATGCTGCATCTGGCATGAAGCAGTTTGTCAGAAACAAGACCCCATCCCATCCCAGGAAGTGGGAGACCAGCCACAGAGAGGGATTCTGTTGCCAGCAGCAGGTGTCCTTTCTATGCCCTGAGAACCCCTGGACAGTGCCAGCCACATCTGTGCCTCCTTGGCTTCCCTTTGGGTCTCTAATGTCAAGACAATCCAGCTGCCTGCTGGACTGCTGCAGGCTATCAGATTGGGGACTTGTGCTACCTAAGCAGGTGACAAGTATGCCATTCTGTGAGATTTATCTAAGGAACTAAGCCTGGGGTGCTCAGCATCTGCCACTGGAAAATTCCCAGAAGGAAGGAACATGGAAGAGGACTGCATCTCATATAAGGGGGAAAAAAGAAAAGGAAAAAAAGGTGGGCAGAGGGATCCAAAACAAAGAATAGCCTTAAAATGCCAACATCCCTGCAGAGGAACAGGCCAGTTTTCAGCTCAGTTTGTAGATGCAGACTGTGATGTCAGCACAACCTATGCAAGTTTAAGCAGATGCAAACCTCTCTCCCCTCCAAGCCAAAGACCAACAATGAAGTACTTACAGCTCCCAAACTTCAATGGGCAGGCATGCACATCCATGGGGAAATCCTCCAGGTGCATAGGGCACTCAGCATGAATGGTCAACCTGCAACACACAGGGTCCACTGCTGATGGGACTGTCAAGCAGGAAACCCCCAGGAAGGTTTCTAAGCCCAATTTTACTGATGAGTCAGTTAGCACCAAGATCTATGGGGAGCCCTTTGACTGGTGTCTTTTTTTTCAGCTATCTACCAATTTGTCTTTCCACCAGAGATGGTGTTGAGTCATAAAATGCATGCCTAAAGCTGCCTCGGTGTGCCTATACTTCTATTTTCCGAAGGCGCATTGTGCTGTGGGATGGATTGGCACAAGCACAGAGTGCACAAAACTCAATTGTCACTTTCTGCCAGTGGCTGTCCAGCCTCTCCATCTGACCTCTCAGTGGCCAATCTGATGTTGCCTCTGAGCAAGGCAGCAGGTCTTCCCTCTGCCAAGGCCAAAAGAGGTTCCTCTAAGGTACGGGTAGGGCACCCCATGCCACAGCCCCAAGGATGCCCAGCTCTGGAGGCCCCAACCCACCTCATGGTGTAGAGGAGGGTGCCATTATCCACCAGTCGAAGCAGTTTGTTTGGTGTGGTCATGTTATGGGCCACCGATTTCTTTCCATTGTGGAAAAAGGTGTCTGGGGTCCAGATCTTACTGGCTAGCAAGTTGTTCAGGGGCAAAATCTTCATTGGACCATCAAATTTCAGCCGCTCGTCGCGCCAGGATTGCCGGAAGAACACATCAATGGTGTACTCCTGCCAATGAAGAAAGGAGCTGGAGCTTTTCTCCTCCGGATAGCTTACAGTGTCTGCGGAACAGACCCTTTCCTCCTTCCTTCGCAATAAAGAGGAGTCCTGGATCCAGCGGACTTTGCAAAGTTAAACCATGGTGCCCGCCTCTAGGGTGCTCTGTTCAATGCCCGTCTGGTCCGCTGCACCCCTTGGTCTCTGCTGTCCATGCCAGAACCAGCACTGGCTTCACAGACAACCAAGTGGAGGACCTGAAGAGGCCTACTGTGCCACTGCTCCAGAACTGCACATCATGGTTCTCTCGTGCTCTCCCTGAGTCCTGCTTGTGGTCCTGCCCTCCTGTCCCCACCCTGTCCCCTTCTGCCCTGTCAGTCTTGCTGAAGTCAGCTTCAGCCTTGTTTCTCCTCTCTTCTCCTCCTGCCTCAGTGATGGCCTGACCTGGCTGACTTCCCCTGTGGGCAGGGGGTAGGTCAATAACTGAGCATTCCCCTCTGGATCCTCACTCTTGGCTGGGCAGCAGGGCCATTTCCCTTGGGGAAAAGCTGCTGGTGCCCTGGGCATTTAGGTTCAGGACGAAGCGCCGCAGAGCTGTTCCCTGAGTGTTTCCAAGACCCCTACCCCAAATCGTCATAAGGAGAAAAGGCCCCAGCAACAAGTGCAGAAAAACAGGCCCCCTTCCAGTGGTTGCCATGGCAACAGTCATGTGGCAAAGAGTGCTAATGACAATGGATGCGGAGCACTGCCAGCCACAGCTGCAGTTGCTCCCCTTCTCCCAGGAAGGCTTCGCTGGCCCCTGACGGTCCTTAGCCCATCACCCTGTGGCAGGGATGGGCTGCCTCTATTCCTGCATCAGGTTTTCCTGCCTCAGCTCCCCTGAGCACTGGCAGCACTGCTGTGGCTGCGGCCATTGTCTTCCGCAGGCCAGAGAGAGGGGAGACAAAGGGGGACACTGAAAGGGGTGAGGAGAGTGGCTGCACAAAGGCAGGTGCAAGGGCCCTTCTCTCTTTCTTGCCAAGTGTGTGTGCACTGGCTAAGGATGATGTGCGCGGAACTGGAACAAGCCCTGGCATCCTACTTTACCCCTCTCCTGCTGAGCAAATTTTGTAAGAACGTGTAGCAGTAGAAAATGCCATCCATTTTCAGCTCCTTTGATTTCTCCTTTCTTCACAGTTCATTATACATACTCCCTTAATCAAATATGCTCAACTTTATAGTAATGACAAGATACTCCCTGAAGGTGGAATGATTGAATATATTAAGGTTCTTGGCTCTGGTGTGGGACAGCAAGGGAATTATCATGGCAGAGGGAGGGAGGGAGGGAGAGAAGCAAAGGCAGGCAGGCAGGCAGGCGGTCCAGGGCCAAAGAGCAATCTGGTGGGAAAGTGAAGCCGAGACAGCCCTGGATCTACCCAGCATCTCTTGCCCTCCACCACCCCACTGAGCCAGATGCCTGTCACCCTCTCTCCCTCCAGGGATCACCTGCAGCGCCTGATCTACAGGCAAGCATCCTCTATCACCCTCCCTGTAGATCAGGTGCTCTGAGTAATCTGTAGGGTGGACCAAGCTTCCTAGTAAAGCAGGAGTGGAGAATCCTTCCTGCTTTATTGTCAGAAAGGAGACTAGCCATAGGAACAGAGCAATTATGCGGGTGCAGGTTGCAGTGCCTCATGGACTGGAGAAAAGCATGTTAAACCAGTGGTCTAGACCAGTGTGTGTGACAGGCAGACTGGCCAGGGTAGATGGCTCAGGCAGGCGGTCAAATGACTCAGCCTGCCAGTCCAGATGGAGGGGCCTGTGGGATTTGACTTCGAAAGAACACAAGTTCAGATCCTAGCGAATAAATAAGTGCAGATGGTGCTGGCCAAGAGCTTCTCCATGGGCCAGAGGAATGAGGCTTGTGGTTCCAAACAGGCCAGAAAATTCCAGCCTGCCAGCAATCTCAGGAAGATTCCCCACCGTAGTCCCAGAAAGATCATGGCTTTGGTGTGGAAAACCGGTCCTGTTTTCTTCTGATGGATGGGATTTTATTTCATGGCTGTTTTATCTCTCTCTCTCTATCATCTATCTATCTATCTATCTATCTATCTATCTATCTATCTACCTATCTATCTATCTATCTATCTATCTATCTATCTTCTATCTATCTATCTATCTATCTATCTATCTATCTATCTATCTATCATCTATCTATCTATCTATCATCTATCTATATCATCTATCTATCTATCTATCTATCTATCTATCTATCTATCTATCATCTATCTATCTATCTATCTATCTATCTATCTATCTATCTATCATCTATCATCTATCTAATTTATCCCTGCCCATCTCCTCCTGTTGGAGGACTCTGGGCAGTTTACAACAATCGATTAAAACCATCACCATAAATACAAAGAGTAAAATACAGTAAAAAATAATATTTTAATTACAGTGGGGAATTGTTCAGGCCTCAGTTGTCCCATTCCTGCTTTCCCTCAAGGGCTCCCCAGTAGTCTTCCACCCCTTCCCTTCCCCACCAGAGTTTGGAGCCCCACCAACCTCTTTGCAGCCAATCAAGGTCAGCACCTCCAGGGGCAGCTTTTGCCAACCTGGTCAGAAGTGGGATGGACTGTATAGCTCCAGGGACATTAGCCATTAGCCCTGGGAAGCCCCTCCCTCTCCCCACAGTAGAAGGGCCACTGTGGTCCTACCAAGCTCTTCAACACATACTCTGTCTTCCAGAGCAGACCTCAGACCCTGGCAGGTTCCTGCTTTCACCATGGAAGTCCTGGTGCAAATCACCCCACTGTACTCTCAAGCCCTCCCCTCTGCAATCCAGTCACAGGCAGACTTTCAGGAAAAGAGAGGCCAACATGTTTTTTAAGGGAATGCTGCTCTGCCCCCCAAGAGAGTCCCTGTCCCTCAGGGAGCTTTGGACATTTCCAAACAGAAAAACAGGGCATCACCTACCATATCAGTGTCTGAGACAGGGCCAAAACTTGTCACGTAAATATTTGTCTTGACTTCAGTTACTGTATCTGGAAGGACAGAAAACATGATAGCCAGCATGAGGATGAGTTGTAGTCACAGAGCAAACACACTTCTCTATAAAATTAGCATCTTGGTTCCGTTTGAAATGTCCATGCCTTGGGAGGACCCTTCAATGTCTAAAATTACCCCATATCTCGAAAGTAAATCAGACACACAATTTAATTCAGATTGGAAACTGCATAAACTCTATATTTTAATTTTATAGGATTTCTAAGTTAGAATAGACATCTACACATGATGTGACCCGGGGGTCTCCTATCATGCTATCAGGCTTCGTCCAAGAATATGTTCCAGATTCTGTTAAATGGCACATGTTTACGTACTGCTTAATGAGGCACTTAAGCCACACAGTCCACATGAGGCAGCTGCTGAAGATGGGTTTGGAAACTGAACTGGGTGCAAAATGCTGGCTGGGGGTGCGGGGAGCATATGGCTGCTTGGTTGACTCTGTGCCGCTTGCCCCCTCTCAGCCCAAACCCACCTTCCCAGGATGGTGATGGGGAAAAGGGGAGGGAGAAGCTGTATGCACGCCACCTCGATCTTGCAAATGAAAAGCAAGAAACAAATCTAAATAAATAAAACCATAAGCCATCTTAGCAATATTTCAAGTGGCAGTTGAAGAAAAAAGGATTGTAATGTATAGGGATGAAAAGTAAACCAACACTAAAAAACTCCCTTGTAGATCTTATTTACACAGCATGGCTGGCGGTCCCTAGATTATTTTACATTTTCAATTCTGGGTGCAAATAGTCTTCTCTTTTAATACATTTCTATCCCACTGGGATCCAGCACATCTCTAAGAGGCCTTCTGCTTGGACTTCCGTGACATAATTCCTTCTGTCCATCTTTCAGTGTGCTGCTGCATGTTATCCTTCAAGGCACCGAATGTTGCGCATTGCATGTTGTTGGGCACATGCTTTTTATCTGGGCAAGTGTTACATGCTCCCAAGTCACCCCTGCTTGTTCTTGCACTGGGGCTTCTGCTTTTAAAGGAGGCTCCAACTGGCTGGTTACTCATCACTAAAATCCTTCCAGAGCTTTACATGGAACCTCAACAAGGTCCTTTCCAAGGGCAGAGGCATTGTGGGAGATGGATTTATTCTACAGCAATTATGATTCATATCCATGAGTGACCCTGAGTTGAGCCCTCCTGGTTTGTGAAATTCTACCTTCTGGTCTTCCTTTCTGCCTTTGTCCACTTTTTAAGTTGCTCTGGCTTGAATTCGGCACTGTGAGAAAGTAAGGCAGATGCAATAGGCTTTCCTTGGCAACCTAATCCATCCAGCTTCTTTCCCGGTTGCTGCCATGTGACTATTCCATCTTTTACTGAACGCTGTGATGCCTGAGGATGCTTCCAAGCCCAAACGGAAAGCGGCTGTTGCTACTGGTGTGGCAGCCACCTGCTGGCCTCCCTACACTCCAGCAAAGGTGAAGTCGAGCTATAGAGACCCATTCCTTGTAGACCCTTGGCAGCTCTGTTTGAGGGAGGCTGTGGTCTGGCCGATAGTTTCCCTGTATACATTTGTTGTCCAATACATTGGGCCAGATCCAATGAAAGAAAGCTGGGCCTCTTGACAAGTTCCTTTGCAAGATTTGAACAGCATATGGTGACTCAGTGGCAACCAGGCATGAGCGGAAGTCTGTCATGTGGAGCAAACTCAGAATGTCGCTGAAAAGCCACACCACTTCTCTAGGGCTACCGTATTTGGGTTGCAAAAACGTGGAAGAGTACTAGATGGCAGCACAACCTGTGTTGTGCTCAAGCTTGATTAATATAAGATTCTGGCAAGTGCCAACATTTATTTTGCACATCAGGTCAAAGAAATAAATTGTTTTTTCCCAAACAGCCAAATGCAAAGTAAAACACGTGAGAAACCATGGTTTGCACGCAATGTAACTCAATGGGCTGGTGAAGACTGTGAGCCATCCTCTTTTCCCTTAGCTAGCTGGGTGAGCTTTGGAAAATTCAAATTCATTTAGCTTGGCTCCTGCCTAACGTGGTGTTCTTCAGTACTTCTACTGAGGGATGCTGAGAGTGGTGCAGAGCAGCTGCTTTCAATGGGCTGGTAGAGACTGGATATCCGCGCTCCTGCTCACAGAGCCAGCTGACTCCAGGCCCTCTGCCCAGGCCTGCTGTGAGTGTGGTTGGGAGGGCCAGTGGAAGTGGGGCAACCTCAGGAATCCACCTTCAAGGTCAGGGAAGGCAGGGGCTGGCAGCCTATGGAGATGCTGCCATATGAAGGGAACCTATCTACAACTCATTCCAAGTTCTTTTATAAATAAAATATAAATAAATAATAAATATAAATAAAATATAAATAAATAATAAATATAAATAAAATATAAGTAAATAACCAAAAGATGATTAACCAAGAGGAAAAAAATTCCAAGTCAGGAAAGGGTTGTTGCGGGCAGTAAAATGCACTGAGCCTTCATGGTATCACTGGATTAATGGGATGAGCTTTAATTTTGAAGAAAAGAAAAAAGGAAAAAACCCCTGGGAGAGGGTGAGCACCCAACAGGCACATATTTCTTTTGAGATAAAGTCAGCACTGGATTTTTTGCAGGCTTCTAGATGTGGAACAAGTGGGCACCATTCTTATGCAGGAAGTAATAGCATCTTGCCCCCCTCTATGACCTCTAGAAATACTGTTTTCAGAAGGCCCACGGTTTGGGGAGGGATGAATGAAGGTGAGTCCCCCTATTTGCTGATCTTAGAAAACCCCTAATTCCTGTGTTTTGTGAAGAAATCCGCAGACCAGGAATTAATTTGGCCCATTCTAGTTCCTTTAGTGGTGGCAGTGCTTTGATGTGTCTTGCATCTATTTAATAGCATCCCTACATTTACATATTTATAAACTGTTGTGAACTGTATGGCTCTTAATAATTTAAAACCACAGAGCAATATAAAAAATAATGCATTCAGTTAAAAGACAGCAACAACACAGAGATGCAGAGAAAGCAACCTCTACATAGATGTCTACATGCAGCTGGTTATATGAGGGTTAGATATAAACGCCAAGCTGCCCTCAGTGGTCCTGGCCAGAGAGCAAAGTGTCTCCTGCTCCAAAGATGGGAGATGGCTCCCCCGCCCCTCCTCCTCCTCCTCCTCCTCCTCCTCCCTTCCTAGGGACATGGTCTGCTGCTTCCAGTCAGGCAACCATGCTCCCTTTATCCTAGCAAAAGCCTAGGGAGCTGTACCATTCCCTGTGGAGAAGGCACCCCAAATTATAATTCTTCCCCACAAATTCTCTCTGGGGGAGAAAGGAAGGAAGGGGGGCTTGCACAATGGGGAGTCTTGACACAGATGTGGGTGAAACTGGGAATTTGAAGAGTCCTTTGCCTTCAAGGACCAAACTCCTCCTCGTTGCACAGGCAAAGGCTCCAAAAGCTGCAGGTGTGCCTGAGAAAGAGAGGGAGACAGGGCAGCTACAGGCCCCGGGATGCCAACTGGTGTGCTCCACCTGGGCTCCACATAAGCCTTTTCCTGCATTGTGAGGGTAGACCAATCTTGCCCATTAATTCTCAGGATCTCTCTTGAGTGAGCAGCTCTGTTGCCATGACAGCATCATCAGTCTCTGGAAAGCCAGACAGACTTCTGCATTTTCCTGGAGGCAGGAAAAAAGAAATCCCCCAGATGGGGGGATGCAGGTCTGAGCTCCATTGGTGGCAACACAGAGGGAGAGGACTAGCGTTGGTCATCCATGGATGCTATGCCCAGTGCAAGAGAGAAGGGGAAACCCCAGCCTTTCCTTCTGAGTGGGGAGCCAGAACTGCCAGGGAGTGCAGGAAGGGCTAGGCTGGGTGTAAGTTGTGAATTGCCACCCCCTTTCATCCAGGCATCTAACCTTTGACCTGGCTCTACCTCCCTGAATACAGCACAGCCATAGAGTCACACCCTACCCATATCAATCAATCAATTGATTGATTATCAATGTTTATTGATTAGTCCTTAGGCCATATCAGAATACAAGGTTAAACACTGAATGTTAATAAAACTCCACATAAAATTAATATAAAAAGACAGGTTAAGTAAGAAGTAAGTAAAAATACAGTAGATAAGTATACATATAAGTGAAAATACACATCATATTTTGGTGTCACCCCTACAGTTTACCCCGATCAACCCCACATATGTAGATCTCAAGCATATTGATTTACTTAAATACCAAGCTGCATATGTTATTTTTGGGTCTTGGCCACACATAAAATATGTTGTTCTAATATGTGATTCCCAGTGGGTCATTCGTTTAATGTATGGGCCAAGTTGCAGATCTCTCACCTTCTTGTATAAATTACAATCAAATAATCTATGTGCTATATCCTCAGTTTCAGGTGCTCCGCATATACAAATGCGTTCATTTTAAGGGATGCTGTTAAATCCCCCATATCTGACCATTGTATCAAACTGATCAAATCTGTCCATGTCAAACATGCCTTGGCCACCACCAGCTCCCCAGCCCATCAGTGGGAGAGGTTTAAGTCATCCTTCACTGTACTGGCATTGAAATAACGTTTTCCCCTTATTCTGCCACATCCAAGGACGACCTCAAGTTACATAAAATCTGTGAGGCTTTGTTGCCTGGGAGGGAAGTGAGGCACCATCTGTGGCTGGGAACAGATGCAACAGAGGTGGGGGTGGGGTCAGTGCTGGGTACAGCCTGTGTCAGTAGGGAGGTCTTCTGCCAACTCAAGGGTGTAGCTTAGAGAAAAGCCCACATGGTTAGTCCTTGTCCTTGTAGGGTCACCTCAGCTCAATGCTTTCCTCTTTAGTGACTTGTAGGTAAGGGAGAACAGGCGAGATAACCACAGTGGCCCATGAGCTCCCCCAGCTTCACAGGCTTCCCCAAACGGTCAATGGTCAAGAAGGGAGGTGCTCTGTTCCTAGTTCTTCAGGGAGGGACTTCTCACTGGGTGACAGAATACCTGCCCAGGCAAGTGCAGATGTGACTTGAGGGTGAATGCTCTGCACTGCCAGCCATGCACCCAGAGGCTATGTGGCTGGAGGCTTTACCACCTCTCCCACCCCCAGACAGGAGCAGCTGTTCATGAGCACAGAGCAAAGTAAGCAGCCACTGGGGTGTATGTGGTGTGTGAGAAGCATCCCATGTACAAAGGGTACAAGGAGCTTGAAGGAGAAATGGATTTTAGTTCAAGGAGGTCAAGAAAACATGGGAAACACAGGTAAAATGGATTTACCTCCAAGACCAGGTCTCAGGCGGTTGTCATACCCATCTAACAGACGGTCCAGGATGCGTGTGAAGATGGTGATGTTGTCTTTGCTGTCGTCATCAATGATATCAGGGCCATGCTTTTGGGCTAGTCTGTCATGTCAATGGAAAGAAGAAAAAAAATCAAGACACACTAGAGAGACTTCTCTGTCAGATCTTCCTGGTTATGTCTTTAGGAGAGTAAGACCAATTGTGACAAGTCCCCACCCAGCTGATCTGAGAACGGGTTGGATGATGATCAACCACCCCAGACCATCTCTAAGGAGATTCCAGGTAAGTCCCATACCCCTGCTGGCATAATTTCCTCCATACTTCCACTCCTGCAAAGACAGGGCTAGAGACAACATCATTATTTATTTATTTATTTATCCAATTTGTCCCCACCCATCTCCTCCCATCGGGGGACTCTGGGCAGTGTACAACAATCAATTAAAACAACAATCATAAAATTATTATGATAATTACAGTATAAAATTACAGTAATAAATAATATAAATAAGAGTAAAAAATGAAAAAGTCCAAGTGGCAAAAGAATCTAAAACAGTCCAAGTGTGGGAGGAGTGGTCTATAGCAGCCATCCCCATGTAGATCTATTCCCCTCTCCACCCCAAGCGAGGCGGCAGAACCAGGTCTTCAGACTCCTCCGAAAGGCCAGGAGCGATGGGGCCAATCTCACCTCCGGGGGCAGCATGTTCCACAGGGCGGGAGCTTCTGCAGAGAAGGCCCGCTTCCTGGACCCCGACAAATGAAGTTGTCTTAAAGACGGGGTCCGCAGCATGCCCTCTCTGCACGATCAGGTGGGACGGGTTGATGTAATGGGGAAGATGCGGTCCCTCAGGTAACCTGGTCCCATGCCATGTAGGGCTTTAAAGGTAATAACCAACACCTTGTATTGGACCCGGAAGCAAACTGGTACCCAATGCAGCTCGCGCAGCAGTGGTGTTCCATGTGCCCTTCTGGGGGCACCAAAAGCAGCTTGCGCGGCTGCATTCTGGACCAGTTTCCAGATACTTTTCAAGGGTAGCCCCATGTAGAGCGCATTGCAATAGTCTATATGAGAGATAACAAGGGTATGAGTGACTGTTCAAAGGGCCTCCCGATCCAGGAAGGGGCGTAACTGGTGCACAGCACGTAGCTGCACAAAGGCTCTCCTGGCCACAGCTGCCACCTGCTCTTCAAGCAGGAGGACCCCCAAGTTACGCACCGGGTCTGTCTGGGGCAGTGCAACCCCATCCAGAACCAGAGATGTTAATGTCCCGGATACAGAAGAACCATTAACCCACAGCCACTCGGCCTTACCAGGGTTCAGTTGAAGCCTGTTGTTCCCCATCCAGGCCCCCACAGCTCCCAGACACTCGGAGAAGGTGGTCACGGCATCATTTGCTTCACCCGGGATGGAGATATACAATTGAGTTATCATCAGCATACTGATGATATCTCATCCCATGGTGATGGATGATCTTGCCCAGCGGTTTCATGTAGATGTTAAAAAGGAGAGGGGAGAGTACTGATCCCTGCGGCACCCCACAAAGAAGGGGCTGTGGGGCCAATCTCTCCTGCCTGGCCCTGGAGGAAGGAGGTGAACCAGCATAAAACTACGCCACCCACCCCCAACTCCCTGAGCTGCCCCAAAAGGATACCATGGTCTATGGTATCAAAAGCCGCTGAGAGATCAAGGAGAGCGAGGATGGATGCACTGCCACCATCCCACTCCTACCAGAGATCATCCATAAGTGTGGCCAATGCCATTTCTGTCCCATAACTGGGCCTGAAACCTGACTGAAAGGGGTCTAGATAATCTGTTTCCTCCAGGACCCTCTGGAGCTGCAAAGCCATCACTTTCTCAACCACCGTGGGAGACTGGACAAAAATGGTCCAGAACAGTAGGGTACAGCGATGGCTTCTTGAGTAGGGGGTGCACCAACGCCTCTTTAAAGGTAGCCGGGAACACCCCCTCTCCCAAGGATGTATTAACCATCGCATGGACCCAACCACATGTCACCTCCTGGGCTGCTTTTACTAGCCAGGAGGGGCACGGGACTAGATGGCATGTGGTGGCATTTACTGTCTATAGGATCCTGTTCACTTCTTCAGGTCCAACAGGATCAAACTGCTCCCAGATAACTGGGTAAGCCCGTTCCCCTGATATCTCTCCAGACCAAGCCTCACGCCTGGAGTCCAACTTGGAGCGGATCTGAGTGATTTTGTCCTGCAGATGCTCAGCAAATTCCTCTGCACGGCCCTGTAGGTGGGTCACTGAGCCCACCTTCCCAAAAGGGATCAAGTGATCTTAAACAGGGCTGTCGGGCGGCACTCTGCAGATGCAATAAGAGTGGAGAAGTATTGACGTTTCGCTGCTTTTATCACCACAAGGTAGGCCTTAATAGCGGCTCTTACCTGTGTTCGGTCGAATTCAGTCTGTCTTCCTCCAGCAGCACTCTAGGCATCTCTAAATCCTCTTCAGAACCCTCAACTCCTCTGTAAACCACGGGGAGTGCCGGGTTCGATAGGACAAGAGAGGCTGAACAAGCGTGATCCTGTCCAAGGCCCCAGCCGCCTCCCTATTCCAGGCTGCAGCTAGGGCCTCCCCTGGACCATGCAGCAGATCACCGGGTATAACCCCCAGTTCCTTCTGAAACCCTGCCAGGTCTATCAGTCTCTGGGGGCAGACCAATTGAATGGGTCCTGCCTCCCTGCGGAGGGGGGTGGCATAGGAGAATCTCAGGACCACCAGGGTGTGGTCTGACCATGACAAAGGGGACAGCTGTAACTCTCCCCTCAGATCACATTGACACTGCTCCGACAAGAAAACCAAGTCCGGGGTGAGGCCACTGTCTTGAGTCAGGTCCTGAATTATCTGGGACAGGTCCATGGCTGCCATGGTAGCCATGAACTCCCGAGCCGCCTCCAAGGCACACCCCAGGGATGGCAGGTTGAAGTCCCCCAGAACCACGAGCCTGGGGAACTCCACTGCCAGCCCCGAGATGGCCTCGAGCAGCTCAGGCAGGGAGGTTGCCACGCAGCAGGGAGGCTGGTACAGTAGCAATACTCCCAACTGTTCTTGGGAACCCAACTTGAAAAACAGGGTCTCACAACCAGCCACTCACGGAGCAGT
This sequence comes from Candoia aspera, assembly GCF_035149785.1. Taxonomy (NCBI): domain Eukaryota; kingdom Metazoa; phylum Chordata; class Lepidosauria; order Squamata; family Candoiidae; genus Candoia; species Candoia aspera. The sequence goes on along the minus strand of NC_086164.1, from coordinate 115,244 downwards.
GCCCCTGAAGGCCACAAGAGACTCTTGGATGACAACAGCCACCCCTCCTCCCCTGCCCTGGGATCTCGGCTGGTGCATTAACTGCATGGTAAAATAGGCTAGGTGAAGCTTCTGTTAGATGGACTTACAATTGGCTGCACCCAAAGAGTGCTTGTTAATGGCTCCACTTCAGCCTGGAGGGGAGGATCAAGTAGAGTGCTGCAGGGCTCTGTCCTGGGCCCTGTGCTGTTCAACCTTTTTATTAATGACCTGGATGAATGGGTTGAAGGGATGATTATCAAATTTCCAGATGACACAAAGCTAGGAGGAGTGGCTAATACTTTAGGAGAGAAAAAGACATTTCCAAAAGATCTATACATATTTAACATTGGGACCTCCCTCCCAAACAAACAACAAAGCAAAGCAAAGCAAAGCAAAGCAAAGCAAAGCAAAGCAAAGCAAAGCAAAGCAAAGCAAAGCAAAGCAAAGCAAAGCAAAGCGAAGCGAAGCGAAGCGAAGCGAAGCGAAGCGAAACAAAAAAACCCACCCAAACCAGAATGAAATTTAGCAGCAGAAATATCAAGTCCTGCATCTGTGGAAGAAAAGTGTGTCTGTGTGTCTGTGTATACGTATACGTATATATACACATACGTTTAGGATGGGGAGACCTGATTTAGTAGTAAAATATGTGAAAAAGTTGTGGGTGCTCTAGTAGATCACAAGTTGAATGTGCACCAACAGTGTGATGTAATTGCTAAAAAGGCAGATGCTATTTCGGGATGCCCTAACTGGATATAGGGAGTAATTGTCCACTCTGCTTTGGTTAAGCCCCAGTTTTAATACTGTGCCTAGTTCTAGGTACTGCAGTCTAAAAGAGACATTGACAAACTGGAGCAAGTTTGTGGGGGGGCACTACCAAGATGGTGAGGGGACTGGAAATCAAATCCTATGAAGAATGGTTAACGGAACATTTAGCCTGAGGAAGTGAAGTCTAAGAGGCAACTGATAGTAGTCTTCAGATGTCTAAAAGGTTGTGGCATGGAGCAGACAGTGGACTTGTCGTCTGTTGCCCTGTAGGGCAAAACCTGAACCTATGAGTGGAACCTACTAGGAAGTAGATTCAGGCTATATGTTAGGAGGAATTTGCTGATGTAAAGGGCTGTCAACCAGCAAATGAGGTTACTTCAGGCCGTGGTATGTTCCCCTTCATGGGAGGTCACAGAGAGCACAGAGCCATCTGTCCAGAATATTTCAGCAGAATGCAGGAGCAGAGGGTTGGACCAAATGGCCTCTGAGGTTCCCTCCAATGCTATGTCTATGATCCGCCCCCAGGGAAGTGGATCTAGCCCAGAAAGGGCATTTGCAGGGTTGTTGGAGGAAAGCAAGTTTGAGAATTGTATATGCTGGATGAGTGGCACCTGGTCAGTGAGATGATTGGTCAGTGGCTGCTAGCCCTTCAAGGTTGTCCAGACTGGGAAACAAACTCCACAAGAAGACTAGAACTAAGCTTTATTGAGACAGACTTTACTAACAGGCACTTGCAAGTCTGGTTGTGCTTTTCGTCCCGTCCTTCTTAAACCCAGTGAGTCAGGGAGGAGCCAGCCTGAGTTTCTTCCTAGTGCTGTCTTCTTTCCCGGGGCTTAAGGAATGCTTCTGCTCTTTTTGTTTTTGCAACAGCGGCTTCTGGATGTTTCCCTCAAGGCCCTCTCTGTGGCTCTCTCCACCGTCACCCAGCACAGGGAGATAAAGCACTGCCTTAACAGTGAGAGAAAAAGGAAGAGGTTGCTTGGGAGCAAAAGCTGATTAACAGGAATAAAGGAAAGGTGGCTCAGAGATGGTCTTCCATCAGAGATGCTATAGTGCATCCAGCACTGAGTAAGGGGGATTAGACTAGATGACCTCTAGGGTGTAGTCCATGATTGTATAAGCTTGAGAAATGGGTGCTTTGCATTCTGCAGACTCATATTCATGGAGGAAGGGAGAGGAATGGAGATCTTCACCGAGGCATACCAGAACAACAATTAAACCACTTCCACCATCTTTCAAGTCTTACTTGTATCCTCACCTTTATTCACTTGACCAACAGGCCTGTTACAAAACTGAACTTTGATTTTGATCATATATTGAGATTTTTTCCTCATTATCCCTTCCTTTGGTTTTTCCATCCTTTGTTCCTTTCTTGGTTATACTTAATCCAAATGGCACTATTGTTAAACTGTTTCATTCTAAGGTTTACTGTTACATGCACTCCTTTATTTTTTTCCCCCCATCTTTTTCTGGGGCTGTTAATGTAGAACACACAGCAGCTGCAATCTCCCCAGGGTGGATATGCAAAGGGCTATTGAGATTTTTGAGGACAATTGTTCTATTAATTGAACAGTTCCTGTTCGCAAGTTCTAGCTAATTTATTGCTTCCTATTAAGTGTAATTGGAGGATTTGTGATTCATTGCCCTTTGCTTAGCCAGTTTTGTTCTCTTGGCCTGTTTGTGTTAAATTTTTTTTCTCTTTGTAGTTAGAACAGTTTAACCAATTTTAGGTTTACATTGTGAAAAGGAACAGGAGGATTTCCAACTGCCAGATCTCTACTTTCCTAGGTGGACTGAGATTATTAGGTTGACTGGAAAAGTGCTGGTTGTAGCAACGCAGGTGCAGCATCACTGCTAAAACAGCCTGCCACTCTCAGGCATCCCTGCCTGTTCCATGTGTCTTTGGCAAAAGAAGAGAAGGTGTAGCATGTTGAGCTGATGCTGGCATACTTCTCCTGCAAGGGGAAAACACTGGGCTCTGCCTGCACACGGTGAGTGGGTGCTTCCTGAAAAGATGGTCATGGTAGTTGTTCACGGAACTGTCCAGGGGTTTGAGATGAGGTCCTCTCCCACTAAGAACCCTCCCACGTCTCCTCACTGCTTTTCCATTATCTTCAAACACTGCCTCCCCCACCCTCTACCTCACAACCACACACATGTCCTGTGAGGAGGAACAGGAAGTTCTATAGGGGAGTCTCTTGCTTAGTAAAGCAAAAACCCTGGGAGCATTGCTCATCAGGCACATGCTTATTTTTCAAGCTGCCTTCTGGGTGTGGAGATGGGGCAGCTCACTTGAGTTTCCATGTTTTGTTCTGAAATAAGATTTCTTTATACAGGTAGTCCTCATTTAGTGACCACAATTGGGACTGGGAACTTGGTCATTAAGTGAAGCGGTCAATAAGTGAAACCATGAATGTGCTTATAATCTTACTTCAACTTTCCTTTGCTTTACAGACCTGCGAAAGTTGTAAATGTGAGGACCCATTTCATCACTGTCATAACTGTGAAAGGTTGCTAAAGGAGGCAGTTGCTAAATGAGGACTACATGTATCCACAGTAGTAGAGTGATGCTCACATGTCAGAATTCTCTTTGTGGGGGAGAGTTATGCAAAGCAGGTAGAAAGTAAACTCTGGATATAAATTTTGAAAGTAAACTCAGAAAAACAACACCCACACGCGCAAAATGCCCAAGATGCATCAGAGTGATATAGGAGGGAAGGAGAGGCTTAATGCTGAAACGTATGCATTGCAGCCAACATTATCTTCATGGACAAATGCAAAAAAGAAAGGCAAAGAATAAATACAACTATTCCACTTCTTCTCAAGTGGTACTACCATACATTCACAGCTGGAAGGGTGCTTAAAGCCACGGAGTTCACTCTCTTGCTCAGTGCAGGAATCCAGATTAAAGCCTCCCCAACTACTGGCTCTCCAGCCCCCACCTGAACATGCCCTTCCTCTTCCCTCTGGGCTGCAGGCTCCAATGGCCTGCTGCCCTTCCTGTGAGAAAGACAAGAGGCCGGGCTAATCGGGCCTCGTGGCCTCCGATGCTTCACCCAGGTTTGACCTGCCTGATGGAAAGCAAGTGGCAAATGATGAACAGAGGCCCAGGATAGCTCCCAGCAGAGCTGTCCTATTTCTTTTCTCTGAGAAGCTTCAGGGGCCAACTCAGCAGTGAAGTCAGCCTACAAAAGATTGCCTGAATCACCCATCCTCTAATGCAGGATGGGCAAAAACTGAGCTGAGTAATTTGTCAGCTAGCCTCCAAATAAGCAAATTAGTCCTGTGGGGCCAGAATGTGGGTCCACACGGAGGCTACTGCCTCCCTCCCAGCAATCATTGCTGGGTCAGAAGGAATAGTCCACCTGCCCCGGCTTCCACCCATGTTAGAACAAGAGACTCGCGTCCTTGCCACCTTACCCTTCGGCAGGCAGGGCGTAGACTAGAACCAACAGTCCAAGGCTAGCAGTACAGAAGGGCACCCTTGCCCAGACTATCCTCAGTGCCATCGCTTTGGGTGCAGCAGTGGCAGCCAGCAGATACTCCACACCTGCCAAAGAGGAAAAGTGGAGAGTCTCAGAAGCCAGAAAGGTGCTTGCGGGTGGGGAGCAGAAGCTGCGCAGACAAAGGCCAGCCGGAGGCCCTTCTGGGGTCTCGGCCTAAAGGACCGGGGTGCAAAGCCAGGTCCCAGCTAGCCCCTGTGAATCCCCTTTGGTGGTCCTTGTGGCCAGCTCTATCCCTGAATAGTGTTGAGTTTGGACTGCTGCTTCTGCACAGCCCAGCAGCAGAATAGCCCCGATTTCTGATGCTTCTCCCTCATTGGCAACAGTCAACATGCAGTGCAGAAATGAGCAGCATGGCAAGGAAGGAAGGAAGGAAGGAAGGAAGGAAGGAAGGAAGGAAGGAAGGAAGGAAGGAAGGAAGGAAGGAAGGAAGGAAGGAAGGAAGGAGCAGGACTACAGTGGTGAACAGCAGCAGGTTTATGCTGGTGAGAACTACCGGGTTTGGAATAGTTTTTTATATTAGTGCATAGTTTCAAAGGATTTTTAGAAGGACAAAGTTACGCCTTTTCCACATTTCCATAAGCCTTAGCCCTTACTCCTGTGGATTCCACAGGTTTGCCTCTTTGTTATGTTTGTCCTTTTCTTATCCAAAACCCTGTAATTTGGAGAGGTAAGGAGTTGTAGATATTAAAGGGTCACATTTCAAAGTTCTTTATTAGAATCATCTCAAGAAGAGTTGGAGATTAAGAGCTTCAGGGTCAGCTTTATCATGCAAAATATTCAGTTGGAATGCATTTTAAATAGGCTATACTCTGTTTTTCCCATCACTTTTTTAGCCTCTTTGCTCCAAGAGGAAGTCTGATGGACAGCGTGGCCTGGAATGGTTGTAGAGAAGGTGACCGCACAACCATGACAGAGTGCTCTGGAAAATACAGATTACCAGGCAAGTTCCATTACCTGGAAACTCTGAGAGAAATACCCTTAGGACAAATGGTTGGAAAGCAGCTTATGAGTGAGCCTGAAGTAAATGAAATGTGCACGCCAACATATTTCCTGGATAAATGTAAATGTAAGGCTGAAGCAGCAAAATGGGCAGCTCAGCAAAGGAGGAGTGATCGACCCTGGAAAAACTGCACTATCGCAGGGAAGGGAGAATCCTGGAGCTTGGATGGTCTTCCACTCCCCTGTTTGCTTCCCCTTCGGAAGGCTCAGCCAGCCGACAGGCAACGAGCAAAGCCGCAGGGCTGCAAGGGACGGGGAACAGGTCATGCCATGCGTGATCCATGATAGCCCCTGAGATGGCCTGGCCACTGCCCCAGAACTGCAGAGGACGCAGTCCTGTGTCTGTGGCACTCCTAAATTGGATGCTGGCCCAGCTAGTTTTTCGACATGAAATGACAGAAGTGGGTCTTTCCCAGCCACTCCTGCCTTTGAACATTCCCCACATGCTTTCACATAAAAAGCGTTCATGGATAGTCCAGTGACAAGCAACCAGTGCACCTGCTGAGGCCTGGAAAACGAGGTTTGCTGCAGCAGCAGCAGCAGCCATGCTAGTAGAAAAGGGGGCGTATTAAATGGCTGCCTTATTTACTCCACTGTCTCCCTCTGTGTGCCTAATTATGTCAGAGCTCCGTCTGTACATTGAGCTACTTGTTGCAAACCTTGGCAGTGAGGCCTCCATAAACACCCTGGGTTAGGCAGAGCAGCACTGAGATGGAGGAGAAAGGCAAGAACAAAGCCTGAGGATTTCGGGGTGGGGGGATGGCTGAACTTGGTGATACAGTAGCCATAAGCCCTCTAAACTAGACGAGTGTCAGGAACAAGAGATCACAAGAGAAGAAGCCTCGAAGAAAGAGAAAATGCATACAGAGGGTGCACAACGCAGCTCCTCCCCAGCTACTGCTGGCTGCCTGCAGTGATTCCTGGTGGCTCAGCTATTTCCTAAGGGTTCCCCAACAAGGAGAACCAGGGCACGGGGTACTCCATCTCTGCTGCCAGCCAGGCAGACTATTTCTGGACTTGCGACTATTGTCCTTCCAAAGAGGTGCTAGCCCTGCATTCAGAAATAATTCAGCTGAGGATGGGTTGCAGGCATCAAGCACAAGCACCTCTGTGCCTCAACCCTGCCCCCCCTGCCCTGTCCGTCAGGCAACTCGGCAGGTGGCTTGTGAACCACCCGCACCCACACTTGGCACACGTGAAAGCAAGCAAATGGTGGCCCTTGATTCTGCTGGCAGTGACCCTCGGTAGCAAGGGGGATGGACCGGCGGGGGCGGGCTGGGGGTGGGGTGAGGTCACCTTCCATCTCGTCCTCAGTTATAAGGACAGCTGCCTTCGAGGCAGAAAAGGGCTAAGGGTTAGCACCTGGGGTGCTGTGGGAGCCTTTTCTGCAGGTGACCGCACTTTAAGGAGGCTGCCAGACCACACCGAGTGACTTTGGGGAAGGGCAGTTGCCGAAAGGGAAACTGAGGTTCAGGCTCCTCTGCCGCTGCCCTGCAGCCCGGCAAAGGCTCCCCGCCCCTTGGCACCAAACGTGATGGAGGGGCCAATCCGTCTTGCTTTGGGAGACTCCCAAACGTCCGCCAGGCCCGGCCCAGCCACGGGGACTCACCCCAATCTCCTGGCGGGCTGGAGAGAGGCTGACTCCCAGGGCCCAGCCCTCCCCAAGTCGCCGCTGGAGCTGTGAGGCAGGGCCTCCGGGGAGCGGGCACGGCGGACTCTTCCCCTTCGGCCCTCCGTGGGGGAAGGTCTGGAGATAGGCTGGAGCTCTCGGGCAGAGAACCACGTCCGCGGAAGCACTGAGAGCACACCGCCGACTCCCGGGTCTCCAGAGCTCGCAGCCCCGAAACCCAGCAAGAAGCCTCTTGGGCTGCCCCGCCACGAGGCCCCGCGGGCATGGAAGACTCGACCCCCTCTCCTCCGCGCCTTCCCAGGCTCTCTTCCACACGGAACTGCTGCCGCGGGGCAGAGACGCTTCTCTCTAGCACTAGGAGGGCGCTCACCTTCCGGAGCAATCCGCGCCCGCCGCGCCCGCTCAGATGCCGAGACGCGCGAGGGGCTCCGGGGCAGCGTCGTCTGCAAGTGCTCGATTCCGCCCCCGTCAGCTCCCTGCGAGCAGGCAGGCCCAGAGCTTCGTCGCCCCGCCTCAACCCCCCCTCCCCACGCCAGCCCTTTGCTGCAGCCCATTAATCAGAATAGCCTCCAGCACTGCCGGCTCGGAGCGCGGGAGGAGAGGCAACAGCCCCGGAGAGGCCAGGGGGCTGCGGAGGCGCCGAGCCTGTCCGGGCAGTCCCCTCGCTGAGTGCCCCGCCCCTGGTCAACCGGACCAGCAGCGGGAGGCATCCGCCAGGCGCTGCCGTCTCGGCTTCTCCGCCCGTCTCTCTGGCAGTCCGCCGCAAGAGTGCCCGCTGTGCGCTTTCGGCCACGCCTGGCCGGCAGCGTCTCGGCCGAAGGGAAACGCGGCTAGTGCCGCACGGCCTCTGTCCTTCTCCGGAACTCGGCGCAAGACCGCCCCAGCTGCCGGGGGGCCGGAAAACGAGGGCCGAGGGGCCAGTGCGTCCCCCTCCCTTGCTACTTCCCCCCGCTGTTTGCTGCTGGCGCTGCGCAACTTGGGCGGGGGCGGTGTGAGGAAGATGGTGGGCTGCAGGCTCCGATCTTCGAGGTCGCGCAACAGGAATAGCAAGCGCCGGCCACCGCGGCCGCCTGCTTTCGCGTCCATTGCCCGGGCTCTGAAAAGGGTCCGCGCCCCGACAACACTCGCCCTCCACTCCGACGCCGTCTAGCGCCTCCTTTCTGACCCCAAATGTGCCGACGACCCACCGCACCTGCCTGTCCTGGTGGTCGAGACGCCTAGGCAGAGGAAGCCGAGGGAGCCAGCCGCAGTCCCGCCGTCGGAGCTGCTGAAGCCCGAATCCCGTCGGGGCGGCTCTGCGGACGCCTGCTCTCCGCCACCGTTCCGTCTTACCACCGGCAAGCCCTCTGGCGCTTCTGTCTTCGCGAGAGGCTGGAGAGGGCAGGGGCGCGGCGGCGGCGGCGCGGCGAACAGCCCAGGAAAGGAGCGCGTTTAAAGCTGCGTTCCTCGGCTGCTGCGAGTGATTCGCGCCCTCTCGGTTAGAGGCTGGTAGCTTTACAGCAGCAGGGGCAGACCGCAGCCGTCGCTGCTGCTTTCGGCCACGATCTGCCCTCCGCCGAGACTGGCGAGGGTGAAGGCGGCGAAACACGGCGGGCAGCTTTCTCCTCCCCGCGCGCCTTGCCTCGCCTCGACTCCCCCCCTCCCCTCGCCTCGCTTCTCCTCCCCTCCCCGGAGGAGGGCTTGGCGATCTTATGAGGCGCAAGCAGAAAAAGTGCCTCGTGGCCCCGGCGTCTGCGAGCAGAGGACGCGCCGGGGGTCACTCCCGAAGCGCTCCTCTTTTGACCCACATCGGAGAGAAGCGGTTGGCCAGACGGAGGCCCAACAGCACCCGCAGCGCCCCAGAGCAAAAGGGGACCCGTCGTTTTAACAGGTACTTTCCTATAGGCCAAAGCCCAGCAGGCGACCCCCGTGCCAGCTGCATCTGGGGCCGGAGAAACAAAGGTAGCTCACTGTCCAAAGCGAGGCCCGCCGCTGGGCATGCCCCTTCTGTCCAGAACCGCTGGAGGGGACGGTGGGGGTGAGGAGGCATCCCGCCGAGGTTTAGCTGAGCCGGTCCGAACTGGAAGAGGGGCTGCCACTTCTAAAAATGGTGCCAGGCAGTGAGAGAAAAAGGAGCTGAGAAAGGAGGGTACTGGGACATGAGGGGGCAAGGGCGGGGGCCCTGACTGCATTTTGTGAAATCCAAGCCAGTGCAGCCAGAAGACAGCAAGGGTTGGGCTGGCAGCATCCGGGGGGGGGGGGTGTTTAGGGATCAGTGCTTTCTCCCCTCCCCTCCCCTCTTTTTTTTAATCGGTTCAGTTGTGTCCGATTCTTGGAGGCTGCCTGGACAAGACCCTGCAGTTTTCTTGGCAAGGTTTTTCAGAAGTGGTTTGCCATTGCCTCCTTCCTACTGCTGAGAGGCCCAAGGTCATCCAGCTGGCTTTGTGCCCAAGGCAGGACAGGAACTCAAGGTCTCCCTGTTGCTTGGTTGCTTGTCTGTGACACCGACCTGGCTCTAGGGACCAATTAGTAAAATACTAAGACAAGCAATTACACTGACCTGTCCCACCCGGCCCAGCAGGAAGGGCATGTTATGGCCCCCATCTGAAGAATTTCGGCTGGCAGAGTCTAGGAGGAGAGCCTTTCCATTGCCCCTCACCCTGTGGAACATCTTGCCCCCTGACATGAGGTTGGCCTCTCCTTTTCTGGCAGATCTGGCTCTGCCAACTAGTGTGGGATCCAAGAGTGGTCAGCAGCCCTGGGGGTGGGTGGCTGGTGGTTTGAAGACACTCTCTCTGCCTGTTTAGTTTTTCTCTTTTAACTTTGTATTTTTTGGGCTTTTTATAATGGTTCTTATAATCTTTTTGTAAACTGCCCAGAGTCACTTCCATAGTGAGATGGGTGGTGTCTAAATTGGATGAATAAATAAATAATAAAATGGACAGAGCTGGTTGTCTTGTCCTGCTGGTGTCCAGGTATCCCTTTTTTTCTGGGGGGGGGAGTGTTTTCCTCCTTTCTTCTTCAGTGGGATGGCACTCATAGAGCAACTCCTGGAGTCAGGCCCACTTTGAGCTTTCTGTGCCCCAATAGCAGTGTGGTGAGTTGATCCAGAGGCTTGTAGCAGGCAGCCAATGTTCATGGAGCAACCCAGTCCAGGGCATGTTGCAGTGGCTGAAGAGGTTTCCTGGAGGAGTTCACTTGATTCAAGCTCTTCAGCATCTCCCTCCTCCTCCTGATAATGAAACACCAGCTGGGTCACCTCTCCCCCCACCTCTGGGCTCAGAACTCTCTGCCCAGTGAACTCCTTCCTCCTGGGTCTTGAGGCTAGTCCGTGCACTGTTGCGGCATTTTTCTTTTCCTTTTTTTTAATAGTAAATTTTATTAGGTTTCAAGAAATGAATAAAAACTACAAAAACAAACAAACAAACAAAAAACCCAAAAAACTACAAAGAAAGAAAAACAAAAACAAAAAAGTGCAGAAACACAAGAGATTTTTTTTTAATTTACAAAAGATGTAGCTTCTGACTTTTAACAGCAAGGATATACAAAATTTCCATAATCAAACTCTTATTCTATATTAAACCAAAACACCAGATTATTTCTATAAGTCATTCCACTTTATCACATAATAAAAATTATTAAGCACAGTTACTCCCCCCCTTATATTAAAATAAAGGAAAAAAAATCATAGAAACCTCCTAAACATCTTTCTTCCCTCCAAAAACATATTTAATTATTCCCTTCCTACCACTATTCTTACATTTCTGTCTACTATAATAAGAATCAAATTAAAAAGCACATAAATTGTCTGCTATTGCACTTAATAGTACAACAATTTTAATAATCCCAATCTTAATAAACCCAAAAAACCAAAGACAATTCAAAACAGTAATTCCATATCTTTAAAAGGGAATAACATCAATCAAATCCTTAAAGCAAACCAAATAACATTCTCTAACCCTAATACAACAGTTTTAATAATTTTAATATTAATAAACCCCAAAAACAAAGCCAATTCAAAACAGTAAATCCAAATCTTTAAAGGCAAATAGCTTCAATCAAATCCTTAAAGCAAACCAAATGAACATTCTTCAATCCTTATCCCACTTCAAAATAAACTGAGCAGTTACATATCCCCACAATGTGCTTTCTTTTAAGCTTTCCTCTTAAAAGAATCAGACAGCCCAACTGCCCCCCTCAAAGATTCCAGGTCCTTTTCATGGCATTCCACCAGATGGATTTTACTTATGGCTTGCAGATCACTCTCTCCCTTAAATTCTCTAACTCCATTATCCAATCTTCACCCAGCATCTCAATAAAAATCCCAGTCTCAGTCTTAAAAAAACCCTTCCTATTGCTCTTAAATTCCTCAATTTCATCCGCCACATCCACAACCTGATGGCACATTTTAGATCTCATATTTTCCACAATGTCCTGGATATCTTGCATAAAAGCTTGATAAAAGTCAGAAGAAATCTGTTTAAAATCCTGGTGAAGATCAGAAAAAATCTGTTTGAAATCCTCCATGTCTCACGCAGTAGATTATGGTGCCCCCTAGGAGCTTAACCAGTGAAAGTCAGAGATATGGAAGAGTTCCAAAGTGCGTTTACATAAAGTGAGAGTGAGATAGCAGACTGTTCTCAAGGGAAAGTGAAAACAGAAAGCTGAAGGTTCAAATTAGCCAATTCAATGTGTAGGAAAATGCTAATATCTTCAAATTTAGTAGAAAAATAACAACAGGAAGACAATTGTTTATTCTCAATCTTTGGAATTTCCTTTGGAAGGAAAACAAAATCCAAAACTTTAAAGAATTTTTTTTAAAAAAAAAGTAATCCCAAAAATAACACTAAGCACCAAGAGAACCAGCTTCTCCTCATGGTAGAAAGCCTCTCTTGGGGTACATATACTTAAACAAACAAACAAACAAAAACCACCAAAAACAAATTGGTGATTTAGAAATGGGGTGGCTGGTCCTAGTGTCCCTTTAAGGCTACAGCATGGCTTGGAAATGGTGATGTCCCAGCCTCCAGGCTGCTCTTACCAGTCAAGCACGAAACACTGTTTGAGATCTTCTGGCTGCAATCAGCTGTCTGGAGGACAGATGGGGTGATTCTGGGAGTTCTCCTTGATCTGGAGAGCATTTCTGGGCTTCAGGAAAACCTGCCTGAGCCCGAAAAAAGTTACCGTGGTCAGCTCCACCCGCTGAACCAGTGAGCACAGCCGTTCAGTCCGCCATTCCCACTGGAAGCCCGGCATTTTTCTTTTCCATTCAGGCTTTCTGGGGCACTTCTGTGGCCATCTGCAAAGTCTGCTCTCAGGAAGAAGCTCTGCCTTGGGTGGTCCTGTTAAGCCCCAGGCCCCAGACTTTGTTGTGCAGGCTTTTTCTGAGGTCCCCATACACAGAGCAGCATCTCAAGAGTAACAAAGCAGAGCCGGACCGGCAGTGGGAAGCTGTGTGGAAGAGAAGTGCCCTCGGCACAGCCTCAGCTGCCTACTTTTCATCCCTGACCTCCTCTGAGACAGGCAGGTGCCAACTAGGAAGTGGGAAGTCTGGACTGTGGGCCTCTCCCCCTTCCTGCCTTAATTAAGCAGCATTCAGAAATTAATTAACAAGTTACCTAAAAATAACTTCTCAGAACATTCACACTTAAGCACTGGAAATTTGGGTCAGAAGCTTGTATTGTCATAGGAGGAATCACTTCTGCCTCATGTGGAAGACATTGAGATGGACTTGAATTTCTTAGGAGATTTTTCCTTTTGCTCAGAACACTTGGTGTCCTTTGCCCTTCATAGTTTGACCTGGGTGGGCTGGGGAGCTCTGAAAGCCACATGGCCTATTCTAACCCCAGTCAAGCTGGGTTGTCAGGCTGAGTCCTGGAGAGCTGAAGGCCTTCCCAGAATGCTGCATTATGTGAGGCTTGCCATATACCTTCCCATGTGTTTTGGTGGCAAAAAAAGTGGAGATGATGCTGCAAGGAGACAAGGCCAATGGTCATTTCTCAGCCTCATAAATGAGAGAGGCAGTGAATCATCCAACCAGTGATGGAGCCAATGCCTTTTCTCTCTTGGTGGTTCATAAAGACCCCAAGGCACAGCCTAACTCCAGCAGCATGGCCAAGAGAAGGCAGTCACTGCATCGGGAAGGGGGTTTGGATGGCTTGTAGAGATGCAGTGGTGAATTGGGGTCCGAGCCTGTTTCCAAAGCATGCATCTTTCCCTTTGGAAGCCCCATTCATCAGAGAAACAGGACTTCACTGAGAGAAGGGTCCCTGGATTCTGGAGTTTGGAAAGATTGCCAAGGGAGGCACAAGCAGGAAGCAGCTTGAAATGTTGGGACAGGGCAGAGCATTCAGGAAGGGTCTTGCTCCATCAGCAGGTGTGGTCCTTCTGCACCCTATCATGGAAGTTCTACCAGACCTTGGTCCAGGTGTCCTCTTGCTTTCATTTTGCCCGATTGGAGTGGGTCCCTTCAAGACCCCTGACAGACTTCTTAACCACTGATGGTGTCTCCTCCCCATTAAGGAAGAGATGTCACAACTTAGAGCTTGCATCCATCCCTACACCCCCAATACACACACACCTCATTGTTGCTTGCTTGCTTGCTTATTTATGCATGCATGCATGCATGCATGCTTCTGAATCAGGAGCTGCCTTGTCAAAGCCAGTTGATGCCCAGGATTCCATTAGTCAATCTCCATAGCAGCCCATCCACAGCTTCACACAGATAGACCCCATCTCACCCTGGTGGTCTGGAAGTCAGCTCCCCACTCCTGTCTTTGTTCTGAATACTTGATACTTCACATTTCTCAGGGGTGAAGATCACATGGTTTAATTGTAAGTTAAAGAAAAGCCTGTGGGGGCCACCATAGCACACCCAACTCTGCTTGTCCTCCCATGCACTGGAGGATGGTCCATCACCTGTCAGGAAGACCAGTCCTATCATGGTGTAGGCAATTTCTGGGCTGGCATGGAAGGCAGCATTTTAAAATTTGGCTGAACTGCTTACCACAGAGTTTGTTTCATTTTTATTGCAGAGACTTGCAACACTTCTCAGCTGCAGTTGCAAATGGCATACTCAGTGCATACTCAATCTGCATTAGATACCTTGACTTAGAGGTTGGCAGAAGCTGTTCCACATCAGGCACAACAGGCACTAAGCCAGCCTTCTTGGGATTCATAAGAGCCAATATAGGGAAATGGAAATACAGAATCCTGAGCCCACCTTCTATGTAGACCCCTCCTTCCCCAATGGTCTCATGGAGCTTCCAGGCACACTTGCCTCCCCCTCCCAACATGACCCATGCTGATTAGGTGCTTCATCCCTAATTTTTAAAAAATGAACTGAACGTTAAATATTTAGCTGTTTATATTGATACCAACAATTGCTTTAAAGAGGCTGTGCAAAATGAGTAATGTATTCATGTTCCAGTCTTACAGAATGCAGAATAAATGGGCTCAAGACTGGCAGAGCAACAGCAGGAGTGGCTCTCCACTCCCTCCCTCCTTGCCCACAGATTGAAGGTTCGGGGTAAGAAATGGGGCGTGAAGGAGCCCTGGGCCTGTAGGCAGCCACCTCCCTGGCTCCACTGTTGGTCAGATGTTTTGCTACAAGCAAGGTGTATTGTGTACACAGTGCTTTCACAAACTACCAACACAATTATCCAGCCCATCACATGAGGGAACGATAGTTGGCAAGACCATCACTGTGCTTAAAGATGACAATTCTTACAATTTGCTCTATAACCATCCCAGCCATCCAAGTCGAACCTACTGGAATCCAGTTTATTGGATTCACCCTCCCACCCTTTTTTTTTTAAAGATAGCACAGAGAGCAACAGAGATGGCCTTGAGGGAAATATTCAGAAGCCTTTACAAAAACAAAAAGGGCAGAATCATTTCTTAAGCCCCAGGAAAAGAGATGGTGTCAGGAAGAGACTCCGGCTGGCTCCTCCCTGACTTGCTGGGATATAAGAGGGAGGGGAGGAGAAGCAGAAGCAGACTTGCAAGATCCTGTTATTAGAGACGATCTCAATAAAACATAGTTCTAGTCTTCCTGTGTGGTAGGCTTCCTTCTGCCATCTTCCAGGCCACTGGTACCTCACCCCATCTCCAGGATTTCTCAAGGAAACCACCAGCAAATTCCTTTTGGATGCCATTCATTTAGCTCTGAAGACTTGAACTCAGTCCAAGGAAAGCAGTGTAATTCCCTATGATAGTTGGTCATCCCATTCCCTAATTATGTTTTTATCCTTCTCAAGCTTCATCCTGTTCTTCCAATTGCTTGAATACTGATCTCTTCCCTGCCACCTACTATCTGCCCTCCTTCTCTTCCTCCTGCCAGCTGCTAAGCAAACAGCTCTTCTGCTAGGGAGGAAGAAGAGACTCATTAACTCCTCCTACTGAATCAAACTTTGGAAGACAGCAGTTTTGGTAGTTGAGGTTCTGCTGCCCTCTGATGGCCATGATGTATCCTGCAAAGGCACAATAAAGCACAGCCAAAAAATAAAACCAGCCATTATCTGAAGAAACATAGTTCTACAAGGGATTGCAGACAAGTATCTAGTAGCCTTCTTACTGCTACAGTCCGAGCCGTGCCATGTGTGTGAAAAATGAACTGAACACAACCAGAATCACAAAGTGGGGAAGAGAGGGACATTCAAGCCAGGACTGTGGTACCAACAGACAGCTGAAGACAGAACAGGAGCAATTGTGCAGAGCCACTGCCTCCTTCATAACGCAGCTTCCTATTTCTCTGGCTCATAAGAATGAGAAGAAAGGAGAATCAGTTAGGCCTTGCAAGTATTTTAACCCTAAAACGAGACAAAGGATAATATTGGAGGGTGTCTAATGAGTGAGTGTTGTGTGCAGATCACAGGCAGATCTGCAGGAAGAAATAGAATGTTTGGAATTGATGTGAAAAGTATAGTAGAGATGCTAGCAATGGCAGAAGCACCTCCCATTTCTATTGTAAATGGCCAGGAAGGCACAGGAGCATGGTGGCATAAAAATTAAGCAAGCAAGTAAGTGCTTATTACAGCATTGGTCCCTGAATGTCAATGAAATTATGATAAATGGTTACAATTAAATGAGAGATGGGGGCTGGTTTCTGTATTCTCCGTTTGTGACTTGTGAGTTTCAGACCTACCCATTCAGACTCTTTTAAGGAAAATGCATTTAACCAACTAACTTGTTGGGCAAGACTACCCAGAAGTGCCTGTGGTTTCTTCTGCATCTGTGGCACTCCCTTTTGCTTGGAAATCAGGAGAGAGGTTGTTCTCCTCTATCATGATTTTAGTTCATTCTGAGGCTTAAATGGGGCTTAGAAAGCAAGCAAGCAAGCAAGCCACAGAAATGTGATTGACATAGTAGAAGGGAGAAGGCTGGAGGAAGATCAGACCCAGGTGTGGAAGAGTAGCAAGGTCTCCTTAGTGTCTTCCCTGGATGGTAAAGTTAGTTGCCTTCATCCAGCAGAGTCTTTTGGTTTTGTAGCATGTGTACCAATGTGCTAATGGGGGCACATCACTCTGGTGTGCAGGGATGGTGTCAAGTAGCGCCCAGCAGGGTCAAAACCTCTTGATTTCAATGTGGATGAGGGTTAGTGAAGTAAAGAGGAGCATACTTCAGGCTCAGCAGGTTGTCCCTTGGGCTGAAGGGATATATTTTACTGGCTTCCATGTGTAGTTGTGTAAATGTGTGCATGTACTTACATTCAAGAAAAATGTCACAGCACAATGCCTCATTAAGCATTTGTGCTGGTTCAGTTTTCATGGTGGAGCTTTGGAGGGCTAGTTGTCTGAACAGTGAATGGCATCAAGAACTGGGAGGAGCATGAGAGAGGATGGGTCCATCCTAAAGAACACATATGCATGTAGGTACACAGATGTACAGATATCAGCCCCTGGTTCTCAATCCAAATCCTCCTCCAGAGCAATTGCTTCTCTTCCCAAGAGTAAGGTGTCCTCCTATTCAGAAGTCACACTAACCTTTATCACAGTGAGTCTGACATCAGTAGATGCCTGCAGAATAGAAAGAATCCCCCAAACCATGAAGTCAGTCAATGGCATTAAAAAGAAAGATAAAACATTCCAAAATGTGATGCTTCTAGCACCCTGACTTAGACCTCAAAAACCTAGTGAAATCAAAGCATCCTGTCCAATTTATTACTGAATGTTACTTGAAATTATTAAAAAGTAGTCCAGCCAATGCCCAGAGTAATTTTGATTGGGACGGTTTACAAATATTGTGCCCATTTTGGGATTCTGCAGCATGTGTCCTATAGCAGATGCATCAAAGACAAGAATTACAATCTTAGGAACCTAGAGTTGAAAGGCAATGTTTAAGCTCTTGATTCCTGATCACTGGCTATCCATCCAGCAAAGAGTGGATCACCACTGTGTGCTGACAGAGAGCAGATCTTGACTTTTTCCTTTGCCTGTGTGTCTCCCTCCTTGTCCTTCCCTGTTAGTTTCCAGTCCCCAATCATTCTTTTTGCCCTCCTTGGCATCTGTTCTAGTTTCTTGTGGCTCCTGTTCAAGGTATTTTCTGTCATTTCTGTAGGTTTCACTACTTTTCTAGTAACAGCCATTTCAATCAAGAAGGCGGAAATAAAAGTAAAAGAAGAACATTTTCTTTCTTTTTTAATCCCCCCTTTCTCTAGAAAAGTCTTAGACTTTTAGTCTTTAGACTTCAGTCCCATTAAACACTCTGTAGTTCTGTATTCAGATCATCTCTAGCAACTTTCCCTTATCTTTTGTTTTGCAAATCCAGGATGAAAGATCACTCACTGGGTGGCTTGATTGCTCTGCTGCTCCAAAGATCCCTGTCAAGATAATTGCCTTCCAAATGTGTTTAAGAAAGTGGGGATTTTTGCGAATCCAATGTTCTTACCCAGGATCTGCTGCAGCTGTGAGCTCGCTGTCTCTTCCGCAACTCTTGGCCCTCAGGCTCATGGGACGCCTGCAAAACCACTTTGATCTTGCTTGTCTCCTCACAAGGAGCAGCCTTTCGGAGCACAAGCAGGCAATCTCCTGGCCTCCCCTTATCCAGAGAGGTGCCTTTGACCTGGGATTAAAGCTTGGCTGCCCATCTTCGCTGCAGCTTTGTCTCCACTCTTCATGGAGTCCACCATTTCCCCCCACCCTGAAGCACCTAAAGGAAGGAATTGAGGAAACTCAGCTTTAGGAATTTTCATGGATGTTAGATCTTAGTGAAAAGTTACAGAAGATATACTGTACATATAATTTGAATTAGTGCAAAAGTATCCTGATCTAGCTTCGGAAGACAGAAAGCGAAAGGGAAATAGAAAATAGAAAGAAAAGAAGGGATGGGGAGAAATGTTCAGTTGAGCAGCAAGCAGGGAGGGTCTTCCCTGAACAGCAAAATCCTAAATCCTGGAATTATCAAGGACCTTCTTGTCCTTTTCTTTGTTAAATTTAGTAAACTAAAATTAAAGAAAAAGTTCAAATCCTCATTTCAAAATAGCCATCCATATTTGGGAAATATTTTTTAAGATGTCGGTCAGAAATAAGAGTGGTGAAGCCGTTTCTCTGTCCCTTTCTGAGTTAAGGAGAGGTGGAAGAACAAGGAGGCTCTTTAAGAGTCTCTGCAAGAAACACCATCTCTCCATCCAAAAAAAGGGGCTTTCCTGGGGGTGGGTGGGATTAAGCACAGGAACATGGACTTCCCACATCACTATGTCATGAAGGGTAGTTTTCTTCTGCTCTGCCTTTTCCTCCTGCAAAAAAGGTCAACCAAAGAAGAAAAACAAAGTGCAGTGCCATGTCCCTGTCCCAGCTGGGTGTTCTAACACCATGCAGTGCATGTGCCTTGGATACAGATGCAGGGAAAACCCCTTCCCATTTATACAGTGATATTTATAAGGCAAGAGCCAAGGATGAAGAGAACTGCTGGAGATGGAATTCTCCATCCCACCCTGCAAGTACCATGTTCTGTTCAGCTGCCTCTCCTTTCTCCCCTCCCATTCCTTCTGGATCTGGTCCACCATTTCTTACACATTCCCTGCCCCAAGTGTCTGAAGGGCTGTCACATAGGCGGCAGGATGGAGCAGTTCAGAGCTGTCACCTGGTGGGGATACTATAGACTGGATTCCTCACTGGGCAGGAGGTTGGCCCACATGAGCTCCAAGGGTGTGAGTCTCTGTTTATAAAGAAAGTGTTGGAGGCATTCAGGCACCAGCCTGCCCATCCTTGCCTTAGAGGGAGGAGGTCAGGGCTTGTCGGTTTATTTTGGAATGGAAACAGGAAAAAATATTAGAAAACTCCATTTCAGGCATCAACTGAAATTAAAATGCAGCAGATTTACATTTAGTAGCAAAGGTTGTTGGTAGAACCTCTTGCATTAAATAAAGTGCTCAAGATGACATATAAACCAATCACCACATCAATTCTCTGCTTCTGAAATTCCTGCGGTGAGACTGGCAATATCCCAAATCTACCCCAGACCTGAAGTAAAGAGGTCTGATGAAGCAGAAACTCTCTGCCGACAAGAAAGCCCAGGGCTGCACAGGGAAGAAGGACCCAAGCCCCTGCTGTCCCTGAATGTAGGGACCTCTTCTTGGGCTCAGCATGCCCTACCTTGCCCCTGCAGCCAAGTCAGTCTGCCCACTGCAGGAGGAGGGCAGCAGCACCACAACCTTTGCCATCCTCCCTGTTCTTGCTCGAGAATAGCAGCTGGCTCAGCCCTGGGCCAAGAAAGACACGCAGGGTTGGTGGATCTCGAGGAGCATTATGATGTCCCTTGCCCTCGCCCGTGGCCAGCGGGAGGGAGAGGAATACTTACACGGGTGCAGAGGGGCTTCTCCTCGCCACGATCCTGAGAGTAACTCCACCCTTGACGTTACCAGTGTGACATCTTACCGGGTTGCTAATGGGATGTTCTCCCGGCTGACTAGCAAAATCTACTGATCTCGGTGATGGTGGTGGGGAAATATTGCTGAGGATGTTGATTGGCTTGTGAATAGCCAATGGCCTGCGTTTCTTGACCTGCTTGATAAGATACAAGCTCTTCTCCCAGGAAGCTGCCAATGTCTGGTTAAGGTTGGTGGTCACATGAGCACCTTCCCCCAAAAGCGGGTGGGGGGGCCATGCGGGTGGGGTGGGGGGGGGAGAGAAAGGGAAATAAACTACACATTATGGCTCCCGGTCGGTTTAAGCGGGAAATGCTAGTGCTGCTGCTGCTGCCGCCGCTGGCACTGGATAAGCACGAGTGTTTAAGGTCGGCTGGATCGGGAGAAAGCCAGCGGCAGCCAGGGCTGAACTCGAGTGAGGAAAGGGCGCCCCGGACACCCAAAGTGGGTGCCGCGTTTTCAGAGCTGCCGGGGTGGGTGGGGGGATTAGAAGGACCTCCCCCGGAGAAGTGCCTGGGGGGCTCGGCCTTTGGGGAACGAGCAAGGAAGCAGATGGGCTCCCTCTCTCTTTGCCCTCGGCTGCTTCTGCCGCCCCTTCTTCCCCTCCCCCTCCTCCATCTCATGACGGAGTTGGTGTGGGTCGGGGAAAATCCGCGGAACAATCTTCTGTTCATCCGCATGCGGGGGCGGCGTTTCCTTCCTCCTCGCTGGCAACGTCCCCCGCCTCCTTCCCTTTTTTGCCGGTTTCTCGGCGCCCCTCCCGTTAGAGTTCGTCCGTGCCAATCACTTTCCGCATCTTAGGCTCCTCATATGCCACCCGGCGGGAGCGAGCCGAGTGCGCAGGCAGCCCCTTTCTAAAAATAGGGAAGGGGGACCCGGGCAGGCGCGGAAGGGGCTGCCGAGAGACCGCGCGTCGCGTCGCTCGCTGCTCTTCCCCGGCGGCTGCCCGGCTGCTCGCAGAGACCTCGCCCCCCATTCCTCCGCCGCCCCCGCCCCCGCCCCGAAGTGGTAAGCAGGCAGGAACGAGCCTCGCAGGGCCGGATGGCGGCGTAGCGGCAGGGGCAGGGGCAGCGGCAGCAGCGGCGCGGAGTCGGCAGCGCGGGCGCTCGGCGGGCGGCTCTTTTCCGCGGTCCCCCGCCCACCCTCCCTCCTGTTCTGAGCCCTCCCCGCCGCCGCCGCCGCCGCCGCCTGCGAGAACGGAGTCGACATTTCACTGAGACCGTTCGCGAGCGTTTGGTCTCTGCTCGCTCCCGAGGGACCCGCTCCTCCGCCGCCAGAGGATACCTCGCTCGCTCGCTCGCTCAACCAAGGATGCCGCTGCTGCCGCAATTGCCGCTGCTGGGGGCCAGAAGAAGTGGCGTGTCGGGCCGGCGCTGAGCGCCTGGGGACCCTCCCGTGCGCCTCTCCCCTCCCGGTTTCTGCCTCCCTCCCTCCCCAATTTTTAAATGCTTCATGTGATTAAAAAGCAGCCGCCGCAGCAGCACCCCGACATCGGGCACCCAGGAAATCGGTCGCGGGCATCGGCCGTTCCTCCCCGCCGGGGAGGGCGACGAGCGCGGCTCCCTTCCACCCCCTCCGCCCTCCCCCTTCCCTCCCTTCCACGGTCCTGGAGGTGGAAATGTGGAGATTTCAGGCACGCAGGCTGAGTGGATTCGTCTCTGCTTTGGCAGCTCTTTGTCTCGCCTGCTGCGCCCAAAGGTAAGAGGCGACGTCGGGCCGGGGGGAGAGGAAGGGCTGCAGAGGTCCCTCCCGCACTGCTTCTTGCGTCGCCGGCAAGGGGACCCGCTCGGTCCCGTGGGGGAGAGAGGCCGGCCGCCGGGCCGGCGACACGAGGCGAGAAAGGCTTGCTCCTAAGGAGGCCTGTGGCGGGGAAGGTGGAGCGGGAAGAAGGAGCCTCTGACCGTTTGCCGCCGGAGTAAACCGCCGGTTTTACTGCGCTTCTGGACCCCGAGGGAGCTGCTGGTGCCTCGGCGGGATGGGGACGGGGATCGGCGGTGGTGCAGAAGCGGTGCCAGCGCCCCGCTGCCCTGCCAGGTTGGCCCTCCTTTGCACGCGATCCAAGGCCGGAGTGGAATCGCCGGCGCGTCGTTTGCTTCCGCCTGCCCAGCCAGGAGAGCCGCAGGAATCAGGACCATTCCTAGCCCCGGTTCAAATTCTTTACAGAGATAGAGACCTCCACCCATTGCCCTGTACTGACCTCCGGTGGGGAATTGGAATCCGACTATAAATAGGTGTGTGTGTGTGTGCGCGCGCGCGCATGGGCGCCCGTGCCCTTGGGTTAAGGTGGAGCTGGCTGTCCAAAGAGACCTCCTCCTCCATTCTGGAAAGTGTATGAAGACTCTTGCAGAGCTCCTGGCAAGGGGCAGAGCAGCTTTGGAAGCTGCTGAAGGGCTCTGCCAAATGACTTTTGATAATTTCGGGGAGTCAGTCCCCCTCCCCCCTCACACAGGCCCTCTCCAGACCAGAGACCAGACAAATCAGCAGGCCTTAAGTTCAAGCCCTCCTGCAGACAGCTGCCCCCCTCTTGAATCAGGCTCTGGTCTGGACACAACACCAAGCATCCATCTGGACATTCTGCAACTGAAAATTTAACCTGGAAAGTGGAGCTACATGTGTCCCAAACCACATGCAGTTTTGGGAAGAACTGGTAGTACAGCAAGCCTCCTATTTGAATAAGACCTCTGTGCAATTCAGAAGTTTGCATCGAAGACAGCAGACCCACTAAGGTGTATCATCTTCTGAGCTGTTACTATGATACACAGGTTAGGCTATTGTAAGGTGGAGAAATCCTTATAAAGAGCAGTCATTAGGCCATCATCTGCATCTTTTTGCATCTCTTCCAAACAGACTCAAGTCCATCCATAAGGTTGCATGAAAGAGGGCAAAGAAGGCCAATGCATTAAGCAACAGAGAGATGATGCCAGAAGGAGCTGGATTTTATCCATATAGCATAAAATCTTGGAGAGCTATGCAGGATTGGGCCTTTGGTTCCCATAGGAAGACCATACTGTCCCTTTTTGCTCCCCAGCAACTAGTCTTCAGAAGAACCAAATCAAATCAAATCTTTATTTCAGTCACAGACCAGCATACGTCTTCAGAATTAGGCAGTGCCTGCTCCTGGTAAGGCAGCATAGTGCCATCACGACTTGGCCACTGAGAATTCTACCTCCATGAGTTTATCCAGTCCTCTTTTATGGACATCCAAACTGGCCAGCACTATACCTAACACTAACAAATCCCATGGCAGAACTTTATGCCTGATGATAAACATCCCTCTGATCAAGTTCAAATCTCCTACCACATTCCATTTTCATTAGATGACCTCAGTGAGGTCTGCTCATCTAGGGAAAGAGAAAATGCTGTCCTTGATCTGATTTCTCTGTATTAGATATATGTTTATTTATTTCTTTATTAAATTTATACACCACCCATCTCACTATAAAAGTGACTCTGGGCAGCTTACAAATAAAAGTTATAAAAAACCACTATAAAAATACAAAAAATACAAAAAATAGAAGATAAAAGAGGGAAACTGAAAGGTGGAGCGAGCATCTTTAAGCCACCAACCACCCCCAGGGCTACCTATCACTCTTGGATCCCCAAGCTAGCTGGCAGGGCCAGGTCTTGATGCTCTTCCTGAAGACCAGAAGAGGGGGCCCAACCTCACCTTGGGGGCAAGATGATAAGTTTAGACACCTTACATACTCTAAAACATCACAGGAGACTTTCTGTATCTCCTGATCCCTTGGATCATCCTTTTCTGCATCATTTCACTTATTCAAGATACTTTTTGAGATGAGAAGACCAGAAATTGTGCACAACATTCTGAACGTGGCCACCCCATGTCTCTCTAGAAAGGACCCATCAGGGGCATTGCCCAGCTCCATCTGTATGCATGGTGCTGGCCTCCTGGCTGATTTTGGCCAGGAAGCACAGACCCCAAGGCTAGAGGCCTTTTCCTGAGGCCAAATGCAGACCAGCCTTCCAAAGTTTTCCTCTAGGTTGAATCATGAACAATACTTTTGCCCCAGGAGGAGTCTTAACACACACACACACCAGGATCACCACTAGCAGCATCTATGGTTGAAAAGAAAGGCTTCCTCTACTTACAGGAAAACACACGTTCAGAAAGGCAACAGGCTGCTTCTATCTACATTACTAATTGTGTGTGAATCACATACAGGGTTGGGAGGAGGAGGGGGGGAAATTGGAATGGTTTTCCTAGGCATGGTATGTCTACTTATGGCCCACCTTGGCTGGCTGAGAATCGAGCTGCAGCTTCTTTCCCCCTTCAGTGTCTGATGAGGGAAACGGACCCCTGGCCTTGGGCCTGGGAAGTGTGGTGACTGTGGAGGCTACAGTACATGAGCCTCACTGCAGACAGAGCAAGGCCGAGGTGCTGGATGTGGTGCAGTGACTGCTGGAGCAAGGAACCGGGCTGGATTCTTTGTCCCGCTGCCATGGGATTGTGCCTCCTTTGTGCCTGAACCTGCTTCTCCCCCCCTCCCCCCAGCCCTGCCCCTTTGGATGGAAAGGAATATTGCCAGCCTCCATCTCTGGGAGGAAAACAACAGGTTAGGAGAGAGGCAGACTCATCACACCAACCCCACAGATGCCAAGATGGAGTCTCTCCTCTCACTGGCTGCAGAAAGGCAGTTGCTCTTCAGAGCAAAGAGCATCCATTTTCAGGGGCTCAGGAATCTCATGCCTGTCTTGCAGCAGAGGGAGCAGGGACAGCAGGAATATGGATGGCCGGATTCAGCAGGATTGTTAAGGAGGAGAAGCAACCTCTGCTTCTCCCTTGCATGAAGGGATGTTACCTGTGAGATTGTGGCCTTGCGAGCTGATTTCAGAGGCTGCACATGCCATGGAAGGCCAAGCACATGAGGTGTTATGGAGCAGAAGCTGTGAAGCTGTCGGGGGACTGCTGAGAGAAGCCAAGACAGCCATGAGGATGTGTGCAGATAGATCCCCTTCTGATATTCACAGAGCGGTGGTGGTGGTGGTGGTGGTACAGTGGCTTCTGGGCAAACCCATCTGGGGTCATGACAGACGGCAGGCCATGGGAGCAGCCTGAGAGAAGTCAGTGTGGGAGTTTCCCAGCATGCTGCAGTTGCTTCCAGGTTTGCTCTTAAAATACATCTCTCCTCTGCCCCTTCTCCCAGTGCTTCTCTGGCCAGAGTGTCTGCTCCTCCTGTGGGCCACTGTCTTCCTGGTCAGTGTGGGCTTTTCATGCAACCCAGGATCTTGGGGGACAGTGGTGTGCTGTGTGGGGGGTGTGGTGGTGGATGTGAGGCAGTGATAGTGACCAGGCCACATTACCCTCTCTGTCTTCCAGCCCAGCCACTGGGAATATATCGGTGGTTAAAGACATCGTGGACAAACTGCTGAAAGGGTACGATGTCCGTCTCCGGCCTGACTTTGGAGGTACGTGGATCCCTTTATTCTCGTTGCTTTGCCTGGGGCCTTCGTTCAAAGCAGACAGAGCCCCGAGGCTACTTGGGCTCCATTTGTCAGAGCTACTGCAGCTCTGTAGCCAGACAGACAATGGCAGTCTCCTTCAGAGTCAGTATTGTGAAATGATGGGGGTAGGGAGAATGAAAACTGTCCTTGTCCATGGGTGCCTTTTCTGCAGTGGCTGCAGCCACAGGCTTCCAGACACCGCTCATTTGCCAAGGTCAAGACGTTCCTCCTTGTCCCAGCATTCCACGCTGTCACATCAGCAGGTCAGTTAGGCTGGCAAGGCATCACCTCTCCTTTGATCACCCATCTATGCCTTCCCAAGCTGAGGGATGCATGAGCATGAATGTCTTGCTGGTGTGATTCCTTTGGGTTCTACCAATACGGCATGAAAAAAGCATTCCAAGGCAACCAGCTCTTTGCTCAGAGGTGTGCAGATTGGTCATCACAAAGAAGAGGAGCCCAGTGGCACTCCAAATAATGTGCACTCAGGAAAACTCTTCCAGTGCTGATCCTGTTAATCTTGTATTTTTGACTGACAGGATGTTAGGACTGAAGCTTTTGTTATTTTGTTGCAATGTACAGCTTTTTGTTGTGTATTGGACATTGTCATTCTTCATGGTTGATGTTGATTTTCCTTTTGTCTTTGTAAATGTTTTGGGTCACTTTTGTATTCATTTTCTGCAATACTACTACTACTACTAATAATAATAATTGAGCAAAAAGTATAGAAAGTGTTTTACATAAATTTTATAGTTTAAACACGGCTTGCATGTGTGACAATATACTGCATATATATCCTAGCTGGTGGGATGAGGGCAATAGAATGTTGGCTTGCAAAGAACTCTGTAGATTAGAGATCCTGGTTTGCACAGAATAACATGCTTGGAGTAAAACTAGGCTGTAGTTGTGCTTGTGGTATCTTACCCAAAATGTACCAAAACAGACTGTCACTCTCCGTAACATTATCGGAGAATGCTTTATGTGGCATGGGTGCAACTAAGGCTGGTAAAATAGTCCATACATTCTCCTATCTTCTAAAAAGCAATGCATGAAAACCTAGATTGATCAAAACCATGATGGATGGTGGAAGTCAATATCTATGGTCACATCTGATGATGATCATGTCATACGGAAGATGATGACATATAGTGTATCAGAAGAATTAATGATAAAGAGTATGGATTAACAAATGAAATAAATAAAAATAGGAAGAGAAAGGATGTAAATGGAGGTGGCCTGATCTTGTGGAGCATCATTGATAGATACACACAGTCTTTCAGAGAGGCATCAGATAGTGATAATGGGGTTTTTTGTTTGCCCTGACATCTGCTGGAAATCTAATTCTGCCAAGAATCAGAGGCCCAATAAATTCTTGCTCTCTTGCTGATAAATTCATTTGTCAGAAAGTGGAAGAAAGAATAAAAGGTCTACTATTGTGGACCTAGTCCTTACTAACAGGAATGAACTGGTTGAAGAAGTCATGGTGACTCGTACCTTGGAGGAAGGTGATCATGTTATCCTTGAATTCATGATATCCAGGGGAGAAGGAACTAAGAAGAATCAGATCTGCATGGTGGTCTTCAGAAGAGCATATTTACTGAACTCTGAGGAAAGGTAGGTTGGATCCTATGGCTTGAAATCTTGAAGGAAAAACATGTCCAGAAGCATGGGAAATGAAATGCTCAGTTGCAAACAATTCCTATAAGAAGAAAAATGACAGAAATCTGGTGGCTGAGGATGAGAAGGCATCTGCATCTGCATCTGCATCATGTTGGTGTGTTCTTAAAGAATTCTTGGCCAGGCAACTTCAAGTCAAAGATGTAGTGGGCTGTAAGGGTAACCTTGAGGAAGAGGAGGAAGAGCCGCAATGCAGACAATGGCCAGATAAAAGTAACCCAAGTCTGAGGCAGAAATGTAAATTGAGAAAGTGTCTCAGACTTGACCCTCCCTAGTTCTCGTGAAGATGGAGGGAGGGGGGAAGCGCATGGAGACTTGCAAGATTCTGTTACTGTTGCCTTATAATAAAAGTAGTATTAACATCCATAACTTTGGTTTCCTAGTCTGATCTACCTTGAAGGGCTGACAAAGTTGGGAGACATGACAATGACCCTTAACTTTACTTGGTGAATGACAGAGAAGAAGCTGAGGTTCTCATTGGCTAATTGCCCGAAAGCAACCTGTGTACTGTTTAGATGCCAGACCGCATCTCTCACTCCTAATTATTGAACAGTAGTAGCAACATATTTATTTCTGTTTACTCAAGAGTGAAATTTTGATTGGTAAATTATGGGCTTTATTCAGCTCTGAACACTTTGACTCTGCAATTGAGCTGTAAGCCAGTGGAACAGGCTGCCACATGAAATGGTGAGTTCTCCTTGGCTCCAAGGTCTTCCAACAGATGCTAGGTGACCATCTCTCAGAGATACTGTAATGGATCTTGCAGAGAGATGAACCAAGATAGCCACTAAAATCCCTTCCAACTTCATGAAGGGTTAGGTTTATTGATGAACAAAAGGGCTACCAATCCATTTCCTAAAGCAGCCTTTCTCAACTTTTTGACCCCAAAGGAACCCTTGAAATATTTTTCAGGCCTCAGGGAACCCCTGCATACTGTATTTAGGCTCAAATATAGGGCAGAAGTTACAAAATTATTATATTTGTTTCATGTGTAGACCTGTATATATGAATTAACAGTGTTCCTAAACTAAAAATAAAGAATGGAATTTACCTCTTTAATGTGAAGTTGCCCAAATTTGAAATTTTTAAATAAATTGTTATCTCCCAGGGAACCCCTAGCAGCCTCTCATGGAACCCCGGAGTGCCACAGAATCCTGGTTGAGAAACCCTGTCCAAAAATATGAACTGGTGTCATCAAGGCTGTTGTGGGTATGGAAGAAAGCAAGAATCCATTCATGAGCGAGAGCTTAGTTATAGGTGTATGAAAAATAAAACTACTGCTATCGAAAGCTGCTACTACTATTACTACTATGTTCTAGCGAATGGGATTCTTGGGAAAATATTTTGGTGGGTGAAATGAAAGGATACAGGAAAGGTGGGGACACTTGGAGATCTGGGACTGACTGAGAATGAGGGCTCCTGGAGAGTATCTGCTTGGAAAAAGGTATTTTTGCCCTTTAGCAGGTCATTGGAAAAGGGATGAATGTGAGGAACAATCTTTGTTGCATGTTTACAGACAGTGTACGATAAAAATAGGACTGAATTATGGAACATTTTGCATGAATATGAAGTTGAAGATTTGTTACTGAATATGTTATGAACAATCTGTGATGGAAATACAGCACGGTGAGAATAAACGTCAGGGTGGAGTGAAAAGTACTGCCTCCACAGTTGTAATTCACCAACAGGTGGCGTTCCTGGCTTCTGAGAAGCTCTGATATGTTTTTAGCATTTGTCCTTTCACTCCGGTTGGTGGGACACTGCTGTGAGGAAAGACTGGGTTGCTGTTACTTGTGAAATGGAGGTCTGCAGTGTGTGCTCCTCAGTGCACATGACCTGTTTGGCTGCTGAAGGAGTTTCTTCAATTAAAATTCACTGCTGGATGCTGGTTGTTTGTGGTGATGACTGTGTGGATGTGAGTACTGTGCATTGCTTGGCCAATAAATAAAAAATAAAAATAAATAAAATTAAAGATAGTGAATTGGGAAGAGCCAATTTGTATGATCAAAAATGAAGCAGATGACCTCTGACAGGAACCAATGAATTTGTGTGAGAAAAGTGGATGAACCAATTAGGAAAAATCAGCAGACCATCAAAGGGAAATTGCTATCAAACTTAGCATTTCACAGGAATGTGTGGGTCCCATTATGGATCTTTTTCAATATCGGAAGGTTTGTGCAAGATGGGTTCCTTGCATGCTGCAGAAGAGATGAAAGCTTCAAGAGTTTAAATTTGCCAGCAAATTTAAGTCCTATTACAGAAGTAGGGCCCTGAGGATGAGAAAGAGGCTTATCTGAGATTGTGAGTTCATAGCAGAGGTGAGATCTGAATCTGAGTCTTCCTGATTTATATCTCAGTTTCTGGATCACTCTCCATCCCGGCTGGATTGGTCAAGTCCACAGGTCTTAAAGGCGGTTTAAGAAATCATAGGTTTTCAGCTTGCATAGATTCCTGGACCAGAAATCATTACAGAATCAGCCTTCCAAATCCTGAAATGGAGGAAGGGATCTGTACTGCAAGGCCCAGCTCTGCAATTTGGCACAAGAGAGCCAGGAGGCCCGAATCTGAGGAGCCAGGGGGCCCTTAACTCCCAGCCACACAAAAGGATGCCTGCTTTGGTCCCAAGAGATGGAGCCAGAAACATAGGCTGATCCCCAAGCATTTAAATTCCCAAAGCACGACATGGCACAGCCCTGGACAGATAATGGCTGTTGGAGAAAAGCATGTTTGGCTCTAGCTTTAGACAGACAGTGGAGCTCCCCACCTTTCTCTTGTTATGGTATTTCTTTCCATTTGTCTCATTCAGGATAGTGAGAGCATGAGAAAGCTAGAGAGGGACCTGTCCAGCTAATTCCAAAAGGAGCACAAGTCTGTTGGAGGTTACAGTTTGCCTCCTTATGTTGTGATGCTGTGTACATTTCAAGCTGAATTGAAGGTGCATCCTGTTTATTTCCAAGCCTGGGTTTGAAGAGCATATTGGACCTTTGAAGATTACCTGAGGCATCTCTTTTACTTTCTTCTCTCTGGCTGAATATATTTTGTCTGGGACTAAAAAGTCCTATTAATTTTGTCTGTTCCTTTCCATTTTAGGCAGCTAAAAATAATTTTCAGACATGATTTTAGAACCCATTTTGGTTGCTCCACCCAGCTCTATGAAACTGAGGATGAAAATATTAATCCAACAGTGCACCAGGGCAAGGGTGGCAGAGATTCCTGCTATCCCATCCTCTGGCTGCTGGCACATTGGGATTCTTCTTCCCAGATAATTAAAATCCTCATCCTATCTTTCAAAGACCTTGTTTACATTTATTTAGTATGATTTCTGTTCATCTTTCTCTAATGTTATCCATCATAAAATTAAAGCTGATTCAAGCAATGTGGATATCCCATTACGTGTGGTTCTAAATGCTTTCATGCACAGTGGACAGTAAGGGAGGACTAAGACTGGTGGGCCTCCATACCTCCTCTCCTTTGCACCAGCCCAGTTGTCCCACATGGCACCACTGTGGCCGTTCACCAGAACATTTCAAAGGATGCGTCTTGGTCTGTTGGGCTATCAGAACTGGGAAATGCCCTCCTCGGGAGGCACAAACAGAGGTATGGAGAGAGAATGCTCCTAGAATCAGAGAAAGTACTGTGTAATCAGGTCTGGAGTGGAGGACAGATAGTAGTTCTGAGGTTTTGCTCCTCAGGGTTTACTTCCAGAAGAATTTCCACATTTGAACTGTAAGTAGCATAGAGTTTTATTTAGCTATGGTTGAAGTAAAGGAAGAATAAGGACATGAATACATGAGAACTTGGAGCAATATTATAAGGTATTCAGCTCCTTCTATGACTTAGTTTCTTCCCATAAGGTAAACAGTAAAAATGAATGTGGTGGTGCAGGGTGGGAAGCCCAAGGTGGTGGCAACCATTCTAAATAAATTCAGTCCTCCATGGTCAGATGATTTGCACCCTAGGATTTAAAGGGTCTTAAAGATATAATCTCAGAGCCTTTTCCTATTATTTTCAAAAATTCTTGGAAACTGGAAAAGTGTTGAACATCTGAATGCAAGGAAAGGTTTTCATCTTCAAGAGAGGAACTGGTTAGCTTGATGTTGACAAATGGATACGATTTAGAAGAGCTGATTATTCAGTCAGTATCTGAACATTTAGAATATAATGCTGCAATTACATGGCCAGAAATAATTCCTTAAGAGTAAGCCATAACTGTGTAAGAGTAAGCAATAACTGTCTTTTTAAATATGAACTTACTAGCCAGATACCTTAAAAGAACACTGTGGACATATGAATGTTGCAGAATTCTGTATTGGGTCAGCATTGTTTAGTGTATTTCTAAATAATTTGGACAAAGGAGTACAATAGATTTTTATTTTTTTAATTTTATTTCTAAGGCCACCCACTCATCAAGCAAATCTGAGTGACTTACAAGAAGGTGAAAACTTAAAAAAAATCAAAACAATAAAGCAACAGTGCTGGTTGTTTATAAAATCAGCAAATGACACCAAGTTAAAAATGATTTTCAGTGAGATAATTGTAAAGTTATGAATTTAAGTAGGAAAAGATGAGATGAGTGGATAGTACTGTATCTGTTTTGAGAGCAGTATCTGAAAAGCATGTCATAAGGAGTTATGAATGCAGCAACTTAAAAGCGATTGCAACCTAAATTCAGTCCCAGGTTATGAGACAAAAAGAGAGATCATTTGGCTTGACTCTAACCTCATCCCTCTTCGTACTCTCGAAGACTATAGGTTAAAAAGAATATTAAGATGGTGAAACATGCCCACAGAAGAGGAGGGAGAACCTGGAGTCCAGGTCTTATGAGGAACCTCAGAATGAAACTAACAAAAAAGGCCATTATGAGGCAGCATGATTTCAAGGGCTACAAGGGAGCCGAGGGGCTCGATCTGACTTCAGATGAGACTTGACACACAGAAAATTGAGATGCCTTGCCTGCAAAGAAGGCTTCAAACAAGCAGAAGGTCTTAGCCAGGACATAACCCTTGGCAACGAGGCAGCCTGGTTTGGGAAGTGACAGTTACTGTTTTGGGGAGGATGCTCAGTCAGAGGCTTTGAGCACATTAGGATTGTTCAGAAAAAGAGGGACACCCTCACTCCCATGAAAGTTACTTTTGTTTCATCTCTTTTGACAGCCAGGGTTAGGGATAGGGTTAGAGGGGGGAGTCTTCTCCAATCCTCAAGAATGGAGAGGAAAAATAATCATTGTTTCTCTGACCGAATCAATGTTTGTGAGAACAGAGAAATAGCTACAGTATGGGAAAGGCTGAAGAACACAGGATTCTCCAGCATCAAAACAAATGTAAGCAAAGAGAAATTCTTACAGTTTGCTGAGCTGTGGCAGTCAGCCTGCACTGGAGGTGAAGAGCCTTTGCACTAGGAAAAGGTGGTTCCAGGGAGAAAAAACAGAGACCCCTCATTCTTGGAGGCTGCAGAGGAAAAGGTAGGCAGACATTTGACAAGCCGTTATAGGAAGAAAGGCTGCTGCCTGAACTTCAAGGCAGATTCCCCTCTCCATCTCTTTGGTACTACAGGACATTAGTGACTTTGGTCCTTCCTTTCTTAAACAAAAAGAGGGAAAACCAACCAAAGGTTTAGATCAAAGTATTTGGAGGCCACAGTGGTGCACATGGAAACTGTAGTGCAGGCTAGAGACATGCCTGAATTTCAGTGCATAGTAATTGCCCCATCTATGAATCCAAAAGCTACCCCAAAATACAGAGTGCTTTGGTGTAAGTCAAGGATCTTTTCTGTACTATGTATAGAGTTAGCCAACCATTGGCTGTGCCAAACAGTAATGTGGACAGGCTTATACCTCTTCAGTGATGGCTGGATAATGCTATTGTAATGATTGCCCTAGCCCCCCAAATACTCAGACTCACAAGAGGATGCTAAATGAAATCTGATTTATTAGAGTACTAAAGACAAATACAGAGAAAGCTGAGAATGAGCAAAAGCGCGCCAAATACAAACTTAAACCCTTGCTTCAAACGTATCCCGCCTCCCTCGTAACAGCCCCGCCCGGCACAGGTGCCAGCAATCGTCAGATTTGCTAGCCTGGGAAAGTAACCTTGAGCGCAGTAGATAACACAAATACATTCCAAAGCAAAGCCAAAATATAATCATTCCCATCCTCCCTAGCCAAATGAAACACGCATCCAATTAATGACATGCGAAACGTTACGATGCATCAAATACATTGAAATGGCGCACATGACATACCGCCCTCCTAAAATACCCCTAGGGACCTGGTTTCGAGGGATAAGCGGAGTGGAAACGGGCCATCAGAACCGGGGAAGCTACATCTGGTGCAGCGACCCACTCAGGATGAGGGAAATGCTTCCAACGAACTAAATATTGCAAAGTATTGCGAAGGCGTCTAGAGTCCAAAATTTCTTTAACTTCAAAGTGTTGCTGACCATCAATCATGATGGGGGTGGGAGGTGGAGGTTGCCGATGCCAGCGATCAGAAGGAATAGTCGGTTTGAGTAAGCTGCAATGAAAAACAGGGTGTAAGCATTTGAGGTTATGAGGCAAGTCAAGTTTAAAAGTCACAGGGTTAATTTGAGCGACAATTGGGAAAGGACCCACAAATTTAGGCGCCAGTTTCTTTGAAGGTTGTGCAGACTTGATAAACTTGGTAGAAAGGTATACGGAGTCCCCAACTTGGAACGCAGGTTGTGGGGCTCGCTTCCGATCAGCATACAGTTTATAATCTGCCTGTGCATCAGCCAATGCCTTTTGAATCATTGGCCAAGAGTCAGCCAGTTGTGTTGACCAATCATCTGTAGTGACTGCACCTGCAGGAGGTTGTGGGAGATCAGTGATAGGTACAAAGTCTTTACCCTGAGCTACCCGAAACGGGGTTTGCCCAGTGCTTTGATGCACTGCATTGTTGTAAGCCACTTCAGCAAATGGTAGGAGGTCTACCCAATTGTCCTGCTGATAATTCACAAAAGCGCGAAGGTACTGCTCTAGAGTAGAGTTAACCGCCTCAGTGGCCCCGTCCGTCTGAGGATGCCAAGCCGTGGAGAGGGCTTGCTTCGTGCCTAACAGCTTGAGAAATGCCCGCCAAAACTGCGAGGTAAATTGTGTACCTCTGTCCGAAATCAAGCGGGAGGGACATCCGTGTAGCCTATACACGTGTACAAGGAATAGGCGGGCCAATTGACGCGCTGACGGAATGGACACGCAAGGGATAAAGTGAGCTTGTTTGGAGAAATAATCTTTGACCACCCAAATGACCGTTTTGCGTTGGCTGGGTGGTAGCTCTACAATAAAATCCATGGAGATTTCTTCCCAAGGGGAAGAGGGGGCTGCTACCGGCTGCAGCAGCCCTTGGGGCTTGCCCACCTTGCGCTTGGACATTGCACAGACAGTGCAGGAAGCAATGTAGTCTTTGACATCTTTACGTAATGTGGGCCACCAGAATTGCCTCCGAACGAGGTGCAAGGTTTTTACAAACCCGAAGTGACCTGCGAGTTTGTCATCGTGTGAACGTGTTAACACATCTTTTCGGAGGTTTTCAGGAACGTAGAGGCGGTCGGATTTCCAAGCGAAGCCTCTGTCAAAAGTAACATTGTCTTTATTCGCAAGCAACCAAGTATCCGTTTTTAGTTCTTTTAAAAACTTTTGTTGCAACTGGGAGGGAATTGACAAAGTGCTTGGCTGAGCAGCGCTTGTGGTGGGCGGTTGCTGCGCGCGCGTTTGGCTTCGCGTCACAGCCTGCATGCCCAATTGGGGCGCCGACCATAGGGTGCTTACCACATCTGGCGCCGCCCCAGAGTCTTGAGGTTGCCGTGACAAGGCATCAGCCAAGAAGTTCTTTCTCCCTGGAATAAATTTGAACTGAAAATTGAATCGATTGAAAAATTGAGCCCAACGAACCTGTTTAGGGCTCAGTTTTCGAGGGGTACTAAGTGCCTCCAAGTTTTTATGATCAGTCCATACCTCAAAGGGATGATTTGCCCCTTCCAACAGATGCCGCCAAGCTTCCAATGCAGCTTTTACTGCAAATGCCTCCTTTTCCCAAACATGCCAACGCCTCTCAGTCTCAGAGAACTTGCGGGATAGATAGGCACAGGGCTTGAGGCATCCTGCCTCGTCTTTTTGCATCAACAATGCGCCAATAGAATAATCGGAGGCATCTGCCTGTACAACAAAAGGCTTTGAGGGATCAGGGTGTTGTAAAATGGGCTCTTTGACGAAAGCTGCTTTCAGCCGCTCAAACGCCGTTTGACAAGCAGGCGTCCACCTCAACAGCGCTCCGGGATTCTTGACTCTCCTAGTATCTCCCACCCCTTTTGTTCGAAGCAGGTCCGTTAGAGGCAAGGCAATCTCCGCGAACCCCCTTATGAATAATCTGTAGTAGTTGCTGAACCCCAAGAAACTTTGAAGTTGCCTGCGGGTACGGGGACTCTCCCAGTCCATGATAGCCTGCACCTTGGCAGGGTCCATTTCTATACCTCTATCAGAAATCCTATACCCCAGGTAGTCAATTTGGGTCTGATGAAAGGCACATTTCGATAGCTTTGCATACAATTCAGCAGATCTGAGTTTACACAAGACTTTCTTTACCAGAGCTACATGCTCTTTCATGGTTTCCGTATAAATCAACACATCATCCAAATACACCAGTACACCTTTAAACAGATGTTCATGCAAAACTTCATTGATTAATTGCATAAATACCCCAGGGGCCCCAGCCAACCCAAACGGCAACACCTTATACTGGAAGGCTCCCAACGGGCAATTGAATGCAGTTTTCCACTCATCACCCTCCTTGATTCGTACACGATAGTAGGCTTCTCTTAAATCCAGTTTAGAGAAGATCTTGCCTTTGGCCAGATGTGACAACATGTCCTTTATCAATGGCAAGGGATATTTGTTGGAAATTGAGACGGCATTTAATCCGCGGAAATCCGTACAAAGTCTCAATGTCCCATCCTTTTTTGGGCGAAAAAGAACCGGCGCCCCCACGGGTGAATTCGCCGGCTCAATGAATCCGCGCGCCAAATTTTTGTCCACAAATTCCCTCAACAGAGTCAGTTCCTTTTGCGTCATGGAATAAATTTTTGGTTTAGGCAATTGAGTGTTGGGCAGCAGTTCTATGGCACAGTCCGTCTTTCGATGGGGGGGCAACTGGTCAGCTTCCTTTTCACCAAATACATCAGCAAACATCCTGTACTCGGCCGGCAAGCCTTCCAGAGGAGAGGCCGGGTAAGGCGGAGTCGCAGCTGCCGCAACCCCCACCATCTCCTCTGGGGCACCCTTCCCCTCTGCCGCTTGATAAAACCCATCCCTAAATGTGATGGTCCGGTAAACCCAGTTTATTTGGGGGTTTTGCTGCACCAACCACGGTACCCCCAACACCACCAATGGCCCCCCTACGGGAGCCACGACAAAAGACAACCCTTCCTGGTGACTGCCCAGTTGCAAGGCTACCCGCCCTGTAAAATGGGTGACCGGTTTGCCCCCTGCCATGGACCCATCCAATTGAGTAAATGCGATGGGTTTTTGTAGAGGGAAAGTGGGGAGCTCCAAAGCTGCCACCACGTCGGGGTGCATCAGACACCGGGAACACCCCGAATCAATCATGGCCCATACTTCCACCGTCTTGACTTGGGAACCCAATTTCAATTTCACCAGGAGTATGCGGTAAGTGCCACTCACCGATGGAGGCTCGCGCCCGTCCTCTACCACCTGCCCAGCGGCGCCCTTTAGAGCAGGTGGCTGGCGTTTCCCGCCGGCTGCGGGATTTCGGTCTCCCCTTCAATTTCGTAGAACATCACATCGTCTCCCTCGGTCTCAGCCACCGCAGCTTTCTGTTTCCTCGGCAACGCAGGGGACTTCGCCGGCGGTTTTCCGGACCGTTCCTCTACCTTTGCCTTCGGGCATGCTGCCACTCGATGCCCCTCCTTGCCACATCTCAGACACAAGCCTTTTGCGTACCGCTTCTCCCGCTCCTCGTCCCAGGGTCGTTGTCCCGGTTTCCCCCCGGTGGTCGATGGGCGGCTGGGCTTCACCTCCCGCCCCGACTTGGCGGTCTTCCGCTGGGCAAAGATCTCTTGGGCATGTTCAGCCTTTCCTGCCAGCAGGATCCACTCATACAGCGTGTATGGGTCGTCCCTCCCCAGGGACCAGCGCAGCACCTCTGTATTCAAGCCATCTTTGAAGAGCTCGATAATGGTTGCTTGGGACCAGTCATCCACCTTCCCAGCTAGCGCTTTAAACTCCAAAGCATAATCGACCACTGATCGGGACCCCTGCTTGAGTTCCTTCAGGGCTCGCTTTGCTCTCTCCTTTGCTAAGGGGTCCTCGAAGTGTTGCTTCAACGCCCAGAGGAACTCCTCGAGATTTTCCAGTTCAGGCGCTTCCGACTGGCACATCTGGACATACCAGTCTGCCGCCCTCCCCTTCAGTTTGGTGGCAATGGTGATGATTCTTGCCTTCTCCGATTGGAAAACCGCCCCCCATTCCTCCATATAGGCTTTCGCATTCGTCAGGAAGAACGAGAGTTTGGTCGGGTCCCCATCAAACTTGACAGGGAAGTCTCGCATGCCGCCTCCCGCCGGGCTGCGCCCTACCACCGGGGCTGCTGCGGCTGGTGCTTCCCTGACTCGGGGCGGCACGGGGCCCCGGGGCGATCGCCCGGGCGATGCTGCGATTTCCATCTGGACCAACTGGTCCCCTTCGCGCCTCCGCACCACCCGTCGCCGTTCCGGGGTCAGCCCCTGGGAGGAAGGGGTTGAATGCCTCTGGCTTGATTCTTCCCGGAGCTCTCGCATCGAGGTTACATCCAAGCTCAGCTGTTTCAGGATAGCCTCCAACGAATCCATTTTCGACTCCAGCACTCGGATCCGATCCGGAGTGGGTGAGCCCTCCGTTGGCTGCACCTGCACCACGTTGGGGGATAAGGGGTATCTCTGCCTCCAGGACGGGCCCCCCGCTGCTGTGGCATCTCCTCGGGTCTCATCCCAGGTGAGCAGCTCGCCCGGAGAATTCACGGTGGTCTCCGGAGCCGTTTTCAGCCCCCCGGCTTCGCTCTCCGACCCGGAGCTCGCCTCCTCTCTGATGGCGGACAGCTCCCCACCTTGGGACGGTCGGCCGGACGGCCGCACGGTCAAGTCCGGTTCCCCTTCCTCCATCATCACGATGTCGGGTTCGGTCATCGCGGGCTCTCTCCCTCACAGGTTAGACGCTTGTCTTTCCTGGACAGGGGCCAGCGGAGTTAGGAACTGAGATTCTCAGCTTTATGTAATGATTGCCCTAGCCCCCCAAATACTCAGACTCACAAGAGGATGCTAAATGAAATCTGATTTATTAGAGTACTAAAGACAAATACAGAGAAAGCTGAGAATGAGCAAAAGCGCGCCAAATACAAACTTAAACCCTTGCTTCAAACGTATCCCGCCTCCCTCGTAACAGCCCCGCCCGGCACAGGTGCCAGCAATCGTCAGATTTGCTAGCCTGGGAAAGTAACCTTGAGCGCAGTAGATAACACAAATACATTCCAAAGCAAAGCCAAAATATAATCATTCCCATCCTCCCTAGCCAAATGAAACACGCATCCAATTAATGACATGCGAAACGTTACGATGCATCAAATACATTGAAACGGCGCACATGACAGCTATGAAGATGCTGTAAAGTCCTGGGCTGGCAGAGACAGATTTTAGTCCCAGTCCTGTGCTAGGGCCTGTGTGAAAGGTACAGAGGGCTCACACCTTTCTTCTTGGGGAATGAGGCACGACTGGTCTTAATTTACAGGGCCTGGGGACATCCCAACTTAAGGATGGATGTCATTTTATGAAGGGATCAGAATTTGTGCCAAGAGAAATGTGCTATACTCTCTACAAAGTATTCATTAATATGTTTTAAATTGTTTTAAGTGAAATTTGTTTTACCTGATTGTTTTATTGTATACCACCCAGAATCACATCTGTGAGATGGGTAGCTATATAAATTTAATAAACAAATAAATAAATTTCAGAAAGCGTTACTCTGCTGAATGTGAAACAACCATGTTAGATTGTTGTGTATTTTCATGGCATATTAATGGTATTAGGGAGGGTATATGAAATGAATTGTTTGTATGGACCCTTTAAATGAACAGTGCAGCATATTTTACTCAGCATATTTTACTGAGTCGTCAGAGTTACAACTCTCCTGAAAGTTGGCACTGCATTACTGGATGACCTGAGACAGGAGGTCTCCTTTGGGCTCTTTGTGACATTCCACTTGAATCTGCTGCAAGCACTTGGCAGTCATGGGCAACACTTGTAAAAGAAAGAGGTGCTAAGCAAAGGCCTTTAACTAATCAAATATACAACCCATGTACAGAGTGGAATGTTCCCACAGAATGTATTTAAAAAAGCAAAGTGAAACCAGTAAGTTAAGAACTTGGCAATATTTTCCTGAAGCTTAGAAGTAAAAACTGACCTGAGAGAAACATATACAAGACTTAGATGAAGCCATCTAAGAACAGAACAGAACAGAGCAAACTTTCCCCCCCGGTATGCTCAAAAAGCTAATGCAAACTTCCTATCTGCCACCCAGTCCCTACCCTAGGCATCATAAGAACTGAGCACCTAATCAGGTAGGTCAGCTTCCTTAGTGACCCCTACTATTATATTTCAAAGACCAACAGGAAATCGAACCCTGGTAACTTGCTTCCTTCTTGTGTGTTTCCACTGGGAAGTAGCCACACGTTGATGTCCAACCATCCCCTC
The DNA here is from genome assembly GCF_035149785.1 of Candoia aspera. NCBI lineage: Eukaryota > Metazoa > Chordata > Lepidosauria > Squamata > Candoiidae > Candoia > Candoia aspera. The sequence goes on along the minus strand of NC_086164.1, from coordinate 75,590 downwards.
TTGATCCAACTTCATCCTCTTGGCTTCCCATCTCTTCCAGTCATCAAGGGGTTCCCCCCACCCCCGCCAGTTCCTTACCACCTCTTGAACATTCCAGTCTTGTACCACAGCCCTCAGTTTACTCTCTGTCCACTTCCACCCAGACCCTTCTCTTCTACCACAGCTTTCTTCTCTTCTTACATTGAAGCTAAACCAACCCAAAGCTAAACCAACCAATCTTTGCCATCATCTTTTTTCATGCTGCTGATTTCTGCAGCCTTTTGCAACCTCATTGTTCCTCCTGCCCTGCCTTCACGTCACTTTGGGGGCAGGAGAGGGAGTTTCTAGAAGGTGACAGTATCTGTTAGCCCTGTTGACAGCGATGTGTTGGGAATACTTTTTTCCCCCCTGACTCTTAGAGTTGTCTGCTGCAAACCCCATTTCCCTCCTGAGACTATCTAGACCTTAATGCTCAAAGTGGACACTTCTTGTTCTCAATGCATGAATACAAGAAGGCCTGCACAGCCTGCTGATTTTCCACAGTCTGCAGCTGTGGAGGTATATTTGGAACTGCTGATAACCGACTGTAGGAGCGTGCTGTTTTTCAAGTAGATCTTTAACCAAAATAACAGATGCTCTCTCAGCTTTTAAGTCAGTGGATGAAACCTGGCAATTGCAAAATCAGCGAATTACTGCAGGCCAAGCAAAACTTCAGCTGTGTGTGATAACATGCAAGGGGAAGATGGAGACATTTGTTCATCTGTGATTCTCCTGAAGGATGCTTTCTCTATAGGTGGATCCCTATTTTCAGGTGTGAAACTTGAGGAGAGTATATGGGGTCCCACCACCCTCAGAAGGCACAATATTTTATGCAAATGATCAGACCTTGGCAGACCTTCCTTTGATAAACATCCAGCATCAAATCCACGGGCTGGATGAAGTTTAGATATAAATACTAACCTTCCTGTTTCTGTCTGAATAATTTCAGATTAAAAAAGAAATCAGTGAACCCTTACATAATTAGGCCACCATCTTACTGTTTTGTTATTTTTCATTTATTGAAATTGAAATATTTTTCAAGATCTTTCTATTAAATAAAGAGATACAATAAAAACATCCAAAACATAAGCAGCATCACAAAAGAGGCTGGAAGGATTAAATTATCTGAGCTGAGATGATGAGAAGTGGAATGTAAATGCTTTAAATAAGTAAAGAAATGAAACAATTTTTGTCAGCTACAGGAACATTTAGGGGGCTGCAACACCATCTAAAAGTCCCCGGATCCAAACACTGAGTTCTGTTTTTTCTGGTTGGAATCTCAGCTCGACTGACTAGAGGAATCCTCACTGATCACGCAATAGGCAGCAATGATCAGGCACATGTGACCATGGGCTCTTTCTGCAATGGCTTTGTTTTGCAAGGCCGTGGAGCCACAGAGCTTTCTCAGAACAGGGAGCCACAATTTTTCTCAATCCAAGGCATGCATTTAGATTCTCAGTTGTGTGCAGAGAGTCTCCCTACCAAAAGGAAATAGGGCCAGGGTGAAAACTATGTATGTATGCATGGCCTTCAACCCCTCTCTCAGCACTCCATACATGCTTCTGTGTTCCATGCTTCTATTCCATCTGTTGTCAGCCCTTTGAGGGAGGCAAGATAATGAAACAGGAGTCACTAGGTGCCTTAAAATATAGGTGCCTTAAAATGTACTATAATGCAGTTAGGGCATTGCAACGGAATCTTGAAATCCTGTCAAAACTCCTGTCTACTTCAGCTTATACCTAATACAAAAAGTGGAGCTGTTTTGAGTTTCTTTCAGGACTCAAATATCTTTTCTGTAATGGCTTGACATTGTCCTGCCTCTTTTCTGAGTCAAACTCACATCCCATCAAACATATTAACCAAAGTTCTTTGTTCAAATTATAAAGTTACTAAAACATTTGTAAAACCATAAAACAATAAAAAGTATAAAATGCAGTTAATAACAACACAGTGAAGATATGAAATATATGCAAGCCATCCACGTATAGAGCAGGACTTCCAAAACGAACTGATTTCAGAATTAAATGAATGTGCAGGAGAAGAGGCAAATCTTTGCCAGGTACCAAAAGGACACAGGTGCCAGATATGCTTCCCTGGGCTCCACTCCTGAGAAGGGATTCTCTATTCACTTGGCAGGGGCACCTGGAAGAGAGCCTCCAAGAGTAATTGAAGAATCTGAGCAGATACAGAAAGAAGAGGAGGCCCTTGAGAGCCTTTGGCCCCAAACTGTTCCCAGCTTTAAAAACGAGCTCCAACTGGGCCAAGAATTGGGTCAAGAAACCAACTGGTGCCCAGTGCAGTTAGAAGAACCTTACGGTGATAAGGTTCCAACTGATAGCCTTCTAGCTCCTTTCCAAACCAGCTGAAGTGCGTGGACCATCTTCAGGGGGGACATACATTGCAGCATTCCAAATGAGAGACTATCAGAACATGTAGAACTGATGCCAGGCTATCTCTGTCAAGAAAGGGTGGCAGCTATAGGTGTAAGATGATAGAAGGTTTCCTAGCAATCAAGACCACCTATGACAGGGATGGTAATAGATCAAAAGTCCCCCTAAGCTTTGTATTTAATCTTTCAAGGGGAGCACAATTCTCCCTGAATTAGGTTGAACACTATTCATGTGGGGAGATGGGCCTCCTACCAACTATTTTTGTCTTGTCTGGACTTTGCTTCAATTTTTTCAGTCTCACCTGGTTAATTACTGTGCTCAGGCACCAGCTCAAGACATAATGCTCATAATGGAGAGGAAAAGCTGGATGCTGTGTGAATAGTGAAGACAATTCAGCCCAAATCCCTGTAAGATCTCCCACAGTCAGTTGAGCTTCAGCCCTGAAAAACCTCATGCCACATCTGCCAGAAAGAGAGAACTATAATTCCTCAGCACCATCTTCTGGAAACAATCAGTTAAACGAGGAAAAAACAATACAGTACCCTTCCCTAACTCCAGTGGTTTGGAGGAATTCCATAATTAAAGATATTGAAGGCACTAAGTGTTCCAAAAGAATTAGCAAGATATTACTGTCTCAGTCTGTCTTTCCCTCTCTCAGCAAAGGTCATCCCACAGGGTGACCAGAGCAATTCTGCACCAAAGGAGACTGAAAGTTGGAATGAAATGGACCTACAAAATCAACTTTATCATGAAGCATCTGAAGCTAATTGGCAATCACTCATTAGAGCATCTTATGTAACTAGCATCCAGCCTACTACTGGATCTACTGAGGACTGGTTTCATCACGAGTAACCTGGCTAGTGTCTCTTTCACAGTGGCAAGGGTTATTCCTGCTCTCAAAGAAGTATTAATGATCTCTGGGACTCAGCTCCCTGGAAGCCGCTAAGAGATTCTATAGAATCAACAAAGGCGTGTGTTTTGTGAGTGTTTTTCCTTAGGCCGAGCAAGGCGGCCTTAGCTCCTAATCAAGGTTCTGATTCCTCAGCTTTTGTGGTTCTTAAAGGTCTTTCTCCTGAGAAAAAGAGGGGCACCTTTGATCAAGGATCACTATGTAGTGAGACATTTTCTATCACCTGTCTGGCATTCGTAGTGTTTTGCCTTAATTTTCTAAGCATCTGTCACCAGGCCTTTCAGACTGACTGGATATTATCCCCAATTGCAGATGGGGATGCTGAGGATGAAAGAGCTCCTGAGAGAGTGAGTGGCCTGGCTGAAGGTCTCACTAAGCAACTGTCTGTGCTGAGGGGGCATTCAAACCAGTTTAGCATCACATCTTTCACTGTCCCATTGTATGAAATGCCATGTGCTCTTGGATCTTTTTTTCATAGGTGAACTCTGACTATAGAAGGAGACCAATTAATAGGGCAAAGGGCAGCATCCTTTTTTCCTTCTGTGATTTAGGAAGAAAAGCAACCCTGTGTTCTTCAGTGGGACCTTTGATAGGACCGTTTATTCTGTGGCTGCTTATTTTTAATAGCATTTACACATATGTCTCCTTCCAACTCAACAGCCAAGCTTGGGGAGATCAGCCACAAAGGAACCTGCAGTTAGCCTCACTGTTGTTTGTAATCATGGCTCCTTCTCTAACTGGGGGGAATTAGACCTTTCTTAGCCAGCTGTTGGTTCACTCAAAAGAGACTTCATTCTCCCCCGTTCTACTGTGACATTCATCAAGGTTTTAGCGGCATTTGGAGATTAGAAAGAACCCCCCCTTGTCATTTTCAAAGCTTGCCCATATTCAAGAATACATGTAGCTCAGAGGTGAACTGTTGGATTCTTGGTGCTAGGGTTAGGGTTAGGCTTGCAGTGATGGCCTGATAATGAAACATCTGCAAGAGAACCACCAAGCTCAAAGAGCATCAAGACCCCAGCTAGCCCATTTCACTTTATCCATTTTAGGAGTGCTTGAAGTTTTTTCTCTAGGAAATATCAGGGTTGATTGTCCATGACAGGAGCAAAAGTCACCAGGTGGTTCAGCTTGTACAGGAACTAATCCTACCTCCTTGTATTTCAGGTAACCCTGTTACTGTGGGAATGAGCATCCATATCTCAAGCATTGATCAGATTTCCGAAGTGAACATGGTGAGTATGAATGAGAATAATGCAGTCATTCTCTTTGGGAATTCCATGTCATGCAACCAATCTAGCAAGTCTGATTTGAAATTAGAAGAGAGGAGCTAATGTTCTCACTGTCTTCACTTGCAAACAGTGTTTAGCAAGAAATGAGGTGTATGGTAAATGCACAAGGACACATTCAAGCATGGGGTATCTTCTCAACCCAAATACTGTATATGGAAAATACAATATTTAATGTTAGTGTTTTTGCCCATGGGACTATTTGAAATAAATTCTATTTTATCCTGGTGGAGGCAAATATCAGAAGGAAAAGACTTTTGAAATATGACAGAAAAATCTGTCTTCAGTTGATAAATGATCTTGTATTTATTAACAAACAGCCAATGAACTGTGTAGTGCTACTTGCAGCCCCCACTTCACCCTGTTGCCTTTTGTACTTGTTGAAAGGTTCTGCACTGAATTCAGTGGAGAGACTTGTTAGAGTCTACCATTCTCTCAGTGGGGCTAGAATCAGCTTTGAAAGTTCAACATAAACTTGGTGAAAAGCTTGGCACACTTGTCTACATGCAGTATCTGTCCACTGGGTTATGCACCACAAGAGGAACTGCTCTGGAGAAGCAGTCAGTCAGTCAGTCAGTCAGTCAGTCAGTCAGTCAGTCAGTCAGTCAGTCAGTCAGTCAGTCAGTCAGAAGTTCTGTTCATTTTGGCACTGAGGTTTTCTGCTATTAAATCTTAGATCACTAAGGAACTAGAATTAAGAGTTTTGTATTTGAGCATGTGTTGATCACCTTTTCTTGACCTGGATATCCTTCCAAAGCTAGATAAAATTTTGCAAGTTTTCTCTGATCTTCCTGGTTTATACTAGAAATGAATGGGGACTAGTCATATTTTTGAAGCCAATTAGTGGACAGCTTTGTTGTTTATTCATTCAGTCACTTCCGACACTTTGTGACTTCATGGACCAGCCCACGCTAGAGTTTCCTGTTGGTTGTCACCACCCCCAGCTCCCCCAAGGACAAGTCTGTCACCTCTAGAATATCATCTATCCATCTTGCCCTTGGTCGGCCCCTGTAATGGTTGCCTAATCCCAAATACTCAGTCTCACAAGCTCGGGCTTAAAGATAACTGATTTATTAAAGGAATAGTATGCAAATACAGAAAAAGCTGAGAATGAGCCAAAGCGCGCGAAATACAAACTAAATACCCTCACTTCAAACCCAATCCCGCCCCTCACCCCACCATAGTAACCACCCCCTCCCAGGTGTTGGCAACCGTCACACATCGGCCTGGGAAAGCAACCTTGAATACATGTCATAACCCAAACATACATTCCTGCAGAACAGCAAGGAGATTACAGCCTGGCACGGCTGAAATTCCCCTCCCCGCAAATGACAGACACGGAACAGGAAAGTGACATGTGAAACGTTACGATGTATTCAAACCATTGGAACGATGAACATGACAGCCCCTCTTCCTTCTGCCCTCCACTTTCCCTAGCATCATCACCTTCTCCAGGGTGTCCTGTCTTCTCATTATGTGGCCAAAGTATTTCAGTTTTGCCTTTAATATCAATCCCTCAAGTGAGCAGTCTGGCTTTATTTCCTGGAGTATGGACTGGTTGGATCTTCTTGCAGTCCAAGGCACTCTCAGAATTTTCCTCCAACACCACAGTTCCAAAGCATCTATCTTCCTTCTCTCAGCCTTCCTTATGGTCCAGCTCTCGCAGCCATGTGTTACTACGGGGAACACCATTGCTTTAACTATGCGGACATTTGTTGTCAGTGTGATGTCTCTGCTCTTAACTATTTTATCGAGATTTGTCATTGCTCTTCTCCCAAGGATTAAACGTTTTCTGATTTTCTGGCTGCAGTCAGTGTCTGCAGTAATCTTTGTGCCTAGAAATATGAAGTCTGTCACTGCCTCTACATTTTCTCCCTCTATTTGTCAGTTATCAATCAAGCTGGTTGCCATAATCTTGATTTTTTTTGAGGTTTAACTGCAACCCAGCTTTTGCACTTTCTTCTTTCACCTTCATCATAAGGCTCCTCAGTTCCTCCTCACTTTCAGCCATCAAAGTGGTATCATCTGCATATCTGAGATTGTTAATGTTCCAGCAATTTTAACCCCTGCCTTGGATTCTTCAAGCCCAGCACATCACATGATGTGTTCTGCGTACGAGTTGAATAGGTAGGGTGGGAGTACACAACCCTGCCTTACTCCTTTTCCAATCTTAAACCAGTCTGTTGTTCCATGGTCTGTTCTTACTGTTGCTACTTGGTCGTTATATAGATTCCTCAGGAGGCAGACAAGATGACTTGGTATCCCCATACCACTAAGAACTTGCCACAATTTGTTATGGTCCACACAGTCAAAGGCTTTAGAATGGTCAATAAAACAGAAATAGATGTTTTTCTGAAACTCCCTGGCTTTTTCCATTATCCAGCGGATATTGGCAATTTGGTCCCTAGTTCCTCTGCCTTTTCTAAACCCAGCTTGTACATCTGGCAATTCTCGCTCCATGAATTGCTGAAGTCTACCTTGCAGGATTTTGAGCATTACCTTACTGGCATGTGAAATAAGTGCCACTGTTCGATAGTCTGAACATTCTTTAGTGTTTCCCTTTTTTGGTATGGGGATATAAGTTGATTTTTTCCAATCTGATGGCCATTCTTGTGTTTTCCAAATTTGCTGGCATATAGCATGTATTACCTTGACAGCATCATCTCGCAAGATTTTGAACAGTTCAACTGGGATGCCGTCGTCTCCTGCTGCCTTGTTATTAGCAATGCTTCTTAAGGCCCAATCAACCTCACTCTTCAGGATGTCTGGCTCTAACTCACTGACCACACCATCAAAGCTATCCCCAATATTGTTATCCTTCCTATACAGGTCTTCCGTATATTCTTGCCACCTTTTCTTGATCTCTTCTTCTTCTGTTAGGTCCTTGCCATCTTTGTTTTTGATCATATCCATTTTAGCCTGGAATTTACCTCCAATGTTTCTAATTTTCTGGAAGGGGTCTCTTGTCCTTCCTATTCGATTGTCTTCTTCCACTTCCGCGCATTGCTTGTTTATTTTTAAATCTCTTCTAGCTAACCTCTGGAATTTTGCATTTAATTGGGTATATCTCCCCCTATCACTGTTGCCTTTTGCTTTCCTTCTTTCTTGGGCTACTTCTAGTGTCTCAGCAGACAGCCATTTTGCCTTCTTGGCTTTCTTTTTCTTTGGGATGTATTTTGTTGCCACCTCCTGAACAATGTTGCAAACTTCTGTCCGTAGTTCTTCTGGGACCCTATCTACTAAATCCAATCACTTAAATCTATTCTTCACCTCCACTGCATATTCATTAGGAATATTAGTGAGCTCATATCTAACTGATCTGTGGGTCTTCTGTAATCTCTTTAGACTGATCCTAAATTGTGCAATAAGAAGTTTGTGATCTGAACTACAGTCAGCTCCAGGTCTTGTTTTTACCGACTGTATAGATGTCTGCCACCTTTGGCTGCAAAGGATGCAGTCAATCTGATTTCAGTGTTGTCCATCTGGTGAAGTCCATGTATAAAGCCGTCTCTTAGGCTGTTGAAAGAGACTGTTTGTTATGCAGAGTGAGTTGTCTTGGCAAAATTCTATCAGCCTATGTCCTGCTTCGTTTTGTTCTCCCAGGCCATGCTTACCTGTAGTTCCAGGTGTCATTTGACTGCCCACCTTAGCATTCCACTCTCCTGTGATGAAAATAAGTTCTCTTTTAGGCATATGGTCCAGTAGGTGCTGCAGATCCTCATAGAACCTATCTACTTCAGTTTCTTCAGCATCTGTGGTTGGGGCATATATTTGGATCACTGTGATGTTAGATGGCTTGGTCTGAATTTGAATTGAGATCATTCCCTCATTTTTTGGATTGTATCCAAGCAGTGATTTAGCCACTTTACTATTAATTATGAAGGCTACTCCATTTCTTCTGTGGTCCTCTTGTCCACAGTAGTAGATCTGGTGGTTATCTGATGTGAAGTGGCCCATTCCAGTCCATTTCAGTTCACTGATGCCCAAAATGTCTATCTTTAATCTTGACATCTCATCAATAACCACATTCAATTTGCCCTGGCTCATAGATCTTCTATTCCAGGTTCCAATGGTGTGTTGATCCTTAGAACATCGGATTCTCCATTCACCACCAGCACCGTCAGCCGCTAGCTGTCCTTTCAGCTTTGAGCTAGCTGCGTCATCACATCTGGGGCTAGTTGTACTCATCCTCTGTTCCTCCCCAATAGGATTTTGACCATCTTCCAACCTGGGAGTCTCATCTTCCGATGATATACCAACATATCTCTGGTTGTACTAATCCATTTAGTTTTCATGGCAAGAATACTGGGTGGGTTGCCATTACCTTCCCCAGGGATCGCATTTGGTCTGACCTCTCTGTCATGACCTTCCTGTCTTGGGTGGCCCTTCATGGTTTAGCTCATGGCATCATTGAGGTGCTCAAGCTCCAGCACCACAACAAGGTAATGATCCTTTGCTGAAGTGTGGACAGCTAGGACCACTGAATTGGAGCAGAGTTTAACATAGCAGAAGAGCTTTAAGATAAGAATATTATCTTAAATAGCTTTGATGAGCACATCAGAGAAACACAGGTTATTGATCTTACACACTCAGCCCTCCCAAGCATAAAGAATCACATGCTTAGACAGAGTAGGTTCAAAAGTAAGTAAAAGAATATCTTACTCATTTTTATTCTTGGTTGTTACATCCAGTGGAAAATGAAGTTCCTTGTATCTTCTGTTTTTTCTAAACTAAATTCACCCTAAACTCTCAGCCCTATAGCTGCCAAGAGCTGTGTGTAGAAAGGGGAATTCCAGGCCCACCGCATGGTGCCCAGAAATGAAGGAGAGCAGCACACAGCCATGTGCTTCTCTTGGTAGAAGAAGGAGGAAGAGAGACAGAGAAAGTGGAAGTGGCAACAAACGGCTTCCCCTAACAAGCATGGAGAGTATGCATCCTAGAGCAACCATCCATATGCTAATGAGGCATGCTGGATTTGCCAGGATCTCCAACAATTTTTACAGCCTGTCCTTAGCTTTCAATCATAGGAAGATGAGGAGGTCCAGGTTCTGATACTTGCTTGAAGATAGCAGTCCATAAATACATCATAATGCGTCTGAATGTTAACTATTATGCAGATTCAAAATGTTCACATCCCTCCCCCTTCCACCTGAATTTGTATCTAATTCCATCACAGGTGGGGGCATTAATAAAGAGCTGTTTTTAAATCTTAATCTTGAGAGAGAAAATTAATGCTAAATGATTCATTCCACGAGCAGATCTCCTACTGAGAACATGCAGAAGTTCATTCTGACCCCTGAGGCCCTGAGGTAGTAATACTAGGAGAAGGACTGATCATTTCCCATGATTTATTTTGAATGGAAACAGTTCCTTCATTGGGGCAAAACAGGTTGAAATATTTTTTAAAAATATCTTGATGTCACTCTTTCCATTTGAATGAAAGAGCCCTGCCTCCACATTTTTCTTTTTAAAGGTGAAGGAGACACTCTCACAAAATAATGGGGTGTTCAGCTGAGAGAGGTGCTGGCTTAAAGTAGTTCCATAACTAGTTTTTGTTTCTCATGGAAGGCATGGCTGGCCTAGATCTTCCTGGAGTGAGAAAAAGTGAGGAACCTGAAATGGAGTCTTGGATGTTGGGAAGAGAAACACAAAATGTGTGTTGTGACACAAACCCTATGCCTGACTTGGTTGTGTGTGATGTCTTGATGCAAATACAAAAGGATGGAGCTTGAGTTGTGATGTCACCACAATACAGCCTCCTATGAAGAAATGCTGTGATATTAGCCTAAAATGAGCATGTACTAATTCTTAAAAAAATCCTGCTTCTAGATTTAGCAGGAAAATTACATTTGGCTAGTCTTTGTAAGGGGATCTTTCAGTGTGGAAAGATACTGCAAAAGCTTCAGGAAGTGTTCATTCCTGCTCTGAGCATTATGAGCTTAGCTTTTGCTTTGGATGCCATCTATCCAGGTTATAGTCAAACTGTAGCCTAAAAAGAAGATAGAGAATCCAAAATAGAGTGGCTAGCCAGATGCCCCCCACCCCCAAGAAAGAAGACAATCACATAACTTCACATAAAGATATCTAGACAGATGGGCCCCTAAGAATGAGGGTCACATGGAGGGATCCATAAGAATCTTCTAAGGATGTGTTTGATTCTCTTCTATAATCATTTATGCTGGTAGTCTTCATCATTTCTTATGGCAGCAAAATCGATAGTCTAAATATATCTTGAGGAAGTTGGATATGCTATAGATGGTCCCCAAGCTCTGGTGTTGTAAGAGAGGGTAAAAACCTCTCCCTCCCTTTTCTCCACAATATATGCCATTTTAAGCATCTGTCCAATATCCTCCTTATTGGTTCTCTTCCTCTTAAACTGCATATACCCAAAGGTTATACATTTTTTTTGAGAGAGAGAGAGAGAGAGAGAGAGAGGGAGGGAGAGAGGGGAAATATTCCAGCCACTTCATCACTTTGGTGGCCTGTGTTCTTTCTTGAGTAAGGTAAATAAATAAATACTGGCCGTTTTCTTTTGAATTCCTTTCCTAAAATGACATTTTCCTTTGTCACAGTAGCCACACCAATATTTTCACTGAAGCTGTTCTTTCCTGGCCCAGATCTCTTTCCCGTTCAGTCACTGGCTGGTTCATGCTTCAAGTGGCTTGCTTGGTTTCATGTGCCCATGTGTTGTGTGAAGTAGCCAACTGAACAAACTGTGACTCAGTGTGTCCCTGCATATCCATGGATGCATGCACTTAGGGGGTTTTGACCCATTGCACATACCTCCTCGCTTGATTCCTCGGAATTATTTTTCTGCCCTTTGCCTGGGCACTGCGTTCCTCTTTGGTTTTACTGTTGTGAAGAGAAGGTGATCACAATGCCATTCTCCTGTGCATCCCCCTTAGACGGAGGACCTGGGTAGGAAGTCAACCCCTCTTTCCTCCTGTGCCCCATATGCCTTTTCACAAGAACCAGAGTTGGCATCTTTCTGAAGGCAAGCACGTTTATTACCTATCAGTCTCTGGGCTGTTATACACCAGCATAATATCACTCACAGAAAACAGGAGGCAAGTGTTATTTCCTTTTTCTGGATAGACCTTCACCGAGGTAAATGCTGCTCTTGCACAAGATGGCTGAATCAATTAGTTAGAACTTTGACAGACTTAATCTCTCAATTCCAGAAAAATTTGTCTTTCCTGATAAATCATTCAGTTCTGTCACAAAATGAGGCAATTTTCTTTTAAAAGTTTTTAAATTAATATTTTCAATAAAAGGCAACCTGAATAAAACTCCATGTTTGGTCTATGACTGTATATTTTATTAAACTAGAAAAAAACTCTTACACCTATGGTACTTTTCAACTTTCTTTCAAATCTTTCAAATAAAAACATGTTTTTATTTATTTGCTGGTTAAGATTCAGAGCTGGATGCCAACTGGGCTCCCTCCTTGTCTTTCTTAAACCTGGCTGTTGAATGATGGGATGCATCCAGGTGCAGTGATCCTTCATCTTGCACAGTGAGGCTGGGATTTTATGCAGGCTCTTCAAGGTGTGCCAGCTGGGCTGAATTGCTATGGAGACAAGCTAGCTTTGATTGCTGCATACTTCCAATCGTATAATTAATTAATCCCCAAATATTGCTTCAGCAGAGGGAGGAACTCCCTTTATATACCTTGCAGTAGTGGGCTAAAAAAAAAGGCAAGTTCCCAATTAATGTTGCAAAGAATCAAGAATCTGTTTACTGTCCAGTTGAATTCCTGGCCCCTGATATTTCTAAATTTATTAAGATTTCTATCCTGCCTTTCATTCAGGAACAAAACGCAATGTACCTAGGGTGCCCTCCTCCTATTTCCCCCACAACCTCCACCACCACTCTGTGAGGTAGATTGGGCTCAGAGACAGTGATTGGCACCAAGGTACCCTGTGAGCTTTGGTGGCCAGAACGCGTGCCAGTCCATCACCTTAACCACTACATCACATCGGTTGTGTGTATCTTAGAATTAGCTGGGGAGGGAAGTCCTGACTCCCCTTCTCTCAGTTGCAGGCCTGGGGGCACAGCCTACATCACCCCCAAGGCTGCAATCTGAGACAAACTCCAGGAGGCACCCTGGGAACCTCTGCCCATCCCAGATCTCAGTTCTGCACATTCGGCTGAGACCCTCTTCCCCTCTCAAATCACGAACCTGAGAAACTCATTCCAAGGCAACGTACCTAGGCAGAAAACTGGCTGGTATTGTATTCTTGAGGGCCTCTCTGTGTTCTCAACATTAAACTAGGCAACCACATCTGGGCTGCAAAACTCCAAGTGCCCATTATACATGGCACAGGGCCTGGCTTCTTGAGGGACTGCCTGTCTCCTGTAGTATCTGCCCGGCAGGGTTGGTGCGCTTCGGGTCCCTTTGATTAAACAAAGTCACTGATCGAACCCCAGAAATGAACCTTCTCTGTGGCAGCACCTGCACTCTGAAATGAGGTTCCCCCCAAGATCTGGATGCCCCCCCACCCGCTGTTGTCTCAGAGGGCCATAAAGAGTTGGCTGTTCGCCCAGGCCTTTAGCAATGGCTTCGTCCTTCTCCAGTCTGCTGTCATTCTTGCCATCTTTTATATATTCATCATCATCATCATCATCATCATCATCATCATCATCATCATCATCTATTTCTATATCAAATTTAGTCACCACCCATCTCAGAGAGCGACTCTGGGCGGTTTACAATAAAACAGAAATAAAATATTAATTAGAATACAATAAAACAATACAATAAAAAGTACATAAAACAAAACAAAAAAACAAAACAAAACAAAACAATCATCATCATCATCATCACCACCACCACCATCATCATCTGGTTATTATCACATTTTCCTTGTTTTAGTTGTTGTGAACTGCCCAGAGACATTGGGAATCAGGCGGCATACAGATTTGAATAATAAAATAAAAATAATACTGGTAGGATAGAGAGACAGGAAACTAACTTTTTCCTGCTGTCTGTACAGATGTTGCAGCCCAGATATGGTAATTCTAATAAAAGAACATTTAACAGAAGCAAAAAATGACACTAAATTTAATATATTAAAAAAATACAGCATAAATTGAATTCAGTAGCCTTTCTCCCTTTTGAAATTCAGTTTCCCTCTGAGAGGCAAACAGAAGTGCCAGGTGGCAACTCTGGCATGCTGTGCCTTCCATCTTCCCCAGAGAAAGTGACCACTGTGGCTGGACCCAGAGGTTTGGGGCCTTGCTTAGAGCCCCGGGATGGCCATCCCAGCAGTCTGTCTGTAGCCCCTGCTCCCACAGGGCTAAGGGGTGGGGGTGGGGGGACAGGAAATGTGTTTGTTCTCCTGCTGTCCCATCATATGAAGCCCCCCCTTGTGCCCCTCTTGGGAACATTGTGGATGGGGGAGCTGTTGCTGCAGTTACCAGCTGTGTTTGTTTGTCGTATTCAAATGGCTTTCAATCTTGTGCCAATGACTTTTATTGTTTTATTTTTGTTTGTAAGCTTCCCAGAATCTTTGGCATAGGAATCTTGTGAAGTAGAAGAATAAAGCAAACTAAAATATAAAATAAAAGGATGATTTTGCATCCAAGGGCTCCCAATTTCAGTCCACTAATAACCAAAATTCTCATAAAGTTGCTGTCCCATCTTCTGTTCTTTGAAATACTTCCTGGTGAAATTGATGAAAGGGCAAGGCCCTGGGCCATTTTTATCAGGGCTAAAGGGCAACTTTGTAGTACAGGGTTTGATTGACTGATTGATTGATTTAATTCAACTTTGGCACTGCCCAACTCCATGCCGACTCTGGGCCACTCATAGTATTAAAACAACACAAATATAACAAAATAAATAGAAATACGGTTAAGGGAAATAAACAAACAAGGTAATGTATTATGCATGCTATTTCAAAAACTGTAGAAATACATGTTAAAAAGACATTTTGTCTACCAGGTAAATGTAGGCAATAAAAGGTGCCTAAGACATTGGAAATGAAGATGCTGTAATGTCAGATGAGCCCTCCAAATTCAAAGACCTGGTCAGCGGCAGGTCCTTCTTTTCAGTGGTGATATTCTTCCATCTACCCACAAACTGAAAGATGGATAACCTGGGCCAGATTTGCATTTCACTGTACTTTCCAGTTGTAAGCAGCCAGGCAGACACCCAGGGAAGCACCAGAGTAGGACAACCTCTACCCATCCATGTTGACTATTTAGCTTGGACAGTAACTGGCAAACCGAGAGAGCATGAACATGAAGCCACTAAACAGTCATTTTAATCCTGTACTTCAAAAAGTCATTTATATCTGTTTTATATGAAGTCACACACTGAAGTACACAAAAACGGTACTCTGGACCCTAAGGATGGGTTTCCCTCTGAGAGATGGTCACTGCCATGGGGCAGCACCAGAATGTGGAGCCCTTTATCACAGGACCTGCTGTGATAAAAGACAATTCACATTGGCATTCTCAGTTAGAAATCATATTGGTTGCCTGCCTTTTAAAACATCAGTTCCTCTCAGCTTCATCTGCAGAACCAAATCATGGTGTGGTCTCTGCATAGTCCTTAGAAAATAAATAACATGATACATCATGTATAAAATCTGGCACAGCCATAATCACTTTTATGTTGCTTAAGCACATAATATTTCTTATGTCTACCAGCCATTCTTTATCAATACTTGTGCTTTTCAGGCCCTTTTATCTTCATTCCCATTTTTTAAACCCCTTCTTTGATATCTGGCCTCAAGAGGAAAAGCCTTGCTTTAAATCTGCAACTCACTTATCAACACTTGTATAAACCTTTCTTCCTTAAGGTAAAGGTAAAGGTTTCCCTTGACGTAAAGTCCAGTCGTGTCCGACTCTAGGGGGCGGTGCTCATCTCCGTTTCAAAGCCTTGGAGCCGGCGTTGTCCATAGGACACTTCCGGGTCATGTGGCCAGCATGACTCACGGAACGCCGTTACCTTCCCGCCAAAGCGGTACCAATTAATCTACTCACATTTGCATGTTTTCGAACTGCTTGGTGTGCAGAAGCTGGGACGAGCAACGGGAGCTCACCCCGCCGTGCGGTTTCGAACCGCCGACCTTCCGATCGACAGCTCAGCGGTTTAACCCACAGCGCCACCGCGTCCCTTCTTCCTTACCAGAACTTAAATATTGCTGAATTTCACTAAACACGGATATTTGTATTTCAGAAATGTAGTTGCCAATCAGGGCATGTGTTTAAAGCTATATGAAAATGGTTAAGTGAGAACAGACAATGGTTTTGCCTGTCTGGGAGAGGAAAAGGCACAATGGTAAATTAATTTACTGGTTTGTCAGTATCCTGGCATTGGCCTGGATGAAAAGGACTTTGAGGCTTGGGCAAAGTGTACTGTGGAGCTTATTCTTTCCTAAATATTTTAACATGGAGGTACATTCTTTGGATCATACTTTGCACCAACAGAAAGTTTTCAGCTAGATATGAATTTCTGGGATAAGTAGATTGATGCTTTGAGATGGCCAATTTTACGGTGGCCAATGTGTTTTGGATATCCTTGTCCTCCTCCTTCTCCTTGAATGTGCCCAAAGAAATTTTTGATCAAACTATGATGAAATCTTCTTAAAAAGGGCCTCCCTTCTGGATGTGGGGGCTGAAACTGCAAAATTTTATAGACTTGCAACCTTACATGTAAAACAGACAAAAAGTAGACATGCTATGAACCGAATAACCAAGTTACTGTGTCCAGTTCACACATGGCTAGATTGCTTAATTTTTTTAGGGTTATACACAAGCTGAATGTTACCTCATGTTGGGCTTCTCAGGGCAGAATTGGGCCTCACGCCTTTGGGATAGCAAAAAGGGAACATCTAGATCATCAGAAGTCCCAGAAAGTTTGATTAAAAGGGTGAAAAAAGTTTATTCCACATCTCTCTCTCCAAAGCTTGCAATAAACCTGGATGTGGCCAACTCACATGGACATGCTTGTTCCTCGTTGCTGGTTTCACTGGGCCAGGGCACCAGCAAGGCAGATTGCAAGGACAGCCCAGTGGACTCCAGAAAAGGCTCAGAAGTTATTTATTTAACTTTATCAATCGTATTTATATGGCCACCCATTTCACAAGATGTAACTCTGGGCAGCATACAATAAAAAAAAATTAAATGACAATATTAGAAACATTCTACAGTTAAAACATTAATTTTATTATTGAAAGGCTAGGAGAGAGCATTGGACCTTACAAACAATGGAGCCACCTTCCCTTGAGACCCCCAAGCCTGCTGACACAGCCAGGTGGTACCTGTACCGATTCTGGGTGCATAGGTCAGCGTCTCGGGTATCTCAGAGCTTGTGGCAGAGTGCAGAACCTCTGTTCCTTAGACAGTTCTACACTGAGTGGTCATTACTGGTGTGAGCATACTCACCTGAGGGCGCTTTTTGACTCCAGAAAGAACTAGGCCAGATGAGTTTCAAATCTGCCTTGTAAAATTAATCATCCTGGAACCATAGGTAGACCAAATGGCATGGCCGAGACTTATTGCAGGAAACTGTTAAGTTTCTACAATTGTCACGTGGGATTGTTACTAATATGTGTTGCACAAAATGTTGCTTTCAATTAGAAAGAAATTCAGTTTACCTTAAAGCAGTGTTTCTCAACCGTGGCAAGTTTAAGTTGTGTGGACTTCAACTCTCAGAATTCCCAAGCCAGCATGCTTGCTGGAGAATTCTGGGAGTTGAAGTCCACACATCTTAAAGTTATTCAGGTTGAGAAACACTGCATTAAAGGATAGAACCCCCTATTTATTTTTAAAATTAGACTTATTTACCACCTCCAAGAGCTCGAGGCAATTTGTACAGTGCATCATGTTATCCCCATAACAGCAGCTCTGTGAGGCCGGTTGGGAGGAAGGGACCTGTCCAAAGTCCCCAAGGAGTCTCCAAGGCTGAGGGAGGACTTGAACCTGGATCTCCCTGGTGCTAGTCCAATACCCTAACCACTGTGCAACACTGGCTGCTGTAGTCCAACATGTGTTTTGGAGAGCTGGAGCATATTCTTGTAGTCCCTTCTTCAGTTACCTGACTGGGCTGGATAATTAAGGAGCTGAAAACTAGTAACTCAACTTAGCAGTACAGTGAAAGGCAAGGTGGAGGTCCCAGTGAGACTTAGTAGCAGGGAGTTGTTAAAACTCCTTACTGGCCCCCCTTAAGTATTTTTTTTATATAAGAAAGGGGTACATATTGCATACTTCTCCACCCTTATTGTGTCTGCAGAATGCCACCCAACGGCCCTGTTTAAAATCACGCAATCTCTGTTGGGGAAGGTGGGCGCAGTGACCCACCTACAGGGCCATGTAGAGGAGTTTTTGGAGCATCTGCAAGACAAAATTGCTTGGATCCGTTCTATGTTAGATTCCAAGCGTGAGGCATGGTCTGTGGAGGCACACAGGGATCGTACTTACCATGTTATCTGGGAACAGTTTGATCCTAACTCCCAAGGAGAAAACAACACCCCTACCAATACAAGCAGGGCACACCACAGTATATAAACTGAGAGCAAGGCCCACTCCCTCTTTTCACTGAAGATGTTGCCTAGTCTGGCAATGAAATGTCTGCAAGAAAACAACAAGGCTCAGAGAGCACCAAGGACTCCACAATTTGATCCTGTTGGACAGGATCCTCCGGAGAGTAAATGCCACCACTTGTCATCTAGACCCATGTCCCTCCTGTCTGGTGAAAGCTGCCCGGGAGGTGACATGTGGCTGGGTCCAGGTGATGGTCAATACATCCTTGAAGGAGGGGGTGTTTCCAACTGCCTTTAAGGAGGAGATGGGTGGTGACAAATTTGATAAATAAATAAATATTTGGAAATGGTGCTGCTGCAGTGCTTTCTCTGAGACATTCATTCTGCTGCAGAGCATGTCTGAATAGGCAGAGAGGTCCTGGGTAGAAGATAAGCCAGAGGTGAAGAGAGGTATGTGTGCGCGTGTGTGTGCACTCTTAGGAAACATTTTGCTGTCGGAACAGTCAGATAAGGATGTGGGTCTTGCTCTGAGAGGAGCTCAGAGGCAGCTAGGGGGCCATGCTGGAATAAGACACTCCAAATAAATTCTGACTTCCTTCTTCCCCTTCTTTTGTTCTCTAGTGCCAAGTGCATGGAAGGGGAGGCAAGGCTTTGTAGGGGTGGAGAGCGCTTCGTATTCCAAGGCAGGAAGGCGTTGCTATGCAACAGGAAAGGCCAAGTGTAGCTACAAAGGGGATCTACTGAGATCATGCAGCTCCTTGTTAGGTGGCCTCAGGATAGGATTAGGCACCTGTATCCTTGGGGCACTGCTCCCATCCATTAGTGCCTTGGCCCTTACCTGGAGGTTGCCTTCTTTGCCTCCTTCCTAGGGCTGAGAGAAAGTGACTGGCCCAAGGTCACCCAGCTAGCTTTATGGCTAAGGTGGGACTAGAACTCATGGTCTCTGGGTTTCTAGCCTGATGCCTTAACCACTACACCAAACAGGCTCTCCTTTAAAAATTGAAATCCTTTTAAATATGTGATTATTCAGATGTTGGCATGCTAGCCCTGTGAGGTTGATTAGGATTGGTAAGAGCTGGATTTCAGCCACATCTAGACTCTAGAGGGCCACATGTTGCTTATCCTTGCCTTAGAATTAGTTAATGTCCAAACATGCCCTTCCAATGATAACAGGTACCTATTAATGTCATGCAACGCAGAGAACGCTGGGACATAGGGAGAACCTTTGAAACACTAAGCAAGGAAGCTTCTGCTGCTAATCTCCACACTAGCAAAGAGCGTTGTTGTTGTTCCTCTTGACTTTATACATTCATCCATCCATATCCGTCACATTATTCCCATTTGGGTAATGTTATGCAAAAAGCAGAAAAAGAGTCAGAAGTTGAAAGCAGAAGAAATCAAAGGCACAAGAAAAGGGAAAAAGAAATCTAAAGCCCTTTTACACCAACACTATGATCCATAATACCTTTCCATACCTTTTTATCCTTGCAAATAATTGTTGCTTCCAACACATCCATACATTGGTTCATATATTGCCTTTTGTTCTCTAAGTGTCTCATCTCTTTCTTTTTGAAGGTATGATCAGCTACATCCCACCATGATTTTCTCAGTCTTCCCATTACTTTCAATGCATTCTTTCTTCCTCTCTCTGATTCGTGAGTCAGTCCTTATTCTTTCTCTTTGTATGATCAAGCCATCTCAGGAGACTTCTTTCATACTGTCACTTGTTTTTCTACTCAGTCCATCCACCTACCCTACCATCCATCCATTTCCTATTCATGCTTGACCCCATCTCTTCTGGTTTGCTATATAAGGCTATGTATGTATGTATGTGTGCATACACACACACAGAGTCATAATCTACAAGGATTCCCAGTAGTTCAGGTAACCTGTTCCCATTGCATTCAGCATTTATGTTTTTCCTGACATACCCATCACTCAGCTCTTTCCTCCATATAACAAAATGGCCAGAAGCACACTTTTATACACAGTCATTTTTTCTTACAACAAATGTTCATTTTTCATAACAGACCACATACTACCTACTCCCTTTCTACTAGTTTTTGCCTATTTCCATCTTGAATAAACATCCTAAATTCATCTACATGCCTTTCCCCCCCTAGAGATATATAACTTGCAATCATTTTTTCTATTTTCTCAAACAGAACTGTTTTGGTCTTTGTTATATTAATTTTCAGATCGGTACTCCTTATATAGTCTATATAACATATGTGGCAAATCATTCAGATTCTCACTCCACCATACAGCATCATCTGCGTTCATACACATTCATGTCCCCAGCCAACACACCTTGAATGCATTTCTCTATAACCACATTAAACAACCAAAAGGAATAAAGCATCCTTGTCTTAATTCCTGCACAATGCTGAAAATCATTCACTAAGCATTCCCTTTATTCTCAGGCTTGCTTTACATCCATCATATACTGGTCTTATTTCTTATCCTGTTCAACAACTAACCTTCAACTCTGTATCTGTGAAAACAACTGGTAATTCACATCTATTCACTGTATCATACTCTTTCCCTAAATCAGCAAATGTACAGTAAACTTTATTTCTCACATTCATACATTTTTCAGTGACCTCCTGAAGGCCAAAACATCTGTTACTTGGCATGAATGCATACCACCCTGCATTTCCTAGATTTTGTTCACTGTCATCTCTCATATCAGAATTCTGCAAAACATTTTCACAGGCAAACTTAATCAACAAATTGATTGTTGCACTGGCAGGTTGCCATCTGGTAGCCTTGTTTCAGGTGGTCGATTCCCTCTTGGGTAAGAGCCGGCCCATAGAGTTTCCATCTAGTTACTGTGACCAATTAGCAGAACATTTTGCCAGTAAAGATGCTTATGTTTGCTCCAGTCTGGACTCCATGTGGATGGAGCCTAGTGTAATGGCTTGTCTGGCCAGGTTATCTAGGGTTCCTTTCAGCCTGTTACCTCCAGTGTGCAGTCTAGAGTGTCCCCAGCTACTTGTGGCTGGATCCTTGTCCATCCTGGTCCTTCTGGTGTTGATGGTGAGATAGTTCTCTGGATTCAAGAGATTGTTAACATTTCCTTGTGGGAGGGGATGATGTTGGTAGCTTTGAAAGAGGCTGCGATGCATCCCTTCCTGAAGAGACTTTATCTGGATGCAGAGTGTTAGACATCTACCACTTGGCCTCCAACCTTCCTTTTTTAGTGAAGGTTGTTGAGACAGTAGTTTGAGACCAACCACTGAGCACTCTGGAGGAAATGGATTGTTTGAACCCATATCAATCAGGGTTCAGGCCCAGGCATGGGACTGAGGCAGCATTGGTTGCTCTGGTGGATAATCTTTGCTGTGACTTGGATGGAGGTAGTGTGCCTGTCCTGGTCTTGATGGGCCTCTTATTGGCTTTCAATACCATCAAACATAGTATCCTCCTATCCACGGTCATCTGTGGGGGTTGGGATGGGGGGTGTCACTATTCTGCAGTGGTTCCATTCCTTCCTTAGCAGATGGTTCCAGTTGTGGGGGTGGGGGTGGGGAGGTGTCCACATGATGGTTGCTCCCTTGTGGTATCCTACAAGGATAGTTATCTCTCCCACCATTTAATATCTATATTAAGCTGTTGGGGCTTCTGGCAGTTTGGAGTCTGGTATCATCAGTATTCTGATGATACTACCTCATGACTTCAGGATACCCTGGGAATCCACTGAAATCCTGCCTTGGTGCCTGGAGATTGTGAGGGTCTGGATGGGAGAGAACAAGTTGAAATTGAAGCCTAGCAAGATGGAGATGCTGTTTATACATTGGGACTCTCTTTTGGTTCCAGGAATTACTCTGGAGGGGAAGCACTGTCCCTGGAGGAGCAGGTCCATGACTTGGGGGCCTTTCTGGACTCGTGGCTTCTGCTCTGCAAACACATCATACAGTATCTTTCTTTCCTTGTTTTTTGCACCAACCATTCTATTATAGGCATATTTCCCATCCATAGCTTCTTTCATACCATCATTCCACCCAGAATCTTTTTTTCATATCTGATTAGCATAATCCCACAAATAAGTAATTTTTAATACTGCTTTATTTTGGAACATGATTCTCTTTACTCTGTTCTAACAGCTGTCAAAGCAAAAGCTTGGCAAACCCTAAAATGGAGGTGAGATGGTTGAAAATGGAGGCCATCAGTCTCCTCCTTGTAATAAATATCACCACAAGAAATGGGGCAGATTTCTATCCAGGAAGTGAACAAAAGCCTTTGTGCAGATCAGAATCTGTGTGAAACCAGCTGCACTTGCCCGCAGCCACAAGAGTTTGAGATGCAAGCAATGCAAAGTGAATGCAGAAATTGAGGTGGATGGACAGCAAGAAAGAACGGATGTATTCACACAGCTTATTTAACCAAAGCAATAAATGACCCCACAGCTGCTTTTGCACAGACAACTTCCTTTTTTTTTTAAAAAAAAAATGGCTGGTTTGCTTGCTTATCTTCCATCATGTTGGTGTCATCTCTTAGTGACCACATAGACTTTCTCCAGTATGATGAGTCCCCAACCTGGTCCTTTAGGCCTTCCAACGGGCACCCATTGCTTCTGTAATCCATCTACCTGCTGCTGATTGTCTTCTCTTTCTTTCTTTTTTTTCTGGAATTATGGAGTTCTCAAGGGAGCTAGGTCTTTGCATATGTCCAAAATATAATTTAAGGTTATATGTGCCTTGAGAATTCTGGACTGATCTGTTTTATGATCCATTTGTTTTTTGGCTATCCATGGCATCCTCAGGAGTCTTCTCCAACACCAAAGTTCAAAAGCATCAATATCTTTTTATCCTAATTCTTTAAAGCCAAAATTTTATTTCTATAGACTGTCACAGGGAATACAATTATCTGCATGATTCAGATCTGAGTAGGTATATATGCATCATGACCTCTGGATATCTTTCCCAAGGCCTTCATTGCTGTCCTACCAAGTGCTAGTCTTGACTGCTGGTTCCTTTACTGTTGATAGTCAATCTTAAAAGGCAGAAGCTATCCACAACTTCAGTGTCTTCATTGTCAGTTCCAAGGCTGGTTGCTGGATGTTTGCAATTTGTTTGGTCTTCATATTGCTGCTGCCTGATATAGATGCCTGCTTGGTTTAGTTGGGCATCTGGGATGACCTTCACACTTTGGTTGACCCTGCTTGGGGTATATATTACTGGCATCGGCTCCCAGTGTTCTTCACTCATCCCTCCTAGGAACATCTCCCTGTCATGATGAGGCAACATAGCAGGACTTGCAGGGTGTGTGTTCTGGCTTATATGTTATCAAAGCCAACTGCCTAATTAATATGTTTATGATTCAGCATATTACATGACCTCAGAATAAAGGTTATCATTTTATTTTTATTTTTTTATTTATTTGATTTAGGCACTGCCCAATTCCAAACCAATTGCACTGCTCGCAATGTAAAAAACAGGATAAAATGCAAGATAAATAAAAAAAACAAAGAACAAGATAAACCGAAGGTGAATCCAGCCAACTACACAAGGCATTTACAAACATTACTAGCAAGGGTCTCCAGGTACCCTAGCCCAAGGCCTGGGAG
The DNA here is from genome assembly GCF_035149785.1 of Candoia aspera. Taxonomy (NCBI): domain Eukaryota; kingdom Metazoa; phylum Chordata; class Lepidosauria; order Squamata; family Candoiidae; genus Candoia; species Candoia aspera. The sequence goes on along the minus strand of NC_086164.1, from coordinate 51,924 downwards.
AACACCCAGGCCTTTAAGGCTTTCTGAGACACCATCTTAAGACTCTCTGGAGCCACCTGGATCTCCAGGGAACCTCATTACAGATGGCAGGTTAATTCATGGATCCAATTAAGTGCCCTGTGTGAAATGCAACACCCTCCCTAGCCCCCTTTCCCCACAATTAATTACACTGAAATCTCCTGCACCACATTCATCTGGCAGGTGATGATCATGAGGCCTGACCATCTGACTCAACAGCTGTTCTAGGTTTAACTGGTCCAGGGTCTCTCTGAAGTCTGCTTCAAAGATTTCTTTCTCAGAGAATTCAGTTCCCATCAAATGCCCTGATAGTCTCAGTGCTCCTGCATAGAAAAGGCAGTTGGTCCATTCTTCTGACATTTAACCCATGACTTCTCCACTTGTGTTCCTAGGACTACACCATCACCATGTATTTCCAGCAAAGTTGGCGAGATAAACGTCTAGCGTATAGTGATCTAGCTCTGAATCTCACTCTGGATAATCGGGTGGCTGACCAGCTCTGGCTCCCTGACACGTACTTCCTGAATGACAAGAAGTCCTTCCTGCATGGGGTGACAGTCAAGAACCGGATGATTCGGCTTCACCCAGATGGGACTGTTCTTTACGGCTTGAGGTGAGTCCAGGACAGAGCATTCAGACTGAACTCCGCCTTCTATGTTCTAGTAAAGTGAGGAGAAAGCTGGCTTTTGTGTGGTGTGAATGTAGTGTTTATTGTGCTTAACAATATCAATATATTTTCTCAGTAATTTAGTAAAATAAACAATCTGGGTTTGAATTATTTGTATTGTTTCCAAATTCACCCTTAGTGGCATTTCAGAATGGCTTCTGATCTTCAGATAAAAGCTAGAAATAAAAAGTTGTGGTTTTCTCATAATCTATGGTTTTGTGGCACAACTGTAATAGCTTGTGGCCAAAGTGGATGAGACACATTGAGCTCACAATGGTTATTTCAATTTGTACAGGACAATTGCAGTTCAGCTGGCCTGGATAAAGTTTTGACTTAAACCAAGCTAAGGGATTCCTTTCCATTTCCTGTTCCTGGCTTAGAAGAATGTGAGGTGTCCACATAAGGGGGAATAAGTGAGTGAAATTGTATTGGTGTGTGGCTTTTAACCATCCATAAGAACTATCCAATCCTGGTTGTGTTCCTTTGTAGCACAGAACTCTTTAGAATCCATGCCATGATCACCAGAGGCATAGGAGAGGGGCACAGAGTCTGCCTGGCACAAAACTAGAGGAATATATTTGTTAGGGGTAGCCAAACCACTATGGATAATGGTGGTGGATAGCTACCAATGAACCTAGACTGGACTAAACATCTGAGGCAATGTGATCATGCAAAACTGAAAATAAAAAAAAAAGATAGTTATGTGACCCGGCCATCAAGAAAAGAAACAGTATAGGGTAGCACTGAAGATGACAAAAATACAAGGGTAACCAAGAAAAGGCAGAACTACTCAGCAACTCCCACTTGGGCTTAACATTTTTTGAGGAGGGGATATGCACTCTAGCAGGCTGTTAGGAAGACTTAAGGGCTACCTGGGTATACATGAAAAGTATCTAAGAACTGTAGTGGATCACAAACTAAATATGAATCAGCAACAAGTGATGTCGCTACTAAATGCAGTTTTTGGCTGGATCAACACAACTATAGCTTCCAAATCATGCAAGATAATAGTTCCACTACATTCTGCATTTGTCAGCTCCTATCTCAGGTACTGTGTCCAGGTCTGGGCACCATAATTTAAGAAGGAAGAAGAGAAACTGAAATAGATGGGATTATCAGGGAACCAGGAACTACATCCTAAGAAAAGAAAGTGGAGCATGATCAAAGGAAAAATGGCCAGCTCTATTCCTCTGCAAGGATTTGTTCAGATTCCAGTCAATCCAGTAGTTTTGCATAATAACTAGGAAGATGGCAGTTAGCTGGTAGATTCTTTCTCCCCTTTTTATAAATAGGAGTTATTATTGCCATACCCCAGTCCTTTGGCTCCTCTTGCGCACATAAAAAGAGAAAAGGTGCCTTCCAGTCACCTGTGAGAATAAGAAAGGTAGGATGAGAAAGGTGAATAATGGGTTGCAAAGCTTATAAAGCTCCCAAAGGTAGCTGAATTCCAGCTCTAGGCCTGGGCTGCTGATATCAGTGGTTGCCAAGCAGTTCTACTTGCTTCCCTTCTCTGGTTATGAAATAGCTGCTTATACTGCCTCTTCTGTAGTAAAAGATTGCAGGTAGAATCCATAGAAGGATCTTCCTTGTTTTTGTTTAAAAGTCTGGTCAAAGCTCCTTTGGCTTCAGGGCAACCTAAGTTATACCAACTGGGCTCCCTGGAGAAGCTTGGAGAACACGACTAGTAAGTATGTACTGCAAACCTGGGCTACCTCTATTCCAAGAAAGCCATATAAACCAATAGTGTGTGTGAAACGCCTGGTGGTCTTCAGGGCTGTGGCTGATAGAAGAGCATAATTAATTAGAGCAACAGCTTAATGACAGTTGTGGAGTAAATTGCTGACAGCTCTGTTACAGCCAGGAACTTCTTCCCAACATCTACCCTGAAACTCCTTCCTTGTAGTTTTAATTCACTGGTTCTGGTCCTACCTTCTGGGGAGATAGGGAATTAGTGCACTCCTTTTGTGGGACAAACCTTGAGATTTCTGTAGCCTAAACCTATCCACATCCTTTAATTGTTCCTCATAGGGCCTGGTTTCTGGATCCTCCTCCATCTTGGGAGCCCCCACCTCTGAACTTGCTCCAATTGGTCATTGCTCTTTTTGAACAGTGGTGCCCAGCACTGGACCCAGTTCTGCAGATGGGATTTGGCCAGGGCAGACTAGAGTGGGATTAGTTCCCATGATTCTCGGGCTGAGAAGGTGATGGTGGGAGAATTGTACTTTCAGACTTCTGGCAATGTAGCTTTACAATAAAGTCAAATTAGTTTATCTGGCTGTGTTTCCTGTCTGGTCTACCTGATAAGGCTGACATGATGTCAGCAAAAGTCCATTAAGGGTTACCAGCGATAACAATGTATCTATTTTAACCTTCATCAAATAAACCAACTTTATACTCCTTCCTTTTACTTCTATCAATCTTGATCATTAGTCCCTTCAAATAATTTTGTAGAATTTGATTTCTTTTCATTTTTTCTTTGCCCCTTCTCAAAAAATTCTTCAAAACATTAACAAGCCTCTTTTGTAAATCCAATATAGTAAAATTATCCAGGTCACTTTTTTGGTTTGTTGTTTGTATATGGCTTTTAATTATTAAGACATCAACCAGTTTCTTTTGTATGTCCAGTGTAACATCTTTTATCATGTCATTCTTGTAGCCTGCCATTTATAAATCCACTTTCAAGTCAGTCTCAATCTTGTCAGGTAGAACTTGTTCCACTTCCATAACATCTTTTAGACACAGTTTATCTATAGAGGCAGACACTTAAGATTAATTTCTGGGTCCATTGTTCAAAAATACCCTTCAGTATGTCCAGTGTTAAAATATTTTGCTTCATTCTGTATTTGTAAGTCAAGTTTGAGTGTTCTTCTGTTTTAATTGTAATCTTTAGTTGCCTCTAGTTCCCTCTGGTGTACAATTTTTAGTCTTACCTTATTATGTTTTTTTAAATTCAAAACAAAAGTATTTTCCACGGGAAGGATTCTTTATATGTAATTCCAAAGCCTTATTTCAAATTTATCTACCCTTAGTTTTAATCACCTTTTTCCTGTTTATTCCCCCCAATTTTTTTTTTAGTTCTTAAACAGGTAGTTAAAACTTATTTTGCTAAGGACTGAAGGAAACTCACCCAGTGCTATAAAACTTGTTGATCCAAAGGTTCCTAAAAGCTGAAACGCAGTTAACAAGTAATTGCCAAAAGTGATTAGACGAAGTATGCAAAGCTATTGCCCTTTCAAACGCGCCAACCACAGTTTGAGCAAGATGGCTATTCCCTCGTCTCTGAGAACTCTAAGCCCACCAGTCTGCTATCTTGTGGTCTCCTCATGAGGAGCAGCTGTCTGGAGCACTTGTGGTTGATCTCAGGTCCTCTCCTTGTCTTCAAATTATCGAAGAGCCGGTCTCCTTGCCAGCTCTTCATTCTACCATGGTTGTTGGCTCCTTCAGTCTGCCATTTCTTCCCCGGAAGTCCACATAAACTTGCATGCCTCGGCTCCAGAGCTTATAGCTGGTGCCTCATTGGATCATCTATGAGCTGTGAATCCACCCACCCAAACATCCACTCAGGCATACAACACATCCAGGAAGGAGTAGGTATGACCTGCTGCCTTGGTGCAGCTTTAGGTGGTGAGAAAGAGGCAAAGAACACTGCGGAATATCTTTGGCTCGGATTATTTCAAAGAATGTTGCAGGGTTATGTTGTTAATGTACAATTTATAAGAAATAGGAACATAACAAGAAAACTTACAAGAATAGACCTAGGTGCAGACACAAGAGTCAGATGACCCACCTGCTCCATATCTGTCTTGGCTGGAAACAGAGGAAGTGAAGAAAGAAGGGCCGGATGTTCAGAGGAGGGGATGGAACCTGCTGGGAGGGTTGTGATCCGCTGAGCCAGGCAGGTCAGCGTCCCTCTTGCAATGAGTTGAGGAGCAGGGCTCAGCATGAAATGCCTCTGACCACCGTCTGCTACCCCAGCCCCACCTGACTTCTGCTCAGTTGTTGACAGGCAGGCAGCGTGGCTGTTGTGGCGCAGGTAGGAGAGAGAATTGCACTTCCCAACATGGCTACAGTTATAAGGCTGGAATTTCCAAGTCTTCTGAAATTGCAGTAATAAAAATGGAGAGATTCAGGATCAGTGCAGAAAGCGCTGTCCTGCCAGAAAAGTAAAAACCTTCCAAAGAAGACACCTATGTGTGTAGTCTCATGCAGCCGAACCAGGATCCCAGTCCCAGAAGTCCTCTTGTGCTAGTTATCAGATCTGAAACCCTAACTGCTCCAAACCATCATTCATCCTGTCAGCATCAGCTTTGTTTTGTCTGAATTTAGTTTGACTGCTCTGATTTCACCTAGCTGATACCAGTTTAGGTTGGGGGCAGTTGCTCCCAGATGCTTTATTAGATAACATGAGCTAAAGTGCCTATTAAGGGCACACAAAGCTATGCATGACCTCAGCTGGCAGCAGTTTATATAAATTTAAAACTGCCCTGGTGATGATAATAATACTGGAGAACCCAATGCATAGTTCCCAAGAAGATGACATAACTTCACCATTGATCTGTTCATTGAACACATGCACTCTCATGCACTCATTCACTAATTCATTGGAAGTTTCTCTGTGAAGCATCTGCCAGCTGTTTTTAGACTCTGAATGGTGCAAAAATGAGGCCCCCATGAATTCATGAATTTAAATTAAGAACTTTTAATATCTCCATCTTGGATTTTAGATTTTACATCTATAGTTACATTTTTATTTAAGAAGTACTGTTTTTATTGTATTTTAATCTGTATTTAGTTTTAGTTTTATTGTAAACCGCCCAGTGTCGCTCTTTGAGTGGGATGGGTGGTGATGAAATTTGAAATAAATAAAAACAATATGGTCCAAGGTATCTAAGTTTTCTAACAGGCGCAATCATATCAGCAAGAAGGAATTCTTCTTGTCAGCGGGAAAACCTCCCAAAAGAATTCCAATCAATAGGTTCGATGATGTAGAGAAAAGAGTTTATTTGTAACGCGTTTGCAAAGGCGGGTCCCTTCGTGCAAGAAGGAACCCCGAACGAAGTTAACACAAAACTTTTATACCCTATCTGTCCTCCCCCTCTCTGAGGGCTCAGCTCACAATCTTACTTCACAAGTATCCTTGATTGCTGGATTTTACATGTCAGCAGGATGTTCCTGCAGCACTTATCATACTTATCACCTACTTGTTTCAGGGTCTCATCCTACTCAAGCATATCTTTGCTGGCGCCAGCCAGCAGTTTATACACAATTAACTACAAATTTCTAACCTAAATAACTTTATCTAACACCCATGTCCTTCACCCACCTTCCCTTCCTCCAGTTCAGGGTCCGATGGCATACTTCCCCTCTTCATGAGTTTGAGGCACATACAGGGGTTTTTTCTTTACCTTGCCCCCCCCACTCACATTCTGATCAATTTCCAAAGAAACATCATCCACCCAGGTAAACAAGCCACCTCCATCTCATAGTCACTACTAGGATCAGGTTGGAAAGTATGAAGGCAAGAAATAAAAGGGAGGGATGACATTTTTTTCCTAAAAGAAAATAAAACTGTAACGTGCCAGTAATGGTTTCTTTGGCAGTATACCAAGGTGCCAGTTCCACCTCCATTGCCAAAATGAAGCAAGGGGGGCCAATGCTTCTTGGTTACCCTGGTAAATCACTCAGACTTTCCAGAGGCATGTGAGAAAGCACCACAGCACAGCTCTCACAGATGGGAAGAATAACTAAGAAAGTGGTGCTGTCCAGAAGAGAAATTATTGGTCCAGCTGTATAGTGGTAGTGAAAATAAATCTAATAAACAAAATGGAAACTGCACCCTTCCCACCCAACCCTGTGCATCTCTTTGCCTAATCCTATCAGACCCAAATTGACCCTCCCTGCCCCAGACAAAGCCCCCCTTCAATCCCATCTAAACCAAAGAACAGAAGCCTCCCCACCAGCTCACAGCACAGCCTGAGGGCACTCCTAAGAAGGGGCTAGCAACATAGTAACAAGCTGAGAATCCTCCATCAGCTGATGACCTCAACCTCCTTAACAATGGACTTCCTCAACTCTGCTGCCCTCCTGGAAGGCCCACTTTGCCTAACAACAGAACTCACCCCAGGTACAGGGGCAAGGACCCGCCCAGCTTCCCCAAACCAGCCAGCCAATTGGATCCCTGGGATTCCCCACCTTGTAGCCCTCAATGTGTACCAAAATTTTTGCTTTTCCATTATTCAGGGTCCTCCTCAGTGTTGTGCTCCTTCTTCAGACTGAATCCATGACACAGCTGCATCCCATCCTCTTGGCAGCTTTTCAGGACATAATAGGCATCACAAGGGTGCCTCATTCTGACTCCAGGTTGCCCTCCAAAACTTTGGACAGGAACACTTTTGTGGCCTGAAACTGGCATTCATGAATTAGTTATTTGGTATCTATGGATCTGCAACTGCCTCTTCTGTGTTGGTTAAATGCAATTGTACAACTTGTTTATGTAATTTAGGGTTGATGATTTGAGGGATTTGAGACTGTGCTTGGATTGCAGTGCATTTACAGAAACCATGTTTGGACAGTCAAAATGTTTGATTAGGTTTGGTTTCCATATTGCACAGAAACTTAGTTTTGCTTCAAGAAGAGTTCAGATGTAGGCATTTGCATTTTTTTTTTTAAATTATAGACTAGATTTATTTCAGAGCTTTCCCTGCACTGTAACAGATACAAGTGTCTCTTGTTCAGTTCCTGATTTTCTTCTTGCATCTTCTTTCTGACCCTCCCTAAAGAACACAGCTTGTTTTGGTAGAGCTGCCAGGCTGGCTGCAGTGAGTCACAAATTACTTAAACTGTGCAGTTGATGTTGAGAAGAGCAGCACAGCCAGTCTCTTCCTCTCACCCCACACCCCATGCACACACCTACCCTACACTCTCACTTTCTGGTTGTCATAGGAACAGCAACCCACCATGCTAACTTATTTCTCTCCCTCCCTCCCTTCCAGAATCACCACCACAGCCGCTTGCATGATGGATCTCCGGAGATACCCCCTTGACCAACAAAATTGCACTTTGGAAATTGAGAGCTGTGAGTACCAGCCTGCCTGGCCTGGGCTCCTCCTTGAGCTTGAAGAAGGGGAACATGTGGCGAGGGTGGGTGGGAGAGCATCTCCCCCTTTGTCTACCTTCCTTTCACACTCATTCTGCCACTGCTGGAATCTATTTCTTCTCCAGCAGAGCCTCAGGCAGAATGCCAGAGCCCCCATCTATTTTTCTTCTTTCCTATTGAGCGGGACTAAGTGGGGCTCTGATGTGTCCATCTGTCAATGACTTTCTACCATCACACCATTTTAATGGAGGGGGGAGGCTTCCCTGACTGTTTCAAAACTGAACATCTTTGAGACTAGGGGGAATGCTATTTCAGAGGCCCTGCAAAACTCAGGCTGTTGGTGGTCTTCAGTCTGCAGGACTTGCACACTTATTTATTTATTTATTTATTAATCACATTTATCACCGCCCATCTCCCAAAAGGGACTCTGGGTGGTTTACAATAAAACACTTGACATAGAGCACCCTCCCCCCACGTAGCTTGATGACCACCAGGCCAGACCCCCACCCCTTAATTGGGAAGGGGGCTTCCGCTGCTTGCCTGAGAACAAAAGGCGCGGGGGGGGGTGCTGCAGGGGCAACCAAAGGGGTCCGGTTCCGGCTATGCGGGACTGTCTGGAGACACCCCTGCGCCTTCCGCGCGACTGCGGCCCACCACCTGCCGGAAGACAGCCTCAGCCGCCCGGGACCCACTGGGGGGTTTGGCGGAGCGAGATGGCGACTGGCGGAGTGAGATGGCGACTGGGGGCCCCAAACCCTGGGGGCTTGGGTTCGGTGCCGCCGAGGGAGCTCGCCCTTCGCCACACTCCTGTCCTGCGGTCGCAGCCACGAGAGGCCTCCCGCTGGAAAAGGAACCCCTTCCCCCACGGGGCGCAGGAGGAGGGCGATGCTGAGGGCGAGGGCAGACCCTCCTCTTCCTCCTCCTCCTCGGAGGGCTTCCCCCTTTCAGACACGCACACACACACACACGCCCAGGAAAGCCACATTCTTGCGTCGTGCCCCGGTGAGCAAGGCTGGCACAGAGCAGGAGTCAGCGGGGGACCCGATGGTGCCTCTGCAGAACGCTCTTGTCGGCCACCCCTGCCCAGGGTCCATTAGCAGGCAGAAGGGCATGGCCGGGCTGGGGGCGGTGGGGTTGCGGGGGTGCCAGCCCAACAAACGTTGGCCCTGATGGCTGGGTGATGCCTGGGAGCGGGGGTGACCCTGACCCTCTGTCCTGGCGACTCGCGCGCTTCAGGGTGAGTGGTAAGGCCAAAGGGGTGACTGGATCCCTCCTGGGAGTCTGGCACTTAAACAAAAAGCAGCTCCAGCTGGGAGGAGTGAGCCCCCCACCCCCACCCTGTTGGAATATGAGTGAGCATGCCGGGAAAGCACAGGAGGCAGCCCCTTGATGCCCTAACCCTAATGCCCCAAGACCATTAAGGCTAAGATTTCCCAGATGCCACCACTGAAGCAGGCAGCAAAGGCCCGAGGCAGACGACAGAGAGAAAAAAATACTTTTTTTGCAGAGGAACTGGGATTCATGTCTGCATTTGTGGAAGCCAATAAATCCTAGTAACACTAATATAAATCAACATATGCAAGTATGATACTAACTTGTGGCCTACGAACCTAAATCTTTTAAAAATCCAGCAATTCCCTGGCTGCAGGCTTTGGGTTAATTTTGTCTGTGCTCCTCCTTCATCCAGATGGCTACACAGTCGATGACATAGTATTCTTCTGGCAAGGAAATAATTCAGCTGTGACCGGGATGGAGGTGCTGGAGCTGCCCCAGTTCACCATCATTGAGCAAAGGCTTGTCACCAGAGAAGTGGTCTTTACCACAGGTGAGTTCTCGTTTCATACACATATTACTACTTCCTGGAGCACCAAGGACTTGATGGAAGCACTAATAGGTTTACCTTGACACATTATGCAAAGACCAAGCTCCCTAGAGAAGGCCGGGATGCTGTGAAGGGAGGAAGGAAAGAGAAGGAGAGGGGGACTAGCAGCAAGGGGGATGGACTCAGTTACAGTGGTGATGAGGGCACTGTTGGAAGTCCTGAAAGACCATGTTAGGGACAGATCGGCATGGAAACAGTTGATGTGGTCGCTAGGAGTGGAACATGACTTGATGGCACACAACCGATCAGTCTTGGCCAAATGCTTTCCACTTGAGCAGAAGAGCAGGCCTAACTCTTCCCCCACATTTCTGATAGCATGTGCTCTCTTTCTGTTGCTACTAGTTCATAGCCCAAGTCCTCCTTTTGCGATTTTGTCCTCTGTCTGCTGTTTTCCCTGAAAGCAGGTAGTTACCAGTGAGCTGCAGCTACTTATTCACCTCCTCCTCCCCCAAAGCTGTGGTGAAGCTCTTCCCCAACAGTGGAGGTGTCCTTGGAACCCTGTCCAGCTTCTCCCCATTGCTTTAAAGCGGGGAGCACAGTACAATGATCTTGGGATCTGTGACTGGAGGAAAGCATGAAGAGAAGGAAGGCGGGGGGGGGGATGAAAAATGGGGAGAAAGCTGAGGAAAGCATGTTGGGGGAGGGGGAAAAAGTCACTGAAAAGAAGAAACTGGAAAGGAACTGGTGAGCTGGGTGGGGGCTGAACAAGAAGGCAGAGTTAGCAAGAGAGTTGGTTGAGGATGAAGAACGAAACATACAGCTTTGAGGGAAAGCAGTGCTGGGCACAGTGGCAGGTTAGCTGTAGGCCTGGAGGTTGATGAAGGATGGCCCAAGAAATCCCTGAAGACAGCAGAGGAGGAGGAGGTAAGATGAACTTGGTGCAAGTAGGTGAAATGGGTTGGGGGAAAACCTCCCAAAGTTCTTGCACGTGTTGTGATTAGGTGCTGCCTCAGCATGGTTGCTCCTCTTGGGTTGCTACTGAGCTCCAGGCCAAGTTCTAAGCCAAGCTCCAGGCAGGAATCATACCACAATGACTGCTTACCATAGCTTGTGGTCCTGGCAGTTGACTGATAGCTCTCTTGCTTGCCTGTGATAATTGTACCTTCCAGACATCGCTTCCCGATTCCTTTGTCTGCTTTTTGTCGTCTTCTTTTTCTCCCCTACACAACCACACTTTTGTAGGCTAAGGGCCTGGTTGGGGTGAGGCTGCCTATGGATGTCAGCAAGTTCCTAAAAACACCAGGGTGTGGCTCAATTAGCCCGACACCTGGAACACCATGTGGATGCTTGTGAGTAAACTGTGAGCTGGGGGGAATGAATGAATGAATGAATGAATGAATGAATGAATGAATGAATGATGAGCCCATCTCCTCTCTGGTTTCTGGACTGTAAATTTTTACTGCTCTTTGGGAGAAGGGATGAGCTGAGCCTATCCTTGAGGTAGTCGGGGTGGGAAGCATTTCTGCCTGGCTGCAGCTGCTTTTCCCAAACGCAGACAGCAACCCCACCTTTATTTCCTCACATATCTTTAGATAAACATTTGGGTTTCTTATGTTAGAATATACTCTATTTGCATTTAAGACTGAGAGATCTACTGAGCTGAACCAATTTTTCAGAACCTTCATACTTCACAGAGCCTCCCCCTCCCAAAAAAGTGCATCCCTCTCTGCTATATATTAGCTTTATTATTTATTATTCATTACCACTGTTGATGTACTACCCAATTACTGTACTCCAATATTGTAATAAACGTCATTCACAGCCAACACCACCAATTAAAATCCATACTGTAAATTAACCATCAAAGCACATAAAAATAAAAAGTAAACAACAACAATAAAAGTTTATTGTTTCATAGCAAGGACTATACCTGAAAGGGGTTAACTCACAGTAAATACGAATGCAACTCCTTTTAGCTCAGAACAGATGGTGGTTGTAGGGAGTAATGAAGAATGATGAGAGATCATTAGAAATGATCAGGTAAAGAGAGCTTTAATTTTCAGTTGCTCTGACAGGCTTCTGGTGCTTAGTGGCCACATTTTCCAATGAAGGATTCCTGGGATGATTGTTCCCTGCAGGGAACTCTGGGATCTCTTTGGATCAGGTTGCACCCACATTTGGCTGAGCATCAGAGGATTTTACAATTTATGTGGCTATGAAGTAGATGGTTACAGCCATTTACATGAATGGTGCAATCAGTGCTAGAAAGGGCTGGAAGGACATAAGAGGACTAATTTTTGCTCCTTCAAGCAGGATGAAAAACAGGCAGAGAGATGGATTACAAGTGTTACTTTATAACTGTATACTGTGGCTGTCAGTACAACTTGGAATGGTCATTGTTTCTTTATTTGTCATCTAGATTTATTCACCATCTATTTGAAAGTGTATAGTGATTACTTTGATGCTGAGTTTTGTGCTGTGAAAAACTAGAAATTTCTACTGAGATGACTCCAAAATCTTTTTCTTATTATACTGCTTTTTTCCCCTCATCTAATTGGTAGGTTCCTACCTTCGCTTGTCTCTCAGCTTCCGAATCAAACGGAACATTGGTTACTTCATCCTGCAGACATATATGCCTTCTATTCTCATCACTATTCTTTCCTGGGTCTCTTTCTGGATCAATTACGATGCCTCTGCAGCCCGGGTTGCGCTAGGTATGTCCAGAGATTGACATAGACTTGAGACTGAGTTGGCTACAACAGCAGAAATACATTTATCATTAATGCTTTAAGAAACTAGGAAAGTTTTCTAAAAGTTTGTAGTAGTAAGCAATAGGTGATGGAAGGATCATGAAGGTGGGAAGGAAGCTTCTGTTTTCTTTTTCAAGATGCAAAATTGTTTCTTGTGGATGTAAATTTATTAATAATGTTCTCAGACGCCCTGCAAAATCTTGGAATATGTCTTGCCTGTGCGAAGTGAGAGGCTAACCCAAATAGGAAAATGTTGTTCAACCTTTGAAGTCAGGGCCTTGGGTACAATTAGTCAACCATCTGTGTGTGCCTCTACTGGAGCTGGGTGGCCAATATATCTAAGTAAATAAATAATAATAAAGAATATTCTCCCCAACTAATTATGAAAAGCAAATATGACCTTATCAATTTTGTTTGGATATTTAATTTTATCCAGTATGCTTGCTGAATTCCATTGTAAGTACAAATACCAGTTAGTGGTTCTTATTTTGCTATCTGCACAGCCACTGAATTTTGTATAAAATAAAATCTGGGGCAAGTCTGATTTGGTAAAAATGTTTCTGGGATTGACCAGGAAAATTAAAATAATCTGGATGAGGTAAACATTTTTTTTAAAAAATGGAAGTTAAATATCACTTACATTAATAGTTTTGATTGCCTTTTTAAAAAATGAATCACAGAAATTAAACTTGAACTTTTAAAATGTCTGAATTTTGACAATTCAGATTCTTATTCTTATTACTCTATCCTCCTCCTCCTCCTCCTCCTCCTCCTCCTCCCCAATTCCCAGGGATTCTAGACAGTTTACAAATGGTTTAAAACATGAAAAACATGAAAAACAACAAAAGGAAAGGTAAAAATAGCAGGATGACAAACTGGGTGGGGACAAAGGAAAATAACCTAGGTTAAAAGGAGGCTTCATTCATCCTCACCAAAGGTCTAGGCAAAGAGCCAGGTCTTCAAGATGATGATGATGATGATGATGATGATGATAGTAATAACTCCTAAAGGACTCCCTCGATATTTGGAAATTTTGAATATATTGGACCCGAACCCCCTAACTTTATATAAAAAAAATACCCTGCTTGGAACTGCCTATATCCTCAGATCTTAATAATTCTTAGGTCCTTGGTTAAGACTTGAATTACTAAGTTTTCACCAGTCTTTGCCTGTGAATCTAATTGTAGATGATGATGATGATGATGATAATAATAATAATAATCCCAGTAAATCTGTACCAACATATGCCCAAACCCACAAGACTTGTATTGTGGATCTTGCACAGTATAGTAAAGTGAACAATAGAGCAATCTGGGATTTTGTTACAGTTAACACTTAACCCAGAATCCTCCACTTAAAACAGGCAGGTGTTCCATCCAGGAATTGGCTTTCTTTTGCAGAATTAGCACAGGCTTTTCACACAACCATCCCTCCCTGGTGTCCAGTATTTTTTATTGTCTCCAAAAGTATTTTGAAAAGGTGCTCTTCAGCCACCTTTGCTCCACTGAAAACATTTTGCCAACCACAGCCAGTTTTGTAGCACTAACCGTGTCTATGAACTCTCCCTCCACAGGAGTCACCACAGTCCTCACCATGACCACCATCAACACACACCTACGGGAAACCCTGCCCAAAATTCCCTATGTCAAAGCCATTGATGTCTATCTCATGGGCTGCTTTGTCTTTGTATTCCTGGCACTCCTGGAGTATGCATTTGTCAACTACATTTTCTTTGGACGAGGCCCTCGGCAGCAGAAGAAACAGAGCGAGCGGCTCAGCAAGGCAAACAATGAAAAGCACCGATATGAGGAGAAGCGGGTGAGAGAGCAGGTTTGTTCCTTTCCTCATTGCAGAATCATGGGCAAAACATAGTTTACATCTTGTGACTGAAAGTGTAGAAGGTAAGAAAGATGACCTTGATGGAGTTATGTGAGCTACATTACCAAAGCGACGAGGGGAAAAGCGTATCTTAAGTCCACAACAGACAGAAAATAGGCAGAAGAGGCTCAGACAGACACCTTCCTAATTCACAGGAGTATAAGAAGGGGGATGATGCCCAGCAGAATCAGACTTGCAAGATTCTGTCATTAAAGCCACTCTCAATAAAAGCAGTTTTAGCTTTTCCTGGTCTGGTCTGCCAGGTAGGGCTAACATCAGTCTTGCAAGTCTGATTGTGCCCTTTTAAACTTCTCACTCTCTCTTTGATGACCTTATCAATGCTATCCCACCATGACTTTTCTTTTTTCTTTTGCATTTACATTATGTAAAATAAATAGATAACTTGAACTTTGATACATTAATTTTCAGATCCATTCTCCTTGTTGCATCATGCAATCTATCTACCCTTTACTATAAATCATTTAGGTTTTTAGCCAACAATAAGGTATTGTCCGTATATAAAAATACACAGACATGCAAACCAACACCCCTTTACTGTCAGCACAAACATTCCTTATATAGTTGTCCAAAAATACATTAAACAATTAAAAGGACCTCACCAATGCTTGTTCTACTCCCTGCTCAAAGTTGAACCACTTGCTAAGCATTCCATTTAACTCTAACCATTTATTCTCATGTATGATGATGATGATGATTTTAAATTTGTTATAGTTGCCCACTCTAATAGATTCTGGGTATCTTATGAAATCCAAATACACAGTTAAAACAATTCACATAAACAAAACAGCCTGTAAAAACAAGACAGGGGCCTCACAAACACATTAACCCCAGGCCTGGGAACTAGCTAGTACTTAAAGGCTTTCCAGAACCCCAGGGGACTGGGTGCCATCCAGATGTACCAGGCTGGCAGGAACAATTGGAGATAGGCAGTCCAATTGGGCTTGATAGGTAACAACCAGCTTGAATTATATCTGGAAGCCCACTGGCAACCAATGCAGCTCTCATAGCAGCACTGGCACATGGGCATAACGAAAAGAGCCTGTTATTGCTCACACTGCTGCATTCTGAACCAGCTGTAGCTTCTGGATGATCTTCGAGGGCAACCCCATGTAAAGCACATTGCAGTAGTCCAGTTTTGAGATGACCAGGGCATGAATGATTGTGTTAAAGGCCTCCTAGTCAAGGAAAGGGAACAACTGGTACACAACATGAACCTGTGTAAAGGGCCTCCCAGCTACAAGCAGTAGTTGCAAGTCCAGGAGGACTCCCAAATTGTGCACCAGTCTTAAATTCCATTGTACCAGTCTCACATTTCCATCATATACAGGTATGTATATGATACCTTGACTTATGACTGTTCATTTAACAATAGTTGAAAGTTACAATGGCCTTGGAACTTTACAACCTGTACTCATGACCACCATACCACCCCTGCAGTCATATGACTGCAATTCTGGTGCTTGGCAACTGGCTCACATTTATGACCAGTTACACTGTCCTGCGGTCACACGATCAGTTCTGGCAAAAAATGGCAAAAATATCCATTGGGGAACTGAATTTGCTTAATGAACATGGTGATTTGCTTAATGACCTGTGATTCGCTTAATGACTGCCATAAAATGGGTCCAGTGACATGGTGACTTGACTTATGACTGCAATGACTTATGATGGAAATTCTGGTCCCAGTTGTGGTCATAAGTTGACGACTACCTGTTTTGTTGTTTATTCGTTTAGTCGCTTCCGACTCTTCGTGACTTCATGGACCAGCCCACGCCAGAGCTTCCTGTCGGTCGTCAACACCCCCAGCTCCCCCAGGGACGAGTCCGTCACCTCTAGAATATCATCCATCCATCTTGCCCTTGGTCGGCCCCTCTTCCTTTTGCCTTCCACTCTCCCTAGCATCAGCATCTTCTCCAGGCTGTCCTGTCTTCTCATTATGTGGCCAAAGTATTTCAGTTTTGCCTTGAATATCATTCCCTCAAGTGAGCAGTCTGGCTTGATTTCCTGGAGGATGGACTGGTTTGATCTTCTTGCAGTCCAAGGCACTCTCAGAATTTTCCTCCAACACCACAGTTCAAAAGCATCGATCTTCCTTCACTCAGCCTTCCTTATGGTCCAGCTCTCGCAGCCATATGTTACTACAGGGAACACCATTGCTTTAACTATGCGGGCCTTTGTTGTCAGTGTGATGTCTCTGCTCTTAACTATTTTATCGAGATTGGTCATTGCTCTTCTCCCAAGGATTAAGCGTCTTCTGATTTCCTGACTGCAGTCAGCATCTGCAGTAATCTTTGCACCTAGGAATACAAAGTCTTTCACTGCTTCTACATTTTCTCCCTCTATTTGCCAGTTATCAATCAAGCTGGTTGCCATAATCTTGGTTTTTTTGAGGTTTAGCTGCAAACCAGCTTTTGCACTTTCTTCTTTCACCTTCATCATAAGGCTCCTCAGTTCCTCTTCACTTTCAGCCATCAAAGTGGTATCATCTGCATATCTGAGATTGTTAATGTTTCTTCCAGAGATTTTAACTCCAGCCTTGGATTCCTCAAGGCCAGCTTGTCGCATCATGTGTTCTGCATACAAGTTGAATAGGTAGGGTGAGAGTATACAGCCCTGCCGTACTCCTTTCCCAATCTTAAACCAGTCTGTTGTTCCGTGGTCTGTTCTTACTGTTGCTACTTGGTCGTTATACAGATTCTTCAGGAGGCATACAAGATGACTTGGTATCCCCATACCGCTAAGAACTTGCCACAATTTGTTATGGTCCACACAGTCAAAGGCTTTAGAATAGTCAATAAAACAGAAATAGATGTTTTTCTGAAACTCCCTGGCTTTTTCCATTATCCAGCGGATATTGGCAATTTGGTCCCTAGTTCCTCTGCCTTTTCTAAACCCAGCTTGTACATCTGGCAATTCTCGCTCCATGAATTGCTGAAGTCTACCTTGCAGGATCTTGAGCATTACCTTACTGGCATGTGAAATGAGTGCCACTGTTCGATAGTTTGAACATTCTTTAGTGTTTCCCTTTTTTGGTATGGGGATATAAGTTGATTTTTTCCAATCTGATGGCCATTCTTGTGTTTTCCAAATTTGCTGGCATATAGCATGCATTACCTTGACAGCATCATCTTGCAAGATTTTGAACAGTTCAGCTGGGATGCCGTCGTCTCCTGCTGCCTTGTTATTAGCAATGCTTCTTAAGGCCCACTCAACCTCACTCTTTAGGATGTCTGGCTCTAGCTCACTGACCACACCGTCAAAGCTAGCCCCGATATTGTTATCCTTCCTATACAGGTTTTCTGTATATTCTTGCCACCTTTTCTTGATCTCTTCTTCTTCTGTTAGGTCCTTGCCATCTTTGTTTTTGATCATACCCATTTTGGCCTGGAATTTGCCTCCAATGTTTCTAATTTTCTGGAAGAGGTCTCTTGTCCTTCCTATTCTATTGTCTTCTTCCACTTCCGCGCATTGCTTGTTTAAAAATAATTCCTTATCTCTTCTGGCTGACCTCTGGAATTTTGCATTTAATTGGGCATATCTCCCCCTATCACTGTTGCCTTTTGCTTTCCTTCTTTCTTGGGCTACTTCTAGTGTCTCAGCAGACAGCCATTTTGCCTTCTTGGTTTTCTCTTTCTTTGGGATGTATTTTGTTGCCGCCTCCTGAACAATGCTGCCAACTTCTGTCCATAATTCTTCTGGGACCCTATCTACTAAGTCCAGTCCCTTAAATCGATTCCTCACCTCCACTGCATATTCCTCAGGAGTATTAGTGAGCTCATATCTAGCTGATCTGTGGGTCTTCCATAATCTCTTTAGTCTGATCCTAAATTGTGCAAGAAGAAGTTCGTGATCTGAACTACAGTCAGCTCCAGGCCTTGTTTTTACCGACTGTACAGATGTCCGCCACCTTTGGCTGCAAAGGATGTAATCAATCTGATTTCGGTGTTGTCCATCTGGTGAAGTCCATGTATAAAGCCGTCTCTTAGGTTGTTGGAAGAGAGTGTTTGTTATGCAGAGTGAATTGTCTTGGCAAAATTCTATCAGCCTATGTCCTGCTTCATTTTGTTCTCCCAGGCCATACTTACCTGTAATTCGAGGTGTCATTTGACTGCCCACCTTAGCATTCCAGTCTCCTGTGATGAAAATAACATCTCTTTTAGGCGTGTTGTCCAGTAGGTGCTGCAGATCCTCATAGAACTGCTCTACTTCAGCTTCTTCAGCATTTGTGGTTGGGGCGTATATTTGGATCACTGTGATGTTAGATGGCTTGCCCTGAATTCGAATTGAGATCATTCTGTCATTTTTTGGGTTGTATCCAAGCACTGCTTTAGCCACTTTACTATTAATTATGAAGGCTACTCCATTTCTTCTGTGGTCCTCTTGTCCACAGTAGTAGATCTGGTGGTCATTTGATGTGAAGTGGCCCATTCCAGTCCATTTCAGTTCACTGACGCCCAGGATGTCTATCTTTAATCTTGACATCTCACCAATAACCACATCCAATTTGCCCTGGCTCATAGATCTTACATTCCAGGTTCCAATGGTGTGTTGATCCTTAGAACATCGGATTCGCCATTCACCACCAGCACCGTCGGCCGCTAGCCGTCCTTTCGGCTTTGAGCTAGCTGCGTCATCACGTCTGGGGCTAGTTGAGCTCATCCTCTGTTCCTCCCCAGTAGCATTTTGACCATCTTCCGACCTGGGGGTCTCATCTTCCGATGGTATACCGACATATCTCTGGTTGTACTGATCCATTTAGTTTTCACGGCAAGAATACTGGGGTGGGTTGCCATTACCTTCCCCAGGGATCGCATTTGGTCTGACCTCTCTGTCATGACCTTCCCGTCTTGGGTGGCCCTTTACGGTTTAGCTCATGGCATCATTGAGGTGCTCAAGCTCCAGCACCACAACAAGGTAACGATCCTTTGCTGAAGGACGACTACCTGTACTATGATTTTATTCAGCCATGAACCTTCAACTCCATTTTCATGCAAAACATTCCATAATTCAAGCCTGATCATTTTACCATTTGCTATCTCTAAACTGACAAATGTACAGTAAAATTCCTACATTCATACATATCTTACTGACTTGCTGAAGACCCCCAATCTCTGCTTGGCATAAAACCACACTAAGATTCTCAGTTTTTGCCCATTGTCACTCAGGTACCTTTTCAGTCTGAATTCTGCCAAAGACCTATCCTGGCACACTTAACAAGCCAATTCCCCTGCTGTTTTTGTATTCGCTCTTGCTGCCCTTCTGCTGGGGAACAACAATGGCACCCTTCCAATTATTGAGTCATAGGCAGTCTTCATACCCATGTTGACACACGTTAAACAAGTTGCGTATCTACTCATAAAAGAACTACATCCAATTGTTGACATTTTAATATCTGCACCAGCAACATTACCATTTTCAACATTTTCACAGCATTTATTACTTTCTGTTCATCTGACAAACATTTATTGCATTTATTAATTCCAATCTTCAACTAACCATTATCTTTAGAGAGATAATACATATATATATACAAATCTCTGAAATACCCCTTCCAGTATTCCCTCAGTTTAGTTTCATCCCAAATCATTCATCACTTTTATTCTTCATTCTATTCTTAAAGTACTCCTTGCTTTTTTTTTTACTATCTTCTGTGCAACTCTGTTTTTCTCTGTATAAACATTATACAGTACCTTTCTCACATCCTGTCATGTTCCCGTTCCGATGTTTATGGTTCCTCGTAACGTTTCGCATGTCATATCTGCAGTTGCGTGCCTGCCTGGCCACGCTGGTAAATTTCCTTTGTGCTGACTTCTGATCTTCTGGAATGTATGTTTGGGTTATCTCTGCTGTTCAAGGTTACTTTCTCAGGCCGATTCTAATGGTTGCTAGCATCTGGGGTGGGTGGTTGCTATGCTAGCCTGAGGGGAGGGTTCGCAATGGGAGCAAGCGCTTTTTAAGTTTGTATTTGGTGCGCTTTTGCTCATTCTCAGCTTTCTTTGTACTTTGCATACTATTCATTCAATAAATTAGTTTTCTCTAGTAATTACTGATGAGACTCGTTTATTGGAATAGGCAATCATTACATAAAGCTGAGAATCTTTAATATCAGTCCGCTAGCATCCATCCAGTTTCATGTGAGGAGTTTAATTAGCGATGACTGAAACTGCCCCAACCTCAACCACCGGCTCGGGGGAAAGTCAGCTCTCCAGAGGTGGGGAAAAAGAGCCCATGGGACCGCGGAGAGAGGGGACTCTCACGCCAGGGTCGGATGACCTCTCCGAGGCAACAGATTCCAGTTGCGATACGGAGAAGGCAGTGAAGTCAGTGGTAGTCAAGAAGACGGAGGGACCCTTGTATGGGTCGCCACCAGCCCCAGCCAAGCCGGTGTATTCCTCACTGTTTCCGACCGTGCAGATCACCAAAAGGACGAGAGCAGTGACACCAACGGAGATGGAGACGGAGAAATCCCAGCAGCTGGAGGCGAGGATGAAATCCATAGAGGATTTGTTGGCAAAGTTAACCTTTACCAGGGACACTCAGAAAAAGGAAAAGACGGGAGGTGAAGAAGGTAGTGACTCTCCTGACACCTCCGCGTCCCCAACCCCCCCTCCCCCAGTAGACAAACAGGGAAAGCCATGGAAATATTGGGGGGGAGGGCCCCCACCGAGCAGGCCTCCAAAGAAAGCCTCCTTACCTTCCCCAAGTAGGGAGCAGAAGGAGAGAGGACGGAGCCGGGAGGGGAGGAGACGTGTGAAAGTTCGACTGGCAGAGGCTCAAGAAATAGCGCCAGAGGTGCAGGAGGAAGAGCCACCACAGCCACGAAAGGCTAAGCACAAAAAGAGACACGATAGCCCAACCCGGGTCCGATATCGAGACTTTAATGTGAAGTTTAATGGGGATCCTACAAAGCTGTCCTTTTTTTTGACTAATGCACACAGCTATATGGAAGAGTTTGGGAGCGTGTTTCGTTCTGAGCGGGCTAAGATTAATGCTGTTGCGACCCAACTAGAGGACAATCATTACACATCCTCACTTTTTGCAGCAACTATTCTCTTAGATGCAGTTTTTCTGACCCACAGTCTCTTTCCCTTTGTCATTCCACCAAGCAACCTTTGTCATCTTTCCTCATATTGTAACACCTCATGCTTCTGTGGTGCTCAATCACATAATTCTTATTACTCTTTTCTGAGCAGCTCCCACATCATCTTTCCTTACAGTACCTCTACTTTTCATTTATTCCAGAGTCATCGTAGTACGAGTTGGGCGGGGAGAAATATGACAATCAGTCAATCAATAAATAAAATATTCTGTTGGAACAGTGATCTGTTTTCTAATACTTTTTCATGCATAATGTTTACTTTCTCTTCCTGCAATCACTTTACAGTACTTTCACTCTTGATTCTTTCCATGCAAAACTTGTTCTAAAAATGATGAGAAGAAGCTGCCCAAATAAATGTATCACGTATAAAACCAATACCTGTGCTCAGGTTTCATCCATTGGACAGATAAAATATGAATACTGTGAAATGTCTTTGGCCATTTTTTGCAGGTGGACCCTTATGGCAACATTCTTCTCAGCACTCTGGAAATGAACAATGAATTACTAGCTTCTGACATGATGACCACAGTAGGAGAATCACGAAACTCCGTCATGTCCTTTGAAGGATCAGGAATCCAGTTCCGCAAGCAGCTGGCCCCCCGAGATGGCTTTGGACACCACCCACCTGTAGAACGCCACATCCCACTGGCCCACCATGCTGCAGCCCGTAATCGTGCCAACTGCCGACTCCGCCGGCGATCATCCAAGCTGAAGCTCAAAATTCCTGACCTGGCAGATGTCAGCACCATTGACAAATGGTCAAGGATCATTTTCCCTATCACTTTTGGATTCTTCAACCTGGTTTACTGGTTGTACTATGTAAATTGATGCCTGCAGGACAGAGGAAGAATAGGAGAAGACACTCAAACTATGACAACGACACAGGAGCGTGGCAATCTTGGGGGTTTGGGTTATTCTCTTAATTATAACCAATGCTCAATTTTTCACTTCATCCCCACCTTTGGTTTACATTTCTGCAAAGTGTTATTCCTCTTTTCGGCACATTATGCACACACAGAGTATGTATGGTGGGCTATGTGGGTTTGTTGAAGGGGGAGGGAATGGTTTTCAGGGATTTTCCTTCTTTCCTTCCTTCCTTTCTTCCCTCCCTCCCTCCCTCCATCTCTCTTATGCTTGAAGTACTTCACCACTGGGGTGGGTGGTGGGGATATAATCTCTCTCTCTCAAAAAAATCATTATTTCAGCTAGTTTAGTCATTAGGATAGTATTGCAAAATACTACCCTAATGACTAAACTAGCTTAGGGTAGTATTGCAAAACTCTAGAATGTGTTGGCAAATGCCTAGTCCTCAGCTCCATTTGCTCACAGATCTTTCAGTTCCTTACCTGTGATGTCACTTCAGAAGTGCTTTCTCTTTGTTCCACCTTTCCTCGTGGATTCTTTTGGAAGACAGAGCTACATTCTCCCCCAGCATGAGCTTCCTTTGTTTTGTCTCCCCTTCTATCTTATAGGTGTATAAGAGTTTGTGTAAAAACAATGGAATCCTTATTTTGCAACTGTTTGGGCAGAAATGGGAATAACTAATGGGGGGGGGCATCTGGGGTGTGTGTGTGTGTTGAGGACAAGGGTATGTTTGCAAGCTTCATTAACAACTTTCAGACATTTGGGAGTGTTTGTTTTCCTGGGGTGAATGTATAAGTTCTGGGGTGAAAGGAGGGATTTGTATTGTCTGTCACAGAATGAGATTGGTGGAATATAACTGATAGTGGTAGGTGTGAAAAAGGTAGAAGATTCACCCCAAACACACTAGTCAGTAGGCGTCATAAAGAAATGCTGCTGCTGCTGCTGCGTATCACTTCTTGTGTTTGACTTTGCTGGGGTTGGGTGTGTCCCTTTCAGTCTGCAACATCTTTCCCTGCCACCGCCCTTATTTCTTGGTGCCAGAGAAGTGGGCCTGAAAGCATCTCAAGCAGTGGTAAAACTTACATGGATCCTTTCCAGTCTGTACTGTTCTTTCTATCATACCATTTGACTGGGTATGATATGAACTGGAAGTAGAGTCTATGAAGTCCTGATCATTTGCACATTTCAGTGAGCAAAATTGTGGCCCATTATCTGTTGTTTATTTACTATTTATTATGTTTTCTATTTTATTTAACTTATAGGCTGCCCAACTCGCAAACTATTTTGG
Organism: Candoia aspera; assembly: GCF_035149785.1. Taxonomy (NCBI): domain Eukaryota; kingdom Metazoa; phylum Chordata; class Lepidosauria; order Squamata; family Candoiidae; genus Candoia; species Candoia aspera. The sequence goes on along the minus strand of NC_086164.1, from coordinate 28,421 downwards.
TGGCTTACAATGAAAAATCGACATTAAAAGAAAATACAACAGAAGAGCAAAATGCAAAAATATCAAGCCAGAATAAAGCAAAGTAAAGCAAAACAATATCTTCAGAGTTTCCACTTGACTAAACAAAAAATCCAAGAATTTTGTTTAGTCAAATAATAATTTGTAAAGGGAGACAATGCCAAATTATTATTTGACTAAACAAAAATTCTAAACAAACTTCCAGAAATTTAGAATAACAACCAGTACAAGATATTTTACTCTGAAATTCAAATATAGCCACTCCCAACTTCTGCTAAGATTTCATAGACAATTCATGCATTTCCACTGGGTTTTTTTTAATATTTCTGAAAGTCTGATATACCTTGTACATTGTCTTTGGAATATTCACACCTGGCCAGAAGAAAACTTCTTTAGCCTTTCTCTTATACACAAGTCTTGGATGTATTGTTTTCAAGTTCTCACCTCTAACCGTTCAAGTACTATCACTTTATCATTTTTGAAAAGTAAATGTTCATAGGTATTCAACTTCTCTATAATTCCAATATTTTTTTACATTCTCTGGAACTTCTTTCCTTTCTGGGATATGCTGTCATAATACTTTCCTTGAATTATTGTAAAATTCTATCTAATGTAGCATCTTTAACTTCTTCCATTTTTCTATCAGACATAAATAAGTCATCATGCATATTGTAACAGAATAATCCAAGTCATCTCTATTCTCTAAAAGAGCTCTAGACAGGCAGGGCATATGCAATTACCAGCTTATTTCCAGACTTAAACATTGCTTGTGACTGCTACTTCTGCACACCAATAACCATCTTTGGATTCCTATAAGTGAACAGTGTAATGGTTTGTTTGTTTTTTTTAATTTATTATAAAATCTATACACAGCCCATCTTACTATAAAAGGGACTCTGGATGGCTTACAAATAAAAGTTATAAAACTATTATAAAAACAGGAAAAGTACAAAAACAGAAGAAGATAAAAGTGGGAAACTAAAAGGCAGGGAGAGTTTCTTAAAAATAGCTTGTAAAGATTTATGACCAGTCTCTACTAAAAGTTGTTTTCCAGAAATAAAGAGAAGAAGTCTTGTACATCCAAAAACAATAGCTAAAAGTTCTTTTTTTTATCTGAGAATAATTTTGTTGTGCTTTAGACATGGCTTTAGAAATATGCCACAGGAAATCTTCCTTGTAGCAGTACTGCACCTAAACCAGATGCAGTAGCATTTACTGATAATGTGTTTTTCACATTATATTTTAATATGGATGCCTTTGTTAACAACTCTTTTAATTTATTAAATTGGTTTTCATCAATTGGCATCTACTGTAATTCCATATCCTGCAACAACAATTTGCTTAATGCAGTTGTCCCAGTGGCCATTTCTGGAGTATATTTTGCGAAATAATTGGCCATACTTAAATATTGCTTGATACATTAACAATAGTGTCAATCTTCATTTCATTGGGTTTCACACCATTAGAAATTAACATACATCCTAAATACTTTACCTCATTTAGTCCAAATTTACACTTCATTTTTTAATTTGAAATTCCCCCCATCTTTTTTAAAGCTTGTTAACACATGTTCCTGTTTATACTTATCCCACGTCAGAATATCATCATTATATGTCATGAAGCAAAGGACTCCTAAACTTTCTAGAATCTGCTGCATTACCTTTTTGATATATACTTCTGGAAGGAAATACCAAATAACCTTTTAAATTGGTTGTTGTTGTTTATTCGTTTAGTCGCTTCCGACTCTTCGTGACTTCATGGACCAGCCCACGCCAGAGCTTCCTGTCGGTCGTCAACACCCCCAGCTCCCCCAGGGACGAGTCCGTCACCTCTAGAATATCATCCATCCATCTTGCCCTTGGTCGGCCCCTCTTCCTTTTGCCTTCCACTCTCCCTAGCATCAGCATCTTCTCCAGGCTGTCCTGTCTTCTCATTATGTGGCCAAAGTATTTCAGTTTTGCCTTGAATATCATTCCCTCAAGTGAGCAGTCTGGCTTGATTTCCTGGAGGATGGACTGGTTTGATCTTCTTGCAGTCCAAGGCACTCTCAGAATTTTCCTCCAACACCACAGTTCAAAAGCATCGATCTTCCTTCACTCAGCCTTCCTTATGGTCCAGCTCTCGCAGCCATATGTTACTACAGGGAACACCATTGCTTTAACTATGCGGGCCTTTGTTGTCAGTGTGATGTCTCTGCTCTTAACTATTTTATCGAGATTGGTCATTGCTCTTCTCCCAAGGATTAAGCGTCTTCTGATTTCCTGACTGCAGTCAGCATCTGCAGTAATCTTTGCACCTAGGAATACGAAGTCTTTCACTGCTTCTACATTTTCTCCCTCTATTTGCCAGTTATCAATCAAGCTGGTTGCCATAATCTTGGTTTTTTTGAGGTTTAGCTGCAAACCAGCTTTTGCACTTTCTTCTTTCACCTTCATCATAAGGCTCCTCAGTTCCTCTTCACTTTCAGCCATCAAAGTGGTATCATCTGCATATCTGAGATTGTTAATGTTTCTTCCAGAGATTTTAACTCCAGCCTTGGATTCCTCAAGGCCAGCTTGTCGCATGATGTGTTCTGCATACAAGTTGAATAGGTAGGGTGAGAGTATACAGCCCTGCCGTACTCCTTTCCCAATCTTAAACCAGTCTGTTGTTCCATGGTCTGTTCTTACCATTGCTACTTGGTCGTTATACAGATTCTTCAGGAGGCATACAAGATGACTTGGTATCCCCATACCACTAAGAACTTGCCACAATTTGTTATGGTCCACACAGTCAAAGGCTTTAGAATAGTCAATAAAACAGAAATAGATGTTTTTCTGAAACTCCCTGGCTTTTCCCATTATCCAGCGGATATTGGCAATTTGGTCTCTAGTTCCTCTGCCTTTTCTAAACCCAGCTTGTACATCTGGCAATTCTCGCTCCATGAACTGCTGAAGTCTACCTTGCAGGATTTTGAGCATTACCTTACTGGCATGTGAAATGAATTGGTACTTACCAAAATATGTACTAAAAACACACAGCTCTGAACTCCTGTAATCTATCTGAATTTGTAAAACTCATTTCTTGCATTCAAAACTGTAAACTATAGTGAACCCACTAAATTGGCTTATTCTACAGTTGGTAACTAATAGTGTTTTCTCAAAATAGCTTTATTTAAATTCCTGGGACCCAAACATATCCTTGTTTGTTTCCTTCCTGGTTTCTCCACAATTAGTGCTCCGTTTACCCATTCAGTAGAATAATCTACTTTTATCACAACTCCTGTGTTCCAGTCTATTCAGTTCTTGTTCAATTTTTAATATTACAGGAATATTTCTTGGTGCACAGTAAGTATCTGCTCATTTAATTTAATTTAATTTAATTTAATTTAATTTAATTTAATTTAATTTAATTTAATTTAATTTAATTTAATTTAATTTAATTTAATTTAATTTAATTTAAAAATTATGCCCTGTTAGACATCCTAATCCTAAAAATCCATTTTTCAAATTCATCTATTGTACCACGGGAACCCTATTTCTTGCAAAAATTCACAGTACAAGATTTAAATCAATTACTGCTTTTAATCCTAAAGCAGTCTTTGCTTTAAAATCTACCAATGAAACTTTAATGTCAAACTAATATGCTTATACCTACAATTTATTTTACATTTTTCTATAAACTGCAACCATTCTATAAGACACAGTAGTTGCTTATGCCCCTGTAAAACTTAAACTTTACAATTTTATAATGATTAATAAATCAACAACCATTCATCTTTTGTTCCCTCTATTTTAATAACTCCAGTAAAAAGCTCCTCTTCTTCACTCAGAGCACATAAAAAACATTTTGCCATTAATTTTCAAATCTCTCAAACAACACTTGCAGCTTTTGTTTGTCAGACTCCTGGTCAGACTGGAGTGTAGTAAAAACTTTGGTTGCCTCATCTCAGTAACATGCAAAAACATGCTGTCTGTAATTTCTCATTCTTGCTGTTAAGTCCACTATCCACCCATGCAGCCCAAGCCTTTGCTTCCATTTTCTCCAGTTTTCTGCCACATATCCTGTAGAACTCAACCTATCTGAAGATTGGAGCTGATCTGTACTAGAAGCTGCAACTCCTTTTGAAATCCATCCAAATGGAAAACAAAATAATTCTGCCTGGAGGTCTCTGTGAAGAGCAATTATCAGTAGTGATGACACTTTGGAGGGTGTGCATCAATAGATTATTAACAGATTAACGGAGACATCTATCTTATTTCCTCATTCCTGCAAATGCACACATTTTCCTTCACCTGTACAGTTAAAATTGCTTCAAGTCCAGCTCTTGACACTACAATCTAGGAAAGTTTGTACTTCCAAAGAAAAATTCTGGCCAGTGACCATGAAAAAGGGAGAATAGCTGTGTGACTGTAACTTGTCACTCCTTGGACAAAGGCTTCAGCTACACAAGCAAGTAGTGTCTGTCCATTTCTTACTGTCTCTACATCCAACCCCATAACCGACATCCTTTTAACAACTGCAGTTAGACCTCACTTGACTACCACCTATTTCAAAATGGCTCAATTTCTGTTCACTGGCATGTCATCCAAGAACTTATACAGCCACCCTCCTGACAGCTATGTGGTAGCTAGGAGCTTCCTGAGCATCACTTTGCCTCATGGGCAAGAGCCTGAACTGGCATCTGATTTTCTATCTTGATTCTTGTTATGCTTCTCTTCTAGGTCACTCTTGATCAGCTTTTCAAAACATTTTTGTTCAATCTTTGATGCATACAAACAGTTGGGATTTAATCTGCTTCTCTGATACTAGAGAAGCAACACACAAGAGAATAGGAGCAGGAAAGATCTTGATGAAAATGCTTGATGAGTCTGCTGATCATCCTGGACTAGTCAGAAACCCAGGATGAAGTATCTCTATCACAATTCCTTTTCAGGGGGGAGGAGGAGGAGAAAGAAATAATAATAATAATAATAATAATAATAATAATAATAATAATAATAATAATAATAATAATAATGTCAGAACTCTCAGGACAGCACAAACTGTATGCATGCTTTATTTTCTTCTGCTGGCACAAAATAGGGCCACCACTCAGGGACTTTTGTGAATTGCGGATGCCATCCAATCAATTGCTCCATATTTCAATACCCTACTCCTTCCTCAGGGAGAAAAAAAAATGAGCATGTGGATTAAAGAGTAGATAAGAGAAAAGAAATTCACCATGACTGAATCAATTTTATTGGGGTGGTGGGGACTTTGTAAGCCTGTGGTCTTTGAGCTAACAGACACTTAGATATCATGGAAACATAATTTTGAACCAAGTGTGGAGATGATCTCAGTTCAGCAATTATTCAGAGTAAATTTGGTACAAGGACTTCCCAAAAGCTAAGCAATCTGCAGGAATGGCTAAAGTGCATTGAGAGGCCTCACTGAATAATTCAGAGATTTTGAGATTGGCACTTGTTTACAAGAAAATGAATGAAGAAGGAAAACTAGTAATTAATGGTGTTAAAGGGAGCCAGTTTGGTGTAGTGGTTAAGGCATCAAGCTAGAAACCTGGAGACTGTGTGTTCTAGTCCTGCCTCGGGCATGAAGCTAGCCGAGTGACTTTGGGACAGTCACTTTCTCTCAGCCCTAGGAAGCAGGCAATGGTAAACCACTTCCAAAAAACCTTGCCAAGAAAACTGCAGGGACTTGTCCAAGCTGTCTCTAAGAATTGGACACGATTGAACGGATTAAAAAAAAATGGAGTTAAGTAACTAGTGGTATGTCAGAGAGTCAAGGCCACAGAGAAAGGTAGCTCACCAGCATGGGTAATAATTGCCATGCTGCACTATCCAGACCAATTAGGACTTCCGATTGGGTATGTGCAGTTGGTTCCAGAGGACAACTTTCGAAAAAAAGGGGGGGTCATTGGGAAGGGAGTCCTCTAATTCAGTGTGAGGGTGATTTCTGTGTTCCTGTGAGACTCCTACCCAAGACAGTAAACGAAGGAAAAGGTTTGTGGGAGAAGTTGCAGACTCTGTGTGCTTGTGTATGACTTTTCATTTACAGTTTTGCTATTACGTTTTGTGAGCGAGCAAATGAGGTGGAACAAGTAGCTGGTAAAGCATAATTTTCCAGAAAGAGCCTTAATTTGGAAACATGAACAAGAAATGTTGCCCCTGCTGCTGATGGAGGCATTCTGATATTTGGTTGCATTAATCAGCAGGAAGTGGGCAAAGATGGAGTCTAGCCACACATTACAGGTTTGATCTTGCACTGATTTCTCTCCTTGTGTCCTCCCCATGTGAAAAAAAGAAAGGGAGGAGCATTGGGAGGTCTGGAAAAGAAAGAAAATAAAACACTGCAGTTATTTTTGCCCTTTGGCAAAGAATAAGATATAGACTCCTTCCAAGGATTTCTCTGCCCAGGAAAAAGACTGGCTTCTGTTCTTTCCTCACATTTTAAAAGAAGAGTTGGGGCTATGTTCCCAATGCAGAGTAATCAGCAATACCAGCATGTGGGTAATCCTCCATTAGAATCAGGCAAAATTTATTACCAAAATAAATTCCAGAGGTCATTGGAAAACCAAACTTCTCTGCTCCAGTTTTTCAGCACTGCTGTGTTCCTGCTAACACTCCCTCTTTGGTAGCATAGTAGCTCCGATAAATGTGTAAGTGTATGAAGCATAAAGCATTTAGAGCAACTGCATACCAAATAAGGACTTACTGTCTTGTAACCCAAGAAAAACTGTCTTACATCCTGTTAGGTTGTTCTCTTAAAGCCAACATTATGCAGCATGTTGATTGTTATGCCGTGGGTGTGGGGGCATCCCAGGAGGTCCAGAGGTCTTCCCATGGCTGCACAGCTCTTGCCATCACACATCATATTACTTCCCAGGACTTCTGGGTCTTTTTTCCCTTGCTAGGGTTTCATGCTGTCTGTAATTGGTGAACGTTTTAACAATAGTTCTGCCCCAAAGAGAGGAAAATAGTTAACCTGAGTCATTTTCAAGCAGAAAAATAAGGTGACAATGCTTTAAATAGGGAGGGAACCTTGGGTAGGAATAGTAAGGTGAACAAGTTGTGTAGCCAAAATAATAACAACAACAACAACAACAACAGCTATAAATGATGAACAAGGGGTGGGAGAGAGCAGTATGATCCCCAGTACTCCAATAGGGACAGTTGGGCTAACTGAACAACATTCATAAGATGCCATGAACAAGCATCTAGGAAGGCAGGGCACATCCAAAGCTGACATTATATGCACAATGTTCATGAGCCCCAGCATTAGGAAAACTTCTAAATCAAGTACTATTTTTTAAATTAATTATGTAACTATCTCAAAGTGCTAAGTAATTGAGCTCTGAAATGGTAATATGCTACTGAATTTTCCTTGCTGTGGTCTTGCATACACAATTACTACCTTTCAGGAGAGGGAGAACCCCGTGACTGGTGCTGGGTAAGGCTGCAGGGCTCTTCAGGAATGCAGGAAGTGTGGGTTGGAGAGGAGATCATACAGTGAACTGGACGGTTCACTTTCAATGTGGAAAGAGAGAGATAAGCACTGTAATGTGGCACTAAATAAGTAGATTCAGTTTCTAATTTAGCCATGGTCCAGGAAGGCATTTATCTTCTTCATCACTGCTGACACTGGATTGTGCTGCTTCCATGCCTGCATTTTAGGATAGAAAAAGGCGCTGCTTGGTGGGAAATTGCAGGAAGGAAGTCAAATGGGCAGAGTCCTTGGCAAGATTGCCACTGGAGCCACTGAGAGACATTAAAGATGGTGTCGATTTCCCAGATCTGCCTATATGATTACCATCTTTCCTTCTAAAGAACTCTCCTACTTGTGTCCAGGGCAAGTGACATATTACAAATGAATAGACTTCCTAAGTGCCATATAATTTGTAATGACAGAATATGAATTTATGCCAACTGGGAATTCTAAGTTGTGCTTGACTGAAATGAAAGGAATTAACTGCCAAGTGACTATGCGGTGGTATAGGGTGCTTCTGTGGCATTGCAGTCAAAAGCTTCTGAAGGAGCCTATCGCATGGAAAGGCTGCCTTAGTCTTGGCCGCAACTGCTTGCAACTTATATTGGACTGAACTTCTACCCAAACTGGAAAATGGTGTCAAGGAGAAAAGAGATCCTGCACCTCATTGGTACTTTTTGCCTCTCCTATTTTGATGGTAAAAGGAATCTTGGTGAGTTTAGCAGAATTTGGTTTTACCCTTCTAACATCAAATTCCTCTCCGGGTTTGTAAGGTCATGTTCCAGACTTCATGGAAATGTGGCTTTCCAATGGCAGGACTAGCAAACTGAGTCTCTTTAGGAGTGAGTAGAAGACTGTCAAATATTGCCTCTTTGCTGAACCCAGGTTAGTCATAAGGCATCTGAATCTGGACAGGAGGCAGAAAATGTACAGAGTTCTCTGTTAACCAGAACTCCTAGCTCTATCAAGTAGACTTGTGGTATCTGAAGCCTTTTGTACTCTTACCAGAACTTTTTATCATCTCTATGCTGCCAATGTTTATGCTCTGAATCCTGCCTGGAATGGCATTGTTCCAGTCAGGCATGCTGAGAGTCAACTGTAGCCAAGAAAGTCTTTCTCCAGCTAAGATCTGGCAGGGAAGGAGTTTAGTTGTTCTCAGATGGAGGGCTGTGGTGGCCTTTACAGAGGCTACAGTCTAAAGAGGAGGCAGTGACCCAAAGAAAAAAGAAGATGGGGGCCTAGTTAAAATCTAAATGTGACTTGAACTGATTCAAATTAAAGTAATAGTTAATATATAAACCCCAATGCACTTAATAAACAAATTCCTCTATCACGTTAAAATTAATTGAAATTGCAGTTCACTGAATTGCTCTGGAGGTCTATACTCCACACTTCAGAAGAGTACATGCTCAGGACGTTTTCAGGGTTGCAATTATGTTAGGTGCTTTGGGGGACTGATATCTTTAGGCAACAGGAGTTCCTGCTCAATAATTTAATTATGAAGCAGTCAAGTCCTGACATATGATATGGCAATTTTTCAAAAAAATGGGTATCATTTGGCATGGCAAACAACACAGCAGTTGACCTGGGAGGAGTAGCTTAGCCCTGAGGTGCAGATGGAGATCTCCAGACAGATAGAGATGCCAGACCTTCATCCAAGCCAGAGCCCACGAGCGATGCCTCTTCTGGCTTCTAAGAGCGAATCTGACCAGCTTTCAATACAGTGAGGAAAAGGCAGGAGAATCCATTTTACTGTCGTTGCCTGTGAGCAGATGTTACAGAAGAAACCGTTGTGTCGAACATATCTATTTTTTTCTAAACAGGTTACTTTGCACCCTATGCAAAGTTGAAAAGAAAAGAAGAAGAGAAAAGCAGCTTTTTAACGATATTTAATTTGCATTTTGTGCATGAAATGCCCTTGATTTTTATTTTTTTTTCCTTATGGAAGCAAATTCTGCTTTAAAAGTGTACAAACCAGAAAAGGAAATAATCTTTCTAGCAAAGTGATTTAGATGTAGATTTTTGTATAAAAAGGCAAGAAAACAAACAAAACAAAAAAGAAAGAAAAAAAAATAAAACAACCTAAAGAGCCATCTTTGTCTACTCTAAGGTGTGAACATGTGATTGGTGAGCAAATACTTCCTTTTCACAAGCAGCTGCTGCCTGTGACTAGAGAGCTATCCAGAACTGCTCTGCAGAAGAGAGACAGCGATCGGAAGTGCAGATTCACCAATTGTTCCGTTAATGTCCTTTCAAAAACTGTCTCCTTTAATATATAGGTTGGCTTTCCTTTTTGATTCTGTTACTTTAACAGTGACAGTTTTTGAAAGATGACAATGAACTAATGTTTAAAAAATACACTTGAAAATAGTTTACAGTTTTGTATAAAATATGATCAATATTAACAGTGTTTTTTAACAATCATAACAGTGCCAAACAATGTAAAGTGTGTACATTCATGTTTTTCCTTTTCTTTTTTCTTTTGAAAAGTACTGAAACCCACAGACACATGCACGCACATGCGCACACACACACACCCCTAACCCAAAACCTTTTTGAAAGAAAAATCAAATGGCAATGTATATGGACTAAAATGTATTTTAAAATTGTTAAATAATAATTGGTCAGGAATCTTTTTTGGTTTTTTTTTCTAACCCAGAAAACAAATAACACTTTCAAAATACAGCTTGATAGAAAATATGTTCATTTCTTTCCCCAGTTTGACTGAGAAACAATTTTGCTTCATTTCTGGTTTGGGGAACCAACCAACCCAGAAGGAACGAAGAGAAGGGGAGATCTCTTGGCAGCATTTGGGAGCAAGCTGGGAGCCAGACAATAAAGCTTGGTCCTATGACTGCTGGATGGGAACATACCCAGTTGGGGAACCTGCTCTGAATCTTAAGAAGGTGGTTTAGGAGCGGGGAGAGGAGGACTGACCCACACAGAGGCTGCCAGAATTACTGCACAGTCAGATTTGCACTCTCTGCTGCATTTAAAATAGCTGCCATTACACAATTGTTGAGTACCAGTTGACAGCCGCAAGGGCTTTGCTGCTGAAAAGTCCTCCTCTCCCGATGGGATGCAACCCAAGACCTCTCACCCAGATTGTTCCTGACCCTCGGTGTGAAAAAAGAAGAGAGCATTGCCAGAAAAGAAACTGAGCTCCACTTGCCACAATATACCCCTTTCTTGGACTGGGCAAAGAGGGAGCAAGTGACTCCTTGGCTTTTCAATACCTTTCCACAGGACAAAGGATTGGAAACCCAGGGAGACCTTACTGCGGGGGAGAGGGTGTCTCTGCTTGGGGACCTGGCCAAGAACACTTTCAAGGGCTGGATTCCTGTGAACGTGCCTTGCCAAGATGGTTGGGACTACCACCAGGGAGTGGTCATAGTGGGCAGCTGCCAAGGCCTTCAGCTCTCCAGACCTGCCCACTCTGTATTCTTGCTGCTGAACACCCCCGGTTTGCCCATTTGAAAAGAGCATGCGGTTCCAGGGGTGAGGAGAGGGACCCTAGCCCAGGAGGCTCCTCCCCAGCATTCTCTTTGGAGGAGCCAGGCAAATGATAGGGCAGGAGTGGCAGGGACAGAGGAGGAGGAGGGGGAGGAGGAGAGGAGGAGGAGGAGGAGGAGGAGAATGATGACTCAGGAATAGGGGGTCTCTTGAGGCCACCTTGCTCAAGGATAGTGCACTGATCAACATATTTTTCAGGCAGAGGGTTAACCCCCAGACTGCGGCTCCCCCTCCCTGGGCTCACGTTCAGTGTTGAGAGAGGGAGGCTCTTGCAGGAGTGCCAACAGCTTGGTGGGAGAAGGGGAAACTGGCCAGCCCTCCAAGGGCTGCCAATACTCCAACTTAATCCCTGCTCTTACTCTGAGCAAGATGCAGGAGCTTCGGGTCATGACCACCTGTGCAGCTACCTGAGGTCAATAGTTAAGGAAAAGCATTTCATATATTCCAAGCTGGCTCATGGGCTTTAGGGATATGGTTAGAATTTCCCTTTCAGCAGTCTCAAAGGGAGGCCCTTCTTCGTTGCCCCAAGGCCTCCCCTGCTGGCCCAGGATCTAGAAAATCTTCTGTAAAGGAGGAGCTGGGCTACCTGGCTGTCCTTTCTCTGAACGGACATTGATCTGGACTTGGAGGAATCCCCTGAAGTCTACACCAGGACAGCTTTTGACCTTGTCAGCCAGAAGTGCTGTAGCTGACAAACCCTCAAAAAATGTTTCATTGACAACCCAAAGTCTTAAAATAAAAAAATCATATCAGTGAGGCCAGCTTGCAGCAAAATCAGCAGGCGACTATCCACAGTCATTGCAGAATCTATGCTGTGAGATGGCTAATCCCTCTTGTAAAAAGTGATTGTGGGAGAGTTGGGCCATGGGGCCTTAGTATGTTTAACGAATGAAATCCTACTCCAGTGCAAGGAGCACTGAGAGTATCTTGCTATGGGCTCTTTGTCAGGCTTTCTGGATATGCTGAGATAATGTTCCTTCCCGAGCCAAATAAATCCAGAATTCTCCCTGTGACCTGTGTAAGCAGAACAGGTCTCTACCCCACTAACCCAAGAGGCTAATTAAAATCTTGGGTGATGGGAGGCACATAATACAAAAGCAAAGTTCCTGCACCGCTTTTTCTCAGAGGAGTAATGATGGTTAGCATTTTGCAGAGTAGTAGCTGTGCTAGTGGTTTTCCTGATTAGGGATCTTTAGTGTGACTCAGCCTTTGCTGTAGCAACAAAACATCTTCCTGGGAATGCAATAGGCTGTCCTCTGTCCTGACTCACTGCTGCCTGGCTGGCTAACAAAACAAATCGTCATAATTGGTGGTGGTGGTTGTGGTGGTACTGGAGTCAGTTCTACCTGAGAGAGAGGCAGTCCCCCCCCCCCCCAAACTATCAGTAACTATATCTGGTAGACCAGCATAATGTGCCTCCCTAAAAGAAGCAGGGAAACAAAATCAAGTTTACCTGCACCCACTCTATGATGGGTTAAGCAAAAACACCTAATTGGTCAGCTTTATCTATATTTAAGTTAAAAGAGTCAAGCAGACTGGGCACAGTTCTTTCCTTTCCCTTATCATGTAGTAGTCAGGAAAACCCTTGTGGAGCTGTTTATCCAAGAATTTTATTTTGTATACCCAGTTCTGGCCAATTAGAATTTTAGGGAGACCCTAGAAGAGTTCTGGCACTTTGTCTGTTATCTAGAGGCATAGTGGCATCTAGGCAGCACCTCTTTATTGCCATCTGCTATCCGTTGAAAATTCAAAGAGGCCCAACCATCTCCCCCAGCCTTGGCTGGAATACATTGTTTAGGGACATGTTCTCGTTATGCAAGGGGTGGAGGATTTCATGAACATGTTGAAAGCTGTGTTGCATTGCTGCCTCTTTCATTTGTGCATGTAAGAACTGACACCTTTGGTCCCAAAATGACATGCAACATCGGAATATGCAGAAATCAGATTTATTGAGGACCAGTGTACTGAACAAAGGAAAAGCTGCAACTGAAGATTTCCTGCCTAAACTACCTAATTAAAACTTTCCAACCCTCTCTCCCCCTTTGCTTTCACTTTCCCACCTAAGCTTCAATGGTCATCCATACCAGGCACAGTTGTCTCTGGTGGGATGACCTTGAATTCCTTCTTCTAGCCCAATCAACAGGAATTCACACTCTCCTGCAATCCCCCCTCCCAACCCCATCTTGACACACGTCTTCTCATCATGGCAGACGTGCACGATCAGGCGATTCATCAATCCTTGATTGTGGAGTCTTACAGTACACATGATGTCACAACTCATATAGAAAGGGGGCAGTGCTAGAACTGCAACAGAACCCCCCTTCCACTCCCCGCTCTGATGCCTCTGCAAGTGGCCTTTGTCTCATTTCCAGCTGTAAGGCTACTGAAGACTATATCCCTATCCACCAGCTGCTTTTGGGCAGGTT